>NC_140581.1:1112946695-1113567348 GCF_964204655.1 Triturus cristatus | reverse complement strand
ACATTTTGAGTGACTTCTCAAATCCTCTTCTATTTCATTAAAAAATTCTGACATGCAGACTGAAACATGCACTTTCAATACCAGCAGCAGACTTCCCTGGTGAGCAGTAGCTTTACTACAGTGATCTAATAAGCAACTAGAGTGCTAACATTCTGAATTTATGGCAAATGTGTGACACATCTGAATGCCTTCTTGATGGAATCAAAGTAAAAAACTGAAAGTATTTCCTACTGAGGAGACTGTAGTAAATGGCCACCAGAGACAAAAGAGCCCAAATGTAGCCCAAATATCACCCAGATGTAGCCCAAGTATAGCCCAATGACAGAGTGTCCCAGAGTGTTCTAACGAACAACTAGCGCTAACAGTCTTACTTATGACAAAAGTATGGCACACCTGAAGCCATCTTGATTGGAATAAAGTGGTAACACATAAAACATTTAATTTACAAAGGAACAAAATGAGGGGCTTCATTTTGCCATAGAAATTATGATTGGTGCTGCAGAAAGAAAAATTAGGGCACATTTTGACTTCTCAAAACCTCTTCTATTTCATAAAATAATTCTGACATGCAGACTGAAACAGGCACTTTGAATAACAGCAGCAGACTTCACTGGTGAGCAGTAGCTTTACTACAGTGATCTAATGAGCAACTAGAGTGCTAACATTCAGAATTTATGGCAAATGTGTGACACATCTGAATGCCTTCTTGATGAAACCAAAGTAAAAAACTGAAAGTATTTCCTACTGAGGAGACTCAAGGAAATTAGGAAACTTCATAACAAATAAATCTCCCAAGATGACCACCAGAGATAAAAGAGCCCAAATGTTGCCCAAATATCACCCAGATGTAGCCCAAGTATAGCCCAATGACAGAATGTCCCAGAGTGTTCTAGCGAACAACTAGAGCGCTAACAGTCTTACTTATGACAAAAGAATGGCACACCTGAAGCCATCTTGATTGGAATAAAGTGGTAACACTTAAAACATTTAATTTACAAAGGAAAACAATGAGGGGGTTCATTTTGCCATAGAAATTATGATTAGTTCTGCAGAAAGAAAAATTAGGGCACATTTTGACTTCTCAAATCCTCTTCCATTTCATAAAAAAATTCTGACATGCAGACTGAAACATGCACTTTGAATACCAGCAGCAGACTTCCCTGGTGAGCAGTAGTTTTACTACAGTGATCTAATGAGCAACTAGAGTGCTAACATTCAGAATTTATGGCAAATGTGTGACACATCTGAATGCCTTCTTGATGGAACCAAAATAAAAAACTGAAAGTATTCCCACTGAGGAGACTGCAGTTAATAAGGAAATTAGGAAACTTCATAACAAATAAATCTCCAAGATGGCCACCAGAGACAAAAGAGCCCAAATGTAGCCCAAATATCACCCAGATGTGGCCCAATGACAGAATGTCACAGAGTGTTCTTAAGAACAACTAGAGCGCTTACTGTCTTACTTATGACAAAAGTATGGCACACCTGAAGCCATCTTGATTGGAATTAACTGGTAACACTTAAAACATTTAATTTAAAAAGGAACACAATTAGGGGGTTTATTTTGCCATGGAAATTATGATTAGTGCTGAAGAAAGAAAAATTAGGGCACATTTTGAGTGACTTCTCAAATCCTCTTCTATTTCCTTGAAAAAATTCTGATATGCAGACTGAAACATGCACTTTTAATACCAGCAGCAGACTTCCGTGGTGAGCAGTAGCTTTACTACAGTGATCTAATGAGCAACTAGAGTGCTAACATTCAGAATTTATGGCAAATGTGTGACATATCTGAATACCTTCTTGATGGAATCAAAGTAAAAAACTGAAAGCATTTCCTACTGACGAGACTGTAGTAAATGAGGAAATTAGGAAACTTCATAACAAATACATCTCCCAAGATGGCCACCAGAGACAAAAGAGCCCAAATGCAGCACAAATATCACCTAGATGTAGCCCACATGTAGCCCAATGACAGAAGTGTGCAAAACATTTATTTTTTGTGTATTTGCAGTTTTATATAGTGCAGACTTGTCAGGTATTGGAGTGATTTACATGAGCATTGGTTACATCACACAAGATCAAATAAATTTTGGTTGTAGACATGGGGAGATTAAATGATTTGACCAGAATCACAGAATGTTGAGCTGAAGCAGAAACTCCAACCTGGTTCCCCAGTTGCAAAGTCTGCAGCTCTGGAAATAACACCACATCCTCTCCCCTAGGTGCAACATTTAATCAAGTGGTCAACTGGATAAAAAAAACATAAAGATTAAAAATAATTGAAAAGTTCTCTGTCGCTATTTGAAAACTCAGAAAATATGTCCTCATTTTAGTTTTTTAGAGCACTAACCATAATTTTGTTGCAAATAAGACCCTCTCATATATGTAATTTCTAAAGGAAATACTCTAGGTATTACAGCTTTGATTACATCAAGATGACGTCAGGCGTTCCACACTTTTGTAATAAATATAGAATGTTAGCAATCTAGTTGTTCATTGGGATACTGTTGAGAGGCAGAGACCAGGGGCACGGACTCTGAAAATTGAAGGCAGGTAGGAGAGTGCAGATGCAACAATTTGACCACACTGGGCAGGCAGGAAGGGCAGTGGCAGCACAACAGACTATGGAGGGCAGTGGAAAGGGGGGCAGAGCCAACAAACCAACAATACAGGACTGGCAAGAGAGGCTGTGGCAATATAATAGACCATTGTGGGCAGAGGGAAGAGGCAGTGGTAGTACAACCATACATGCCAACAGCCCGTTTCAGCCAGGAAACGTCCAATGTATTTAAGCTCAAATGGACTTTATTTTATCTGTCTCCTGTCTACAATCTCCTCTTTTTCAATGTAACTCAAAGGGCAAAATCAATACCCCAGTTTTTTTTCAAAATCTCCCTCTTACCAAGTTCAAAATGTTCGCAAGTATGGTACATTGGATCATGGTAGGCAGGAGGAATTGGGATAGGGACATGGACTCGGATAACAGAGGACAGGAGGGACATGGAGAGGTGCACCAAACTGACCCTACAGGACAGGCATCAGGGTTTGCAGCAGCACAATACACCACACAGCGCATGCGGGACGGGAGTGCAGCACAACAATCCATAGAAAGCAATAGGGAGGGGACAGGACCATGCACATGGACAACAGAGAACAGAGGGGAAAGAGGCAATGGTAGCTAGCTGACCATAATGGACAAGCAGGAGAGAAAGCTGCAGCATAACAGACCATAAAGGGCAGGAGGGACAGATCAGGGGCATTACAATGGAACAGACAAGCCAGAGGGAGGGAATAGGGGTCTGCACATGGGAACAGAGGGCTTGGGGCAAGTGGGCAGGGCAGGAGCAGCAAGATGACCATGGAGGTCAGGCAGGTTGGGCACTAGAAACAAGACACACCATGGAGAGCAACAATGAGACTATGATGGCATACACACAGACCATGGAGGGAAGGTGGGAGGGGGTCAGGGGCAGCTAGCTGACCACACAGGGAAGGTGGGAGGGGCCATGGCAGCACAGAAGACCATGCATGGCAAGCGGGAGGGTTAGTGGCAGCACAATGGCTATGATGGGCAAGAAGGAGGGTGCAGGGGCATGCATAAAGGACCATGGAGGATAGAAGGGAGGGTCAGGACCTAGGCACAGACAAGAGAGTTCAGGGGAAGGGGCCTCACAACAGACCGCACGGGGCAGGCAGGAGGAGCAGTTGCAGCACAACAGACCAGGGAGGGCAGAAGGGTGTGGCAGTAAAATGAACCATGGAGGACAGGAGGAAGAGGATAAGGGCATGGCATGTGGACAGGCAGGGTGGAGGTGGCAGGGACAGGTTACAGTCATATGACAATGCTAGGCAGGTGGGAGGGGAGTGCAGCTCAACAGAACACTCAGAGTAGATAGGAGTGGCAGGTCCATGGAACATGGTGGGCAAAAAGGATGGAGGAGGGGCATGCACAAAGAGGGCAGGTGGAAGGAGAATAGGGGCAGCAAGCTAAGCACAGAGGCTAAGCAGGAGCTCAATGATGGGCCATAGAATTGGGCAATGGAGGGCAGGAGGAGTGGACTGGTACATCATGCTAAATGGAGGGCAGTGGCAGCACATCAGACCATGCATGGCAGGAGGGAGGAGGCTAGTCCGTGGATTCAGACAACAGAGGATAGGGAGGAGGTGGATGGGACAGCAAGCTAGCTGTTCAGAGAAGGTGGGTATTAGGAACTTTATTGTTTTTAAAATGTGTGTCTGTGCGAACTACTTAAAATATGAACAAGTATGCAGCATAATCTCACTTTTATTCAGGAAGAAGAGGACGTTTGTGACTGTGACTCCGGGCTCACTTGGCAGAAACACCCCCTAACCCTCCACCCCATCGCAAAATGTAATGCCAGTGAAAAGGGTAGGTGGACGCAGTGTTATATAGAACATAGTCCTGGGAGCACGATTGAAAATGAAAACTAGATATAGTATATGGTATAAACTATGCACCAAAAAGTGTGATATAAGATGAACCGGGGCGTGAAATATAATATGCAAGACATTGTGCGCAATGACAGATTCATTGGAGAGCGTGAGATGGCACAGGCACTAGCGTGTGCTATGCGATATGCGCCTTGGAGTGTAATATGCACAGGGCAGTGTTGTGTAACCTAACTAGTCGCTAAAGTTGTAATATAAAATATGTGCTGGGGAGTGTAATGTTGCATATGCACTGTGACAAAGATATGGATCCCAGATTGTAATATGTATGGCATAGCACTGTGCGTTATAACATAGGCATCGAGGAAGGCACGTTAGATGGGGCAATATAACCCATGTGAAGGCAAGTGTGGCATGACATATTCACGGGGTGATGTTACAGTGCACATGGGCTAGAGAGTGTCATAGCATACGCACTAGCTGGTGAAATACAACACAGAGGTGTGAGGCACTCTGCGGGCACTGGTGGGTGTAACACAGCATTGGGCTCAGCCAGGAGCATGCTGTGATTCTCAAGTGAGGTTCGTCTCCTTTCCAGAGAGTAAAATAAAAAGCATTACACATCCGGCGGTGGATGTGTGTTTTATTAACCGTGAGGGGGGTTTCTTGCATAGTTTGGTCGATTTTTTGTTGAATCCCCTTTGAATGGCTTGGTGTGCGTGTATATTAAATGTGCCCGTCAATAGCTACCCATGTTTGTATAAATAAACGCCAAGGGTCTCTACTTGGAGAGTACCCACCGGCGGGGGCACCGGGATTAGGCAAGGTAGGGCGTCAGACACGTCAGAGCTTCACTAGCGGTGTAAATACATTCCATGTGGATTCATTCTATGCATAGTCGCCTTTTAATGAATATCACGCAAATCGTCATGGTGATAGGTACATACGGTTTGTCCAGCATGTCCTAGGTGTTTCTATAAATATATATTTTTTAAAATAATAAAAAACAAAGGCCGGCCCCGGGGGATGGGGTCCCCGGGGCCATAAGTGGCCTGAGGAGGGGGCAACGCAGCCCCCTCCTAAAGAATAAAAAAAAAAAGGCCATGACCCGGGGGTTGGGGTCCCCGGGGCCGATTATGGCCTTGGGAGGGCCAAATTAATTTTTTTCAACAAAAAAAGTTAGGGTGCAGGCCCTGGGGGATGGGGTCTCCAGGGCCAGTAAATTAGAAAAAGAAGGTGGGCCACACAGCCCTCCTTCTTAAAAAAATAAAATAAATAAAAGACCGGCATCGCGCCGGAGGCCACGCCCCCTCCTTGCAGCACTCTGCAAACGCGCCCCCTGGCCAGTTGTAAGTTGGGGAATTAATTCCCCTTCAATACTGAGGGTCCCTGAGGGCCAACTAGCCCAACAGGTATCTCCAGTATGCGCCAGGGAGCTGCGTTGCAGACAGGTGTTATGAGGCCATGCCCCTTTTTTCACCTCTATGCAACGCAGCTCTGTGGCGCTTACTGGAGGTACCGAGTGGGCTAGTTTGACCCTAGGGACCCTTAGGATTCAAGGGGACTTAATCTTTCAACTTAGAACGGCCACAGGGCACGTTTACACAGTGGTGAAGGGAGGGGACGGGGCCTGAGGTGACGTGTGCAAACACGCCCTGTGGTGCATTTTAAGTTGGGGAAATAATTCCCTTTCAATCCTGAGGGCCACTGGTGCTTCCAGTAAGCGCCACTGCTCTGCGTTGCAGAGAGGTGGTGCAGGCCGTGCCCCTTTTTACACCTCTCTGCAATGGCGCTTACTGGACGTGCCTAGTGGGCTATTTTGCCCCTAGGGATCCTCAGGATTCAAGGGGACTTAATCTCCCGACTAAATAGCCACAGGGCGTGTTTGCACAGTGGGGAAGGGAGGGGACGGGGCCTGAGGTGACGTGTGCAAGCACGCCCTATGGCGCGTTTTAAGTTAGGGAAATAATTCCCCTTCAATCCTGAGGGCCCCTGGGGGCTAACTAGCCCACCAGGTGCTTCCAGTAAGCGCCACTGAGCTGCGTTGCAGAGAGGTGGTCCAGGCCGTGCCACTTTTTACACCTCTCTGCAACGCAGCTCTGTGTCGCTTACTGGAGGTATCTACTGGGCTAGTTGGACCCTAGGGACCCTCAGGATTCAAATGAACTTAATCTCCCAACAAATATCGGCCACAGGGCGTGTTTACACAGTGGTGAAGGGAGGGGACGGGGCCTGAGTTAACGTGTGCAAACAAGCCCTGTGGTACATTTTAAGTTGGGGAAATAATTCCCCTTCAATCCTGAGGGACCTTGGGGGCCAACTAGCCCACCAGGTGCTTCCAGTTAGCGCCACTACGCTGCGTTGCAGAGAGGTGGTCTAGGCCGTGCCCCTTTTTACATCTCTCTGCAACGCAGCTCTGTGGCGCTTACTGGAGGTACCTAGTGGTCTAGTTGGACCCTAGGGACCCTCAGGATTCAAGGGGACTTAATCTCCCGACTTAAAACGGCCACAGGGCGTGTTTACACAGTGGGGAAGTGAGAGGATGGGGCCTGAGGTGACGTGTGCAAACACTCCCTGTGGCGCGTTTTAAGAGGTAGTTTTAATCCCCTGCCCTATTATATACTAGGGGCTTACAGAGAAGGTCATGCTGATCACAGGGGGACCCCAACGCATAGTGTTCCCTAGTGTATGTAGGTGTTTTCACTGTATTCTGAGTGTCTTTTAACATAGCACTGGCTCTGGGACTGGTTAGTCAGACTCAGTTACCACCAGTATCCGTCTGAAAAAGTTGAGGGTACAGGATGATTTTGCAACAAGGCTTCTTTCTGCTCTTCTGTTTGTTCTTTCTGCACATTTTTTCTTCTTTCTTCACATGTCCTATCTCTGTAGGCATAGTTAGAAATTAGCATTGAAAAAACCTTTGAAATACACTGAAACAACCATAGGTTTCAGGCACGTTATAGTTAGGAATTAGCATTTAAAAAACCTTAGAATTTCACTGAAAAAAACATAGGTTTCAGGGGCGTTATAGTTAGCTGAACTTTTCACTCGTACAAAACCATTGAAATTACCCCGTTATAGTTAGTTCAGCTAACTATAACTCACGCGCCCACAATGCACTGCTGATGACGTCACATATTACATCACTCATGACATGGTCAGTGACATCACTCATGACATCACTGATGACATCTCAAATGACATCACTGATGACATCATCCTTGCTGATAGAGTGGCAGACCTCCACTCCCCCTAATATAACCTTTGATACACACATTCAAAAATAGAAACTAAAATTTTCAAAACAATGGACATACCAATATCAGTTACAACAACCTATTCAGTAATTCTAAGATCCATATACACATTCACTCATTCACCAACAGTCCTATACAGTCACTCATACATGTACTCACTCATCATATGTACTCATACACCTATACATCCTGTTACACAACGCCACTAATCCATAGAGTTACTCACACACATAGTCACTCATGCTAATAAAGAATCAAACCTCCATTTACTTGCATATACAGTTATACACACACCACCACACTTACTTCTACAGAAACTTACACATACTTAGTGTTGTAAACAATCACTTATAGAAACACATACTTATTCATACAGGAACTCTTTCAATCTCTCACTCTCACATATACTCACTTATATACACCAATAGTCACATATACTAGTTTAAAACATATGTAGTTACTCATAAAGACACTATTGAGACAGTCATTCACTCACTAACACACCGATGCACACACTCATCCGCCCATACAGTCCTGCACACATGCTGTCTTCAACACAAACAGTGAGTCACTCATTCATGCACCTATGCACTACGTAATACCCCCCACCGAACCATACAGACACTCAGACACTCATACTGATACTCAAAAAACCAACTAATAACATATATATAGACATTCATGTAGCTACTCACCAACCCATGCAGCCACTTATACACAAAGTGAGAGACTGATACAGATATTTACATATTTAACCCGTTCCCTGCTCATGACGGAACCACTCCGTCATGAGCCACGGGCGCCGTGTGCTCATGACCGAGTGGTTCCGTCATGCTGCGGCAGTTGGCGGGCGCTCCTCCCACGCGGCGCTAATTCCCCGCCTGTGCGGGCGAATAGCTCAGTGGGCGGAGTTGTGACGGAACCACTCCGTCATGAGCACAGCTCGCCCGTGACTCATGACGGCGTGGTTCCATCATGAGCACAGCGGCGCCGCACTGCCCCCAAACCCCCCCAGCGCCACGGCGGAATTCGTGCCGCGGCGAAGGGGTTAAACATTACTCACTAAGCAATGTATTCACTAAGATACACTTAATCAGTCAGTTATACAATCAATTTTTCAAAAACAAATCATCCATTTAGACACTGATATACCCATGTATTCTTCCATCGACCTTGAGATATACATATATAAAACATATGTAATTTTCAGAAAAACACACATTCACTGGATGATGTCATCAGTGATGTCATTTGAGATGTCATCAGTGATGTTATGAGTGATGTCACTGACCATGTCATGAGTGATGTAATATGTGACATCATCAGCAGTGCATTGTGGCCACGCAAGTTATAGTTAGCTGAACTAACTATAACGGGGGAATTTCAATGGTTTTGTACGAGTGAAAAGTTCAGCTAACTATAACGCCCTGAAACCTATGGTTTTTTCGGTGAATTTCTAAGGTTTTTTAAATGCTAATTCCTAACTATAACGTGCCTGAAACCTATGGTTTTTTCAGTGAATATATAAATATATATATATATATATATATATATGCTTGCTCCACTGCACCAGAGAAAACGGATCACTCGCTGGCGGGTGCTGTTGTTGCACGGTGGTGCCCCGTGTGAAATATACAGCTCACAAAATCCCTTACTCCGTCCGGAGAAAAAGGCAACAGCACTCACGGTTTCAGTTTTTCAGGGCCAGTTTTATTCCTTAGCACTTCACAGACGCGTTTCGGGGTTTCCCTTCGTCAGTGTGTTAACGATCTAAAAAGCGCGGTGCCATTTTTATATACAAATTTACATGTTTCAAAAAGGTTGCAAGCAAGGAAGGACTGACACGCCCCTACGTATTTCTTGGGCGCCATCTTTCAATGTGCAGGACACCACGTTAAACATACATTATTACAGTCAATTCATCGATATAATTCGTGTTGTTTAACAAATATTATTTTGTCATCAATAAACATCCTTAATATTATTGTCCTGACCATGATTAATACAAATCTCGCCGTGGATCGGCATACCAGCGGTTTTATAAACCGCCCATTGTCCTTCCTTGTGTGTGTTCATATAGCCGTATATCGGCTTTTTGAAAAAATTCATCTATATACATTTTGGTTTAAGAATTTTTACAGTTTTACAGTACTACATTCCATATTAGAGTTCACTGTGATTGTTTGTTTGACTAATTTCCCAGGTGCACTATAAGCTCCTCTCCACTATTCATGCCATTAGGATTTTTTGTTTGCAAATCAATGATATATCATTGATTTGCAAACAAAAAATCCTAATGGCATGAATAGTGGAGAGGAGCTTATAGTGCACCTGGGAAATTAGTCAAACAAACAATCACAGTGAACTCTAATATGGAATGTAGTACTGTAAAACTGTAAAAATTCTTAAACCAAAATGTATATAGATGAATTTTTTCAAAAAGCCGATATACGGCTATATGAACACACACAAGGAAGGACAATGGGCGGTTTATAAAACCGCTGGTATGCCGATCCACGGCGAGATTTGTATTAATCATGGTCAGGACAATAATATTAAGGATGTTTATTGATGACAAAATAATATTTGTTAAACAACACGAATTATATCGATGAATTGACTGTAATAATGTATGTTTAACGTGGTGTCCTGCACATTGAAAGATGGCGCCCAAGAAATACGTAGGGGCGTGTCAGTCCTTCCTTGCTTGCAACCTTTTTGAAACATGTAAATTTGTATATAAAAATGGCGCCGCGCTTTTTAGATTGTTAACACACTGACGAAGGGAAACCCCGAAACGCGTCTGTGAAGCGCTAAGGAATAAAACTGGCCCTGAAAAACTGAAACCGTGAGTGCTGTTGCCTTTTTCTCCGGACGGAGTAAGGGATTTTGTGAGCTGTATATTTCACACGGGGCACCACCGTGCAACAACAGCACCCGCCAGCGAGTGATCCGTTTTCTCTGGTGCAGTGGAGCAAGCATTTACATATAACGGATGCACCGTTCGGACGAGATTGCACAGAACACAGGCGAAACAGGCAAGACCGATGACGGACATCGACAAGATATCACATCTACAGATAGTACGGTAAGCCGTATGCCTGTGTGTAACTGATTACAGAGTGCTAAACCGTCCAGAACTTGGCGAGGGAAAGTATTAAGGACCAGAAAGTTATTCCTGCGAAGGAGCCCGGGACCGGAGCTCCTATCTCAGAACATAATGTTCAGTGAGTCAGCGCGAAGGGAGGCGGCGGCCGATATGTTTAAGAAAAAAACAGAACCAGTACAGAGGGAATATCCTGTTGCATCTAATACCATGCAAACCCAGTTTATGAAACTGGAGGGGCTCCATGAAAGCGAGGTGCGCAAATGGTGGGAGGCGACCTCCCTCCAGAACTACATTGAAGTAGATAGGGTCCCACGAGGCCTGCGCATCTACACGGTGCCTGCTTATGAGAATCCCGACCCCCTATTACTGGAGGAGTGGGCTGCACACACGGCTCTGTCTTGCAAAGGAAGCCTAGAGATCTTGGTGAAGTTCGCATGGAGCGACAAAGCGAAGGCCCTAGCAGAGATCGAGACGATGGAAAAAGAGATTGCGAAGGATTCTGATAAGAACAAACAGGATGATCTAAGGGAGAAAATGAAAAACAGGTTACAGCAATATGAACTAAAAATACGTCAGAGGAAGCAGGAGAAGTTTGACCGCGATGAAAGGGACTACTCAATGGGTAGAGTACTAACATTCGCGAAGAAATTCGACGGGCCCAGGGAGGAGCTGTCAAAGAAAAAACAGACACCAACTGTGACACCGGAAAGAATAGAAACTTCAGAGTCCGATCTGACGGAAAACGAACAGTCTGGAGATGATACAGCAGGCCCCTCAGGAGAACAACAAAAAAGAACCCCTTTTCACGAGGAATTCAACTTGATCAGACAGTCATGGCTAAGGGGGGGGAAAAGCAAGCCCCCGGAGGCAGACACCGACAGACCAGAAGGGGCGGCTGGAAGAGGAAGAGGAAGGGGCAGGGGGACCAGAGCTACACGAAGCAAGATGGTAAATGAAGCTGACGACCTTACCATCGTAAATCTAACTTCAAAACAACTATCTGAGACGGAAGAATCCGTATTGAAACTAGGATTATCATTCTGCCCGCAAACCAGCTTCGAATTTACTCAAACAAGGATTGACCTTTTTAAATTTGTTAGAAAGCTGAAGTTACACAAGTTCTTTAAAATGAAACCCACTATGAAAGAAGCCAGAAAGATCAAGGGCAAAGCAAAAGAAACAGATCTACTGACAGTGGATGATTTAACAACCTTGGAGTTACTTGAAGAACTTCGACAAGAACAAAATCAGACCCAAGATCATAGTGAGGATTCACTGACACAAAGAACTAGGAACCTGGGAATTGACCAGGAGGCACCATGAAGTAACTTTAAACCAATCTCTCAATTCTTGCCTCAAATGCCACAAGACGCTATTGATGTCTTTTCAGACACGGTCATTAAGGACCTGGTACAACTACGGGAAAAGGACAAACGGGGAACATCAAGAAGGAACTTATCAAAAGCTCAGGAGGAAGCTCTGAACAATTTACAGAAGGATCCAACCATAATCTATAAACCCTCCGACAAAGGAGGAAATATTGTCTTGATGTCTAGAGAACAATACGTAGGGGAAGCCCTACGTCAACTAACGAATAAACATGATTATGAACCAACAACAAGAAAAAAATATGAAGACAGTGTAAACGATTATCATACACTGATTAAAACATGGCAAGACAAATCAATGCTGACTATGGAGGAATTTCTTTTCTTGAGAACTTTGAACCCCACTATCCCCACCTACTATCATCTACCTAAGATACACAAAGACGCATTAAATCCTCCAGGCAGACCCATAGTGTCTTCATTGGGGAGCCTTACGGAAAACTTGTCTGTCTTTGTGGATTATTTTTTATTTCAAGCTGTAACACAACTATCTTCTTACATTAGAGACACGAAGGACTTTATTTCCCATATTGATGGACTACAGTGGGAGTCTTCCTTTGTCTTCATAGTTTTAGACATCACAAGTTTGTACACTTGTATAAATCATGAACATGGATTAAGGGCTGTGGAATACTTTTTGAATAAGAGGCCACTAAAAATGATGGAACATAACAAAATGTTGATTGAATGTCTAAGATTCTGTTTACTGAACAACATATTCTTATTCCAGGGGGACCTCTACAGACAGGTCTCGGGGACCGCGATGGGCACCTGCTTCACCCCCAGTTACGCAAATTTATTTGTGGGCTGGTGGGAGGAGCAGGTGGCCTGGTCACCCCAAAATGCTGTAGGGACTAATAACATCATAACCTGGCACAGATACATTGACGACCTCTTCCTTGTTTGGAGGGGGTCGGTTGATAGTGCCAAAGAATACATCATCCATCTGAACCAGAATAATCTCAATTTGCACTTCACAGGCGAGATAAGTTCAGTGGCAGTGAACTATCTTGATCTGGAAGTAAAAATAAAAGACGAGAAAATAACAACTACCCTGTATCGAAAGCCGACAGCAGGCAACAGTACATTGCATGCCACGAGCAGTCATCCAGTAAAATTAAAAAACAGCATCCCATATGGGGAATTCTTACGTTTGAAACGTAGCTGCTCAAGGGAATGCGACTTTCAGGCAACAGCTAAGGAAAGTCTTAAGAGATTTACTTCTAGAGGTTATGATTTAACATTGTTAGAGAACACATTGAAGAGAGTAAGCAAGATACCCAGGGAAAAACTGATAAGGGACAAGGAGAATGGAATAAAGAAAGAGGAGGGGAAATTCCGCCTTATTACCACTTACTCTGAAGATGTTGACTCCATAAGAAACATCTTTCGAAAAAATTGGCATATCCTGAAGACAGACACCATCATTGGTAAAGACATTCCACCGATGCCATTGATGACCTTTAAAAAAGCTAGGTCACTCAAAGATAAATTAGTCCACAGCCACCTGGATAATCCCACAGTAAGACAAGGCACTTTAAGTGAATTGAAGGGCTTTTACCCTTGCGGTAAATGCAAGGCTTGTGCATTTAGCAGACGGGTACTAAACTATGAAATCAGAGGTGTGAGAACTCGCAAAACTATCAACAAGTTCATAACATGCCATACCACTCATGTGGTTTATTGTTTGATATGTCCCTGTAAGCTGCAATATATCGGTAGCACCATACATAATGTAAAAATAAGAATTTTAGAGCACATGCGTGCAATTACAAACAGAGATATGAGCTACCCAGTGGCAAGACACTTCGCCATAAAGCACAACAGTGACAGGAACCTACTCCAATTTTTCGGGTTAGACCATGTACCACCACACATCAGAGGAGGGGACAGAGTACTCAGATTGAGAAGGTTGGAGTCGAGATATATCATTGATTTGCAAACAAAAAATCCTAATGGCATGAATAGTGGAGAGGATCTTTTAGTGCACCTGGGAAATTAGTCAAACAAACAATCACAGTGAACTCTAATATGGAATGTAGTACTGTAAAACTGTAAAAATTCTTAAACCAAAATGTATATAGATGAATTTTTCCAAAAAGCCGATATACGGCTATATGAACACACACAAGGAAGGACAATGGGCGGTTTATAAAACCGCTGGTATGCCGATCCACGGCGAGATTTGTATTAATCATGGTCAGGACAATAATATTAAGGATGTTTATTGATGACAAAATAATATTTGTTAAACAACACGAATTATATCGATGAATTGACTGTAATAATGTATGTTTAACGTGGTGTCCTGCACATTGAAAGATGGCGCCCAAGAAATACGTAGGGGCGTGTCAGTCCTTCCTTGCTTGCAACCTTTTTGAAACATGTAAATTTGTATATAAAAATGGCGCCGCGCTTTTTAGATCGTTAACACACTGACGAAGGGAAACCCCGAAACGCGTCTGTGAAGCGCTAAGGAATAAAACTGGCCCTGAAAAACTGAAACCGTGAGTGCTGTTGCCTTTTTCTCCGGACGGAGTAAGGGATTTTGTGAGCTGTATATATATATATATATATATATATATAAATCCAATTCCAAAGTAAAGCGCGCTCTCAGTTTAGGGTATAATAACGATCTTTTATTCCGACGTTACGCGTTTCGAGAGTAAACTCTCTTGCTCACACGTCGAATACCAGTGACCCAGTGCATTACATAGAGTTCGACAGCTCAACATAGAAAACAGACTCATAGTGAGGTAATGTTTCAAGGTACACATGGTCGCCATCTTGGAACATGTCATATTCTATACATACAACTATTCAGTGCCGTTATACCAACAGATATTAATGTTACATTGTAAAATCAAATTGGTGCATACACAATTAATGCCAAGTGGCATTTCGTTTCTGCTGATACAGTTCCTGTTCACTGTGACAACATTGAATTTTATTCGTGCACCTTTTGGTACGTATCTCGCATGGTATGCAGAGCTCATATGCTACAGACCGCTGTCTCCTAATGCGCGTCATAGCTGGAAGTTACTACAGACATCAGTATTTCTGATTGCATCAACGCCGAGTGGCGTGCAGTTAGGTAAATAATGCGCAGTGACCGCCTTAATCACGGTAGTCTACTTCTAACGTCCTATTGTAGCACCTATGCTATTGTTATTGCTCTAGTGGCTAATTGATTTGCGCCGTGTGGTTTGCGATAATTGAAGTGTGTGGAATTGCTCTGAATTTGTGAAACTTGACGAAAGGAACAGTTGCTCATACGTAGGTACAGTCTATCACATCATGGAAGAGGAAGCACAGCGCAGATTGGCAGCACAAACCCTGCTGGCACGGGCCCCGGGAAAAGGGCACACAACCATGGCCAAACAAGACACGGACACAACACTAATTGGGAAACTGAGGAAATATGAAAAACTAAAAAAATCTGAGACGTCAAAATGGTGGGAGGCCATCTCCCTCCAAGACTACATAGACAAAAATATGGTCCCACGCGGGTTGAGAATATATACCACCCCGTCCTACGAATCCCCTAACCCACGCATGTTAGAAGAATGGTCAGAGAATTCAGCCAACAGCTCCAGAACTATGCTGTGCATATTAGTGAAATATGCCTGGGAGGATAGGGAGACCATAATGAAAGAACTAAAAGACATGGATGAAGAACTTAAAGCGCACAGTGACCAAACCACAATAAAGAAGTTCAAAGAAGACCTTAAACTTAGACTCACACAACACGAAGAAGATATTAAAATGAGAAAACAAAGAAAGCTACACCGTGATTGCACTGACTATGAGTCTGGCCGCATATTAACGTACAGCAAAAAATACGACCATATGTACTGTACCCAATCATTTGAACCCCCTACAAGCCAGGATGGAACTGTGCAAACCACTACAACAACATCCATGACTACAGACGACTCAGATACCGATATATCCTTAAAATCTACAAGCACTTCTTCAGAACTAGAAATTATTACCAAACGTGCAACTTTTTTGGACGAGTTCCGGGTGCTGAAGAGGGGGCGGCAGTCGGGACGGGTATCCCCCCCACCAGCACCACCGCAGAGAGGAAGAGGAAGCAGAGGAAGAGGAAGAGGCCGAGGAAGAGGGAGGGGCGGAGCAAACAGAGGAGACAAAGACGCAAACAAAGAAACAAGAAAAGAACGAGAAACAGAGCCAATGGGAACCAGACGTGGGGGCTATCGAAATCAACCATAATGGATAACATAGAAATGGTAAATAAAACAATTGTTAACCTTTCTAGCAGACAACTCTCATTTCTTGAAAAGAGAACACTCTGTCTCGGATTATCATTCTGTCCCACAGGAACCTTTAATTACTCAGAAACACGCATCGATATGTTCAAATATATCAGAAAACTTAAGCTTAAAAAGTGGCATATCCTGAAGAATAGCAATAAGAGGAATGATACCCAAATGGATGCAACCCACCCAGAACCCGCCCTTACTGTAGGGGATGCCAACATACTTAGAACCATGCAGGATCTAGCTATGAATATCGGAACCCCTGAGAATGAGGATACTTCCGATTCACCTGAATGTTGGGACATTACCACAGATAAAGCAGCAAACACTAAATTCAGGCCCAAATCTGTATTTTATCCTCTCCTACCACATGACAATCTGGACACTTTCCAGGACGTGGTGACGAATTCTCTCTTAGAACATAAACATCAACAACCTAAGAGTAGATTTAAACAATCCAACCTAACTGTGAAACAAAAAAACATAATCGCATCCCTCGCGGATGATAAAAACATCATAATCCGCCCAGCAGACAAAGGGGGGAACATTGTGATACAGGACAAGGAACTTTACATTAAAGAGGCACTAAGACAGCTTAACAATTAAGCTTTTTATTGCAAAAGTAACACGAAGACATACAACGAAAGCATAACGACAACTTGGAGTTGTCTATCTGCATGGCAAGAACAAGGGATAATATCGTGGTACGAATATCTCTTTCTGAAGAAAGACTATCCAAAGCTTCCCATAATATACTTTCTCCCTAAGGTGCATAAAAACCCCCTGGCCCCCCCAGGTAGACCTATTGTCTCATCCATTGGTAGTACCTTTGAGAACATATCTCGATATGTGGACTTTTTCTTGCAGGAATATGTGTCTGAACTTCCGTCCCATGTACGTGATACCAAAGATTTCTTGTGTAAAATTGATAACTTGCAATGGGAAGAGGGGTACCATTTTCTCACTATGGATGTGTGCTCACTGTACACGATCATAAAACACGACCAAGGGATAAGAGCCTGTAATCACTACCTTAAGAAAAGAGATATCAGGTATCTGGAACATACGAAAATGCTTACGGAAATGATGACTATATGTCTCCAGAATAACATATTTATGTTTAATGGAGACCTGTACAAACAGACCACGGGTACATCGATGGGTACGAGCTTCGCGCCGAGCTTCGCGAATCTCTTCCTGGGGATCTGGGAGGAGGAAATACACAGTGATGTCTTGTACAATGCCCACTTCAAAAAGGTTATCACATGGCTCAGGTACATAGACGACCTCTTTGTAATATGGAAGGGTAACGAACAAGAGGCAGAAGACTTTGTGAACCTACTTAACAAAAACACATATAACATCGTGTTAACCCACAAGATAAGTAAGGACGAGATAGAATTTCTCGATGTTAAAGTTATGGCTACTGCCAACACTCTGCAGACTAAACTTTTTAGAAAAGAGACTGCGGGCAACAGTCTCCTTCATGCTCACAGCAGCCACCCTGACACTCTCAAATGGAGTATTCCATATGGCGAGCTGCTGAGAGCAAGAAGGAACTGCAGTGACACCACCCACTACCAAGAGGAAAAAGGATACATGTTACAAAGATTCAGGGAAAGAGGTTACCCGGAGTGGGTTCTAAATAGAGCAGTGAGCAAAATGGAAAACATAACAAGAGAAAAAACCATGGAGGATAAACCTAAAGAGAATCAGGATGAAGACTCAGGAAGTAGAGTCATTCTCACGTACAATGGAGACTCCCAGAAAGTATACAAGATACTTAATGAGAACTGGAACATCCTACAAAGTGACCCCATAATAGGCAAACAGATTTGGGACCGACCCAGAGTCACGTACCGGAAGAGTAGAAGCCTCAGAGATATACTCATGAAGGGAGACATAACAGAACAGACAAGTAAGAGCCAACATGACCTTAGGGGGTTCTATCCATGTGGCCACTGCAAGGCCTGTAGGAACAGCGGTATGGTTCAGGAATTCAGCATACCATACAAAACAACCAAATTTAAAATTATGCAGTTCCTCACATGCACCACAACATATGCCATTTACATACTTGAGTGTCCCTGCAACAAAAGATATGTCGGGAGCACCACGTTGACGGCAAAAAAGAGGGTCCTGGAACACCTCAGAGCCATCACAAATAAGGACCCCCAATACCCAGTGGCACGCCACTTTGCGGAATTCCATCTATCCAACAGTAGATTGCTCAAATATTTTGTCATAGAACAGATACCTGCCAAACAGAGAGGGGGTAACAGGGAGCTGGCCCTTAGAAGGAAGGAATCAAAATGGATCTTAGACCTCGAAACTAGGCAGCCTAAGGGACACAATCAGGATGAGGAGATGGCGACTCACCTGATAGAAGAATAAGTGTGGATTGGCTTTTGATCGCTTGTGTTAAATTCATGATGAGTATGTAAATGTACCTACGTATGCAATTAACATGTTTTGATTTTATGACTGAGAACACTTTGTGCTCTAATGTATTTTAATGTGTATTTTCTCTTTCTATGCAGGAAGAAAGGAAGGGGCCCATCACAGCAACACGAGCACATTCACGGGCCACCTACCCTTTTCTTCAATACTCCAGGGAGAGCACCGAAGAAGAAACTAGATAAGGACTTTCACATTTATTTTGTCACTATAATTTTCACTGTTCGACTGCTACTCACTTATCGGTACCATGCCTTATTGTTTATTTAGCCACTAGAGCGCCAGCAATAGTAATTGTGCCACAACAGGACGTTCAAATTAGACTAGTACGATTAAGGCTATTTGTGCGCGCCACACACTTCAATTATCGCAAACCACACGGCGCAAATCAATTAGCCACTAGAGCAATAACAATAGCATAGGTGCTACAATAGGACGTTAGAAGTAGACTACCGTGATTAAGGCGGTCACTGCGCATTATTTACCTAACTGCACGCCACTCGGCGTTGATGCAATCAGAAATACTGATGTCTGTAGTAACTTCCAGCTATGACGCGCATTAGGAGACAGCGGTCTGTAGCATATGAGCTCTGCATACCATGCGAGATACGTACCAAAAGGTGCACGAATAAAATTCAATGTTGTCACAGTGAACAGGAACTGTATCAGCAGAAACGAAATGCCACTTGGCATTAATTGTGTATGCACCAATTTGATTTTACAATGTAACATTAATATCTGTTGGTATAACGGCACTGAATAGTTGTATGTATAGAATATTACATGTTCCAAGATGGCGACCATGTGTACCTTGAAACATTACCTCACTATGAGTCTGTTTTCTATGTTGAGCTGTCGAACTCTATGTAATGCACTGGGTCACTGGTATTCGACGTGTGAGCAAGAGAGTTTACTCTCGAAACGCGTAACGTCGGAATAAAAGATCGTTATTATACCCTAAACTGAGAGCGCGCTTTACTTTGGAATTGGATTTATAATTTGTGCCGGCTGTGGCTCTACCGGCCCCGTGCGCCACCAGACTATGGGCGGATATCCCAGGAGGAGCTGAATGAGGTTTGAAAATATATATATATATATATATATATATATATATATATATATATATATATATATTATCTACTGGCGGTCGCCAGTAGATAGTTATATTTAGGATCGTGTTTCCATAGGAAATCCGCAACTTTCTATTTGGAATAACTTTAGCGCCGATTGACGAATCCTCGCGAAATTTTCAAAATAGGTGGGGCGCTCCGCTCCGCTCCTTCCCTGAAAGTCTCAAGGGGATTCGTCAAGCGGGGGCTGAGAAAAAGGGGGGGTCCCAAAACGCATTTTCCCCATGCATTTTTCCATAGGACCTTAAGTCCAAGCTACAGCCCGAACGGCTGAACAGAATTACTTGAAATTTGGCAGAGAGGTATTCCTCAGGTCATGGATGTGCCTTTTGCAGGTCTGGTGTAAATCTGTTCAGTATTTCCTGAGAAATTAGCATTTAAAAGCATATATATATCTATAAGCGTGCACCGGGCGCGTACGGTAAAACTTACCGTACACGCACGCTGCCGTGCGCGAGCGCGATTCTGATTGGTTGTTAGATCTTAGTAAACATTCGAATCGGTCGAAACCAGGAAGTGTCGGCCGCCATTTTGTCTCTCGCAGTCTGAGGGGGTGAAAAACAAAGGTGGAGAACGTGAAAAGGGGGCAGGGTTCCTGACCCCCTAGCCTTTGTCAGGGGGTCCCAGAAGGACCCCCAAGGGCCAAAATTTCCGAAAAATCGCGGAGTAAGCATAGCGTGCGCGTACGGTAGAAACGGAAAAATTCCGCGAACTGCGCAAGCGATTGACGCGCGGTGCGCGAAGCGCACCGTGCGCGTACGGTACGCGCACGGTGAAAAACCTTAAAAAAAAATACATAACTTAGCATTTAAAAAAACGTACAAATTCACTGAAAAAACCATAGGTTTCACACACGGTATAGTTAGGAATTAGCAAGTAAAAAACTTTGCAAATTCACTTAAAAAACCATAGGTTTCACACATGTTATAGTTAGCTGGACATTTCACTCGTGAAAAACCATTGAAATTCCCCCGTTATAGTTAGTGCAGGCAACTATAACTCACGCGACCGCAATCCTCTGCTGATGACGTCACATATTACATCACTGATGACATATGTGTCTTTCTGAGAAAAAAAATATTTGTAGTATATGTATAGCTAAAAATTAATGGAAGAAGACATGGGTAAATAAGTGTCTAAATACAGTGATGTAATATGTGACGTCATCAGCAGAGGAGAGTGGTAGAGTGAGTAGTATAGTGAGTAGTAGAGAGTAGTAGAGAGCGTGTAGTAGAGAACAAGTCGTAGAGAGTGTGTAGTAGAGAGTGAGTAGTAGAGAGTGAGTAGAAGAGAGAGTAGTAGAGAGTGAGAAGTAGAGAGAGTAAGAGAGAGAAGTAGAGTAGTAGAGAGTGAGTTGTAGAGTGAGTAGTAGAGAGTAGTTGAGAGTGAGTAGTTGAGAGTGAGTTGTTGAGAGTGAGTAGTGGAGAGTGAGCAGTAGAGATTTGTAGAGAGTGAGTAGTAGAGAGTGAGTAGTAGAGAGTAGTTGAGAGTGAGTAGTAGAGAGAGAGTAGTAGAGAGTGAATAGTAGAGAGTAGTAGAGTGAGTAGTAGAAAGTGAGCAGTAGAGCGAGAGTAGTAGAGAGTGAGTAGTAGAGTAGTAGAGATTGAGTGGTAGAGAGTAGTAGAGAGTAGTAGAGTGAGTAGTAGAGAATAGTAGAGAGTGAGTAGTAGGGGAGAGTAGCAAAGAGTAGTAGAGTAGTAGAGAGTGAGTAGTAGAGAGTGAGTAGTAGAGAGAGTAGTAGAGTAGTAGAGAGTGAGTAGTAGTGAGTGACTAGTAGAGAGTAGCAGAGAGCGAGTAGTAGAGAGTGAGTAGTGAAGAGTGAGTAGTAGAGAGCGAGTAGTAGGGAGTGAGTAGTAGAGAGTGAGTACTAGAGAGAGAGTAGTAGAGAGTGAGTAGTAGAGAGTAATAGAGTGAGTAGTAGAGAGTAAATAGTAGAGAGTGAGTAGCAGAGAGTAGTAGAGAGTGAGTAGTAGAGTAGTAGAGAGTGAGTGGTAGAGAGTAGTAGAGAGTGAGTAGTAGAGAGTGAATAGTAGAGAGTAGTAGTAGAGAGTAGCAGAGAGAGTGTAGTAGACAGTAGTAGAGAGTAAGTAGTAGAGAGTGAGTTTTAGAGAGCAGTAGCGAGTGAGTAGTAGAGAGTGAGTAGTAGAGAGTAGTAGAGAGTGAGTAGTAGAGAGTAGTAGAGTAGTAGAGAGTGAGTAGTAGAGAGAATGTAATAGAGAATAGTAGAGAGTGAGTAGTAGAGTAGTAGAGAGTGAGTGGTAAAGAGTAGTAGAGTGAGTAGTAGAGAGTGAGAAGTTGAGAGTGAATAGTAGAGAGTGAGTAGTAGAGAGAGAGTAGTAGAGAGTGAGTAGTAGAGAGTGAGTAGTAGAGAGCAGTAGAGAAGTAGAGAGTGAGTAGTAGAGTAGTAGAGAGTGAGTAGCAGAGAGTGAGCAGTTGAGAGTAGTAGAGAGTAGTACAGAGTGACTAGTAGAGTAGTAGAGAGTAGTCAGTCAGTGTCAGTCAGTGTCAGTGAGTCAGTGTCAGTCATTCAGTGTCAGTCAGTGTTAGTCAGTCAGTCAGTGTCAGTCAGTCAGTGTCAGTCAATCAGTGTCAGTCAGTTTCAGTCAATCAGTGTCAGTCAGTGTCAGTGTCAGTCAGTGCCACTGTCAGTCAGTGTCAATCTGTCAGTGTCAGTTAGTCAGTGTCAGTCAGTAAGTGTCAGCTAGAGCAGCTCTGCTGACCTGGTTCTCTGGCTCTAAAGCAGCTCTGCTGACCTGGTTCTCTCCCCTTAAGCAGCTCTGCTGACCTGGTTTCTCTGGCTCTACAGCAGGTCTGCTGACCTGGTTCTCTGGCTCTAGAGCAGCTCTGCTGACCTAGTTCTTAGGCTACAGAGCAGCTCTGCTGATCTGGTTCTCTGGCTCTACAACAGCTCTGCTGACATGGTTCTCTGGCTCTAAAGCAGCACTGCTGACCCGGTTCTATGGCTCTAAAGCAGTTCTGCTGACATGGTTCTCTGGCTCTAGAGCAGCTCTGCTGACCTGGTTCTCTCCCTCTAGAGCAGCTTTGCTGACCTGGGTCTCTCCCTCTAAAGCAGCTCTACTGACCTGGTTTCTCTGGCTCTACAGCAGCTCTGCTGACCTGGTTCTCTGGCTCTAGAGCAGCTCTGCTGACCTGGTTATCTGGCTCTAAAGCAGCTCTGCTGACCTGGTTCTATGGCTCTAAAGCAGTTCTGCTGACCTGGTTCTCTGGCTCTAGAGCAGCACTGCTGACCTGGCTCTCTGGCTCTTAAGCAGCTCTGCTGGCCTGGTTCTCTGGCTCTAAAGCAGCTCTGCTGACCTGGTTCTCTCCCTTTAAAGCAGCTCTGCTGACCTGGTTTCTCTGGCTCTACAGCAGCACTGCTGACCTGATTCTCTGGCTCTAGAGGAGCAGCTCTGCTGACCTGGTTCTCTGGCTCTACAACAGCTCTGCTGACCTGGTCCCTTGGCTCTAAAGCAGCTCTGCTGACCTGGTTCTATGGCTCTAAAGCAGTTCTGCTGACCTGGTTCTCTGGCTCTAGAGTAGCTCTGCTGACCTGGTCCCTTGGCTCTAAAGCAGCTCTCCTGACCTGGTTCTCTCCCTCTATAGCAGCTCTGCTGACCTGGTTCTCTCGCTCTAAAGCAGCTCTACTGACCTGGTTTCTCTGGCTCTACAGCAGCTCTGCTGACCTGGTTCTCTGGCTCTAGAGCAGCTCTGCTGACCCGGTTCTTAGGCTCTAGAGCAGCTCTGCTGACCTGGTTCTCTGGCTCTAAAGCAGCTCTGCTGACCTGGTTCTATGGCTCTAAAGCAGCTCTGCTGACCTGGTTCTCTGGCTCTAGAGCAGCTGTGCTGACCTGGTTCTCTGGCTCTAAAGCAGCTCTGCCGACCTGGTTCTCTCCCTCTGCTGACCTGGTTCTATGGCTCTAAAGCAGCTCTGCTGACCTTGTTCTCTGGCTCTAGAGCAGCTGTGCTGACCTGGTTCTCTGGCTCTAAAACAGCTCTGCTGACCTGGGTCTCTGCCTCTAGAGCAGCTCACTGACCTGGTTCTCTGGCTCTAAAGCAGCTCTGCTGACCTGGTTCTATGGCTCTAAAGCAGCTCTGCTGACCTAGTTCTCTGGCTCTAAAGCGGCTCTGCTGACCTGGTTCTCTGGCTCTAGAGCAGCTCTGCTGGCCTGGTTCTCTGGGTCTAAAGCAGTTCGGCTGACCTGGTTCTCTCCCTCTAAAGCAGCTCTGCTGACCTGGTTTCTCTGGCTCTACAGCAGCTCTGCTGACCTGGTTCTCGGCCTCTAGAGCAGCTCTGCTGACCTGGGTCTCTGGCTCTAGAGCAGCTCTGCTGACCTGGGTCTCTGATTCTAGAGCAGCTCTGCTGGCCTGCTTCTTAGGCTCTAGAGCAGCTCTGCTGACCTGGTTCTCTGGCTCTACAACGGCTCTGCTGACCTGGTTTCTCTGGCTCTAAAGCGGCTCTGCTGACCTGGTTCTCTGGCTCTAGAGCAGCTCTGCTGGCCTGGTTCTCTGGGTCTAAAGCAGTTCGGCTGACCTGGTTCTCTCCCTCTAAAGCAGCTCTGCTGACCTGGTTTCTCTGGCTCTACAGCAGCTCTGCTGACCTGGTTCTCGGCCTCTAGAGCAGCTCTGCTGACCTGGGTCTCTGGCTCTAGAGCAGCTCTGCTGACCTGGGTCTCTGATTCTAGAGCAGCTCTGCTGGCCTGCTTCCTAGGCTCTAGAGCAGCTCTGCTGACCTGGTTCTCTGGCTCTACAACGGCTCTGCTGACCTGGTTTCTCTGGCTGTACAGCAGCTCTGCTGACCTGCTTCTCTGCACTCACGATGCACGCATCCGACTTCGCGAAAATATTTTTTCAAGTAATATAAGTTTATTATAAGTACAAATATATTATTTTTATGAATATCTTAGATAATCTATTGCCCTAATATGTGTATTAAAGACGCATACATATCATTTTGGAACATAATTATTTTTTGCGGGAGTCGCGCACCCAGCGTGCCCCAGCACGTATATGACGTCATGCGGGACTCGCAACCGTGCGAGCATCTTGTACCGTAATGCGCATGTGTCGCAAATGCGCAGGAGCAGGAGTCACGGACTGGTCGCATACCAATCGTGCACATCACGGAATATTAAATGTATGTGATGTAACTGAAAAACACGCAGCCGTCGCACACCGTACGCGGATCCTTCACGACTTTTCTAAAATGGTGGCTAGAATGCGCGCACCCACTGTGATGTGTACGCTTTGAGTGCGCGACTCCAAAAAAAAATTAATAGAAATATATTAAAATAAAAAATGAAAACATGAAAATCTATCAATATTTCAGTTAGAATTTTCTTTTTTTTTCAATTTTCAGAAAATGATATGATGTTATTTAATGAATAAAATATTTATAAATAAACAGTTAAAAAACTGTAGAAAATCAGTACAAAAAATAGGTATAACTACTATCACACTTAAAAATTAGCATTTAAAAAACCTTTGAAATTCACTGAAAAAAACAGGTTTTTAGAGACGTTATAGTTAGAAATTAACATTTAAAAAAGCTGTTAAATTCACTGAAAAAACCATAGGTTGCAGAAACGTTATAGTTAGAAATTAGCATTTAAAAAACCTTAGAAATTCACAAAAAAAAACATAGGTGTTATAGTTAGCTGGCCGTTTCACTTGTACAAAACCATAGAAATTCCTCCGTTATAGTTAGTTCTGCTAACTATAACTCGCGCGCCCACAATGCACTGCTGATGATGTCACATATTGCATCATTCTTGACATGGTCAGTGACATCACTGATGACATCACTGATGACATCTCAAATGACATCATTGATGACATCATCCACGTGACAATCTGATACACCTCATCATACACTATTATACCTTTTATCACTCACTGTAAAATACAGAGTACCATATTTGAAACCATTGACACACCAATACCAGTTACTACTTACCCACTCACTGATTCCTAAGTCTACACACACAACTACCCATTCAACAACAGAATCATTTATACATGCAGTCACTAATTAATAGAACACTATCAAATGCATTTATACACATATATAGACATTGACACATCAGCAGTCATCTTAGTTGGTTATGCAGTCATCCTACTCACTCATGAAAAAAATTAATCACACTTACATTTACTCACTTACACAATTATCCAACAACACCTCATTTATTCAAACACATAGTAACTCATAGTTAATATGTTAAAAAATCCCCATTACAATTATACACTCATTCATATAGTTACTCTCACAATCACTGACTCTTACACATACTTATTTATATACACCAACTCTCACATACAATGCCTTTTATTTTTTTTATTGAAGATGTACACCTAAAACATATGTTCGCTCACCAACACACAAATAAATACACCCAATCACCCAAACAACTGTTTCCACATACACTCTTAAACCTATACACCTAGTCAATCAACCATTCACACATCTATGCATAGTTACACACACCCCACCCAACCACACACAAACTCAGTGTCCCATACAAATACTCACCCAACTAATTAATAACTAATATACACACTCATGCAGTTAGTGACCAACTAATGCAGCATGTTATACAACAACAGACAGTGTTGCACACATTCACAAAGTTTAGTTACTAATCCATGCATTAAATGAGACACTTTTAATTACTCACTTAAACAGACAGTCAGACAGCTACTAAATCCTCCATCCAGACAGTTATTTATCCACACAATCTTCAATACAGATTGGTATATATATATAATACATATTTAAATTTCAAACTAAACCACATTCACTGGATGATGTGATCAGTGATGTCATCAGTGATGCCACTGACCATGTCATGAATGATGCAATATGTGACATCATCAGCAGTGCATTACGGGCGCGCGAGTTATAGTTAGCAGAACTAACTATAACGGAGGAATTTCTATGGTTTTGTATGAGTGAAATGGCCAGCTAACTATAACAACCCTGAAACCTATGGTTTTTTCTGTGAATTTCTATAGTTTTTTAAATGCTAATTTCTAACTATAACATTTCTGCAACCTATGGTTTTTTCAGTGAATTTCAAAGCTTTTTTAAATGTGAATTTCTAACTATAACGTCTCTGAAACCGATGTTTTTTTCCAGTGAATATATATATATATATATATTTTCGCTAAAAAAAACATAGGTTTCAGGGACGTTAAAGTTAGTGGGAAATTTGACTCATATAAAACCAGAGAAATTCGCCTGTTATAGTTAGTTGAGCTAACTATAACTCCCGCACCCGCAATGCACTGCTGATGATGTCACATATTACATCATTCATGACATGGTCAGTGACATCATGGATGACATCACTGATGACATCTCAAACGACATCACTGATGACATCATCCAGTGAATGTGTGTTTCTATAAAGTTTAAATATTTTTCCTATATATCTATGCCAAGGTGTATTGAAGAATGAATGCATTTACAAGTGCCTGAAGGGATTATTTAGTAGGTGCGTGACT
This sequence comes from Triturus cristatus, assembly GCF_964204655.1. Classification (NCBI taxonomy): domain Eukaryota; kingdom Metazoa; phylum Chordata; class Amphibia; order Caudata; family Salamandridae; genus Triturus; species Triturus cristatus. The sequence goes on along the minus strand of NC_140581.1, from coordinate 1,113,539,805 downwards.
GACTTTATAAGTGAGTGATTGAACGTGTCTTACTGAATGCATGGGTTAGTGACTACACTGTGTGAAAGTCTGTATTAGTCTCTCAGTTGGTGTGTAAGCAACTGCATGGGTTGCTGAATAGCTACATGAGTATCTATATGGGTTATTGATTTGTTGTCTGAGTATCTGTTTGCGTCCCTGAGTGTCTGTATGGGTGGGTGGGGGGTGTATGACTCTGTGCATAGATGTCTGAGTGGGTGATCCACTGGTTGTATGGATTCAAAAGCTCTTCTGGGAAGGGCAGTATGGATGAGTTACTGTGTGTATGGGTGTGTTGGTGAGTGAATGAATGTCTCAGAGGTATATGTGTGACTAACTACATATGTTTTAAGGCACTATATGTGAGTGTTGGAGTATATAAATGACTATACATGAGAGTAAGTTATTTGAAGAGTTCATGTAGAAATGAGTGTCTGCTTGTATCAGTAATTTTATAAGACAGTAAATATGTGTTAGTATCTCTATAAATAAGTGATATTGTGTGTCTATAAATAATGGACTTGGTGTGTATAACTGTATACATGAGTAAATGGATATGTGATTGATTCTTTGCATTACTGACTAGGTTTGTGAGAACTCTATGGATGAGCGGCGGAGTGTGACTGCATGTATAGATGTATGAGTGCATATCATACTACTGTACTGATGAGTAACTACATGTATAAGTGACTGGATGTGTGTGTAGACCTAGGAAACAGTGAGTGGTATGTAGTATATGGCATTGTTGTGTGTACAGTTTCAAAAATTGTAGTCCGCATTTTAGAACAGGTGTATCAAAGTTTATATTAGGGCATCAGTATGTGCATCAGATTATCACGTGGATGATGTCATCAGTGATGTCATTTGAGATGTCATCAGTGATGTCACTGATCATGTCATGAGTGATGTAATATGTGACATCATCAGCAGTGCATTGCTGGCGCACGAGTTATAGTTAGCTCAACTAACTATAACAGGTGAATTTCTCTGGTTTTATATGAGTCAAATGTCCAACAAAATATAACGTCCCTGAAACCAATGTTTTTTTAGTGAATTTCAAAGGTTTTTTAAATGCTAATTCCTACCTATTACGTTGATAAAACCTAGGGTTATTTCAGTGAATTTCGAAGGTTTTTTAAATGTTAATTTCGTATTTTAATGTTCAAAAAACCTATATTTTTTCAATTTAAAAAAAAAATATTTTGGAACTCTATTATACTTCTTCTTTTTTTACTTTAAAAAATAAGTAATGTTTTATATCTTCCCCCAAAAATATGTATATATTTTTTTTTTTTTAGAAAACTGCTCTCCCATACCGGTAGTGTACCAAGCTCCATCACCACGCAAATCCTATCCGCCATATTGCTAAACTCGCAAAGGATGCGCATTTCGTATCCGACGGATTCGTGACGCCGCGTCCCGCGTAACATCATATACGTATGAGTTCGCACCAGCTGCTACATAGGTATTGTATTGTATTGTATTGTATAGACTCTTGTAACGCGCGATTCTGCCACCCAACGGGTATCCTGGCGCTATGAGACACAACAGCATGAGACAACACAGAAACGACTGGCCGGTGGTCAGGGTTGATGCCAAACTATTCCTGACGGAAAAGCCAGGTCTTTAGATCTTTCCTAAAACCTAGCAACGTTTTGGCCTGTCGCAGCTCTAGGGGCATCTGGTTCCACAGACGAGCTGCCACCGTGCTGAAAGCCCTACCTCCCATCCTAACACATTTTACTCTGGTGACAACTGCCAGGCTCTGGCTAGAGGAGCGGAGGAGCCTTTCTGGTTGGTACCAAGAAAAACTATCTCGCAGAGGCAACGGGTCGGAGTTATGTAAGGCCTTATAAACCATAACCAACAACTTGAACTCAATCCTCCTCTTAACCGGGAGCCAATGGAGGTCCTTTAGTGCCAGCGTGACAGATGATTCACGCTGCCTTCTGAGAGCCAGTTTTGCTGCCATCGACTGAACTCTTTGCAATCCCTGCACAATAGAAAGTGGAGCACCCAAGTACAGTGAATTACAATAGTCCAGTCTACTCAGGATCACACTCTGGACCACCAGAGACCTTGTCTCATCAGGGAGGAGCGGGAGGATTTGGCGGAGAGCTCTCAACAAAGTGATACAGGAGCCAATAGTTTTGTTGGCCTGGGATTGCAACTGGAGGTCTTCGTCCATCATGACCCCCAGGTTACGGACTGACTTTACTGCGGTTACAGGAGGATCCTCTGGCCATAGTCGAAACTCGGCCAGCGGAAGTTTGGAAATTTTAGCTGCGCCGCAGTGTAAGAGCTCCGTTTTCCCGGCATTCAACTGGAGTGAATTGGTCTTTAGCCATTCAGAGACCTTCCTCATACAAGCCTGGAACGAGTTTAAAGGGACTGCATGCTCTCCTTCCAGGGAGAACATCAGTTGTATATCGTCCGCATAATTGACTACCTCGATCCCATAAGATTTTATTAAGGGGATCAGAGGTCCTAAGTATGCATTGAAGAGGATTGGGCTGATGGCAGAGCCCTGAGGTACTCCATGGCGAACCGGGAACCAAGGGGAGATGAATGGCGTCAGGGTCACTGCCTGTTGACGGTTAGTCAGATAAGACTTCAGCCATTCCAAGGCCCCGCCCGTAATCCCCAAACCTTCCAGTCTTGCCAGTAACACCGAGTGGCTAACCGTATCGAAAGCGGCCGACATGTCCAGCAGCACCAAAACTGAGCAGCTGCCGTCGTCGGCTCGCATTCGGAGTTTGTCCAAAACGGTTGCCAACGCGGTCTCCGTTCTGTGGTAAATAATTTAATTACCGGAACTTAATTTGATGCGGAAAAATCTATACTAATAGCTCAGTAAAATAAGAGGCAGAATCCGTGGTATTAGAGGTTCGGAACGGGCTTTATTCCAAAATCAATTCGAATTGATGGACTCCATATTCCATCACCACGAAGGTTCAGGAAGTGAAGGACCAACTTTATTGACAGGTAATCATTTTTATACAATAGGCATTACAGTGAAACAGATGCAGGAGGCGTAACAATTGATAATAAAGATAAAACATACATGCGTAACTAAAATGGGTGTAACTGGGCGTAACTTAAAGAACGTCATCAGGTATGATGTCACAATAGGGTGGTTCCATGAAAGAATTTTGCAATGTCAGCAGAAATACTTGGCAGAGATGCGCGCGCAGCAGCATGACGTGTGATTGACGTGCAACTAGGGGGTGAAGGGGACTTGACATTTAGCTCTATATGTGGAGTCAGAAGTCTGGGGTTATGTCAACCTAATCCCAAATCATATCTAACATCCTATGTTTAAAGAACTATGTTATCCAAAAAGAGAGGTCTCTTTAGAATAGAATCTCATTCTATACTGACTATACTGACTGTGAGTGCGTGTACAAGCGTCTAAGTGTCTACACTAGATGCGAGGGCAGAAATCTTCCATAGTAACGGGGCTATGAATTACTTGCATAAAGACAGAGAAGCCGGGCCTTTTGCTCGGTAGCTGGAAGAATGTTTACTTAAACTACTAGACAGGAATGCATTGGATAGGGAGCGGAGCAGATAAACTCGAAGGTGAAATACGGTTTTTGGCAAGCAGACAGGTTGAGTCAGGCACCGTTAGCCGCGCAGGGAGTAGGACAAAGTTCATGGATACAGATGCGAGCTCAGACTGGAGCTTTCAGAGGCAGAAGGCAGGGAAAGGCTTAATGGCAGAATCAGGGCCTACTCGCCTGGACTGTAAAATGGCATAAATGAACCATATAAAGCCGGTGGCCTTTCATACTTAGGAATAGAATATCCGGCCCATTCATGGCGGATCTGAAAGAGGACATGTTGGCGGTGGACGCACATGTGTTTGCGTCTTCATAACTGGAACTGGAGGAAACATACATGTACTTGTGATTTATACATGAAACCGTTGGGGTCCAAGATAGGGGACATAACTGACCATAAAAATCCATATTTCCACATTCCCTCCTTGTCCCCTACTTGCCCTTAAGAGATATCAATCTTCATCAATCCGTTGATTTGTTCATATAGCATCATTTGTTCTTCTTTCTTCTTCCGGGATGAATGAAATCTTGGTGGTGGAATACACGATGTGGCACACAGACCACAAATCGCTGGTCCACATTGTAGGCATAAACAGCAACTGAATAGTATGAGAAAGCCAATACCTAGGAAGGATAGGACCCTCCATCCAAATGTTGACAATACACTCCAAAACCAACCGGACCAAGTCCAGGTGCCTGGATTCTGGTGTATCTGGCTTACAATCTTATGAAGGCGAGTTATGGCTTTATATACAGATGGCGAATTTTCTGGTATGAAAATGCAACAGCTTGATCCGATGACCCTACAAGCTCCGCCCCTATCGGCCAGGATGACGTCAAGGACAAGACGATTTTGAAGCACAACAATCCGCATAGCAGACTGCTCTTCTGTTAAATTGCCTAAGGCGGAAATAGTTTCGTTTACTACTGCTTCAAGGGTTCTAGTTAATCTACGTATCAGCTTACTATTAGTAACTGTACCTATATAGGGAAAGAGACCTTTATTGAAATCTGTGTATTTTTCCCATGCTGTTTCAGTGTAATCGACGATTGGGAGATCTCTCCGTTCTCTATTGTGTACTAAATGAGTATTTCTGTGATAATCAGGAGGAGCTAGGAAAACAGGTGGCAAAAGGAATCCGATGTAGCAGGTACCATCCCAATCTAGAGGCAGACGTATATATGCAGTCTGACCACATATGAAGTAGGAATGGCGAGAAGCTCTAAATGTAGACTTGCCTTGATCACTGAATTCTATTACAGTGGTGCATCTACTATGGCCCATATGTATGGAACCATTCTTTCTTACACATAATTCACCTTTAACTGGAAATACTGACATAGCGGGCAAAATTGGTGCAGCTTCGGATTCAACATTCAGGATCATGAGATTAAGCGTGAAATTCCCTAATCCATATACCTCATTTTCTAGATCAGTTCCTGTTCTTCTGGGAAGTCCCTCCTTGTTAGGGTAGCAGACTTTAAGCAAAACTAAGTTCAGGTTTCCCCATACCCAGTTGTCTTGATAAACTGCGGAATTCGAATCTAGGGAATTAATTAAACTAAACCATGCTCCACAGGAGCCATTGTGTGTGAACGGGTATGGAAAGAGAGGCAGAATTCCCTTATAGTTCTGATAGGGAGGGAGTCGGCCACATATCCAACAATTTGTAGCATTGCTAGCCTGATGGGAATGATGTAACATACTAATAAAAGTGTTATTGCGCAGCGCAAATCTATAGGACAACTCATGCGGGGGTAATTCACTAAAAGAATGTTCAGCAGTAACATTGTAAATATGTTTAGAAATAGGGTAATATATGTGCAACAATATACTTGCAGCTATTATTAAAAGACTTAAGAAAAACAAAATTAATAACGTCACTGTGCAATGACTACGCAGTGATTTACAGTACGCATGTTGTTTCAACTGCAATTTTCTGTTTCTTTCTCTATTCAGGTCTAGAGGATACATGTCAGAGACAAATTCGACCGATTCACCTTGGAGAGGACTTAAACAATCAAATTGTCTGACTTGTTAGACCGTAGTTTTAGTTTATATTGTTCCTTGTCATTCAGTTCAACCAAAGGAAGCTTTGAGTCAATTGGTGAAGACACGCGAGGTGTATCGTCTACATCGGACGGTAGTCCATGAAATTTCTTGATATGACTTGAATGTATCCAGCCTTTTCGACCTTCGATCTTCACGGCTGTCCTCGTGGTTAACAGTACGAGTTGAGGCGATTTCCACCTAGGATCCAGCTGAGATTTCCGGTCAAAGTTCCTCACTAACACCAGGTCCCCGGGAATTACGTCATGGGGTTTCACCTCGGTGTTATCGGGAAAGGCTGCAGCTACCTGTGAACGACAAGATTGTAGTGCAGACATCAAGGAAGCCAGGTAATCTGTCAGCATATTACAGTCAACATCAGTTATTTTGCGTGGTATAGGCGTCCCCCACATATTTGGTGGTCTACCGAAGATCACCTCATAAGGGGATAGCCCTGTTCGAGAGTGCGCTACCATTCTCATGTAAAAGAGTGCAACTGGTAAGGCTACTACCCAGTCGACACCTTTCTCTCTACATATTTTGGACAATCTAATTTTCAGGGTTTGATTATGTCGTTCCACGAGACCTGCTGCCTCGGGGTGTCGGACACAGTGAAATCTCCACTGATAGCCTAACAAAAGTGAAACGTGTTTCATTAGTTCAGAGGAGAACGGCTGGCCGTTATCTGAGTAGACAACACGTGGTAAACCGTACCGTGGGAAGAATTCTCGAACCAACTGTTTGGCAGTAGTCGGGGCAGTGTAATCTGAAACCGGGTATGCCTCTGTCCAACGGGAAAGAGCACAGACAACTACGAGGACATATTTGAATCCTCGACATCGTTCCATCTGGATATAATCCATCTGGAGGACTTCAAAAGGGTGATCAGGAGGCTGAAATCCACCTTGTTCTACGGGAATGCTTTTACCTGGGTTAAACTGACAACAGATCATACAGGTAAGAACGTTTTGTTTAGCTGCTGCTCGTAAATGTTTGTTGAACCAAATGTGTTGAATGCTGTCTAGCATAGCTTTTTCTCCTAGGTGGGCTGGACTATGTACAGTATTAATGATAACTTGGACCATTGAATCAGGAAGGAACCATACATATTTTTCCTTCGTCATCCATCCTTGATCCGTTTGGATCCCTCCTAATTCAGTCCATTTCTTTATTTCCTCTGGTGTAGCATGTGTCTGTATGTCAATTACGTCAAGAGCGGGATCCTTAACCATCATGCAATGTGTTGGTGTCGGAACTATTGTCTTTGTCATGTCGGGTGTGTGAGTTTGAGCAGTCTGTTTAGCTGTTCTGTCAGCTAGATCATTGCCTTGGGAAATGATATCAGTAACTTTCGTATGAGCTTTACATTTCATAATTGATATTGCAGTGGGTAGATGTATTGCATCTAATAAGGCATGAATGAGGGGTCCGTGCTGAATGTGAGCACCGTGAGAAGTTAAATAACCTCTCTCTCGCCACAGCACGCCGAAGTCATGTACAACTCCGAATGCATAACGTGAATCAGTGTATATGTTGACTTTTTTATTCGTAGCTTGAATACAGGCTTGTGTCAGAGCGATGAGCTCTGCTGCTTGAGCGGACAAGGTATTTATGCGATTTGTTTCAATGACTTCAGTGTCTGTTGTGACTGCATACGCGGCCACTAACTCTCCTGTACTTGTTCTCATACATGAACCATCTACATACAACGTCAGGTCTGGGTCTGACAATGGGACGTCTGTCAAGTCTTGTCTGGGTTTCGTCGTGATAGTGATAACTTCAATACAATCATGTGCTAGTGGGTCTGTTCCGTTTACTGGTAACAGTGTGGCAGGATTCAATGTACTACAACGTCTGATTTCTATGTGTGGCTGAAACAATGTTAATTCGTAACCGGTGAGTCGTGCTATAGTCAAGTGTTGTGTTTGTGTGCGGTTCAAGAGAACCTCTACTGCATGTGGTACTTGTACTGTCAATTGGTGTCCTAGTACTATGGCATCGCTTTGTCTGATTGCTAAAGCTGTCGCTGCCACTGATTTCAGGCACGCAGGCAGAGCCTGAGCTACGGGATCTAATGTACTAGAGAAATAAGCACATGGTTTGTGTGATCCTGCTTGTTCCTGTGTGAGTACTGACAAGGAAGTACCTTCGAGTTCTGTAACAAAGAGTGTAAAATGTTTATTGTAACATGGTGTTGCTAAAACAGGTGCTTGACATAAAACTTTCTTTAGGCTTTCAAAAGCTTGTGTATGTTCCTGAGTCCAAGGGAGAACAGTCGATGTGGCTGCCTCCTGTGTTGTCAACTGGATGAGTGGTTTTGCTAGAAATGCATACTGTGGGATCCACTGCCTACAATATGAAGTGAGGCCTATAAAAGCCCGCACCTCCTTTTGTGTCTTGGGTATTGGCATGTTAGCAATTAACTGGATGCGATCGGGTGTAAGCTGCCTTCCCTCCTTGGACAGCGAGTGCCCAAGGTAAATAACTCGCTGGACACAGAATTGCAGCTTAGAAGGGGACACCTTGTGCCCCTTTTCGGCCAAAAATTGTAAAACCGTCAGTGAGGCTTTTTCACATTCAGGTTCGCTTCTAGCGGTGATCAGCAGATCATCGACATATTGAAGCAGGGCAGTGTTGACTGGCATGTGGATACTGTCAAGTTCTCGTTTCAGTGCTTGGCTATAGATGCTGGGGCTTTCTGTGAATCCTTGAGGTGCGCGTGTGAATTTAAAGCTTCGTCCATTTAAACTAAATCCGAACAAGTATTGGCTTTCTGGATCTATTGGGACGCTGAAAAAGGCATTCTTGAGATCAATTACAGTAAAGAATGTTGCTTCGGAATCAATGGCTGTCAGTAATGAAGAAATGTCTGGGACTACGGGGTATTGTGGTACAATACATTTATTTAATTCGCGCAGATCAATAACCAATCGATATACTGGCGGGGCTTTTGGGTCAGTTCGTTTAAGAATCGGAATTATCGGTGAATTACATACATTGGAGTCGGTTTCCACAACCACTCCTTGGGTAATAAGCTCGTCAATGATTTGCAGTAAAGCCACTACAGCATCTGGGGGTAACTTGTATTGTCGCATTCGTGGTAGTACCACTCCTGCCTTTAGTGTGACTCTATATGGTGTAATGTTCATGCAACCAACATCTGTAGGGCCTTGTGCCCATAGATGTGTGGGTAAAGTCTGCAGTCGGTCATCCATGTCTCGGGACACATAGTGCCCTTTAAAATCACGTAAAAACAATCTTACTCCTTCCGGAGAACAACATATTATAGCTCCTAGAGCTTTCAATGTTTTTATGCCTAACAGGTTTTCTGGACATGATTTAGTAAGCAATAAATCTGTAGTTCGTGTCAAGGGACCAATCGTAAGGGGAAGAGGCTGTGATACTTCGTTAATGATAGGTTTTCCTGATAAACCAAGGGAAATATTCTGCGAGCCTGAGAGGGGTGCCCCTGGAACTTCACTACGTTTTATGGTTGTTCGGCTTGCCCCTGTATCATGTAAAAATTTTCTATCTTGGCCTAATAGTTCACTGTGTACATAGGGTCCTTCCTGATCTACAGGGACCTCAATAAGGGGTAAGCCAACTTCCCTCTCTAGGCTGTTTCATGAGTATCGTTGATAATCAGGATAGTCATACTGTGCGGTCTGATACATCTGTTGTGTCGTTGTTTGTGTGGCAGCAATAGGCTGCGGTGGTGGAGCTGGCATAGATTGTTGCGGAGCCGGCATGGACTGTGCATGCTGCGGGGCTCCTTGTTGGTTCTGATCCTGTCTAAGTGGCCGTGGTCTTTCTTTTGTATTACCTATGGCGATATTATGTTTTAAAACTGGACAATCGTGTACATAATGACCTGGCTGTTTACAATAGTTGCATGTCCCTTTTACAGGACCTGTTGAAACACTGGACTGTGTCATACCCTTTTTATGACCGTCAGCTGGAACTGTCTGGGAGACTAGCATTTTCATTTTCGTGTCTTTCATGCGTCTTTGTTCATGTTCTTGTTCCTCTCTAATTCTATTGTGATGGTACTGTAACATTTGTAACATCTGTGACGGAGTGTTACCTTGCCAGGTACTCTCGAATTTCAATACTCTATTCTTAACTTGGGGCAAGGAATTTTCAACTAATTTTGTCACAAACAGATGTGGATACGACTCACTACTTGCTTTTATTCCACTATTTATACCAAAACATTTTTCGAATCGGGCATAGAAATCACTAGTGTCTTCATCTGGTTTTTGTTTACAGGCTGAGATTGCACCCCAGTCTTCCTTTTTCGTAGTTAATAAACGTGGCAGTACCTGTACTAGTAAACCTGGTAGTGTTTTGGTCTTTTCCCCAAGCCCTGAACCTGGACCTCGAGCTTTTTCTTCGTTTTCTAATGCTGTCCAATCTATCTTTTGGTCTCCCACCTCCCAATCCTTTTCCTTGAGTTTTTCGTAAATGCCCGCAGGCATTAATACCTTCAATATTGTCATAATGTCGGGATAGGTATATTCTCCCATGAGCAACATGTCTTTGATTTCACGGTGGAAACCCGCTGGGTCTTTGTCATGGCTGGGTACCACTTTCTTCATTTCTAAAAGTTCTATTTTGGATATTGGTGTGTATACAAACACATGTTTAAACTGATTGTCCTCACCTTTTATCGGGTGTACATCGCGTAAGGGATTCTGTCTATCCATATAATACGTCGTTCTTTCCTTGATGGGCAGTGAGACATGTTCGGGGCATACAAAAAGAATGTACTGCTTTCTGGATTCTAGTATTTCTCTAATTAACTCAGTACCTGAACCTCTCCATTTATTCGTGAGTAATTCAGTCAATATATCAGGTAAGGGGCCAGGATCGGAGTGTTGGCTTTTATATAATATAAGGAGTTGTTGAATCATATAGATACCAGCTAAACGCTGTTCATCTGGGGCGAGGTTCAAAAACGTGTGCGCTAATGTATCATCACTATATTTTCCGGGACTATCAACCCAATGAACGGCTGACCTGGCTAATTCTTGTTCGTCCATAGAATCGAGTATATGATAACCCCTTCGTTCTCGGAGTAATTTGTCAGCCGCTTGGAACGAATGTTCAGGGGACCTTATATTTATTATAGGAGTTTGGAAATTTCTGCTATTATCTGGACGTATCGGACGTATCGGATCAGTAAAGCATCTAGTATTATTGCAAGATCTTCCTCTACCTACATAGACCATGGTTTTTAACTGTCCTGTGGGCAGTTCTAATTCTTCCTCCTCCTCTGTTTGTTCAGGCTCGTCTACTGCTAATCGTTCTTCGTGTATTCGTTCTACTTCTTTGCGGATCTTGCGGCACATAGCTACTATACATGATCGTTTATCATGTCTCCCCTCTGATATATTCCGACTCCATGTGGTAAGAGTTTGCATTTCTTCCGGATTTACCCCTGGTCGGTCTTGATTTCTGATCACACAGTTTATGAGGAAACGTAACAGTTCCCCCTGTATTTCCACTTTCTGGTACTCCATGGCTCTGTTAATACTCTCAGAATCTCGCCCTGACTGGACAAAGTGATATATATTTTCTAAATGTGTAGTCATTCCTGGTAGCCTCCCTAAATATATTGCAGCTCGTCGGATACGTAATGATGCCAGCAGCATTTCGTCCCCTTTTCCGGGCACAGGGTCATATCTACAATCTATTAGAAGTTCCTTGAGCGTGTCGGGAGTTACTAGTTTGGGCGTACGTTGGTGGGCTAATTCTTGAAAGGAAAGTTTATTTACTCTGGGTGGCGTGTAAAAAATGTTTGATGTACCTCCTGTAGCACCACCTGGGGTGCTGGATGTGAAAGGATTCGTTGAACGTGATATAGCAACCATAGGTGTGGATACAGATGTAGAAACAGATGTGCTTGCCGGAACTTGTGTCGGAGTTTGCTGTTGCAGAGGTACAGACGGAGGAGGGTCTTGGCGTTGAACCCCCTCGGCAGGCGGTCTATGTGGCGCAGCATTAGCATACTCGGGAGCTGCGTCGTCTAAATAAGAGGAAAGAAAAACATCTTCTGCGGTTCTGGGATGCCCTTTGGGATGTACTTTTATCGGAAACAATGGGGGTGGCAAGTCTTTTGGTATCTCTGGAGTAGCCTTAGGTAACCCTTCGGCCAGAAGAGGATACATACCATTCATAAGGGCATTTCTTTGTCTGTCTATTTGTTCTGATTTTACTCGAGTACCTTCTTCAATTAATAGATTTTCTCGAACTTTATTTGAATTCTCCTTACTTTTCTCCTCCTGTCTGAGCGCTTTTTCTGTACGTCTATATGATTCTTTACGCCATAATTCAATGGCATCTTTCTGTGACTGTCTAGCTTTCTTTTTCCATAATTCTTCCTCTACTTTCATGATGCAATCTGCATCCCAGGTCCCAGCTGCGGGCCACCTCTGACTTTCTGGTAATTCCTTGGTGTAGTCTACCCATAAATCCAGAAATAATATGGCGTCTAGGCCATGTTTATGATACATGAAGTACCCTGGAGTGTCCCTAGGAGGAATGGGAACAGCTTCTTCGAGTACCCCTTTTCTAGTTTTTATCTGTCTTAATTTCGAAAAGAGCGGCATATTGAGAACTGATCTGATACCTAATTTTGAGCACTTTTAATACAACAAGACACAATAATGAACAGTCATTCACACCACAATATACAGAACGTATTTAAAAACATTTTAACATTTAACATTTAATGAATAAACAATGATAGCCATTTAGGGAACTAGTCACTAAGCATAATACTCGGTACTAACTAGATAATTCTGAATTATATACTAGACATACTTGATATACTGCTAAACAGTACAGATACACTGCTGAAACAGTGCAGACCGGATTTGTGTACCCAAACCCGTCTTGACCGGCACAACCTATGTGCACGTCAGAACGCCTCCCCGACAATGGTACTCACCGGGTAGCTCGGAACGGAAGGCCTCGGAACTGAACTGAACTGGACTTGAACCGGACTGGACTCGACTCGAAACTTCGGAAACTTCGGAAACTGGTGGGCCTCTGTATACCTCGGATCTTGCTCTCTCAGCTAGGCTCTGGTCGGGATACTTCGCACTTCTCACCGCCTCGTCTGGGTGTTGATCGCAGCCTCAGTTACCCCCGCTCGGCAGGAGGGAGATACAGGAAATCCTGTTGGTACGCGTTGTTGTCCGTCCAGCTGTGACAGGAGACCGGGCCTGCAACGCACCTCCGGCGCGTGAGATGAGAAAGTGTCCCTATTCGGGCGCCATATATGTGGTAAATAATTTAATTACCGGAACTTAATTTGATGCGGAAAAATCTATACTAATAGCTCAGTAAAATACGAGGCAGAATCCGTGGTATTAGAGGTTCGGAACGGGCTTTATTCCAAAATCAATTCGAATTGATGGACTCCATATTCCATCACCACGAAGGTTCAGGAAGTGAAGGACCAACTTTATTGACAGGTAATCATTTTTATACAATAGGCATTACAGTGAAACAGATGCAGGAGGCGTAACAATTGATAATAAAGATAAAACATACATGCGTAACTAAAATGGGTGTAACTGGGCGTAACTTAAAGAACGTCATCAGGTATGATGTCACAATAGGGTGGTTCCATGAAAGAATTTCGCAATGTCAGCAGAAATACTTGGCAGAGATGCGCGCGCAGCAGCATGACGTGTGATTGACGTGCAACTAGGGGGTGAAGGGGACTTGACATTTAGCTCTATATGTGGAGACAGAAGTCTGGGGTTATGTCAACCTAATCCCAAATCATATCTAACATCCTATGTTTAAAGAACTATGTTATCCAAAAAGAGAGGTCTCTTTAGAATAGAATCTCATTCTATACTGACTATACTGACTGTGAGTGCGTGTACAAGCGTCTAAGTGTCTACACTAGATGCGAGGGCAGAAATCTTCCATAGTAACGGGGCTATGAATTACTTGCATAAAGACAGAGAAGCCGGGCCTTTTGCTCGGTAGCTGGAAGAATGTTTACTTAAACTACTAGACAGGAATGCATTGGATAGGGAGCGGAGCAGATAAACTCGAAGGTGAAATACGGTTTTTGCAAGCAGACAGGTTGAGTCAGGCACCGTTAGCCGCGCAGGGAGTAGGACAAAGTTCATGGATACAGATGCGAGCTCAGACTGGAGCTTTCAGAGGCAGAAGGCAGGGAAAGGCTTAATGGCAGAATCAGGGCCTACTCGCCTGGACTGTAAAATGGCATAAATGAACCATATAAAGCCGGTGGCCTTTCATACTTAGGAATAGAATATCCGGCCCATTCATGGCGGATCTGAAAGAGGACATGTTGGCGGTGGACGCACATGTGTTTGCGTCTTCATAACTGGAACTGGAGGAAACATACATGTACTTGTGATTTATACATGAAACCGTTGGGGTCCAAGATAGGGGACATAACTGACCATAAAAATCCATATTTCCACAGTTCCATGCCCTGGTCTAAAGCCGAATTGGTCTCTATCCAGGAGCTAATGTTCTTCCAGGAAATTAGACAAGGATTTACTGACCAGTTTCTCCAGGATTTTAACTGGAAAAGGTGAAAGGGATATGGGGCGGAAGTTGGCTGGCATTGAAGGATCTAAGGAAGGTTTCTTTAATAGTGGGGTAACTATCGCCTGCTTCCAGTCACTAGGTACAGTACCCTCATTCAAGGATTGGCAGCAAATGTGCCACAAATCCGGGAGTAGGTTAGGGCCAAGTTCCTTCCAGATCTTATGAGGAAGGGGATCAAGAGGTGACCCGGACAAAATCTCCTGCACAATGTTGTTGAAGGATTCCTCCGTAGGAGGTTGGAAGTAGCTCAAGGAGGGATCCTTCCTGGTGACTCCCAACGTCGGGGGGGTCTCAGGACCATCTTGATCAAACCCACCTACAATGTTGTTAACCTTGTCAATGAAGAAGGTGGCAATTTCATTGCATAAATTTTGTGAAGGTTGAACAGTACTAGCCAGGCAGCCCAGATTGCTAAGGTCTCTGACGATGTTAAATATAGCCCTAGTTCCGTTGGATGCCTGCAGAATGGAATTGGCGAAGAATTGGGACTTGGCCTCCCTGATGGCCATCTTATATTGATGTTGAATTATTTTTAGAGCTTTTTTGTCTGTGTCTAAGTACCGTCGGCGCCAGCTTCTTTCTGCCTGACGACGCGCTAGCCGTAGCGCCTTAAGCTCCTCACTGAACCATGGGGCTGAAGGAGTATTGCGCATTCTGAGCTTTTTTTTTGGTATAAGTTCCTCCAGCATTAGATGAATGGAATTACTGTAACTATTATAATTCTCTCCAGGCGTCTTTCCTGGGTCGAACCAATTCCATTTGGAGAGGATTTGGGCATTGTCCTTCTCCGAGAGCTTGGCCCAGTCCCTTCCCCACCTGAAATTCGCTACTTTATTTACTACTGAATTTCCTCCACGTAGAGATAGCCTAAATTGAATTAGGAAGTGGTCTGTCCAATTTAGAGGAGAGGATTTGCAAACACCAAGTCCAGCATGTGACCTCCCTCATGCGTAGATTGTTGGATAAGTTGAAGAAGGCCACAATTCTCGCAAGTGTGGTTTAGGGTTTGCAGATAGCTCCCAAGACTTCCCGTTCCCCACAGATTGAAGTCCCCCAGGATAAGCAGTCTAGAATGTGTGGCTGCCAAGGCGACAATGGTGTCCAGTAATGCCTGATGATTACCATCCAAGCCTGGGGGTCTGTAACAGACCATCCCTGTCAGCATTCTCCCCTTGGCCTCCTGTAGGGTGAAGCCCATGATGTCATAGCTCGCTATATCGTTGATTGAGAGTAGGGCACAATCCCACTTCTGCTTAAAAAGAAGTCCTACCCCGCCTCCTCTCCCCGTTAAGCGAGGTTTGTGAAGAATCTTATAGCCCGTATGACATGCCATTCCCAACTCCACGGCGGAATTCGGGTTTAGCCAGGTTTCCGTTATAGACAGCAAGTCCAGGTTGAGGTCTTCCAGCAGGTTACAGATATCTTGGTGGTGCTTCACAAGAGATCTGCTATTGATTAAACCGCAGGTCAAAACATGCTGGAATTCCTTCTTTTGCCTGTTGCTCAATTTAAGGAGGGTGTCTCTAGAATAACAACGCCTACCTGTTACATTTAGGGCAGCGTTAGTGGCACTAGGCACGGCCGGCGCGCGGACGGGCGCAGACGGGCTTTCCTCTGGCGCGCCTCCGGCGTGCCAACGGCGCACACGCTGCGCGCGCGCGCTGCGCACTTGTGTTCCTCCCATTTAAATACAGTGGGCCAATAGAGCGTTCTGCAGTCACAGTTGGATGTCTGAAGCGTCTCTATGATAATGCGTGCCTGCGTTCCACCCGTTTAAATACAGTGGGCCACTAGAGCGCTAACAAAGATGGCGCCTGGGTATGTCCCTACTGTGATGTGGTATCGCCAAGGGCGAAGTGAGGGAATATTTTAAGGTCCAGGTATGAGGACACAGTTGTTTTAAAAATAACAATCACAGTTATACATTTATTATTGTTTTAAAAAGAATTATCGCTAAACTGGCTGTTCGCAGGAATCAGCATCAGCCAATTAAGTACACGTACTTCTACCCCTCAGCGAAGCGTTCTGCAGTCACAGTTGGATGTCTGAAGCGTCTCTATGATAATGCGTGCCTGCGTTCCACCCGTTTAAATACAGTGGGCCACTAGAGCGCTAACAAAGATGGCGCCCGGGTATGTCCCTACTGTGATGTGGTATCGCCAAGGGCGAAGTGAGGGAATATTTTAAGGTGCAGGTATGAGGACACAGTTGTTTTAAAAATAACAATCACAGTTATACATTTATTATTGTTTTAAAAAGAATTATCGCTAAACTGGCTGTTCGCAGGAATCAGCATCAGCCAATTAAGTACACGTACTTCTACCCCTCAGCGAAGCGTTCTGCAGTCACAGTTGGATGTTTGAAGCGTCTCTATGATCTGTACGATGGGTACGCAGCACCAAGCCACGTGTTACGTCATGTACGTATGGGGTCGTGCCCGCTGCGCATTGCGTATGCGACGAGTGCATGCTGCCAGGCCCTATGTTACGTCTTAGATGTATGGTGTCACGCCGGGTACGCCATTCCCTCGGGTTTTTTTATGTCTCAAAACTATATCTAAATAACTATAAACAGTATATGAGAGCAAGCGATAATCTAAAATATTTTAAACATTTATATATTTCTAACTGTAATAAACGCATATTATGATAAATACATTTTCTCAAAATCTTGTCGGGTGCGGCTCCTTGCGCCCTCGATGCACGATTGCCATGTGACCTTAAAAAAAAGCATTTGATTAGTTCATAACATTTCCCATTGTAACAGTTGGAGGACCCCACCCATTTTAGTCATTCTCTCTACAGCGTTTGATGAGACACACCCCTTCTGCTTAGAGAGCTTTTTTGAAAAGTTTTTTTGCTGTGTACACATATCTTCTACTACACACAGCATGCAACAATCATCTTGATCAATATTCATGGTCTGTACATTAGCCTTCCACGTGTGATGGCCATGCATCTCAAACGTTACATCAAAAATCAAATGTGTGTTACACAATGTACCTGGTGTGTGTGTGTGTGTGCATATTATTGTGCTGCCTTTCGGCCTGGGTATTGCTGGCCCGAAGGGGTATCATCAGCCACAGGCAGAGTGCACATCCTAGATCACATGTGACAAACAGTAAACAGTAATGTGTACATTTGTATTGCTGTATTCTCTGTTGTCAGGCTTTACCAGTATAGTAGTGTGTCATATGTAAGACTTTCAGATCCACGTTTGGCATGCATTGCTTGACTATAATGAATGTTATCACTATTTATGACGTAGCCTCACTGCTGATCCTCCCTCCATCCGAGCACATTCACATGTGTGCGCTTCGCGATAGCAACACTTTAAATAATACCGTACACCATTGACACGAGTGTCTGCGCATATCCACAACCTTGACAACGACATGTGATGTTGGCCATTCAATGTTTTTGAACAGCATCTCATTAGCGATAGTTGCCGCCCTGCCGGTACATGCTACATTAACGTAAATTGCACATTCTGCGACGTCAAAACTGCAACAGAAACACACATAAGTACACTTCCTGGTCAGGCAGGAATTGAACAACACCCAGGTCCCCGGAACTATTATTCACACCCCTACGCTCGCTGGGCGTACGCAAGCCCAGACCACTTTGCGTACGTAAAAATAGGATAACGATGATGCCACATGTCCAAGTTCTTCTACACTGCCTCAGGTGATATGGCCGCATCCACATCGCATATCACAATGCGCAATAAAAAAAGAATCCATAAGGCATACACCATCGTCGCAATCAACACTGCACCTGAATTATGAACACTGCTGTCCGTCGTGTTTGGACACACAACAATGACAGCAGGTGAGCAGTGGGGCCTGGGTGCACAGGGGCTGCAATTGAGCATGATGCTGTGGGAGGAGTGAGGTGCATCAGCCTGGGTGCATAGGTACAAACAAGCGATAATGCCCTGCTAAATAATGTGTTCTCTGACCTCATTCAGTCACATGTCTGTCTCATTTTAAGGACCTGCTGGACCGTACTGTAGGCCTGAGCCAGCAGGCAGTGCTGCCCTACAGACATGTGTTGAGCACAGTGCTGCGGGAGGGATGGGGTGCATCAGCCTGTGTGCAAAGGTGCGAACAACCGATGTTACCCTGCGTACCGATGTGATCTCTGACCTCATTCAGTCACATCTCTGTCTCATTTTAAGGACCTGCTGGACCGTACTGTAGGCCTGAGCCAGCAGGCAGCGCTGCCCTACAGACACGTGGCATTGGCTTTTGGGGCACTGTAGTGAGCTGATTACTAAGTGTACATGCACACAGGCTTGCGCCAATGCATTACACACGCACATTATGCTTCTACCATGCGCTCTGTTCCTTTGTATGTGAACGTTGGCATAACATATTATTATTTAACCTTGTGAATTCTTGTGCACTCCAACTCCTCTTTGAACCACGATTACCACTAACAGTTTGAAGATCGTACTTCAAAAAGGAAGGATGCACTAAACTGGTGTTCTCTATTAACGTTGAAAGAAACCTTCATTTACCTCAAGACATTTCCAACATTATATTTTTTCTCCCTTTTCAGACACTGGGTTAGTGGAGCCAAAATGGGCGGAGCAGGTGCTCACCCCGTGATGATGTCCTGGGCATTCTGACGCCTTCCACCGTGGTTTCGAGACACCGTCCCCGACCGGAGACCTGCTGGGCCACCCTGATAGCGACACACTGGAGTTGGAGCTCACACCGGCACGTCCTTGGACACACCGGTTGTGGCAGGTGAGCAGTCAAGCCTCGCCGCGCAGGAGCTGCAATTGAGCACAGACGGAGAAAGGGGCTGGGGTGCAGCAGCCTGGGTGCACAGGTGCAGGCAAGCGATGTTGCCATAGATAATAATGTAATCTCTGGCCTCATTCATATCTCTGTTTCATTTTAAGGACTTGCTGGATCGCACTCTTTCTCGCGGACTCCAGCATACCAGACACATGGGTGACGGGAGGTGAACAGTGATGGCTGGGTGCAGTAGACCGGTGCTCTGTCTCCTCCTCCCTCTGTTCTTTTCACTCTCCCTCCCCTTCTCCCTTCCACCCACTACCTTTTTTCTCTTAGACATGGCACACATACTTATGTTTCTTTTTTGTCTTGCAGGTTTTGTACGCTGCTTCCGGAGGAGCACCACCCACTTCTTTCATGTTTTACTGTTGTTCGAATAAAGTTACATTTCCATTTATTTGTGTTGTGTTAATAAAAGTTATTTTTGTTTACCAATAAATAACTGAGTGTATGGGTCAACTTTTTCTGACAACACTTGTCTGTAGTTTATTATGAAAATCGGCGGTTGATAGTAGGTTATAAGGGAAATTTTGTTTAATTTTCCGGTGCACCTACCAAATATAAACCAACAGACTATTACATAAATGAAGCCTGGGTAATTGTACAACGGCAAGAGTTCTATGAGTATATCACTTTATAACACCATGAGTACTGCCCGTGTGATTTCAGAACCAATAAGGCACTGCCTAGAGACACTAAGGCTTCAAGGACTGGTGAGGCCCACCCTGCATATTTAAATAAAGCCCCGGAGATTGCCAATCCCCGGTCTTGAGTTGGCCTCGAAGCCCCCCGAACAATTCGTAAACAATACCCGGGGAGGTGTTGATCCCCTAGTCTGCGAAAGGTCTCTGTGCCCTCCCGTGCCTAGTGTACATGTGATATTAGGATCCCCAGTGCTGCAGAGACCCCGCAATATAAAAATAGGATTGGCCCCGGAACATTACCCACCAGTGGGCTCATTTAAATGAACGGGTGAGACCCCGCTTCATTTTTTTTTTCTCCATTTTTACCATCCGGTTCCGCTTTATTGAAACAATACGAGGTTTTCCTCCTCTCGCTTCAATGAGGCAAACAAGAATTTACTATCACAGGGTGCAAGCAATGCTCCCGCCCTGTAATAGCAAACATAAATGTCCCGCGCTTGCACACCCCGGGACATGGTATGACCTGCGCCTGGGAGGTGGCGCTCCATGGGACCATGATGCTTTGTTTAATGCATAACTACAGAATTAGTATAAACGCATACTAACACTAGTTGCAGACGTTTGGTACAGCAACCAGAGTGTAGTGAAGAGGCAGAGGAAGCCCAAAATCCAAAAATATAAATCCTACCAGAGGTAGGATCACATAGTTCGATCAGCCGATGACCCTGGGATCAGTAGAAACCGATTCACCAAGAAAACGGTTCTTCAGCACACGACCCTGGGATGAGTAGAAACAGATTCACCAAGAAAACGGGTCTTTAGCACAATGCAAGCAAGCGCAAAATCTTGGTGAGTGCTGCCTTCTTTTCACCTTCTCCTGCTCGTCGCCAAATTTATGTAGTGAACAGGAAGACAGCAGTGGATCCGATAAGTAGATTTATTGCAGGAAAAGAAGACAGCTGAAACAGCCACCAACAGGACCAAACACCAAGGCATCCATCTTCTCCAGCACCGTGTACAAACTCCCCAAGATTCCACTCATTACAGCCCTACATTCTAACATTACATACTTACATTATAGTATCATTACATACTAACATT
This sequence comes from Triturus cristatus, assembly GCF_964204655.1. Lineage (NCBI taxonomy): Eukaryota > Metazoa > Chordata > Amphibia > Caudata > Salamandridae > Triturus > Triturus cristatus. Next base: position 1,113,519,018 of record NC_140581.1, on the reverse strand, counting down.
GTACTATGACTTAAATTGAAATAGTACACAGAGCACATCACTTTACAGCAATGAGCTCACGGTTTAATCCCCGAGTCTTCAGACCAGTAGGGTTGAGTAGTTCACTTCCCACTCCCTGTACAGTATAAACGCATACTAACACTTCTTACAGTTATACTACAGCGGCCAGTATGCTACAGCGCCCACAGCCCATCACTTTACAACAATCAGCTCGGTTTGATCTCCGAGTCTTCACACCGGTAGACATAGTACTTCGCTTCCCACTTCCGGTATAGTATAAATGCACTGTAGAGCTCAATAGTTCGCTTCCCACTCCCTGTATTGTATAAACGCCTACTAACAATACTTCCACAGGTATCCTACAAACACCAGAGCACATCACTTTACAGCAATGACTTCCCGGTTTAGGCTCTAGGTTTCATATCCGACTGTAGCAGCATTTCATCTCAGGACCATGTCACTCTGAGCAACACCGCACTTTCAGACCGGTAGGTGTGACTACTTCGCCTTGCACTCCCCCACAGAGGTTACAGTGCTCCTATCCTCCTGTTTTCTACTCTTTTCCCCCTTTTCCCCCTTACATGCTTCAATGGAATCACAAAATGGCGGCAAACACTTCCTAGTTGCAACTGCTCGCAGTGCTCACAACCAATAAGCAGCAAGCTCGTGCTCGTAACGCCTCGGCCAATCAAATGGCAGAATTCCCAAATATCGATATCTGTAAATTTCTACATTTCTCCAAAACTACTAAACGGATTTACACCAAATAAACAAAAGCGTGCTTTCTAGACCAAGACCCTTCTCCCTGCCAAATTTGGGGCAATTCCGTTCACCCGTTCGACCTGTAGCCTTGTCTAAAGTTTCCTATGGAAATTAACATGGAGAAAACATGTTTTGGGAGCCCCCTTTTTTCTCGGCCTCCCCTTGACACCCCCAAACTTCCCAAATAGAAGCTGATATGAACAAAGAATTAGTTTGGAAAATGTCATGAAGATTCATCAAACGATGCCAAAGTTATAAGCAAAACATAAAATGCTTTTCCTAGGGAAACTTGGTCCTAACTATAACTACCTACTGGCAAATATATATTTATGTATATATATCAGAAAGCACAGGTCACCGCTGTCACTCCACCTGTCCTGGGTACCGCCCCAGTGGTGGTGAACCTGCAGAACATACATCCACATTGGCAAGATATCCGAAAGTAGCCAAAGAATGGGCACACTCAAGGAGTCTGTTCAAAAGTAATGTGCAAGCCTCCTGCCTGCCTGCCTGACATGTAACCACCAATCAGAATTACGCTCGCGCACGTTAAGGTGCGCGCACGTTGCGCGCACGGTGCTCGCACGGTGCGCGCTTATAGATATTAATGTACTTTTAACTGCAATTTTCTCAGGAACTACTGAACAGATTGACACCATATATGCAAAAGGCACATGCCTGAACTGAGGACTACCTCTTTGCCAAATTTCAAGTAATTCTGTTCAGCCGTTCGGGCTGTACCTTCGACTAAAGGTCCTATGGGAAAATGCATGGGGAAAATGCGTTTTGGGACCCCCTTTTTTCTCAGCCCCCGCTTGACGAATCACCCCGAGACTTTCAGGGTAGGAGCTGAGCGGAGCGCCCCATTAGTTTTGAAACTTTTGCGAGGATTCGTCAACCGGCGCCAAAGTTATTCAAAATAGAATTTTCAGATTTCCTATGGAAACTCGGTCCTAACTATAACTATCTACTGGCGACCGTCAGTAGATAATATAGATATATGTATATATGTAGAGTTGATTACTCAATGGCTCCTTCCGCTCCCACCTGCCCATGGGCAGTTGGTGCCCCTTGCCAGCGGAGCGCATTGGCTGTCATAAATCCGTAGAAAACCAAGTAGGCGTACACTCAGGGAATTGCTGATCTTGAGATTTTAACACCAGTAGCGTGTTTCAACAGTCAAAGTGGTATTGTTCACACACCGGTGTTTCTCCAAAACACATATTTACATACAGGTGACTAAACACAGAAAGTGGACAAATTCGAAAGTGCCATCAGTTTGTTACTCTACAGTGGCATCCATTTTGTAACGGCTAGATCCCCTTGACAAGCATGCAAATGCAACTGCTATTATAATCATTACAATTGTGTTCGACAAGTTACAAATGTGAATATCAAGCCATAGTGAACAAATACGAATGGATGTATTGCAGTATCAGAAATCTGACTCCTGCCTGTTTGGCTGGGATCTTATATGGTCTACTAATGATCAGGTCTCTTAATACAAGACAATGCTAGCTTAACGTAAAGTAAGATTTCAGAATGTGTATGCTAGTGGAGGAAGACCTAGAGGTCCATTAGGATGGCAGGCGGAAAAGCACCCCGACCGCCATGGAAGTGGAAAACAACCGCCCACCAACACCGTGGGAAAACCGGCAGGCAAATTAGGATTAACCGCCCAAAAAATCCGACCGCGGCAGTATGAGGCCAAGAAAAAACGCCTGTAGTGGGCAGAGATGGCGGTCGGAATCGCGGCGGAAAAACAACAATCCGTCGCAAGTATAGCGGAGACACCGCACAGGAAATTAGTATATCCGCGACGGTCCCACGGTACATACCGCTGTCTCCGACCGCCGCGGTCGCATAATGGGATGAATGGAAGAGCCAGCGGAAGAGCTGAAGCACAGCCACCGTGACAGACGAACCATCAAAATTATGGCGGACGAAGCCAAAACCCCACAAGAAGGCCAAAAAGTGCACACAGAAAACTAGCCATTTCTCCAAAATACACAAAACACACCCCAATGACACAACCACATAGCAAAAAGAAAAATACAAATCCCAGGACAACACACCTGTCAGCAACACCTCAATTGGACACACCCACAAGGCTGAGTATAAAACCAGCCCCTTCTCTGACCATAATCCCTTGCAAATCTCCAGGAGAGAAGGGACACATACCACAGCTGTCAGGAGAGGCAAAGGACACAACATCACTAGCCATACCACACACAGCACCACCACCACCTCCACACCAGTACAACAAACCCCCCTGCACAACACACACCATACACAGCACAACCACCACTCACACTCCGGCACCCACAATCACTTTGCACACCACACACCATGGCCACACAAAAAATGCCCAAAATCACTGAGAGTGAGTTGAAGGTCATGGTAGATGAGATAGTCAGAGTGGAACCACAGCTTTTTGGTAGCCTGGTCCAACAGACACCATTAGCCACAAGGACACAAATCTGGGCTAGGATAGTCCAAAGGGACAATGCAGTAGGGACCACCCCAAGATCAAAAAAGGAGATCATGAAGTGGTGGCATGATCTGAAAAGGGTGGTCAAGGAGAGGAGGAGCAAGAACCGTGAGCTGGCTCAGAGGACAGGCGGTGGCCCTCCCATTCCACAGAAACCATTCACACAATGGGAGGAGAAGGTGCTTGCCATACTGCATCCAGAGAGTCTCACAGGAGTAGCCGGGGGAGTGGAGGCTGGTAGGTACTACCGCCACTCTGCAATGTACTGCCTTGCACAACTACAAAGCTACACCACCTAGGACACATACCATCCATCTGCACCACACACTCACAAAAACATGGCTCACAGATCCAACATTCACCCACTCCCATTCACCCCAAACATAGCTAACAACATAACTATGGGGGCATGTGTACAGGCCGACAGCACTACAACTCACACCAGGCCCCCTGGCACACACCTGAGCAGGATGGAGCCCTCTCCCACCCCACCCAGAAGCAGTTGGAAGCCATTGCAGTACACCAAACAAACTTACAGGTAGGTAGCCATCTTCACAATGAGGGTGTTTGTGGCTGGGAGGCCTGCACCACTTCTCCCACCATGCCCCCTGTCCCACAGCCTAGCAAGATGGATCCCTCCCCCACCCCACCCAGGAGCAGTTGGAAGCCATTGCAGTACACCAAACAAACTTACAGGTAGGTAGCCATTACGTGCACCCACCCATTTTTCACAAATTAAATAGTGCCATATGACAACACCAGCCCTCTCATTGCACAAAGAGGCCTACCTACCCCATTGCCAAGCACAGTGTGCACACAGGTAAGCCAAGGAAACTGTCACAACCACCAAAGTGTGACACAACAATGCACAAGTAGAAGAAAGTCAGGGCACAATCATGCACAGCAACTAGTTACATGTGCATCACCATGGGGCAAGTGCAACAAGGACCATTCGAAAAATATGAAAGCATGTGTGGTGGCACAAATCAAGATATGCACATGACAGGACAAAGGGATGCAGTAGATGACAATGGCCAGTCCATGGCCAGATGTGACGTCTGCTAGGTATGACAAATAAACTATTTGTCCTCAATTAAAAAGATGTTGTGCCAGGCCCTAGATGTCAACAAGTCCCTGTAAACCTCAATTGTGCATGGTTCGCATGGTATGCCTTGCCACCTCACACCATGGAAAAGTAATGCTTGTACCACTGCATCATGTCAGGAAGCACAGTACTGCACATAGTCAACAATGTGATGATATGTCAATTATGCAGTGTAAAAAAAGAGAATGACACACAGCTAACACAAAGTTTGCCGGGTGCACTGCAATGACCATTTCACATCTGACCCACAGGTGACCAAGAACTCACTGCAGAGGACAACACCAGCAACCTGCAGAGCCAGTCTTCACCCCTGGTACAAGGACTCCCAGGATTCCATGGATGATGAGCTTGAGGCCAGCCCATTTGGTGTGCCAGGGAGCAACAGGTCCCAGGACCCCATTGTCTCCCCACCACATCTGCAGCAACACCAACTCCACAGCAGACCCCTGCTGTCACTGCCTGTGCTGCCACTGCTACCACCAGTGCTGCCTGAAACACCCTCCCTGTCCCAGAGGATGCCCAGCACACACCACCGATGGAGGAGGGCAGGGAGAGGATGCGGGTGCCCACAGTGGTGAGGCAACAGGTCCGTGGCAGCAGGGCAGGTGGGAGGGGCAGGGTCAGCCACGGACACCAGGAGGCTGGGACCCACTCTCTGGAACATATCACCAGGGTCCTGGGTGCATACAAACAGGCCCAGGGACGAACGGGCCGGTCGGACAATCTGTTGCACAAGCTCATCCTGTTGATGAGGTCCATTGACACCCACATGGGACAAATCATGGACGTCTTGGGCCAGCAAGTGGCGGCACTGAGGGACAGGCATGCGCCACAGACAACACCTCCACCTCCCTCTGGTGGGCTGCACAATGAAATTTCACCATCTTCCCCTGCGCCCACAGAGAGGGGTGAGTCCTCAGACCCCACTGGCCCTGCAGCAGGGCCCCCATTGCCAAACGACGAAGGGGCCGTCCCCCGAAGACCCTGGGAGTATCTGGAGGCCAAGCACCTGCCAGATGCCAGTCATGGAGCCAGCCATGATGGCAACCCTCTCCTCCACTGCATTGACTCTTTGGACTGTCCTTCTCCACACTGCCTTGTGAATGGCATCTGTCTGTTGGACTGGGTCACCACAGCAATGTGGTGACTACTCGACTATCTCATCTACCACGACTGTCAACTCACTGCTCCACCACATCCCCCAATGGAAATGTACACCCCCTCACATCTCACCATAGTAAATAAAATATCCTCACACACATGTTGTTGTGTCTGCTCCGTCTTTATTGCAGGGTGTACAGTCTTCAACATGATCACAATGTACCAGGAGCATGGGCTGTATGTAGGCAAGGAGAATTCGAAGGCACCTAGGGAAACACAACAGAACAACTGTCACTGGTCTGGATGTGGCATCACAGACATCACACAAGCCCTAACATCAGGATAACCCAACATGCACATATCACAATGGCCACCAAGTGTCAACATACACGTCCTGTTGATGTTCCCAAATGACATGTCCTAGAAACATTTCCAACCACCACTGAGTCTACAACTGGCTGATGCTACAATTCTCACATGCCCCTTCACGACAACAGCAATATCATCAGACAATGGGTATGTTGCACATTGACACCCACCGTCAAGTGAAGTAGCGGGTGATGAGCTGTTCACGCAGGTCAACACCTTCCTTCTCTCCACTGTCCTCATCACTGGACACGGCTTGGTTTGCAGGCTGGGGACTTGGGTCCTCACCATCATCCAGGAGCAGGGGAATCTCCTTGCGAATGGCTAGGTTGTGGAGCATGCAGCAGGCTACAACAATCTGACACACCTTCCCGGGCAAGTATGCCAGTGCACCTCCGGTCTTGTCCAGGCACCGGAAACGTGACTTGAGCAGGCCAAAAGTACGCTCCACCACACGACATGTCCTCCCATGGGCCTCATTGTAGCGTACTTCACCGGGGACCTGGGATTCCGCAGTGGGCTCAGCAACCAGGGACGATTGGGATATGCAGTGTCACCTAGTTATGACAATCACAAATAGACATTGCAACGTCGCAGAGGCTCAGGGCAGCAGGTCACACACACAGCACGCCACACGACTTGGCATACTCACCCACAATCCATGCATGCTTGGGAAGAAGATTAGCTATCAGCTGGGGCACTATGCTGTTCCGCAGGATGTAGGAGTCGTGGGCCGAATCTGGGAATTTGGCACACATTGTCATATCTGCCAGGCACACCACCTGAGTTAAGTACACAGGGGTAACCCTTTAACCCAAGGAACCTGGGCCTCGTAAATATATATGAACAATGGTTCCGTAGGGGAATTAGTATTTACAATGAAGAAAAAATCAATAGAACATAAACACAGCAATCAATGATCTAGCCAGCAATTAATCTTAAAGACTGAGTAATACTTCAAAAAACGTAACAATTTATTTTTCGTATTTCATATGAATTTTAAATCATTCATCAACTCCTTTAGATATGTACAAAAAATATACAAACGGGCTGTATATACAAAATTATTTACAAAGCAACGACGCAGTGACAAAGTGAATAGGGTGACTCAGTGTGATAGTGCAAAAGTGGATATTTACAATATTGATAAAATACGAAGGAAGTTGTTTTAACACAAAAAGTCCTCGGCTAATTTGTGGATAGGTAATGAGCCTTGTATAGCACACGTCCTGTAATCTGTATGTACAAGGTATTCCAATTAGTGCAGGACTGTGGAACCGTCAACGTTTCGACCCTGTGTCGACCAGTTGTTCTATTTGGTCATGTCGGGTCTTCTTCAGGACATTGGGGATGTATAACAGCCTGTATGAAATAGATATAGATCAATATCTGCTGTGTTAAAAGTAAAGTTAGGGAAGGTATAAGTTTCCCATAAACTCACCCAAATAGCGGTGAAGGGACCGGAGTCAGACAGTATGGCGTAGTGGCAGTCAGAGGAGATTACCTATTAACATATGTGCATATTAGTAATCAAGTTCTAAATGCTAGTCTTACTTAAACACCAAATGCCACAAGTAAAAATATTAATTTTTACCAATATCACAGAAGGTCTAGGTTCTTCTTCGCCTAGTTATCTACTCTTGTTTTCCTTTAGTCATTCCGGTCAGCGCGCCAGCTATCAGTCACTGCAAATTTAAACGCAGATAGGGATATTCAGAATAATGGCTATAGAGTTAAGGTAAGGCGCCACTAAAGCTTAGTGGTCCATAGGAAAGCTCACCTGACTTCAGGATAATTTATTTAGCAATGCTGGAGTCTGGGACATCAGGATATCACTTCAACTAGAATAAATCACAAATCAGCCCTCATTAAGTATTGGACTAGTATGCTATGTGAACATTTCAAACATTCTGAACTCTGGAGTCATCACGGGCTCAAATTCATAAAGAACGCAAGTATATTTGTGTGCGAGTCGTATCGTAACGCTAGTTCATCATTACCCCCTCATTGTAGTAAGTGTAGATCTTATACGTATTTAAACTAGTGTTGTAATTTCTTTCCTTAAAAAACGAACTTATGACCCAATTAACGAGTGGTGGCATGAAATCAGTTTAAGAGTTCATTAAAGTGCATCTTTACGTCTGCATTACGGGAGTTACTGCAAACATTAACTACGGTCCATACGGCGAAGGTTAAATAAAACGGCTATAATTAGACATCGTCGTTTCATACGCTACATGCGTGAAGCCGTATATAGAGGAGATAGCTCCTACCTGATGTTGGAAATGTATTCTCGGAGTCTCCGGGAGTCGATAAGAAGCACGCCACCAACCTGACTGTGAAACGTGCAGCAGCTAAATAGTAGCTGTTATGGATAAAGAAATAGGACTCGAGTACGTCTCCGTTGTGGTTTCATAATTTCACAATTTTTTCAATGTTATAAATGGAGCCTATTTAATTAATTGAATGCTCCAAATATGGCATTTATTAGAATTTAAGCCAACCCAGCTGGGTCGTGTGCGATGTTGGTTTGAAAGTGTATTCAAGCAGGAAGACCATTTTGCTCAGCCACACGGCTCTAGTTAGCCTGCCAGTGCGCCTAGTGGTGGTCCGTTTTTTTACAGACGAATGAAACTGATGGCTCACCTCCCAAAAGTAATGTAAATAAACAAACAGTACTTAACAATGTAAAACTGATGGCTCACCTCCCAGAAATAATGTAAATAAACAAACAGTACTTAGCAATGTGGGCATTTAGATATAAATAAATGAAACTGATGGCTCAACTTCCAAAAGCGATAGAAATAGACGAACAGTACTTAGCAATATACTTAGCAATATAGGCATTTAGATACCACATAGCTAGTTTCGAGATATTTGAAAACAAAACACATTGTGGGGCTATCATTATTTACATTGCATATCATGCAGCAAAAAAGCGAAAGTGAAGGCTTGTCATCATATAAGCGTTGTATACAACATTTCATCGTACATTGGTGACAGGACAAAAACAGGTGGTCATAGCATGTATCTTCAGAATAATGTCAGGGGAACCATATCAGTAAATTAGATTTCATACAAAATAGCCACCCTGAGCATATTGATATCAATACATGTGCATTAAAGTGGTCATGAATTTAGACTGAGTACTGTTGGCGAACTTCCCAAAACCAGGTTAAGTGGTAATTATGTAATTACCTAAAGCATAGCATTCCCAGTTGTTTGTTGGTCTCTTCATTTTCGTTGAGCCCTGTCTTTACAGAGTCTAGGGAGTGGATCCACCTACACTCCTTATAATTGAGCATGGAATGGATATTCCCACCTCTCGGGTGCAGCCGCACCCTCTCAATTACTGTCCATCTCATGCTATCTGGTGGATGATTGAAACTCAGGAAATGGTCAACTAGAGGTGCACCTTGCGTTCTGCATTTGACCCTACTCATATGCTGCAGAATTCTACATTTGATTTTTTGTGTAGTTTGCCCTACATATACTTTATCGCATGGACAATAAATTGCATAGATAACGTTATTACTGTTGCAATTGGTAAATGTAGGTCGTGTGAAGTTTTTTGTACCATACACGAAAGACATACCCTCTATTGAAGAGTCACAAGCTTTGCAGTTGCCACATTTTTTATGTCCCAGGATCGGTGGCAATGATAGTTGAGAACGTAAATCTGGACATTGATGGAGTGGTAATGCTTGCAATTGCGGTATATGTGCTCACTTGCCTGTGGTGGCACAAGACCGACATGGGTGCAATCAATGGCCCCAACAACATTGGGGATGTGTCCAAGGGGATTGAAGTCTCCCTTCACAGCTCGCAATTCATCACCCCTTGGGGAAATGGATGTATCTGTCCTTGTATAGCATCATGGCGGACAGTACATCACACAGCACCATGCTGAAAATCAGTTGTGACATGCCACCAGCGGTGGGCACAGTCTCCTGGAACGATCCAGTGGCAAAAAAATACAGGGCTGCCATCACCTTATAAGTATGGGTGAAAGCTGTTGGATATGTCCTGCGTGGCTGCAGGTGGGGCTCCAACAGATCACAAAGGGTTTTCAGGGTGGCTCTGTCCAGGCAGCATTTCCGTATGATCGCAACATCCTCCATGTCCTCCAGCACCATCAAGTGACGAGTCAAATTTGGCCTCCTCCTATTGGAGATGATAGTGGACACATGTCAATGCAATACATCATGAGATGTGCACAACATATCACGTTCTGGATGACACAACGACAACAATGACTGACATCTATAGTGACTAACAGACCAGCTTACATGGAGGGACACCTTCAGCTACACAAAGGGCACACATGTCAACTTACACAAGACAAGTACCTCAAACACCACCTTGAGCAATGTGAATGCACATAGGGATATGGCCACAGTACACATGTGCACGCCTGGGAGTCTAGCATCCAGCATATGTGTAACTAATCAAAACCACCGTCTCATACCTAGATGCACCTAGGTCACACCCTAATGCGTCATTACAACCTGGCACACATCCACCATACAATGACCACAGTCGGCATTGAAATGACGAATGTGTTCATGAGCAGACATGAGAGGCAATGCTAAATAGATCCTCATTCATCGAGACGAGCATTGCTGTGATTGTCACTGGACCTCAACACATTGACATGTGTACACATTGTACAGTCCAGGACTACACTGTTCTGCCTACACCAACATCAAATCCTTAAGTGACATGTGAGTGGATAGGGTCAAATCTATGTTACATACACACAAATATGGCATGTGTAGCCATCAGTGGAGTAAATTGAACTTTGGCATCGTGTGCACAATGATGTGCCATTGAACATGTTGGCACTGTGCACTGTTGATGTGTGACAGATGGCCATCACCATTGTATGGCACCCATATCGTGGTATCTACTGCCTGGCCCTGGCGGTGTGTCACCAGCAACCCCATTCACACAAGTGTGGTAGTCATAGGCATGGAGACATGTGGAAATGGTGGTTGGCATGCTCCGCCACCCAAATCGCGGTGCCTCATGTCAATGCATGGCACCCATATCGCGGTAGCTACCGCCTGGCCCCGGTGGTGTGTCACCAGCACCCCCATTCACACAAGTGTGGTAGTCATAGGCATGGAGACATGTGGAAATGGCGGTTGGCATGCTCCGCCACCCAATTAGCGGTGCCTCGGGTCAATGCATGGCATCCATATCGTGGTAGCTACCGCCTGGCCCCGGCGGTGTGTCACCAGCACCCCCATTCACCCAAGTGCGGTAGTCATAGGCATGGAGACATGTGGAAATTGCGGTTGGCATGCTCTGCCGCCTGAATGGCGGTGCCTCGTGTCAATGCATGGCACCCATATCGCGGTAGCTACAGCCTGGCCCCGGCGGTGTGTCACCAGCACCCCATTCACACAAGTGTGGTAGTCATAGGCATGGAGACATGTGGAAATAGCAGTTGGCATGCTCCGCCACTAAAATCGCGGTAGCGCACACCGGGCCACTGCGGTGTTTCACCGCCATGGAGCTCGCCCTAGAGCCAATGCGAAGCTCGATAGCGGTGGCATGATGCAATTTTGAAGATGGCGGTAGGCGTACTCCGTCACCGCGGAGGCGGACATTGGCTGGATTTGAAAGATGCACCATCGAGGTAGCGCACACCGGGCCCCAGCGTTGTATCACTGCCATGGAGCATGCCCTTACATCCAATGGGAGCCATGATTGTGGTGACATGGTGCAATTTTGAAGATCGCGGTAGGCGTGCTCTGCCACCGCGGAGGCGGACATTGGCTGGATTTAAAAGATGCACCATCGCGGGTGCGCACCCCGGGTCCCAGTGTTGTATCACCGCCATGGAGCATGCCCTTACAGCCAATGGAAGCCATAATTGTGGTGACATGATGCAATTTTGAAGATCGCGGGAGGAGGTCATTGGATGCATTTGAGAGAGGCAGACCTGGACCACCAATTGCTGCAGCTTGGCACCTTTGAAACGACCCCAGGGGGCTATATATGTGGGAGTGAGCCTCACATTTCCACTGCTCACAGTGCCTGCTGCCTGAGACCCCTCACCTGCTGCTGCCTCCAGGGAGTGCTGCCTGAGACACCTCACCTGCTGCTGCCTCCAGGGACTGCTGCCTGAGACCCCTCGCCACCAAAATCCCCTGCTGTTGTCTCACGTCCATAGTGATGGCAAGAACGGAGAAGATCCGTGCCAGTCCCTTCACGAGTGAGGAGCTGGAGGTCCTGGTGGACAAAGTGCTCACACAGTACCCAAGGCTATATGGTGCCCCAAATGTCATGGTAAGTCTTCAACAGTGGTGGAGTAGGGCAGGGGGGCTACACATGTAGTTGGACTGATGCAGTATGTGCCTGGGAGTGTGGGGTAGTGTCATGCACTGCCTGACATGCTGTATCCAGTGGGAGGGTGTGTGTACCCAATGCCACAGCTTTCCCTCCCTGCACATGTATGTGTGAGTGATCTGTGTTGTGTTGTCAGCCATACAATTACACAGAAGGTTGGTCATGCTGTAGTCAGGAGAGTGATTGCTTGGCTGGTTGGCTGTGTGTGCCCCTGTAGTCCATCTCACTGTGAGCCCAGCTGGCCTGCACAGTCCCCACCTACAAAGACAAGGACAACTCACTGAACTTACAGAGTATGACATCAGTCTTTTCACATAGCACTCCAGCCATGGGCCATCTCAGCACTGTGGTTTGCACACAACTGCCCTTGTGATTGGCATTTTGCATCTGTGATATCATGTCCATACATGTGACCACCATGACACATTCAAATATTCACAGGACAGGGACATTGATGGCTGTGCAGTCATGGACTCAGTGAGTCCACCCCCAAACACAGGTTGACATGTGATGTATGTGTTGCTCAAGCCAACAATGGACTGGAGATGTGGGCAGGCTATGTGGGTGTTTCAGTGCTGGCATCCTGCATGTGTGTTAGATGTGCAGGGACTGTGTTCCCCCTCACACCTGCATGCTTTAACATCAGCTTTTCCAATGCAGGGGTCCCATGTGGGCTGTACTATAGTCTCTGATTGACCTATCGTTGGATATGTGATGATTATGTATCTTGCTGCTATACTGATAGATATCGGTACATGACACTGTGTCTCTGGTCATTTCTCCCTCTTATCTCCCATGCCTGCAGCTCAAGGTACACCAGCGTAAGGTGATGTGGAGGGCCATTGCAGCAAAGGTGCGAGCCCTGGGGGTCTCAAACCGATGGCGCACCCACTGCCACAAGAGATGGGACGACATCAGCCGGCTGGCAAAGAATGTGGCGGAGATGACCCTGGGGCTGCTTCCTCGCTCTGGACGTCTGGCATGGCGCAGTATGACACCACTAATGGGGCGCATCTTGGCGGTGACACAGCCTGAGCTGGATGCATGTTTGAAGGAGCATCAGCAGCAAGCTAGGGGTGAGCATTTGGGGAGTCTGACTTTGGCTGGGAGTGGCTGCATGTGTACAGAGCCTGTGCCAGCGCTGGCCTCTGTGATGTTGGTAGTGTGATTCTGTGGCATGTAAGTGGCTGCTGGGTTGGGTGCCTGTGGCATGCATTTGCAATACCTGTACTTACAAAGGTGATTCGGATGCTGTGCCTTCACATTACATTCTGAGTTGTGCTCTTCAGGTTTCTTCTGCATTGGGGTAGTCTTGGGAATCCCATGGGGGAGAACGGCAGTGTGCCCAATCTGACTGTGCGTACATCAATGCGTCCATTGCATGCACCCATATTGGGGAGGGCTAGACATCTTACAGCAATGTGCAGCATTCTATTGTCCCCAAGGTACAACATGGTGGGTGGCATGGGCTAATGTCCATTGTGGACTGTCATGTCGTAGTCTTTGTCTGTGTTGTCCCCACCTGTTCCATCCAGTTCTGTCATTGGCAACAAGTATTGTACCCCCATCATTTCCCTAGGTGTGCTCAGAACTAGTTGTGTGCCTGATTAAACAGAGCCACAAGCAGGGTGTTGTGCTGTGTGGTCATCACATGGCTCACTCATGCCTGAGTTTCCAGTTTCCACGCACTGCTTGAGTATATGTCGTGAGTTGGCATGATGTGATTGCACAGGGTGGTGTGCAACATGTAGATTTGCTCGACTTTTGTCATGCATTGCTTGCATATGTTTGTTCTGTTTTTGCCACTGACCTGACCCTACATCTATCCCTCCCATGCAGCATCACCTGTGGTTACGGAGGGACATGAGACGGACACCAGTGGGAGTGAAACTAGCACCACAGCTGCCCAGGAGCCCAGTGACACAGATGTCACCAGCGCCTCAGAGGGGGACAGGAGTCTGCTGGAGGAGTCCCAGCCTGAGACGCAAAGCACCACATCATCCGATGCCAGCGGGGATGCATCCATGTTGGACGGCAAAGGGAACGGGGACTCTGCATCGACTTCCACCACACAGCGGCTATTGCCCACCCTCCCAGCTACTTCCTCTGCTGCTGCCTGTGTCCGCCTCAGTAAGAGGGGAAGAGTGCCCTTCACCCCTGGCACCACTGCCCCTGCCCCTGTCCCCCCTGCTGCCATCAGTGCTGAGTCTGTGGAGCTTTTGTGCCAGCTGTGTGTTGACCAGACAGCTCTCCTCAATGACTTCATTGACCACGACAAGAAATTGGCCCAGGTGGTTGGTTTCATGGCATACATTCCGACGTGGGTGGGCTGCACCGGACAGTCCAGGCTTTGTCATCAACAGTGGCGTCTGCCCTGCAACAGGCACATTCTCACAGTCCAGCTCTAGACCCTTTGTCCACCCCCTGGGCAGTGGCCACATCTGACAATAGTGACCACGGTCTACATACATCAAAGTCACGATACAGCACATGGAGCACACAGCAGCAGCAACCCAAGCGGTCCCGGGCACAGACACCTTCCCCACAGAAGACCAAAGGCACCCCAGAGCGCAGGGAGAAAAGCCCATCAGGCGACACCAGTGGACAATTAGCAAAGCAGAGGACCTCAGGCACACATGCCTCAGTGACAACCCCATCCAATGACTCTCCTGCCCCAAAAGCATCGCGCAAAGATAATCATACAGTGTCTGTGCCCACCAAGGAGGTGGTGCATGCCAAAGGAACATCTAGGAAGGGCTCCAAGGCAGTATCACCAACCACCTCGACTCCCATTCCAAGCCCAGTGAAGCAGGAGCCGGAGGGCACTGTAGGGGAAACAGCTAGTAAACAGGGGAAGGGGGGGCAGAGGCAAAGCAAGGCAAAGTGTTCTGCTGGGTCCAGCACATCACCAGAGGGGCTGCCAGCGCCTGCACCTGCTGCAGCAGTGGCGGTGAGTGTGCCTCTTGTGCCCACACCACTTCCCATTGATCCACAGTCAGTGAAGCCATTTAAGATCCCCAAGAAGTGGAAGGGCACCCCTCCACAATCTCCTAGCCACACCGTGACTCCCGTCTGCATGACTCCACCTCCATGTGCCACTACACCACCTGGTCCAAGCAGCCCTCCAGCTTGCCAAGCCACTGATAGCTCTACCTCAGCTGTTCCGCTCTCTCCCCCGTCAAGTGCCCCGACAGTCCCCGAGACATAGCCAGCTCCCAGTCCGCCTGACAGCCAAGTCTGAGTGGTAGTCACCCTCACACACCTGTGTCTCACACAGGTGGGCCTGCACTGCACATTGTTGCCCCCTGACTGTGTTGCTAACCATGGAAAGGTACAGTCGCACACATTCCCTGTGCAGCTTCTCATGCACTCAGTCTGCACTTTGTCATGCCCACTGGCCTTATTGTTAACTGCTGTTTTGCCCTTGTCTGTGCAGCTTCTCATGGACATGCTCTGCACTCTGCCCAGGCCACTGGCCTTGTTGTTTACTGCTGTTTTGCCCTTGCCTGTGCAGCTTCTCATGGAGATGCTCTGCACTCTGCCATGGCCACTGGCCTTGTTGTTCACTGCTGGTTTGCCCTTGCCTGTGCAGATTCTCATGGACATGCTCTGCACTCTGCCTTGGCCACTGGCCTTGTTGTTCACTCCTGTTTTGCTCTTGCCTGTGCAGCTTCTCATGGACATGCTCTGCACTCTGCCCTGGCCACTGGCCTTGTTGTTCACTGCTGTTTTTCCCTTGCCTGTGCAGCTTCTCATGGACATGCTCTGCACTCTGCCCTGGCCACTGGCCTTGTTGTTCACTGCTGTTTTGCCCTTGCCTGTGCAGCTTCTCATGGACATGCTCTGCACTCTGCCCTGGCCACTGGCTTTGTTGTTCACTGCTGTTTTGCCCTTGCCTGTGCAACTTCTCATGGACATGCTCTGCATGTTGTGCCTTACTCTTCTCATGGTGCCTATCTGTGCAATGTGTGAATAAAGACAGTTGCTCCAGGTGTCTATTTTGTCAGTGTCCTTACTGAATAAAGTTCATTTGCTGTGTGTAAATGGTTTACTGTGCCACATGGCCTGTGTGGCTCTTCAACATGGTCAATGTTTGGGCTCACTTGCTCTCTTTTTTTCAAGGGTGACAGGGTCTTCAGTTCTTCTTGGCCCAGATACTTGTGGTGGCAATGGCGTCAATTTCGAATGGTTAGCAGTAGTCATTTACTTGATTAGTTCATGTTGGCTCTATTGTACACATGTCAGGTTGTGGGGCACTGCCAGCACAGAGTGGGTTTCTGCACACAGTATTGCAGGCAGGCTGTCCAGGGTCATCGTGTGTGTGTTCTTCCTATATGTGTGCCCAGTGGTGTATGTGTGTGGTCATCTTGTGAGGGCCAGTCATCCTAGTGCCATGGCTTACTTTCCATTTGTGCTCTTGGATCGCCAGGTAGTGTGCAGTGTGAAGGGGGTGAGTTTGTGGGGAGTGTTGATGTGTGTATGCCTATACAATGTCAACTACACACATGTGCCATCCAGGAGTTGTGTGCCTGTTGTTTTGATTGCTCATCCCTGTGGATGTGGTTGTATGCCCATGTGTGAGTTGTATGTTGTGCACTGTGCAGTGTGTTGGTGTGTCCTTGCAGTTCTGTCTGACTCCTACTTGTTGTTTTTGTCCCTTGTGAGCATGCAGAGGGTGTTACTGGCAAGTCAGTATTGTGTTTTGTTGCACATCCATGTGTCTGGTGGCTGTTTGTGGGATCTGTGCAGACCTGCTGCTCCCCACTGCCATTGTGGTTGTGTTTTCTCATGCCTTGCTGTCCCATGGTGCCTTCTTGCCTCCAGTGTGGCATGTTGTGTATGTTACAGAAACTACCGGTAGAGTATAAGGGTCAGAGGGAAAGTTTAGAGACCAGCACGGAAAAAATCCCCCAAATTATCCATACAATGCAACAAACAAGAAATCCGTGGGTCTATGAACAAAAGACCAATAGTCCCAAACCACAAAAGCAAATGCTAAAAACGACTACAAAAAGTCCTCATAAAGAGGACGGAGTCCCATCACCCACCGTGGTGGCATGCCTCATCATCTGGGGCCTCCTGTTAACCACAACCTGGTGTGGTTAACGAGCTACAACTCCAAAGAGGACTGGAGAAGGAGGAGCTCGCGGATGTTTTGAGGATTTAGATAACTTTATTGGGGCCAAAAACAACAGAGACTGAAGCTGCCCTCAGTGTGGTGTGATAATGTGTGAAGTGCAGGGTGAGTGCAAAAAAAGGGGGTTTAAAATTGGCTATCCAGCGAAAAATATGTTTAATAAGTATCGTTGGATGTCAAGGAATAAAAAACAAGTGGTCAACATGTTTCAGCCATTATGAATCACAAAAATTGTGATCAAGGCTTTCGTCAGGACCATATGCTACTCCTGCATCATTGAGCCATATCAATTGAAGGCAGCAATTACAACTTCAAGAAAACTGAATGATACCTCCAGCAGACCTTACCACTGTGTCATTAGAGAGTGGGGTGCAGGGGTTCATTACAATAATACCTGTGAACAATAGAAAAACAACATGCAAAAAATCATGATCAGTATAGCACATGAATAAGGGTTTAGGAAAATTAGTAAGAAATACCAGTGAGTCACAGAAGGTGTACCACTGATTAGCTTACCCGTCGTAGATCGGGAATGTGCATCAACGCACCTGGTGACAACTCAGGGCGTGAAGCAGCGCTCTGTGAACGATAAAAAACCTGGTAAAAACCGATGTAACAACACTGGTAACAGGTCTAGTGAACCAGTCTTATTCTAGAGAAACGCTCCAACGCATGTGTGTGGCAACCCGGTCTATATACTGGTGTAAGAGTATAGGAACGAAATAAACAGGCCGATGCAGAGGATTCAGGCCGTTAAACACCAAAGATAAGGGAATGCATGATGTTAGTGAATGTATAGCGACCTCGCTGGGCATACACCAATCTAGCAAAAAGCAAGTCGCATGCGCTCGGGCATGAAAATCAGAATGGAACGTGTGAGCTGCAGATCATAATATACTCACAAACGTGCGTGTTAAGCCAATCATAGAAATGTGAAGTCCCAACTATCTAGAGTAACATATACTCATAGTGAGTCAAGGTATGAAAAACATTTTGAATCTGACTTGCTCGTAAGGCAGTCACTCCGTCACAACCCCTCCCAACGCACTGGTGACGAGTGAAATTCATCTTCAGCGCTAAGAAATAGATGCGCTATCTAAAATGCAGGATCTATCTAAAAAGAGAGAGACAGAATCTCATGCCGCCTACCTCTCCGTCGCTACTCCAGGTGATCTTCCTGGTTGCCCCTTGCGGTACTGGCCCCCGCACCATCTCTGTTACATGAAGTCAATCTTACCCCGGATGTGAACAGGAAAACGGGGCGGGACCGGAACACCGAACCGGGTCCGAAATCTCGTGAGACTGATTGTAAAACCCAAGCCTCATGGGAAACATAGTCAGAGCGCCGTGGAGTCATGTACGGCGTAGTGCACATCGAAAACGACTAGAACCCTCAGTACAGTAGTGACTGTGCGCACAAACTCGTTCAACCCAGAATAAAATATGCAAAGAATTTGCAAAAGATCTCGCCTATGTGCAGGTCAATCGAAGCTTATCAAACCACAAATAAGAGTATTTTGACAGGGGAAAATGACTGGACATACCTGATACACAACAGCAGACACGCAAAGACGTGTCAGCCATAATACCGGTAGTGCAATTACTGAGGAGTCAGATGAGGGCTTTAAGTGTTAAAAGCCACTGAATGCATAACTGTAACCCTGGTAGCAGAACCATGAAAGGGGGAGAGACGACAGCTGTTCCACTGTAGCAGATGGAACAAAACAGCAGACCGAAAAGCCTATCCAACATTAATAAACAGTGCCACAACTTGACTAAAAGAAAAAAAAATGTAGGATGCAGAATGCCCTCTGGTCCAAATTATGATGGTGCTAAAACCTCTGAGAGCACATATGTCACCCACTGGATAGTAAAAATGTCAAAAATCCTCACACACAGGTGGTGTCCAAAGGGGACAAAATGACAACTATACTTCAGCGAAGTGAGGCCCAGGGAATAGTTTCATTCAGACCCCTCGTGTCGCTGTGAATTCTAAAGACCCAACGTTGTTCACATTTGAACAGGAAAGATGACACATCTGTAATGTGTGGGGGGATGAAGGGTTGCTCAAGAACAGTCCACTTCATGTCATCCGGTTGATGTTCGAGTTCCAAGAAATGATTGGTCAGACGGGTTGCTTGTTTTCTGCATCTAATGGTACTTTTATGCTCCATAATTCTGAGCTTCACTTTTCTGGTCGTCATCCCCACGTATCTTTTGTTACAGGGGCAAGTGATAAGGTAAATTACCTTCTCGCTATTACAATTAGTATGTTTAAGCTGTCTCCAAGGTTTATTCAGGCCCAGATCAACCTCCGTAGAGTGCGAGGTCTGTGCACAAACTACACAACCACCGCACGCAAAGTGTCCTTGTACTGGGGGCAAGTTCCAGAGTGTATTCGTAATGGGTGTGACAGTTTTCGGGCGTGTATGAACCAGTGCATCTCTTAAATTGGTGCTCCTTTTGAAAGAGAACAAAGTTAAAGTTAAATGATCAGAGCCCACATTCAGTATACGCCAATGTTTGCGTATACTTTTTTGAATGGAGTTAGTTGGGTACAAAAAGTGGTTACACACGTCATTCTTTCTAGTGTGGATTTGGGAACACTGGGTTCAAGAAGAGCCTCACGGTTGTTGTTCGAGGCTCGTTTGTAGGATCGGCTGACCAGACGGGGAGGATAATTCATTCCTCTGAGATTTTTAGCTAGGGAATCAGCATTAGGCCTGGGCGGCAAATTCCGTTCCGCTCGCGGAATTTGCGGAATTTGCGTAATTTCGCGTTCCGCGGAGAACGCGAAATTGCTCAAAAGTCTGCTTTCCGCGATTTCGCGAAATTTTTGCTTGTTCGCGTTCTCAAAATGCATGTTCGCGAGATATTTCTCCTCGAGCACGCAAACAGCAATTGCGAACAGGAAAAAAGCATCGCGAACAAGCAATTCCGCGTGTTCGCGGAATTTCTGCGTGTTCGCGGAGATTTTTTACCGTTTTGCGGAGATTTGCGTAACGCAATTACGCAAATTCCGCCCACCCCTAATCAGCATGGGTCCTAAAGGTATCAGTGTTGGAACAATTCCGTCTGATCCTAAGAAACTGCCCCAAAGGGAGTCCTTCTCGGGTAGACATAGGATGGAAGCTATCGTATCTAAGGATAGAATTTCTGGCCATTGGTTTGGTAAAGAGTTCAGTCCCCAAACCTCCTTGATGGGGAAAGATCCGGCGATCTAGAAAGGGGAGACCAATCTTGCTGGCTTCCATGGTGAATTTGAGGAAAGTGTTCATGGAATTGAGCCAATTGTGGAAAGCCTCTAAGATCTCAAAGTCGCCTCGCCAGACAACAAAAATGTCGTCGATAGAGCGTTTCCACTTAATAATGTGGTCTCGAAAGGGGTTATCCTGATGTAGTACTACCCTCTGTTCAAATAGATGGACATATAGGTTGGCTAGGCTGGGAGCGAAAACGCTACCCATGGATGTACCCGAGATCTGCAGAAAAACCTGATTTTCAAATTTGAAAAAGTTTTCTGTCATAGCCAACCTTGCACAATTCATGATGAACGGAACAGGTGTACTGGGTGTGGTCAAATGATCTTCCAAAAGACCTCTGACGGCTGAGAGGGTCTCTACCTGGGGTATACAGGTGTACAACGACTCGACGTCAAAGCTTACTAAATAGTCGGTATCGACGTCGAAACTGATGTCAGGCAACAGTTGTAATATGGCCTTTGTATCTTGGAGATAGGTGGGCATAAGCTGGACCAAGGGCCGCAAAAAGACATCTACAAAGGTAGAGAGGGGCTCTAGCAAGGAACCTAAACCTGAAATAATGGGTCTCCCAGGGGGAGGGCGTTGTTCCTTGTGTATTTTCGGTAACACATAGAAATAAGGTGTGACTGGATGTGTGGTAACCAAAAACTGTGCTTCAAGAGGTGTGATCCAACCTTCTAGTTGGGCTTTGTCATCCATCTCAATAATCTCCTTCTTAAGCCTGGACGTTGGATCCTCAGCTAGTCGTTTGTAAAAGCGTTCATCGCTTAATTGTCGTAGACACTCTGCCCTATAGTCAGTGGTATTTAGAATCACAATAGCTCCGCCCTTATCGGCGGGCTTGATGGTAATATCACTATTCCGGGTAAGAGTGTTTAAGGCTTGTTTTTCAAGTTTGGGAAGGTTGCAGTATTTACCTTGTGATGGAATTTGGATTTTAGAGATGTCATTAAGGACCGCAGTTTCGAAAGCCAAGACATGCGTAGGTAGTGCATGAATAGGAGGATTGAAGGTGGATTTAGGCCGAAGACCTGTCCCTATCTCCTCTGAATCATCAAAAGCATTGGCCAGAAAGAAAAAATGGAGCCTGATTTGGCGAAAAAAGCCAGCCAATTCGCACTGTGTCATAAACGGGTCCCCATTATTTGTGGGCACAAAGCCAAGGCCTTCGTTCAAAACTTTGTTCTCCATCTCTGTCAAGGAGTAAGAGCTCAAATTCACCACTAGTTGTTGCTGGGTCCCGCTGTTTGCGGGCCCTTCGTGGTGCTGCGGAAGTGTCTGGGTGATGTGGGGGGGCTCCAGTGGACCTGGGCCTGTGATTGTTGTCCTCTTCTTCTGCCCCTGGAACGGCCACGGCCCTGTCCTAAAAAAGGCTGGTTCGGAAAGAAATGGGGGGGCGGCGGATTAAAGGGCATCATCTGGGGATTAAATGGAACGTTAGGGTATTGCCAGGGAGCGGGATGCCACCATTGGGCCTGTTGGTGTCCTTGCCAATTGTGTCTACGACCATACCCTCGTCCTCTAGTACGTGTCTGACCTTGATCTGTGGAGTCTGAGTCACTAGACCAATCCTCAGATCCCGAGGTGGAGTAATTGGATCCATATTTCCTGCCTCTTTTATTGAATATAGGCGGTGTATAGTTTTCATGTGTGTAAGGGTACACCTTTTCAAGAGCAAATTTAGCTAAATCCTTCTTGAATTTTTCGATTTTTGTGATCAGGATACCATCTTTGAACTCCTTATTGGATTTGTTAGTTTCCTCTAGATTTTTCTTATAGACAGTATTGGAGAGTGTGGTCTTAATCTGTCCTTCTAACAGTTGGATTTCTATAAGGATGGCGTCAGCAAGGCGTTTCGCGGTGCTAATGATCAAAATTAGCCAATCACGAGTGCAACGCCAAGCGATAAGAGACCAATCTTTGAGGAAAACTTTATCTTAAAGAAAAAGACGTGGGGAATTGGTGACAATCAACCCTGTAGGTGCACAGTTACCTCTTAAATATTCAGTCATAATGGCCCCATGAATCCCCGTCCGGGTGTGAGATTTTTTCAAAATAAGTAGTCGTGACCACTCGTCTCCATGAGTGGTACCTGTGGTGGCAGAGATGTCAATAATGCTGGGAGTAGTGGTTAGAATCAACCAGGCTATCTCCTCATCGAATGCTAAACCAGCAAAGTCTGCCATGGTCAAAAGGAAAGACACACAGTGCTGAAGAAAGAAGAAGACTGGAAGCTAAACAGAGCGTAAAAAAGACACAGCAAAAGATGTCGCATGTCGGACACAAAAAGACCCACTTTCCTCAAATTCACCATGGAAGCCAGCAAGATTGGTCTCCCCTTTCTAGATCTCCGGATCTTTCCCCATCAGGGAGGTTTGGGGACTGAACTCTTTACCAAACCAATGGCCAGAAATTCTATCCTTAGATACGATAGCTTCCATCCTAAGTCTACCCGAGAAGGACTCCCTTTCGGGCAGTTTCTTAGGATCAGACGGAATTGTTCCAACACTGATACCTTTAGGACCCATGCTGATTCCCTAGCTAAAAATCTCAGAGGAATGAATTATCCTCCCCGTCTGGTCAGCCGATCCTACAAACGAGACTCGAACAACAACCGTGAGGCTCTTCTTGAACCCAGTGTTCCCAAATCCACACTAGAAAGAATGACGTGTGTAACCACTTTTTGTACCCAATCTAACTCCATTCAGAAAAGTATACGCAAACATTGGCGTATACTGAATGTGGGCTCTGATCATTTACCTTTACCTTTGTTCTCTTTCAAAAGGAGCACCAATTTAAGAGATGCACTGGTTCATACACGCCCGAAAACTGTCACACCCATTACGAATACACTCTGGAACTTGCCCCCAGTACAAGGACACTTTGCGTGCGGTGGTTGTGTAGTTTGTGCACAGACCTCGCACTCTACGGAGGTTGATCTGGGCCTGAATAAACCTTGGAGACAGCTTAAACATACTAATTGTAATAGCGAGAAGGTAATTTACCTTATCACTTGCCCCTGTAACAAAAGATACGTGGGGATGACGACCAGAAAAGTGAAGCTCAGAATTATGGAGCATAAAAGTACCATTAGATGCAGAAAACAAGCAACCCGTCTGACCAATCATTTCTTGGAACTCCAACATCAACCGGATGACATGAAGTGGACTGTTCTTGAGCAACCCTTCATCCCTCCACACATTACAGATGTGTCATCTTTCCTGTTCAAATGTGAACAACGTTGGGTCTTTAGAATTCACAGCGACACGAGGGGTCTGAATGAAACTATTCCCTGGGCCTCACTTCGCTGAAGTATAGTTGTCATTTTGCCCCCTTTGCACACCACCTGTGTGTCAGGATTTTTGACATTTTTACTATCCAGTGGGTGACATATGCGCTCTCAGAGGTTTTAGCACCATCATAATTTGGTTCCAGAGGGCATTCTGCATCCTACATTTTTTTTTTCTTTTAGTCAAATAGTGGCACTGTTTATTAATGTTGGACAGGCTTTTCGGTCTGCTGTTTTGTTCCATCTGCTACAGTGGAACAGCTGTCATCTCTCCCCCTTTCATGGTTCTGCTACCAGGGTTACAGTTATGCATTCAGTGGCTTTTAACACTTAAAGCCCTCATCTGACTCCTCAGTAATTGCACTACCGGTATTATGGCTGACACGTCTTTGCGTGTCTGCTGTTGTGTATCAGGTATGTCCAGTCATTTTCCCCTGTCAAAATACGCTTATTTGTGGTTTGATAAGCTTCGATTGACCTGCACATAGGCGAGATCTTTTGCAAATTCTTTGCATATTTTATTCTGGGTTGAACGAGTTTGTGCGCACAGTCACTACTGTACCGAGGGTTCTAGTCGTTTTCGCTGTGCACTACGCCGTACATGAGTCCACGGCGCTCTGACTACGTTTCCCATGAGGCTTGGGTTTTACAATCAGTCTCGCGAGATTTCGGACCCGGTTCGGTGTTCCGGTCCCGCCCCGTTTTCCTGTTCACATCCGAGGTAAGATTGACTTCATGTAACAGAGATGGCGCGGGGGCCAGTACCGCAAGGGGCAACCAGGAAGATCACCTGGAGTAGCGACGGAGAGGTAGGTGGCATGAGATTCTGTCTCTCTCTTTTTAGATAGATCCTGCATTTTAGATAGCGCATCTATTTCTTAGCGCTGAAGATGAATTTCACTCGTCACCAGTGCGTTGGGAGGGGTTGTGACGGAGTGACTGCCTTACGAGCGAGTCAGATTCAAAATGTTTTTCATACCTTGACTCACTATGAGTATATGTTACTCTAGATAGTTGGGACTTCACATTTCTATGATTGGCTTAACACGCACGTTTGTGAGTATATTATGAACTGCAGCTCACACGTTCCATTCTGATTTTCATGCCCGAGCGCATGCGACTTGCTTTTTGCTAGATTGGTGTATGCCCAGCGAGGTCGCTATACATTCACTAACATCATGCATTCCCTTATATTTGGTGTTTAACGGCCTGAATCCTCTGCATCGGCCTGTTTATTTCGTTCCTATACTCTTGCACCAGTATATAGACCAGGTTGCCACACACATGCGTTGGAGCGTTTCTCTAGAATAAGACTGGTTCACTAGACCTGTTACCAGTGTTGTTACATCGGTTTTTACCAGGTTTTTTATCGTTCACAGAGCGCTGCTTCACGCCCTGAGTTGTCACCAGGTGCGTTGATGCACATTCCCGATCTACGACGGGTAAGCTAATCAGTGGTACACCTTCTGTGACTCACTGGTATTTCTTACTAATTTTCCTAAACCCTTATTCATGTGCTATACTGATCATGATTTTTTGCATGTTGTTTTTCTATTGTTCACAGGTATTATTGTAATGAACCCCTGCACCCCACTCTCTAATGACACAGTGGTAAGGTCTGCTGGAGGTATCATTCAGTTTTCTTGAAGTTGTAATTGCTGCCTTCAATTGATATGGCTCAATGATGCAGGAGTAGCATATGGTCCTGACGAAAGCCTTGATCACAATTTTTGTGATTCATAATGGCTGAAACATGTTGACCACTTGTTTTTTATTCCTTGACATCCAACGATACTTATTAAACATATTTTTCGCTGGATAGCCAATTTTAAACCCCTTTTTTTTGCACTCACCCTGCACTTCACACATTATCACACCACACTGAGGGCAGCTTCAGTCTCTGTTGTTTTTGGCCCCAATAAAGTTATCTAAATCCTCAAAACATCCGCAAGCTCCTCCTTCTCTAGTCCTCTTTGGAGTTGTAGCTCGTTAACCACACCAGGTTGTGGTTAACAGGAGGCCCCAGATGATGAAGCATGCCACCACGGTGGGTGATGGGACTCCGTCCTCTTTATGAGGACTTTTTGTAGTCGTTTTTAGCATTTGCTTTTGTGGTTTAGGACTATTGGTCTTTTGTTCATAGACCCACGGATTTCTTGTCATGTTGTGTGTGTTGTAATGCCCTCCCCTATATGTGCATTCAGCTGCATACCCACTGCGGGTCTGCACTCCCTCTCTTTGTGTATGGTACAGTCCTGCCATGTCCCCTACTGACATGCAGTACACTTCACTATGGTGTGAGCTGTCCCCTTGGTTTGTATGTGTGTGTGCCTCCCCATGACTTCATGTGTGCCACCGTGCTTTGTGGTGCAGTTCTTTGTCCAGGGTCAATGTTGCACTTATTGCATTTCCCCAATGGGTTATGTGTGATGTTCTGGTGCTGTTTGTCAGTCATGGTTGCTCCTATGCAGTTCAACTGTGTGTGCTGCCCAGTCCTGTGGTCAAGTTGTTTCCAGCTTTGTGTCCCAGACTTGTGCATCTATTGGGTGTTGTGTTGGATGTGTGTGTGTTGTTTGTGTTATTGCTTCACTTCCTGGGTGTGTTGTTGTCTTTGTGCTGTGCTGTATGGTGTTGTGTGGGTTGCTGTTCTGTTACTGATGTCTGTGTGTGTCTGGTATGCTTGGTGTGCACACACAGCTTGTTGTGCATGCAGTGCTGTGTGTGTATGTTGCCTTGTGATTGCCTGGTGTGTTGTGTTTGCTATGTGATTGTTTTGCCTGTGCATCTGTTGTTTGTTTGCTGTGGCTGTGTTGTTCTGTGATGGTGCACTTATTGTGTGTTCTTTGGTATGTTGTCTGTGCATTGTTCCTGAGTGATGAGGTTGTGCACTCCTGTTGTGTCTGTGCTCCCATTGCCTTTCCCCAGTTTAGCTGCACCGGGCATGTCTGTTGTTGCTGTTGTGGCTCTGTGTGTGTTTCTGTTGGGTTATGTGTTTGTTGTATTTGTTTTCATATTTGTGGTGGCATCCCTGTGTGTGTGTGTGTGTGTGTGTGTGCTGCTTGAGGCTGTGCCCAGGGTGTGTCGTTGTTTGTGTGTATATTGCCTGTCAAGTATTGCTAGCCTTCAGTGTGTTTGGCACTGGTGTTGTGTGCTGCTGGTGTGGGGGGGGGGGGGTTGTGTGTAGATTCTTACTGGTGTTTGTCAGTCCTGCGGTGTGTAGATGGTCCCTGTGTGTAGTGCTGCTGGTGTACTCCTGTGAAGTAGTTGTTTGGATGTGTGGCTGTTCCCAGTTTGACTTCAGGGCCTTCCTTTCATCGTTTCATCCTTTTGTCCTTGTGCCTATACATGGTTTGCCTTGCTGTCTCCCTGTGTTGTTGCACTGAGCTGTCTGTGGTTTGATTTCACTGACTGTGCCAGCCATGTGTGCTTTGATGATGTGAGGGTGTTGTGCTCTGTTCCTTGTGTTGATGTGATGTACACATGCTTGTTGTGTGTCTCCATGGCCTTCCATTGGTGTGCAGCGCACTTTTGTTTCCCTATTTGTTGTGCTCCATTTCTGTTGGCATGTGGGGTGTGTATGTGTGTGTGTGTGTCAGTCTGTGATATGTATGTGTGACTGTGCAGGCTGTGTGTCCATTTGGATGTTGATTCCTTGTGTGTGTTCATTTAATGCTTGTCCTCATTGCTTTTTCCCTGAGTGTGGTGTTGTGTGTGTTTCCCTGGCCCTGTGCTATTGTGCTGTGTGTTTGTGTGTTCCTGTGCAGCCAATCCTGCATTGTGTGTCTCCATGATTGTCTGTTGTGTGGTGCAGGGTTTGTATTGCCCTGGCTTGTTGTTGTGCACAGGAGGGGCACATGGCATGTGCCTTCATGGGGTGTGCTAGTGTGTGGCGGGAGTGGGTGTGGCCCTGTGGTCTTTGTGCCTGCCCATACCTGGCACTGTCCCTGCCTTCTGCATTGTGCGCATGTATTTGCTTGTGTTCGCCGCTGCGGTGACGTGACCCGGACATTGCTGCATGGTGGCGGTAGCTGTGTGTCCAGGATGCAGTGGGGTGCTCTTGTGGATGTGTCCCTGTCCCCCTAGGGCAGAGGTCTTCAAACATTTGGGTGCCGAGACCCACCTGTCAACATTTTCAGTCGTAAGGACACCCTCCTGACAAACATATAGGCAGGGTTTGGAATTACGAGGCAGGTGAGGACCAAATTACACGACAGGCTTGACTAAATTGTGTGGGAAGAAAATTTAAATAATGTTATGTGATGCCGCGTTATTTTAGGATAGAATTGCTTCTTTATTTTGACATTTTTTGCACACAGTAACACTTAGGAAAGATTTCACCCCATCAGTACCAGTTTATAACCAAAATACAGCAATTAACATCAGAAAGATGTTTAGTCAACCTTTGTGATGGGCCTTCCACTCCGCAGGAATACGTGCTGCCACATTAGAAGCTCACCTGGCCCTGGCCGGGAGCAGCAGGGGTCCCTTAAAACCCTGGCGGTCTTGTGCAGAGTTAAGCAATTTACCCATGCCGCTTTCCTCTCACCCTTCCCTTCCATCCCTCTCTCCTCTCCTCTCCTCTCCTCTCCCAATCCCGGATTCCTCTCTCACTTTGCAGGACATTTTCTTTCACCCCTTTTTACAAATTCTGAACTCTCCCCATTCAACTTCTCACTTCACCCTTAGTCACCTCTTGCCATTCTGTCTTTTCACTGCCCTCATCTCTAACAGTTTCTCGCATTTATCTCATGGCCTCTCTGGCCCCATCACCTGCCGTGCCCATCTGCACTTCTCATTCACCTCAAGTCTCTCCATTCAAATTGTTGTCTATTTGCATCTTACACCTCTCCAGTCCCCTCATTAATCTTTCACATCTCTCCTTTCACACCTACTTGAACCAAAGTCCCTCTCCCCTGTTACCTCAGCACCAGTGTTTAATTTGAGCAGGTGGTTTCCGGTGCTCTGCACTGGCACCTAATTGTGCACACTGGCACTATGACCGTCTGCCACATGGTGGCTCTATCTGTGTAATTTAGAGATGAGCAGAACAGCTGTTTATTAATTCAATATACATTAAAAACGATAAACTCCTGACATCCATGCCATTCTTATAGCTTTGGGGGCTTGAAATACTCACACTTGTACAGTGCTATGGTTGGTAGTTGCATAGGTATTGTCACTGGCTGCACAGGCAAGGTAATGGGTGGGTGGTTAACATTGTGGTGGCCTACTGGTGAGGGCCCTGGCACATGTTTAATTACAAATGAATCACTGCTCAGCACCCACCCCAGTACTCCCTCTCTTCCCCTAGAGCTGCTGTCCCTCACCCAAGTCGCATCAAATTACTTTTTAGGTCACATATCATCTCTCAGCTATCTTCTCTCACAGTTTGACAGTAGCCCTCCTCTGTGCCCTCAACTTTCCCTGACACTCACTTCTTGCGTGTCTGCACTTCCCTTCAGCACTTCACATTTCTCCTCATCCCTGACCTCTTCAATCAAATTCACTCACTCCCTTGCTGTTCTTTCTCATCCTCTCATCTCTCCTCACCGAGCACAAGGGTTGGGCCCGTATGCTCCTCTTGGCCTGTGCCACTCTGCTTATTGTTCCCTAATTCAGGAAGGCACGAATTGTCTGTCTTGCTGTTTTGGTGCAGGCCACACAGTTATGGAACGTGCACCCTCCTTTGCTTCTCTCCACCAAGAATCTATTATCCTTTAGGAAGATATAAAAACCTGGCTCTATGCTCTGTAGGTCACCCCATTTGGCTGGTTCTCCTTCCCCTTCTGTATGTTTCTCATTTGCCTTCAAGCAGCAGATGGCTATTAGCCCCAGGACACCTTTTGGTAACAGTAGCACACTACAAATGTAAATAATAATAGTAATAGGCAGAAGCATGGGAGCCACTGGACCCAAACTTCGCGGGGGCCTACACTCCCAGGCAGGGCTGGCCATAGCACTGGTCACACATGGCGCAACAGTCTTTTTTGGTGCCCCGTCCCCCATTTCCTCCTTCGCCATAAATTCCCTCACTACCACTCACCAACAAAGCACCTCATCTCTCTGTAGCACCATTCTGACAAACATTTTTTTTATAGTACTACTCATTATTTACTCACAGTCATTTCTGTGATCTGCATAGTACATGTTCTTTGTAGCAGGCACATTAACCCTCTGCACTCTGTGGATGAGAAGAGGGCCCTTGTGAGTGTACGGTGAGCGATACAACAGTGTGAGAGTATGGAAAGAGGAGTGACTGCAGGGTGAGTGAGGTGACCATTTGAATTTGGGTGCTCATGTAATTGCAGAGTGGGACGAATGACTGCATGGTTAATGATGGGCTTGTTTGAGCGAGTCGCAAATTGAGCAGTGAGGGGGCAGGTGAATGAGGTGTCACATGAGTGCAGGATGAGTGCAGATGAGTAGTGTAAATGCAGGCTGAGGTACAGGGTGAACAACGCAAGTGCGTTGTGATTGCAGAGTGATCACTGTGAGTGCAGGGTGAGAGGGTGAATGATGTGAGTGCATGGTGATCAGTGTGAGTGCATTGTGATCGCTGTGAGTGCAGGGTGAGCGTGAAAGTGAAGTGTGAGAATGAGAAGTGAGTTCTCTGAATGCAGGGTGCATTTCCAAACACTTGAAGTAACTCAGCATATTATTGACGGAAGCGTAGGGTTTAAGATATAAGTTAAACTATTGCTATTATTACATTAATCAGGGATCGAGGGTGGAGGAAATAAATAATATGCTGATCCTGCAACACCCATCCAGTCCTATGGTTAGGGTTGCCTGCTCATTATTTTGATGTCCCAGACTGTACAAAAATAAGCAGTCACCTAAAGCTGTATATTTCAGCACTCATCTGTGCGTACTTAGAACAGCAAATATAAATAGAAAGCGCTTTTCATTGTGTTCTAGGGCTGCCTCACTGATCCATGACTGTTAATTAAAGGGAAGAAAGACAGGAAAGTCACATTACGAATGAATACATATGATTTTATTTACAATCCTATTTAGTGTCAAGAGGAGGCCTTTTCAGGCTCTTTAAACATCAAATGGCTGGTATTTTTCTTCTGGCAACCCTACTTTATATTTCTTTTCATGAAATGCATTCTCACACTACAGCAGTAAATGTAAAATACAAATGTAAGGAAAAGGCAGAGTTGGGGCCCAGGGGGTACTGGAACTAGAAAAAAAAACTAAGCCTCAGTAACCAGTTTACAAAAGGTATGTAAATATGCAAATGGTCTTTAACGACATGTGAAAAACTCAGGCATGCCGGGCTGTGCTGGAGATAAGACAGCAGACACAGCTCAGCGGAGCCCACAGCAGCTCGAGCTGAGACACACTACGGGGGAGGAGGGGAGCTGAATCCCTTGTAGTCCGATGGGCCTGGGCAGAAGTGTGACCGGGAATGCGCGACCCCCTTTCCATCACTCCACGGCCCCCCTGGGGGTCGCGCCCCACACTTTGAAGACCCCTGCTCTAGGGTGTATGATGTGGATTTGGACCCTGTGTCAGGCCGTGGGTTGTGTGTTGTGTTATTACGTACCTGCGGCGTCGTCCGTGGCGTTCCATGAGTTCCTGGTGATGTAGCAGGTACAGCACCGGAAAGACGTGGAGAGCTGGGTCCATGGCGGTCGTGACCGGGACTCTGGTTTTGCGCTCTGCTGTCGAGCTTCCTCCGTCTCTGGTTGGGCAGTATCTCCGCTGCGGTGCATCTGCTTGCTTGTGCCATCCTAATTTGTGGAGCGGGGCGGACGTCATTCCGCACGGCGGAGGGTTTCCATTGGCTCCCACCGCCACGGTGGCGGGCGCACTTTGATGGTAGGGCGCGTCGCACCGCGGAGGTCGGAAATTGGCCTATGTTTGACCATACTAATATGGCGGGCATGATGTCCGCTGCTGGCGGGTGGAAAAAGGCATTTTTCCGCACCGCCAGCGCCGCGGTGGTCCCACCGCCCTACATCCTAATGGACCCCCTAGACTGGCATACACATATATACACATATATATATAATATGTTTAGTTGTATATGTAACTAAATATATATATGTATATATACATAAATATATATTTATGTGTTTTGTTTTTGTTAATAAGTATAATAGTTATATTTAATTTAAAATAAACTAAGTATATTTAATTTGTATACATTACTGTTACTTTTTAATATATTTAATGTTTACTATTTATATATCTATTTTTTGAGACAATACTTGTACAATGACAACGATATTTTTAATCCTATAGTTTTGTCATTTACATTATAAGTATCGGATGATGAAATTTTGGACATCGATATTTCAGTCACAATATTTTTGTAGGACGATATTTTAAGCTGCGATATTTTGTCAGTGAACACCCAACAATGTAAAAGCAAGTGATAACCATCTATAGTTCAACGCATATAGATCATTGATGTCTTCTGAAAAATAGACCCCAAATAATGCTTAGGATGGGCATGAACACATGCTCTAAACTCTGGAATAAGCTCTGCAGTGGTGCAATTATTTAAATGACATCAGTGTTTGCTCTATTCACCTTATAACCACCTAACAATTGAAAAGCTGTGAGAATACCAAGAGCTCTTCTTTGCCATTCTTCCGCCGGAGCGAGCAAAACCATGATATCATCTTCATACAATTTCATCTTGGCCATAAAAGGGACCAGCACTTGAATAGTTATATCATTCTGAAGTGTTACCACAAAGCGCTCAATAAAAATATAATGAGAAATAGCGAGAGTGGGCAACCCGAGCTACTTTCTCACTGAACCCACATGGAGCCTATCTCTGTAGAACTAAAAATTATCTTGGCTTCTGCAGTCGAATACATGCTCCTAATAAAGTCTATAATCTGGGGAGAAAACAACATTTTCCTAAAATGGCAAAAAGAGCCTCTCAGACTACCTGGGCGAAAGCCTTTTCTGCATCCAACAGAAAAATCGCTGGTGAGGTCTTATTAGTAAGAAACATATTCAAGCCCTTCATTAGGTAATTAGTATTAGTGCTCAATTGCCTACCACCTATAAAACCAGTCGGATCCATATGTAAGACACCACTTTGTTAATCATATTCGCCAATAGTTTCATAGTGATTTTATAATCCTTGTTTAAAAGGGTGATTGGACGGTAAGAGCTGGGATCCGTTGGCTCCTTTCCTTTCTTAAGAAAATTGATAGCATTCCCTTCCTTAAAAGATGGGGAGGGACAAACCGCCCGTTTAACAATTATTTTAGCAACCTCCAATAAATAAGGGTTTAAAACCACTAAACAAATCTTATAAAATTCTGCTGGGAATCCATCGGGCCAGAAACTTTACCCCCGGGCAGGCTACATGTTACCTTCTCTAATTCAATTAGTGAAAAGGGGCTTTCTATCCATCTACTATCTACATCTAGAAGAGCTGGTATGGGAAAAGAATCTAAAAAGGAGTTTAGCTAAAACAAGTTGACCCAGGGGAGATTATTATAAATATCATTAAAATGTCCAAAACAAAACCAGCCTTAATATTGTCCTCTCACATTCAGAGTCTCCCTGTTTTGGGACACTTAACTGTTTTATTTGTAGTGCATGTAGACCACTCTAGCATCTGCCAAGCAAAACACATTCCAACAAAATTACTTTCTTTGTAAACCTTTTGGCCGTAGGTAGGGTTTAGAACATAATTTCTAGAATAATAGTAATCTTGCAGGGCCTCCTTCACTCTCCCAAGCACCCTTCCCATTAACCCTTTCGGTGCGCATGACGGAGCGGTTCAATCATGCGCATCGGTTGCGCTGTGCGGATGACGGAACCGCTCCATCATAGCCCCGCCCGTGCACGAACGCTTCAGCACAGTGCGGTAATCCGCGCCGCGCTGAAGGGGTTAATATCTGAGCTATTCGGCAGAAACCTTCCGTGAATGTGATGGATCTGATTCTCCAATCCTATCTCTACATCCCTCAAGGATTTATTTATACCGAGCTATGTCCCTCAAATAATGAGGGCGTTCTGAAAAACTTTCATGGCATCCCAAACCATACCAGCTGTAGCAGACCCCATATTTTGTTTGAAGAAGCTTTCTATCTCAATTTCATAGGACTCCAACCAGTTTTTGTCCTCTAAATAATATTTATTAAATTCCAATCTTGGGTTTCTGGGGCCTAACGTCTTAGGTCCCGATTATGATGTTGGTTGGAGTTGCCTCAGACTGACATCTCTGTGGTTTCGGAACTGACCAACATCGGGTCGGAGGTCCTAAACCACAATTACAATGGTTGCAAACTCCCTTTTCCCTATCGGAGCTTTTGTGGTGGTCGGAAAATGACTGCAGCAAAAGCTCCTATAGAGAAATGGGAGTTACTGTAAATCCCTGCACTATGTGGCAGGCGCCTCACGGTGCCTGCCACACGGTTCCAGGATTTACAGGGGCCCTGGGCCACAACTGGAGGCCGTGGAAGGAGAGGGTCTAGCTAGGGGCCCCCAAAGTCACTTTCCGATAGGCTTTCCATGCCGGAAATCCCAAACTGGAGAGCCTGTAGGAAACCAACATCTTAATCCTGATGGCAGAAGCGCCATCCGTTAAGGATTATGTGGCAGTTCTGACTGGATGATGGGCTCCTTGAGTCCGTCGGAAGCCAGTCAGATTGACCAGCTGGTCTCTACTCAGACCACTGTCACTGTAATACGGCGGTCAGATGTCAAACCAAGTATGACGGTTGGTGAACCTCTGATGAGTAGTCAGAGGTCTACCGAACGACATCCTCATCAGGCCCTATGTGATTATTTCCAACACCTGAGCAGAATTGTCTGAAAACTATTAGGCAGCATATCCACACTTTTAACCTGTATCTTAGGAACATACTTTTAGCTTGTATTGTAGGAAGTAGGAAGTACTCTAGGCACACAACTGTTTTATACCTAGCTGAGAAAGAGGTGTATTTTCTCTTAGCAGGATTAGTCACTCTCCAGTGATCTATCACCCCCACGTCTTCCAGAGTTCTCCCAGGTGTTTGCATCTTAGGCTTCAACTGCATCTTTTTACTAGAAGAAGAATCGAGGCCTGGCTATTGCAGATGATTAAAATTTGCCTCGATAAATAAATTCTCCCACAGCAGCCATTAATGACAAAAGTAATTTATTAAATGGGGCAGGATCATCTTCGACTGAGGCGTATACATTGGCTAGTGTAGCCCAGTTTTGATCAATCGTACACTCCACCCAATACCATCTCCAAGCTGTATCCGATTACCACCTGTGGATCCGCAGCCAAGCATGTTTACTGATATAAATATCTACCCCTCTGTGGGCTCTTTCACAGAGGAGAAGCATCTAAAACCTGTCCAGGTATTAAACATATTAAACTTGTAAATCCTGCTATTAGGGATATGAGTCTCCTGCATAAAGATCACTCTAGTTTATGACTTTTCATACAAATTTCCACCGAATGCTTCGTCCTAATATTGCTCAACTCATTCATATTAAGGGAAAACACCTTCACAATTCGTTCTTATTTCTTACTAGCAATAACACAACAAATGTTTCCTAGTTCACGTACCGCCAAACAGCAGAGCAACCTTTCAGCATCCCTAGAGGTGCAAAACAAAAAGCTAAATGTAAAGCTTCAAGTGCCTAGTGCACATGAGGGCAAAAATTGAAGAAAACACAGAAATTCATAAACCTCCCGAACACCTTATAACGTACATAAGAGGAAAAAGAACACATCATTTCCTGAGCAGCTTGTTTGCCCCATTAAAGTGCATTAAAGTGCATCTCAAATCCCATGTTAAAGTGCCGTAAAGTGCATAGCCATAGCAGCTTATACAATTAAAATCCTGGCTTCACAAATGAGCCTACCCAGGCAGCCCTGCACATCTTCACACCCTTTACCGTACATTCTTCTGATATTTTACGGCAAAACTATCAAGTCTTCGGCACTGAACCACCTTTTTCTCAATTTTTATGTTTATTTATAAAGTTTTCTATAGCGCGAAATTGACCCTAATGGATATCAAAGCACTTCACAGGTGTTCAGGATAAAAGTAGAAAAGACAGCAACATCATCAAGGATGGCACAAGGGTAACAAAATCCTCTAAGAAATCCCCTTAGAGACCACATTTTAAAAATGGTGGCTACAACCTTAATATGCAAGACATAAACCTGAGTAAACTCAAGCACAGAGATACCGCTACGGTGGTGATTCAGGCACTATATAAGTTACTAAAATAAATAAATAAATAAAATAAAAAATAAATAAATAAATAATATGGGATATATATCGTGTCTGGGATAGAGTTGATCGAAGAGTGAGATTCGTGAGATTTAATACAGAAATGTGTTGATTAATATCAATTTAACTTCTTTCTTGCATGAAGCAGTTGAGGGATTCATTCTGACTTCAGTGGGTAGGGAGTTCCAGATTCTCGGGGCAATACCTGTGAAGACTTGGTTATATCTTTTAATCTTATAGAATTTCAGTGGTTTCAGCAGTTAGGTGCTAGACCCAGTGGATGCTCTACCACCACCAGATAGCTCCAGTTTTTGTGCAAGGTATCTCAGTAGGTTGAAGTGTAGGGTTTTATGTGCCATGCAGGCAAGAGATAATGTTATGGCTGTGTGTCTCTGGTATTGCTGTTCTGGAGGTGTAGTAAGGGCCTCGATTAGTTTGGAGATTCATGGATAGGGGCTCTGTTTCCAGGTGTGGTGGTGAGGATTCACTGTTGGGTGTGTTACAAACCATGGGGGAGCAAGGGGGGGCAAGGGATGGAGCGCTTGATATGGGTAGGGCACGATAAGACATTAATGAGGATTCCTGAGAGATGCTTTATGTGTCAAGACGACCACAGGAGGGAGCATAATTGTTTTTGGTAGTGAAGGATTCGTCAAACAATTCTAGGTTGCATTCTGATGATTGGATGAGGATAATCCTGTTATTATTTAGGGTGATGATTGTTTCAGCTTTGCACATGAGAGAGGGAGCTACCAAGAGTTTAAGCCCGTGTGGGATTTTCCTAGATGTAGTAATCCTGAAACTAGAGAGCAGTGTACCCCCAAATCTTTACCCCTCTTCGGTCTACCCCTCCCCTCCCCTCCAACCCCAACCCCCAAGTCACAGTAGGATGCCCATCCTTCATCCTCTCAAGGTTCCCCATCCCCTGCCAAATGGCAATCAACACCATGACTCACTGCTACGTCTTCCAGCCAGGACCCACCTATCCACCCCCATTGCCAGCTCACCTGTCCAACTCTACTCAGTATTATGTAAAGGCATGTAGACAGCACTCAATAACCATTTCTAGCAATCAGTCCACATCAGTCCAAATCAGACTGCCCTGCCCCATTTTATCTCTGCCAGGAATGATTGGGCCTCATTTATCTGGGCAAAGACAGGAAAGTAACCCATAAACAGTACTTTAGGTTTAGCCATTTGTATCAGAGAAGCTAAGGCACCTGCTGATTAAACATTAAAGTGAAGCGATCATGCATTTGAAATCTCTGTGCCTAGCACCATGTCAATCGTCATATCAGAAAAAATCCTAAAAGTATATTCATTTTGCACCGAGAAAGTCTGTCCTCTCATAGGCTTGTCCAGGATTTTCTCATTCATCGTATAAACTGAGAAATTGACCAGATTAGAATGGGGTCGCTCACATTTAATGGAATCTGAGAGGTTACTCCGTGAGCTTGCATAATTGGCAGGTCCTGTGGGGTCCCAGGTAGGACAGTGGAGCATATTGATATGTCCACGAAGGCCACCATGCCAGAACTTTCCTCTTTTCCTACAGGCATCCCAACTAGCCTTAAATTGGATGAGCTTGAATGATTTTCCAAATATTTCTACCTTTCACACAGGGACTTTATCTCCTGATCCAATTTTGCGTTTAGCGAGGAAGTTGTTTCAAGTTTGTGCTTGCAATTAAATACCCGCTGTTCAAGTTTGTCACAGCGAGCAGCAAATTGTGTTATCTGATCCTCGATCTTGGCCAAACAGTGCTTCATCTCATCTGCATAATCAATTTGTTGAAGCTGCAGGCCTTTGACTTCACCCAAAACCTCTTTGAGCAGCAGTAGCAGAGGGCTTAAGTCATCCGCTCGAATATCCTCATATACCATGGTTTGAAGAGCTCCTCTTATCACTTCTTTACTAGCCAACTTCGATGCCCCCAGAGCTGGAGTCATGTGGCTGTCCAAAGCACTTTCATCTACAACATCTGCTTCCCCCAGTCTCCTCACGGTAACATTTCTGTCCTGGCCCAGAGTATCCCCATTCTGGTAATGATAGAGTGACCCATCACAGTCAACTTCAAGGCAGGATCATTTATTTGCTGCTGTCATGAAACCTAGATCATACCAGGAGCACCCATGCTACTCCTCGTTAGATAGCAACAGGCTGCCTGAATATTCCACCTCATGCGCAGTCAAGGTAATACCTGCCTCTCCAAAATCTTCCCCAGCTCTGTGGTCATTCCAGCCATCTTCCTGGTTATTAAAGACAACCTGGGGCTTGTCCTTTCCAGTAGCCTATGATGACCATATAGTCGAATCCAAATCATATTCCATTGTGTCTGTCTTCAGGCTCCCATGTAGAAACTGCTACACTGAAAAAAACTTACAGTGGATTTAGAGGTAATGGCATGCATATGTTTGCAATCTTCATGCTCCTTGCTTTTGTTTTTAATCTATTTGGCAGCATAAGCAGACCGGAGCCCCTTCATGGTGAAACCTAATTAATGAGGTCCTCATAAATTCGTACCACACCCCAAAAGTCATTTATGCAGTCGTGATGCAGTTATTTAACATTTGTACAGTGCCTTTTATAACATCAAATCTCTCTGGGGGCCTGAGATGCAACTTAAAGAAATACCTGCGTCCGATAAATTCCACATTTCAAACAGTTTGAGGGGGGTAGTAATAGTAGCAAGCTATTGTACTGTCCACTCACCACTGCATATATGAGACGCATTGGCCCCTTTCTCGTACGGGGGAGAGGGCTCACTTCCAGCAGAGTGAAAATGGCCTTCTTCAATATTGCCTACTAAGGGTTCCTAGATCTGCAAATCAACAATATTGCTTCCTAAGACATAATGCTGTTTCTCGGTGGCTGCAATCGGCTGCAATTGACTGCCATGATGGTCTGCTGCCATCTTGCATAATCCCCGTCAAGTGAGGTGGGCAGGGTTGGTGGGTGGCTGGAAGTTACAATGTGCTACTTGGATGGTGTAGCGCTCCACATCCACCTCTTTTGATTAGGATGGATATTTGATTGCCAGTGGTAAATATGAATGTATGATGTTACAATGCGTGCTGTTACCACGCGGTAGGTAACAACGCGGTCATTACAACGACTGCGATGTTACCAACCGTGGCATTACATCGCAAGTCGTTTCAACTTCTTGCGCTAGGTGGCGCGCTGGACTTAGGAATAGTAAAAATTACTATTCCTATTCCACCTAGCGCAACAGCAGGGAAGGTGTTGGATTTAAAATCCAACATATTCCCTGGTGTTGCACGCCACCTAGCGCAAGTCATTGAAATGACTTGCGATGTAATGCCACGCATGGTGACAACACGGTCGTTGTAACAACTGCGTTGTTATCAACCCACGTGGTATTGCCAGCATTGTAAACGCTGTCTCCCGGTAAATATAAAGGATTGACTCTTTGTAATGGAATTTTGTGATGTATTTTGTGAGTGATAAATCAAGGTCAGTGTTACTTTTGAATACTTCCTGTCCACATGCCACAAAGTTAGCTTTGAATACTCCAGTTCTACCTTCAAGATACAGAGAGGGGGTGCACATTAACCAGGCCCTGGATATATCACCATTCTTGGTCGTTGGAGGTGAGTTTTGTGAAGAGATTATGCAATCGCATCATAGATTTTCAGAAGGTTCCTCCTGAGGAAGGGTTCCCAACTGACCTTGTAACTGATAATGGTTTTAAATTGCCATCTGCAGAACAGAAGAGGTGCCTGGCGGACATTGAAGTAAAGCGTTTAATAATGCCTCTGTACCACCCTGATATAATGATATGGTGGATTTTTTTAACTGGGTGTTGAACTAGAAAATGCAATTCACATTGGTCAGTAGGTTCAACTATGGAAAGAGAAAGTAAAGGTTCGGTTGGAGGTTTGCAGCAGTCAAGATGGTAGGATTAGGCTGCTGGAGTGTAATAGGCCATCCAACTACAAAAAAATGACATCCTTTTGAGGTTCGCCTCTCTAAACGACGTATGGCCTTATAGTGATAGGGTCTGCCAATCGCCCTCTGAAAAATGGCAATGTGCTGTTAACTGAATTCTGTGTAAAATATTCTTAATAACATTTTGTTGCACATCTAAATTCCATATGAACCGACACCAGTTCCCATCCCCAACCATCCTGGACCTAATAAAAGCTTGAAGTGCTGCAGTATGAAAATCAGGACTTAGATTCAAGTGTTGAGCCGTGAAAAAAGATGTGATCTGATGATAGCCCAGGTAAAGTTGTGGCCTGTGTTCACCACACCGAGCAGAAATCTCCTGTCACATCACTCATCTACCCTGAAGAAGAACATGTCCAAACTCCCTAAACCTGGAAAAATGCCAAAGTTTAAAGCTGGGGAAATTGTTCAGCCAAGATAGCCTAATTCCTGAAGTGTGAGAAACATCCAGCCTGAGGAGACATTCTTAGAATGATATATGCTCAAAAATCAGGCACTTAAATCTAGCAAAACCTTGTATCTGTTTTTTTGGATTAATTTTGGAACCTTCACAAAAAATCTCACAATTGAGTGCCCGCATCCTGCATCAATTTATCGAGAAAAGAGTCAATCATGCCTCTACCATCCAGGACCCTTGACACAAATCAAAAAGAACCACCTGATAGTAGTTTTGAAAATGTGGGAAAGCCAACCCACCTTGTAAGGTATCTAGCTGGAGGGCAGAGTATTTAACCCTAGTTGCTTTGTTGTTCCAGATGAACTGCCTAAAAAGCACATCCAAATCAGCAAAATATCTACAATTCAATTTAATGGGGATGTTGGAAAAAATAAATGACAACAGGAGAATAGACATCTTTATAAGAGCCGCCCTGCCAACTAGGGTCAGAAGGAGCAACGTCCATCTATTGAGCAGCCCCTTTATTTTATAAAACATTGAGAGGTAATTTAACTGAAAAAGCTTGGAATATTCTTGAGTACCATATACTACTAAATATCGAAATTGAGTCTGATATCTTGCCTTTGGATGCAGAAGGGCAAAGAGAGCATTGACAGGAGAACTGATCATCCGAACCTCAGTTTGTATTGGATTGATGTTGTATCCCCAAATATCTTTAAAGCTATCGAATTTATCTGCATACCTGCTCTGGCAGGAAGTGTTTACAACTCATTCAGAAGGAAGGCTCGTAAATCGGCATATCGAGGCAGGGAGCTTTAAAGAGCCCACCGCCTTTGATATGCAAGCCTGGCTTCACCGAGACCTAGCGAATGCCATGCCTTGCCCTGAGGCCAACTTGGCACCAGGACAGGTGGAAAATTAGCTATGCAGGCGGCGTGCTACTCCTCCAGGCTAGTCACACCCCTAATGTGGGCCCCATGAATTGAACACCAAAATTTAAATTCCACCATCTTGATTGTGGTGAAATTAGGAACTCTGGGACAAGGTGATGCCAACTCCCCACAGAAATAAGTTATTTAGGGGTTGTAGTGAACCCAGGGATAAGTAGCCCATTGGGTACCACACTTCACTCCCCGTAACACCACTATATTGAGTATTTAAGTGGCCCCCGGACATCAGTAAATTGGATTTGTCTGCCTAAAGGAGAAAGAAGGACAAAGAAGAGCCCATGACGAGATAACTGAGGACAACGACTGACTTCACGCCAACCCTGCCAGCATGCCTGTTGTTTCACACACAGTAGATGAGGGGTAGGAGGAAAAGCCCCACTTTGACCTCCTGTAACAAGACTCTATACACACTGAAAAATAAGGGCAATTAGAAGTACATAGCTATTTAGAAGAAGTGAGTTGACAAGACACACAAGTTGTAAAAACTGCCCTCACCCAGAAAACTTTTTCGTGGGTGAGGGCAGTTTTTACAACATGTGTGTCTTGTCAACTCACCTCTTCTGAATAGCGATATACTTCCAATTGCCCCTTTTCTCGGTGTGTGTAGAGTTTGCCTGTTGTCCCAGACAACTGCACAAACTGTCTCGTCCAGAAAGTAGTGTCAGGTCCCGAAGCTGCAGTAGAGTGACCCATGACTGTAGAGATGAGGGGTCTAGTGGTTGTATGGGTGGAGCAGGATGGGCGGAGATAGGGGAGGATGGGAGTGACAGGAAGAGGCGGAGTAGGAGGTCAGGGCGGGAGTCGAGGGAATGACATGCTGGTGTGAGGAAGGAAATAAAGCTCGTGAATAGAGAACCCTCCGTGTCTGTCGTCATTGAAAGTGTGTAGACACGACAGCTGGCGACGAGGGTGGGATGGAGCTGGATGCTCTCCCGAAACACCAGCACGCCGAGTAAGCTGATGAGAGGCTGGTAGCAAGGAACCAGCGAAAGCGCCGCCACTCGCGACAGCGTGTGAAGAGACTGAGCGAGTGCCCTGCGGTGGAGAGGACCGCCGCCGTAGCAAGCAGCTGAAGGAGCGAGCGCTCTGCGGTGAGGAGGACCGCCGCCGTGACAGGCAAGAGGAAAAGTGAAAGCGCCGACGCGCGTGTTCCCCCGGCCAGATCGGAGCAGTGAACGTGAGGACTGCCCGCCCGCCTGCGAAGCCGTGAGTGAAAAAGAAATAATCATAGATGAAACAGACCATGAGAGGAGCCGTCCAAGCAGCGCGCTGCCCCCGGAATGAATGACTTGAGAGCCCGGCACCACGTGGGACGTCTACACACGCTCCCCAACCGGCGGCCATCTTAAAGTCAGGCGGACTCTCGGACGCCCCATGCAACTAGGCCCGGGCGGCCATTTTGAAGTCAGGCAACAGTGAAATTTCATCAAGCACAAGCAAATACAAAAAAAAAAAAAAAAAAAAAAAAAGAACTTACCTAAATACAGCGCAAGACTCCACGAGGGATCCCCTGGGCCTGCTCTGCGCTGCCGCTGCGCGCATCACACGCACGCCGCGATGTCGAATAATGGGTCCCCAACCCATTCTCCAGCGCGCCAAGATGCGAAGCCAATCATCATGGGGCTGTCGCACCTACGCCCCCCAGAACCCCTAGCGCTCGTGGTTGGGAGCAGCATGGGCCCTCGCTGGGAAGAGTGGATTGAAGACTTTGAGGACTACATTAAGGGCTCGAAGGTGACAGGGGACGAGGATCAACTGATCGCACTTCGGAACCTCGTGGGCAAGGATGTCAGCAAGATGATAAAGGAACTCCCCGCCGCGGACGCGGGAACATATGCGAATGTGCGCGCAGCCCTGGATCGGAAGTTTGTGCACAAGAAGAATGTAGATTATGAACGCTACGTATTCCAAAGAGCGCGACAAGAAAAGGATGAAGTCATGGGCTCATACATCACAAGGTTGCGGCGCCTGGCGCGCCACTGTGAGTTCGACGAGTTCTCGACGGATGACGCCATTCGCCTACGGGTGATCGACGGCTGCCAGTCGGAGACGCTACGCAGAAAGTTACTAAAAAAGAGTCACACGCTGGATGAAATTGAAGAGATCACGAGACTCCATGATCAGACTGAAGAGCAAGCCAAGACAATGGAGGCAGGACGCGTGGACCGCAAGGAGGTAGTCTGTCAAGTACGCACCGACCGCCCTCGCCGGTGGTCGAGAGAGCGGGAACGACAAGCTCGGCCGCCATCGAGACACCACCGTCGCCCCGGTCATCGACGGCCTGATTCGGGGAAGAGAAGCAGGCGCCAGGATCATGGGAAGAAGGCGCCATTGAGAAGATGCTACCGATGCGGGTACGACTTCCCACACATCGGAGCGTGCCCGGCCCTGGGACAGAAGTGCCACAAGTGTGGTCGCAACAACCATTTTGAGACCATGTGCGGCGACTACCGCCGGGAGAAAGAAAAAGCCTCCACGAGGTCACCAAGAGGTGAGACACGCCGCCACCACGCGCGAGCGGTACGTGACCGCCGGAAGTCCTCCTCCAAATCCTCCCAGTCGAGCAGGGAGTCACGGTCGTCAAGATGGTCTAGAAGATCACCATCAAGAGACTCCGAATCACCTTTGAGTGAACACGAATACTCTGTAGAATATGCAAACATGATCGCCGATCCCGATCAGCTCAAAAAATACCCTCGGTTGGACATTTGCGTTGGCACGCATCCCACGAAGTTCGTGATGGACAGCGGGGCATCCCTCAACTACATCCCAGTGACCGAATATCAGAAAATGAACCCTCGACCTCGGCTCGACCCCGCACATGTGCGTGTCTACACCTGGATGTCCAGGAAGCCGCTCCCATGCTTGGGGAAGTTTTCAACGACACTAAGGCACCGAACAACATCTATTCCGGCCGTGATTCACGTCATCGAGGGA
The DNA here is from genome assembly GCF_964204655.1 of Triturus cristatus. NCBI lineage: Eukaryota > Metazoa > Chordata > Amphibia > Caudata > Salamandridae > Triturus > Triturus cristatus. The sequence goes on along the minus strand of NC_140581.1, from coordinate 1,113,474,682 downwards.
CCGGAAGCGGACTGTCTCCTCAGTCTGCCAACAGCTGAACGGTTGAAACTGGTGGAAATCCTATACCGCGTCACTGGTGAAAATGACACCGTGCACAAGTTCCCAAAGCTGTTTTCTGGACTCGGGAAAATGAACAGAGGCCAGATCCGCCTTCACATAAATGACCAGGTCCGCCCGGTTGCCCAACACCCGCGAAAAGTTCCGTTCCACCTCCAGCAAGCGGTGGAGGATGAGCTACAAGACCTGCTGGACGCCGGCATCATCGAACGGACGGAGGGCGCCACACCGTGGGTATCTCCCGTCGTGATCGTACCAAAGAAAGGCACACCCGGGAAAGTGCGACTCTGTGTGGACATGAGAATGCCCAACACCGCCATTGAGAGAGAGCGTCATCCCGGACCTCATCTAAGTGACATGATTGCCGCCCTCAATGGGGCGAGGGTGTTTTCCAAATTGGACCTAAACAAAGGCTATCATCAGCTGGAACTGCACGAGAGCTCCCGCTATATCACAACATTTGCAACGCACCTAGGGTTGTTCAGATACAAGAGACTGAATTTCGGCATTTCATCAGCCGCTGAAATATTCCAAGAAGCTATCCGGCAAACGATACATCACATCCCAAATACGCTGAACTACAGCGATGACATTCTAGTCTATGGGGCGACGCTCCAGGCCCACGACACGGCCCTAGACAGGGTTTGCCATGCTCTCTTGGAGGCTAACCTCACGCTCAACAAGGAGAAATGCGAGTTCCATCAGTCGCAACTGAAATTCTTTGGCCACATATTTTCAGGAGCCGGAATGCAACCAGACCCTGCCAAAGTGAGTACTCTGAACAGCACCAAGAGTCCACTTGACGTCAGTGATGTGCGATCCTTCCTTGGCATGGCGAGTTACTGTTCGAGGTATATCAAGGACTATGCCACAATAAGTCACCCACTTCGCACGCTCACCAAGCAAGGACAGGCCTTTGAGTGGACTCCCGAATGCGAGCAAGCCTTCCAGGCCATAAAGAGGGCAGTGGGCTCGGTGGAAAGCCTGGCCTATTTCAGCCCAGATCGCAAGACTGAAATAACAGTGGACGCAAGCCCCGTCGGGCTAGGAGCCATCCTGGCTCAATATGACAAGGACACAGACCACCGCCACATTGTGGCGCACGCCAGCCGGAGCCTTTCCGACACGGAGAAAGCCTATTCCCAACCGGAAAAGGAGAGCCTTGCGGTGGTGTGGGCGTGTGAGCACTTCCATGTGTTCATCTACGGGAAGCACTTCACCATGGTAACAGACCACCAAGCCCTCGTCACCATCTATGGCAACCCCCGGTCCAAGATGCCACCCCGCATCGAGAGGTGGGGACTCCGTCTGCAAGAATACACATTCACAATCGTGCACAAGCCAGGGAAGGCTGCCAACCCAGCTGACTATATGTCGCGCCACCCAGAAGACTCTCAGCGACACACACCGTCCATGGCAGACGAGTATGTCCATTTTGTGGTGGACCAAGCGCGGCCACCGGCGGTCCCCCTAGAGGCCATCCTGGACGCCACCCAGCAAGACACCATGCTGCAGCAGGTGATCCAAAGGGTCCGAACGAACAAATGGCGGCACGAAGAGGTGGAGGACGAAAAAGGTGACACCACAAGGCGTCAGGAGTGGCAAGCATTCCGGAATGTGTGCGAAGAACTATCTGTCACACCTGATGGCCTACTGCTGCGAGACATTCGAATTGTGATACCCCAACAACTGAGACAGGGAGTCGTCAACCTGGCACACGAAAGTCATCGAGGAGTAGTCACGACGAAAAGGGCGCTTCGTGAACGTGTCTGGTTCCCCCTCCTAGACAAAATGGTAGAACTCACCCTAAAAGACTGTCTGCAGTGCCAAGTGGTAAGGCAAGGAGACCCACCCGCTCCACTCCAGATGACGCCCCTGCCACCAGGAGTATGGCAAGAACTGGCCATGGACTTCTACGGCCCCATGTCATCGGGCAAGTATGTGCTAGTTATAATAGATGAGTACTCAAGGTTTCCCATCGCCCGGTTCGTCCCATCCACCAACGCAGCTGCCACGCTCACCGTCCTGGATGAAGTCTTTGCAGCCTGGGGTCTACCCGCGGAGGTGAAAACAGACAATGGGCCTCCGTTCAATGGCCGGGAATTCAGTGATTTCTTGACGCTCATGAATGTGCGACACCGACGGATCACGCCACTGTGGCCGCAGGCCAACGGCACAGCGGAAAGGTTCATGGCCACCTTAAAAAGGACATTCCAACAGGCCGCTCTGGACAAAAGAGACCCGCAGGCAGCCCTCAATGATGTACTCCGAGCCTACCGGACGACGCCGCATGCCACCACAGGTAAATGCCCTGCTACACTCATGTTGGGGCGCCCGGTCAGGACCCGGATACCCACTTGGGAGGGAGCGCTGCGACCCATTTCTCCCAACCGTACTCACCGGGAGGTCGAAGCCACCGACAAAGCTCGCAAAGAAAGCATGAAAGCGTACGCAGATGGGAGACGGCGGGCTCGCTCTCTCTCATTCCACGAAGGAGACTGCGTGATTGTCAAGCAAGAACAATCCAAGAAGACAGACAGCAAGTTCAGAGCGGAACCTCTGACGGTCACTCGTCAGAGAGGCACCATGCTGACAGCAGAGTCAGACACCAGGCGTGTAACACGGAATGTGTCTCACTTTCAGAAGTGCAGCCCGGCTCTACAAGAGACTCTAGAGTCACGACCTGCACCTCCACAAACTCTGCAACCTGCGACACAGAGCAAGGGTGACAGTCCAGTGAGACAGACACCCGGAGCGGAATCTGACACAGTGCCTGAAGGCCGCACACTCCGTCCACGACAAACTATCCGCCAGCCCAAGCGGCTGATTGAGGAGATGTAACTCTTGGTGACCCCGTTCGCTGCTAACAAAGGGGGAGATGTAGAGATGAGGGGTCTAGTGGTTGTATGGGTGGAGCAGGATGGGCGGAGATAGGGGAGGATGGGAGTGACAGGAAGAGGCGGAGTAGGAGGTCAGGGCGGGAGTCGAGGGAATGACATGCTGGTGTGAGGAAGGAAATAAAGCTCGTGAATAGAGAACCCTCCGTGTCTGTCGTCATTGAAAGTGTGTAGACACGACAATGACTTCACCTGGCCATCAACATCTCCTTTGGAGCAGAGCAGCGGCTTCCCTGCACGTTTGCAGGCCCCAAAGGACCGAAACAAGAGCCTCTGCCAAAGCGATCCTGCCGTACCAAACAGCACAGCACACAAGCCCCTGGCCCAAGATGCTGTGACCCAACAGTGCCCCTGAGACACAGAGACACTCAAGAGCTGAGCCTCCCTTGGGTTCCACCAGACTGGCACCCGAGTCCCCACCTGCAGCCTCTCTTGCCAGGCAGCAGGAACTGCGAGAGCCTCAGACCACGAAACCCAACACCAAGAAGCAACTGAATCCCACAGCCCAGGGGTGGAAGTGGGCCAACAGGGTCCTGAGACCTGCAAGGGCTGAGCCAACCTTTGGGTTCGGCTGGACTGGTCCTCCAATCTCTGCCTGCACCCTCTTTTGCAGGCCTACCTACAACCACGAGTACTCCTGCAGCGTGTGACGCAATGCTATTTCAGTGCTGCGATTGTGTCAGTTTCCAGCACAAAACTCCTTCGGTGTACAAAAGTTAAGTGGCGTTTTAACTTGCGCCACTTTGTGTCGTGCACCTAGCCTTTGTCTTTCACAAGCACCAATAATAAGGTTTAGTAAATCAGGGCCTAGGTTCCTCCTGCTCTCTTATGTTTCGTTTAACCTAGTGCTTCAAGCAGTTTCGACCGAACAAGAAATGCAGCTATGATTCGGAAAGCTTTGCAAGAGTCAACATTAGTGCGAATAATTTTAGCAATAGATTTGTGTTGCAGGCCAACGCAGCGCTGGAAAATTTTAGTGGCATGATAATAAAAAGCCTGAACTTTTCTGCTTTATTTGTCTTCCTAATCCTGGTGGCTTTTCAACGGGCGTAAGATAAAATTTACCTTGAAGTCTGAAATTATGTTGTGGAAATCCCCAGTGTAGATTCGAAATGATGAATCCATGAGTGCGGTAGCTGACTGTAAATGTCTAATCTTAGCATGACATTTGGCTTTCATATTTTATCAGTGCACGTCTGGGACCTTAGCAGTTATATTCATTAAAAGAAAACAGTGTAGCATTTGCTTCTGTTGGCATTGATTGTTAAAGAACATTTCAGGAGTTTAATGAGAATATTCTGCTCAAAATTGTTGCAATATGTTAATTTTCATCAACCTTCATGCAGTTCAAGCAGAAGTCCTGGGGCTCATTTATGGCATTTTGGAATAGGGCAGTTCAGCACGGCACCTTGCTGCGCTGCCCTACGCCAAAGTGAAAGGGCAGCAATACACCTCGGGGCAGATTTACAAGCCCCTTGCGCCACTTTTGCGTCACTTTTAACATGGGAAAAGTGACGCAAAAGTGGCGCAAGGGGCTTCTAAATCTGCCCCCTCATTTAAACAATATGGCGCATTTATGTCCTTACAGCCTGCGCTGGTGCCATTTCCGCAGCCTAGAGCCAATGTGAGCCGTCTTGCACCATGGTGCAAGGGTGCAGCCTTTGCAGGCAGGATTGTTTTTGTGCAGGAAGGTGCACCTTCCTGCACAAAAACAATCCTACGAGGTGTTTTCCAATTTCTGCAGCACACTTGTAATAGGAAAAAATGAGGAAAAATTAAGTTATTTCTGCTTGTTATGACTCACCTTGGGAGGAGTACGGATTTGGTGCTTCCCCAGGTTTACATCACTTTGTAAATATGGGGCAGCGTCAAATTCCATGGGTATTGCATTGGAAAACCCAATACAACGCCCATGGAACGTGAGGAGTAAGAGGACACATCGATTCGTGCTGCGTCGCCTTACTTTTGCTTTATGAGGCCACTCAAAGCCACGCAGGGCTTTGCATGGCTTCATAAATCTCTAACAGAGCCCTGTGTCACGCAAGCAAAACACTACATGTGGTGCAAAAGGGCTCTCATAAATAAGCCCCCCCTATGTGTAAGGTGTGTTGTTGGTTCCAGGTGGTGGACACTACTACTCGAACTAAACAAAACTACGTAACAAAACATATTTTAAGAAGTGGCTATTTACAAGTCCCCCAGCCAAATAGTATATAATCTCTGCTACTTACCCAGGGGGCAGTAAAATATTACATCATCTCTGCTGTTTAGCCGGTCACAGGCTAAATAGTAGAGATAAAGTAAAATTTGACCAGTGGCTGGATAAATAGTGTGAAGGAGGTCTTTATTTATCCGGCAATGAAGAAAAAAAGAACTCCAGGCAATGGTAGGGTGATGGCCATCTTTTAACGGGAATGCAACATGTATGAAGTACTTGAAAGTAAGTGCATTTGTAAACGTACAATAATTCGTAAAAAGGTAAGTGATTGGATTGAGCTAAACTTTTTATAGATGAAAAAACTGTCAAATCAATTTTGAATAAAATGCTTACATTATTTTAATATTCAAATAAGGAATGTAGGAATCAAGCTTCTGTTTTAGGAGCTCCAGGATATAGCACACATATTTTGATGTACAGTTTATGAGTATTTGGCTGTCTGCAAAAAGTAATAAGTATGGTTTTAAAGCATGTTACATAAATGTATTCACTCATGAGAATTCACTTTTTTAATGTTCATAAGCCTCCTTTTGATGATCTTTTTAGGGCTCTGGTCTTTTTAGGCTTTTAATGCAAGGACTTGTGCTATCTTTAGGCTCTTTGTAAGCGGGATTATGCTTGTTTAGTATTTCAAATACAGAAACACAGCAGCAATCGACAAGCAGCAGCAAACAGGAAATACAGACGGGTTGTATCTGGGCCCTAGAGGAATGGACACATTCAGTGGGCAATTGGTGCTTGGGGGCACAGAGCTTTGGAACACTTGCAGGAGGTAAATTGAGTGAGAAACAGTAATGGAGCTTCTGTGGAATAGGGAAGTGAAAGCAGGAAACAAGCAAGTAATGCATCTGGGTAATTCACAGGAGTTTACTCCTCTGCCTATGAATAAACACACTTTTTCATACTAACCATCCAGCAGAGTGGGTTTTCAGGCAAGACGCTTGTTGGTCCCATGTCATCCTGAGTGGTCCTTCTCCCACAGTGACATTTTGTCACCCGTCCAATGTATCTTGGAATGGAAGGTTTGTTTTGAACCCGCTAAGCAGTCTTTTAAGGGGAGGGATATCTCTTTTGAGCACTCATTTCTGTACTTGACAATGCTGTCTCAGCAAAATAAATCTGGAAGACAGAAAAAATAAGGTCTTTGTGGATGGGGCCAGGGGAAGTAAGGAGTAGTTCCTTTCTGGCCTGCTCGGCCCTTGTCACCTTGTGCTAGTTCCCTTCATCCTGAAACTCCTTTGCTTGGTATTTCAGGTCCTGGTCCATCTGGCCTCTCAAGTTTTAGCCCACTTAGTCCTAATCCTCCTGGTTTGGGTTGTCCTGGTCCTCCTGGATCCGTTCCTTGTCCTCTTAGTCCTACTGGTACAGCAGACATTGACCTTGGCCCTCTTTATCCAGGTTCTTCCAGGCCTGTCTAGTCCTCATTCCCATGTAATTCTGCACCTAGTCCTTTATATCCTGGGTCTCCTGTTTCACAGGCCCCCAGTCCTGGACTTTTTTTTTATCCTCTTTACTCTAATTCCCGTCCATCAGTACTCCTGGTCTAGCTTCGCCCTGGAGTATCTACTCCCTTGGTTTACCTGTTCTTAGGCCTTATGCCTCTGATTCTCATGGTCCATGAAGTTCAGGTCTTAGTTCTGGTACTTCTTTGTCTGGTCCTCATGTATTGTTTCTTCTGGTTCTGATTACAAAGGCCTTGGTTTCTCTAGCCCTCCTAGTCACCTTGTCATGCTGCCCCATCCTAGTCCTACTAGTCCTCCTGGTCTTCTGATATATCTGTTGCACCTCGTTTTTCCCCATCGGACCCTGATCGCCTCTATCATGGTCCTCGTACTAATGGTCCACCTGGATCTGGACGTCCTCATCGCTCAAAGGTACTATTACTCCTAGTTCCCATGTTACAGACCAACCTGGTTCATGCAGTTCGTATCACTCTGGTTTAGGATCTCCTTAGTCTGACCCTCATGGACCTTCTAATCCTGGTCTAGGAGGGTCAGACTGATTCCTCATGCAGACTGGTCCTAGATTTCCTGGTCCTTTCTATCTCTTGTTCATCTAGATAGGAGTGGGACAAGTAGGAGGAGGATGATGACTAGTAGGAGAACAAGGTCAAGGAGGTGAACCACCTGGAAGGCAGGACGACCTTAGCAATGAGAACCAGGAAAAGAAGAACCAGACCTAGGAAGAACTAATCTATGAGGAGCAGGGTTGCCATTGTCAAAGGGGACTAGAAACAGATACACAGTGAGGAACAATACAAGGAAAACATGACTACCGGTGCTGGGAGCAGGATGAGAAGGGCCAGGAGTTGCAGGAGGATGAAGAGCAAGTGGTTCTGGAACCACTTTAAAAGGCCCGAAGGAACAGAAGGACCAGTACCAGGATACAAATAGAAAGAAGGACCGGAGACAGGAAAACCCAGACCACAGAGATCAGATCAAGGAGGACCAAGGGGCCAGAAGTTAATGGACCAGGTCTGGGAAGACCATGACCAGAAATGACTAGGAGGAGCTGGAGACCCTAGATAAAAGAAGGGACTGCCCTGTCTTTTTAGGTGCAGAGACTCCACAGTCATAAAGATTCTACTAGTGAAATACCTTTTTGATTTGCAAACCAATCGCAAATGTACACAAAAGAGTAAGCTTACCTTGGTGAATAAAACCCACTGAGCTAATGTCTTTAATACTATCCGGGGTAAAAACACTATAATTACCTAATGGTATCTGTAAGATAATTTTACACACCTGGATCACCTACATTGTTGAGAGTTTCTTTGTTAAGAGCTCTCTCTTTTAAGTTGAGTCCGTGCTCAAAAAAGAAAATTGTTCAGAGTGTGGAAAAGATTCTGATGATTAAGCATGTCACAAAAGTGTGGGTGAGGGTTCCTTGTCCAAAACCATTTGGCTCCTAAATAAGGTAATTAGGACTAAATATCGGCCTGATTTCACTGCATTCTGGGAAATTTAGTTCCATGAGGGGAAGATCTACATTTAACCCATTGTTCCCGCTCCCTCCCTTGTTCTGTGTGTGCATTATGCCAGCCACTAGTGGAGAAAATACTGCAAACCGTTTTCTCTCTAAAAAACACAAGTTGTATAAAAAGAAAAACTGATTTTACTGTATTTTTTTAAAACTGTTTTGAAGGTATCCGTCAATGATCTTTTATAATGCACAATTATACGAATGTATTAATTGTAATGTCTTTTTTTATATGAATGTGTAAATGTTACCTTCATCACAACATGAAATGTTTGTCATACAATTATCATACATATCAAAAAATAAATTCTTAGAACTACAATCTCAATGATATTTATCTAAAAACAACCTTTAACACCCTTTCAAGATTACATAACCATCGGAAATGAGCAAGGCAGTATAATGTTGCTTCTGTGATCCATATTATTTCCCTCCAGATGCAGCATCAAATTGCACGTGTAATTCTGATGATGTTACTCTCATTGAAAGCATGAATGTTCTACCTTATACCATCTCAGTATGTCTTGATATGAAATTGTTCCCAACATCCAAATGACATTTCCTTTTAGCATAGAGTTGTGTTTCTAAACTGCATGAAAGGCTAGCATAATACACATGAAATGATCCATTGACTCCTCATGGATTTAAACCTCACATTAATACACGTCCTGTTCATGTGACCAGTGTTACTCCTTGTTGGGTGGCCTGAGATAACTGGAAGGGCACCTAGATCAGCACTAATCCTCTTGATACATGAATTAGTATGATGGGCATCATACATTATGCAAACCCAGGTAGTTTGCACGTTGTAAATCAGACAACTAAACATTACTAAAATGGTGCATTTTCATTGACCCCTTATCAGTATATATTAAACCAGGAGATTCAAAGTTAGCACCTGAGACAAGTCTCATTACAATTTCAACCCACATAGCTCTACACCTTTTTCCCCTAACAGATGCTTGTGGAGATAAGAGTCCTACTATATTCACAGCATGTGCCTGCTTTGGGAGACATGCTGCTGAAAACAGCAGCTTTAGAATCAATCACTTTCATGTGTAGAATGCTTCATAGATAAATGAGAACTGTTCTCATGTCTACTGCTACAAGTTATTGAAATAGAACAAGTCCCTGAAAACATTCCTTTCTGAGTGTTTGTTTATTTACTTAAAATGTTTCCAGCCTGTAAACACTGTGTACTCCATGACATTTTTCACTTTTTTAAAGTAGTGGCTTTCGCATTCTGTCTGATTTACAATGTTAGTTATTTTAAAATGCTTAGTTAATTATTCTTGAAAGCAGTTGTTTCTAAGGTACATAGAAGACCATGGGCCAAGCAAGCTGGACTGGGCGGGATATGGTGCCCTAGGCCAGAGGCATCCCCGCAAAAGAAAAGAATGCTAAGAGCGGATGAGGGAGACTCAGTGAGCGGAGCTGTCCCCCTGACTGTGAACAGCACTTGCAGAGGAGCCGCAAGTAGCAGGGTGACATACCCTGAAATCGGTCCCAGGATGCTTGTTTCCGGTCCAGGCAGGATCTGGCCTGGCAGTTCGGTCTGGACTATTCCCATGGGGCACAGGGTCAAGAGTGATTTGCATATGGCTGGGTCCGAACTGGGGTGGCGTAGTGGGCAAAAGAACGATGGATTTAACCCAGATCATTTGACTGGGGGAGAATGTTTGCAGTGTCAGCATTCCGTCCATCATTTGTTTGCTGTAACGCTGCTCTTCTGACGGCACGACGAGGAGGTACAATCCTGAGGCCTGCGGAAGTGTGCTGTGTACCCACTTGAAGGCACCTTGAGGAGGCCGGCAAGGGGAGAAGGAAGCCAGAAGTAAGGCCTGAGGCGCTCTCGGACATCGGCAAGAGACAGCGGGAGACTCTGACGCACAGGGAGGGGGTCGGCTCTAATTTTTACCCCGGATGTAGGCGGGTGCTTGAGGTGGGTACGACTGACAGAGAGGCAGCCTGAGAATGTGTGGAGACTGAGGCCCATGTGGCGGGACCCTGAAGGCTGCTGCCTACCTGAAGTGGCAGTGAGATTTCAGAACTGTGAAGGGGTTGAGATGCGACACCGGGAACCCCACTGAGATGGAGACGGCAATAACGGCCTGGCTGCTGCCTTATTGGAGGTGGCCAGAAGGTAGGAGGAACCAGTAGTTGAGCCTGGTGGCTCCCCCTAGTTGAACTCAGCAGGGGCTCCAGAGGTTCGTGGAAAGGACTGCTATGCCCAGTGGAGCAGGGCCAGAACACCTTCCTCAAAATTGGGCCTGATCGGAAGGCCCAGAATTGTTCATCAGTGCACCGGCAGCTGGCCTGGCCCTTGGGAGCAGGGCGGCAGTCTCCGGGGCCCCGCAAACATATGCCATTGGCCGCAGGGACCTCTGTTGTTGTCTTCACGGTGGGACAGGGCAGCAGTGTTTACTGCTCAGGAATAGAGGGGAAGTGTGGTAATGAGGTAATAATTACTAGAGGGGCAGCGTGGTAGCTTGCTATGCTGGAAGCAGATTTTTCGGGGTGTCCCCTGACCTGGCACCGATGGGCGAGAGAAGTGGTAGTTCCAAGGGATCCCAGGTGGCACCTGCCAGTATGGGGAAATCTGACACTCAACAGACCAAGCTGATCTTCGACCAGCGTAAGCCGCCAAGGGGAACAGCGCCTCTGGAAGATGAACAGCAGGAGGCTGAGGCAGGGGGTGCTTCCTCCCAAGAACCTGCAAAAACAACAGTTGATGGACAGACTGCAGAACAATGTCATACATTCACCCCAGTTCAGAGATCTGGGCCTAAATCCATATTTGTTTTGCTCACCATGCCATTCCAGTTTGAACCCAGCCATATGCAAATCCGTCTTGACCCTGTGCCTCATGGGAACAGTCCAGCCCGAACTGCCAAGCCAGGTCCTCCCTGGACTGGAAACAAGCATCCTAGGACCAGTTTTGGGGTTTCACCCCTCTTCAGCCAGGATAGCTTGATTCCAGTAGCATGGAGAGCACGGGACCCACGTCTGGGCATACCCGTCCCACTCGGGGTGACAAATGCAAAAAAAACAGTTGATGGACAGAATGCAGAACAATATCGTACATTCACCCCACAACAGAGATCTGGGCCTAAATCCATTGGTTTTTTTGCTCACCATGCCATTCCAGTTTGAACCCAGCCATATGCAAATCAGTCTTGACCCTGTGCCTCACGAGAACAGTCCAGCCCGAACTGCCAAGCCAGGTCCTCCCTGGACTGGAAACTAGGACCAGTTTCGGGGTTTTACCCCTCTTCAGCCAGGATATCTTGATTCCAGTGGCATAAAGAGCACGGGACCCATGTCTGGGCATACCCGTTCCACTCTTTGGCAGTTGAGCTGGACTGTTCCCATGAGGCACAGGGTCAAGACTGATTTGCCTATGGCCGGGTCTAAACTGGGGTGGCATGGTGAGCAAAAGAATAATCGATTTAACCCAGATCTCTTGACTGGGGGTGAATGTTTTGATTTGTTCAGCATTCCGTCCAGCAATTGTATGTCTTTTCCTCCAAAGAACCTGACATCAGGAAATGTTCAGAGACCTTAAGCAATCCCTCACGGCAATTGATAGCAAAATCGACTCTCTAGCTGACAGATTTGATCATCTAAAAGAAAAGGTGTCCAGCCACGATGAACGACTTGGACAGCTGGAACAGCACACCTCAACAATGGAGGATGAGAGGAGCGCAACAAGAGAGAAACTGCTCCACGTGAAAAAAGTACTGGAGGTAATCTGCAACAAAAATTAGGTCTTGAAAACCAAGTCAAGGCGGAACAACATTAAAATTATGGGAATTCCAGAGTCCAATGCCATGTCCCGTGTTGAGAATCATGTGGAGGAAATGCTGAGGGCCCTATTTAGAGAATCACTGTCATCTGTATGCATAGTAGAGAGAGCACACAGATCATTGGGCCTGAGACCTCCGCCGGGTGCGCTTGCCAGACCCATGATTGCCCGTCTACTTAATTATCAAGAGAGAGATGCTGTGCTCAGGTCGGCGCGAGACCAGCAGACAGTCACCTACCAGGGGAGCACTGTGTCCTATTACCCTAATTTCACTTTGGCCATACAGGCTGTGAGGCATGACTTCCTGCAGGTGAAACAATCTCTCCAAAAGATGGATGTCAAATAATTTTTACTTTCTCCCGCGAAACTGCGCATAATTCCATGCTGGCAAAACTTCCTACTTTACTGATCCGAGAGCCGCTGCCAGATTCATACGAGATCTCCGACCGTCCAAGTCGACTGCTTGATCAGAGCAAGATCCAGATGATTGTAGCCACATTAGTGACAATGACTAAACCTTCTGAAAGATGTTGAGCCATGGGGGGGGATTAAGTTTGTGACTGCCTGGCGGAGGCTGCTACTGTGGTGAAATGTGGGGTTTACCTTTTTTGTTACCTTAGTTCTTGACTGGATCTTGGTGAATGCTCTTACTTTGCAGCAGGTCGAATTGTGCCAGCTGCAAATACCTGGTTCAGCCACCCAGCTTAATTTAGCTGGGACAAGCCGGGTGCCTAGTGATTCCTCTCAGGGATGATTCCTACACTTTGTTCTGATTTTAGCCCTAGCAGGGTTCGTTTGGAATGGGGGGCTGTATTCAGCCTGTTTGGGAGCTGTAGTGGTAGTGGGGTGGGTGTTGGTTGGGCTGTTGAACTTGACAGGCTTTATTTTCTTTATTCCTCCCTCCTCCTTCTCCTCCTTGCTTTACTGACCTCCTCCTCCTTTTGTGCTGTTCAAGGGGGGCTCTCGAGTGAGAGCGTGTGCTTGACGCTAAGCGTATGGATTATGAGTTCTAGCTGAAAGTAATAACTTGGAATGTTCGTGGCCTAAATGACAGCTGCAAGGCAAAATTAGTAGCTGCTCATTTGAGTCACCATGGGACAGATATCAGCTTCCTACAAGAATTGCACTTGATAGAGCACACCAGCATGCACTTGCAGGCAGGATGGATTGGTGAAAAACATATGGTGTGCTATTTTAACTACACGCAGGAGTCACTGTCCTTATCAAGAGGGGCTTGCCCTGGCGCACACGAATGGCCTTATGTGGCACACAAGGGAGAAATGTGTTGCTGGCGGGCACACTTGGGGAGCATCTGCTCAGACTGGTCTCAACTTACAGCCCTTATGTAGATGACCCAGATGTGTTTGCAGAGATTTGGAGGCTCATTGATACTCTGGGGCCTGGTTCAATACAATGGGGAGGGGACTATAATGTGGTATTAGATCCTAGGAGAGACAGGTCGGGCGGCTCCCAATGCCCACAACCTAGAACTCCAATGAGACGGTAGACATTTGGAGGTGTAAGAATGGAGATAAAGAGGAGGACACATTTGTGACCACCTCCCGCCCCTCTTGGTTAAGGATTGACAATTGGCTCGCTTCTTGGGATGCAGAGGGTTGGGTCTTTGTTGCTACGCATCTACCTAGAGCCCTGTCGGACCACTCCCCAGTGCTCATTGAGGTGTCCTTGCAGGAGTACCCGGCTCCCGATGCCCACAACCTAGAACTCCAATGAGATGGTAGACATTTGGAGGTGTAAGAATGGAGATAAAGAGGAGGACACATGTGTGACCACCGCCCGCCCCTCTTGGTTGAGGATTGACAATTGGCTCGCTTCTCGGGATGCAGAGGGTTGGGTCTTTGTTGCTGCGCATCTACCTAGAGTCCTGTCAGACCACTCCCCAGTGCTCATTGAGGTGTCCTTGCAGGAATACCCGAACATGGCTTTCGGGTGGCGGTTGCCAGCCGGGGCCCACCGGGGCCAGGTGTTTGGGAAACCATTAGGACTGCAATCATAGAATATTTCAAGCTTAATGTGGGTACTGTTGAGTCCCCCTCAGTCTTGTGGGAAGCATTTAAGATTTTAATAAGAGGAGAATATTTTGCAAAGATGGCAGGGGCTCTGCGCTTGATGAGTAGTGAATTGTATTGCATTGAAAAGGAGATATAGAGCCTAGAGGAGAATTTTTTGCCACTAATGATGTAGAGCAGTTGTGCCGCATCAGAGGCAACATAGGAGATTTTGAGGAGGCAGCACTGAGAAAGACTATCTTTGTAGGGAGGAGAGTGCCAGGAAGTATGTGGAGGGAGACCATGCGAGTAAGACTCTGGCCGGTCTTCTCAGGAAACCTTGGGTGAGTGACTGCATTGTGGAACTCCACACATCAGAAAATTGGACGATTGTGGGACAGGAAGCAGTTCAAGAGGAAATTATCTCATTCTACTCCTCTCTTTATGAGGTGAAACAGCAGCGGGCCACTCCAGATCTCAACACTTTTTTATATTCAATACAGCTGCTCTGGCTTAGGGATGGGTGCCGATGTTATCTAGATGAGACTGTTATGGAGGAGGAGGTGATCCAAGCAATCAGAGCTCTTCCAGGGGATAAAGCTCCCGGCCTAGATGGCCTTTCAGCTCCATTCTATTAGGAATTATTATTATTATTATTATTAAATGAATTTTATAAGGCGCACAGCTACCCCAGAGAGGGTTTCCCGGCGCGAGTATGTCTAGAATCTAGACTAGGTACCTAAGCCAATTGCTGGGTGAAAAGCCAGGTTTTAAGGTCGCGTCGAAACTTGAGATAGGAAGATTTGTGTTTCATGTGATTAGGAAGAGAGTTCCAGAATCTGGGTCCAAGGTATGAGAAAGAGCGTCCGCCCATTCTAGCCAGTTTAATTCTAGGAAGTGCCAGGTTACTTAGACAGGAGGAGCGCAGGGCGCGAAGCGGAGTGTAAAGGTGAATAAATTCATGCAGGTATGTAGGTGCTAAGCCTTGCTTGATTTTAAAAATATGGCAGAGGGCCTTAAATTTAATTCGACTTCCAATGCGAAGCCAATGAAGGTTGTCAAAGAAAGGGGAGATGGAGGCTTTTCTTGGGACATGGGAAAGGAGACGGGCCGCAGAATTTTGGACCACCTGGAGCTTATTCAAAAGTTCTTTGTTGCTCCCCAAATAGAGTACATTCCCGTAGTCCAGGCGGGAGATGACAAGAGCCTGGACCACGGTTCTCTGAATTGAGACGGGGAGCATCCAAATGATCTTTCGTAGCCATCTAAGTATAGAAAAACAGGTAGCGGCGGTGCTGATTGCTTGCTGCCGCATAGAGAGTTGACTGTCAATGAAGAACCCTAAGTTGCGAGCTTGAGCAACTGGCTTGGGACAAGGACCCATTTCTTGGGGCCAGTGATGAGGGTTCCAAAGATGTTTATCTTTGCCCAAAATGATGACTTCGGTTTTCTCCCCATTCAATTTCAGACAGTTAGCATTCTTCCATTCCGAAACTTGACGGAAACCGTTCCGTAATGAGGATACAGGAGTGTCTTTAGAAGAGGATAAGGAGAAAATGATTTGAGTGTCATCTGCATAGGAGTATAATGTGAGACCTGCGTCCTCAACGATGGTAGCAAGGGGTCTCACATAGATGTTAAAGAGCACTGGGCTCAAGGTGGACCCCTGGGGAACTCCATATGCAGATGAACGTGAGGTAGAAGAGGAGCTAGATGAAAAGACCTGAAAAGTACGATCGCTGAGGAAGGAGGACAGCCATAAAAGGGCAGATCCTTCCACTCCTGCTGACTGAAGGGATTTCAACAGGATGGAGTGAGACACAGTATCAAATGCGGCACTCAGATCTAATAAAATGAGTGCCATAGTCTCACCCTGATCCAAACAAGCGCGTAATTTTTCAGTTACTCCTAGTAATGTAGTCTCTGTTGAGAAATGTGTCCTGAAACCAGATTGGGAAGGATGTAGAAATTTTGCATTTTCAATATGGGTAGTTAACTGAAAATTAATATGTTTTTCCAAGATTTTGGAAAGTACAGGTAGAAGTGAAATGGGACGGTAATTGGCTTTTTCAACTGGGGGACCACCATTGCGTGTTTCCAATCCAAAGGGACAGAGGATTCACGTAGAGAGGAATTGAGGAGCCCCTTAAAGATTCCCAATACAGCAGGAGAAAGTTGTTTCAAGATGTTAGCCGGTAAAGGATCCAAAGGAGAGCCTGACTTTACCCTGGTTAGGCAATTGGCAAAAGAGTCATCATCGAGGAAGGGCCACTGTGAGATTTTTAATGTGCCAGGCGGATTCATGTGATTGATATCTGGGCCCAGTTTATCAGGGGCATCAGGAACAGAACAATTTAAAGTACTATAAATCGTTTTTACCTTGGTGATGAAAAAATTTGCGATGTTATTACATCTAGTAGAATCAAGAACGGGAGGTGGAGGAAGAGTGTTTGCACCAGCCAATTTTTTAACCATGGAAAACAAGGCTTGAGGGTGAGTTAAAACATTATTGATGGTATTTGGGACATATGTGGCCCTTGCAGCCTTGCAAGCGGAATGGTATATGTGAAGGGCTGCCTTATAATCAGCTTTACAGCTGGAAGCATATGATTTGCGCCATTTCCTTTCCAGGGATTTGCACTTAGATTTCAGGATCCTCAAGTCATCGTTAAACCAGGGGACCGAAGGATGATGAGAGGAGCTGTTTTTTGATGTAGAGGGCAAACAGAGATTAATAGAAGAGGAAAGCCAATTGGAAACCGCCATATTCAAGGAATTGAGCGGGAGTTCTAAATCTGGGGAATTCGCTTCCAGGAGGCTATTTAACAAGTCTAGGTTTAACTTATGCCATGGTCTCTTATTCCCATTACTATAAGTAGATGAGGGGAAAGGGTTTCCAGAGACATTGAGTTGGAAGTGGACGGCATAATGATCTGTCCAATTTAGGGGAAGAGCAGGAGAGTTACAGACTAGAGCAAAATTTGATAGAATAGGGTCCAGCAAGTGCCCTGCCTGATGTGTAGGTCCCTTATTATGAAGCATCAGACCCAGAGCTTCCAAATCAGCTAAAAAAGTAGAGCTTTCCGAGTTCATGGGGTCTTCCAAATGAAGATTAAGATCACCCAAAGTTAAAAAGTTAGATGCTTGTAAAATAAAAGGGGCGATTACATCTGAAAACGAGGAGGACCATTGTCTCGCATAGCCAGGAGGGCGATAAATAAGCATGCCATATATAGTCAATTGTGGAGAAATGGCAAGTTTGAATAATGCGGCCTCAAAGCCTGAAAAAGTTTGAGGTTCGAACTTGCAAGAATACATAGACTTAAAAATTATCCCTATCCCACCTCCCCTTCCCGTGCTTCTGTCACTTCTTACCATAACATAGTCGGGGGGGAGGGCACAGGCAATGTCTGGGCCAGAACTGGTATTGAGCCAGGTTTCGGTAATGAACAAGGCATCCGGATTTTCTGACTGTAGAACGTCATAAATATGCGCTTTGTTTTTAAGGAGGGAGAGACAATTAAGGATCCAGAAATGGAGAAGGTTACCAGCACCTGAAAGAGACTTTTAGCCTGCATCTTCTAAATATGTACAGGGAGTCACTGGAGAGGGAAGAGCTGCTCAATCACTTAGAGAAGCACTTACCATTACGATCCTAAAACCTAAGAAGGATTCGCAGTACTGTAAATCCTACAAACCGCTGGCCTGGACAACAACATTCTGGCCAAACTTATTGCCTTGCAACTCCACCCTTTGATGCATGTCAAAATATGACCATATCAGTCAGGCTTTGTTCTGGGTAGAGCCACAATGCACAACTTACGTCCCATCTGGGGATCAGTCCTAATTCATTCAGCTGGATGGCATCCTCTATTCAAGACCTACTGTGACAATCCAGATTAATGGTGTGATCTCTCCCCCATTCCAGGTCTCTCAGGAGACAAGGCAGGGGTGCCCGCTCTCCCCAATCATCTTCAGCATGGCCATGGAACCTTTGACGGCCCGCCTCAGGCAGCGCCATGCTCACCAAGGTCTGGCTTTCATATCCAGGTGATATTTAACTCTTTGTATGCAGATGATGTTACTCTATATGTGAAAAGCCCGGTAGTGAACGTGGACCCATTGATTAGAGAATTTATTAGATTTGGAGGGTTATCTGGAATAATGATTAATTGGACAAAGTTGGTTATTTGCCCGTTAATGGAGGCTACTGTGCAGTTTCGAACAGAGTTCCCCATCCACTGGGCAGGGGGTCCGGTGAAGTACCCGGGCAGATGGCTAAGATAAGATGTTGAGGTACTATGGCGTTCCAACTATGGCCGGCTGATGGACTGGCTGGAGAGTCATCTGAAGCAGTGAGTGGGTCTACCACTGTCCTTGGTGTGGTGCCTGACCATTACAAAAATGGTAATTTTGCCAAATTTCATCACTTATTCATTAATCTACCCCTCCCTCTCAACAGCAGTTTCTGGAATAGACCGCTCGAAAATGATCTCATTGGCATAGGCCGGGAAACAACCTAGGGCCTCTTGGGAGACCTAGACACCTCCCTCTGAGGAGGGTGGACTTGGCACACTAGACATGGATCCTTATTATAGCTGCGCGCAGGCAGAAGTCGGGTTCCATTGGGTGTACCCCACACAATTCATGGCACACACTGTGCCAGAATATGACAAAGGGGCACCACACCCATTACATACTGTCCTTTACAGGGCATAATCTGCAGTCCAGAGGGGACATGGTTGGATGCAGTGTATGGGCCTGGCATGAAGTGCGCTGGAGAGCGTGGTTGGAGGTACTATTTACCCCTTTATACCACCTATTAGACATCCAGCCCACCCTTCTCTCAGGACTCAGGAGCCTGTGATAGATTGCAGAGACTTCAGCTTACCACAATGGGAGATGAGTTCGCAGAGGGAGTATTTATTGCACCACAACAGACTCTGGAGGGAACAGAACTCAGTGTGTTGGACAGATTTACCTATTATCAGCTCCGGGTTGCCCTGCGTGCCGGCTTTGCTTCATATCCAGCAGCGCAGCCCACACTTCAAGTGCTGGAAAGTTTCTTGAAGAATCACTCTCCTCGCTATTTGATAATGGGGTATACACTGAAATGCAACGTATGGCACTGGTGTGTGTTCCTAGTGCATGACAGGAATGGGAGAACCAGCTGGGTTCACCTGTATCGGAAGAACAGTGGTCATTCTGTTGCGCTCAGGCTAAATAACCATCCCCTAACTACGGGCTGAGTTTGATTCATTTTAAATTTATTGCATATATTATACAGGACGCCGGAATGGCTGCACGGAGTAGGTTTGGTTGAGGTTGCGCGATGCATTCGGTGGAGGGCTCCCTGTGCAACCTTTCTGCACTTGTCTTGAGACTGCCCCAACATTAGCTGTTACTGGGGGACTATCTTTGATGCAATAGAAGAAATGGTAGATTTGCATTTGGAGCGCTCCCCTTTGACTGGGCTGCTGGGGTACATTGGGAACGCCCTCTTAGACAACAGGAAATTAATTTCACTGCTCCTGCTGCTTGGTAAACAGCACAAAGCGATGTGCTGGGGCTGTCGCCAAGCTCCTCGTACAGAGGATTGGCTTCAAGATACAGCATTTTGCCAGGGCCAACTGACAGCCTACTGCTAACTTGTGTCTGCCCAGGCATGTCCCCAAGATATTTGGGGCCCTTTGCGCACCTACCTGTGGTTGCAAGCGCAGGATGAGAGTCAGTCTCCCCGCTGATGAGCAGACCTGATGACAACGGAGTAGGTTGATGGGCATTGGAAATGCATTGATTGCACGGCGTAAATTGAGGTCACCTTTTCGCTTATTTTTTTTTGTTATGGACCTTAAGTTTGGCTTATACACACGTGATATGATGATATTGTGCTCTTGTACAAGAAGACGCTATGTAAAGGCTGTGTGGAGCTCAGGTTCTCCACATAAAGTTAAGATGGTGATATTTTGCTATATTCTCCTGATTGTACTGACCGATATCTGCAATAAACAGAAGTTTAAAAAAAGATTGAAAAAAACCCTCAATGTCCACCAAAATGTTACTATTTTAAAATTAAAGGGGTACTAAGTGACAGACAGGAAACTGATGTGGTAAGTGGCTCTGGGCATAAGTAAGATCTCATGAACTATTTTTTGTATCCCGTTAAAAAATATTATGACGCAAATTACTAGAATCCTTCTTTTCCTCACATTTTTAACAAGCTGGTTTCATATCTGCATCAACACCGCCATTCTCATTTACTTCAGCTTGCTCAGTAGGAAATAATTTAAATTCAACAGCTTTCATTCTAGCAAAATGTCACTCAGGAGTGCACCATTTTTTTCTTCAACATAGAATAGAGAATGTTATCACTGTAGGTGTTCATTAGAACTCTGCATGAATCTCCAGTAGAACACTGGGGAATCATGTGACAGACAGTTGCTGCTAATGTTTCACTCAGCTTGCCAGAATGATATATATATAAGGAAAGTAGTTAAAATGTATAGTAAAATCATCCTCATTTTAACTTTTTTAGATGTTTCTAGAGCAGAAGCCATAATTTTGTATGACAAATGAAACCACACATGTTGTTCCTTTACTGGTCTCCTCCATAGTAAATGATTTACTCTCCAAGTAATTTACTCACCATGGGCTTCAGGTGCCCTTCACATTTGTCATGAATACAGAGCATTAGATATCTAATTTTTCATTAGCCCTCTGTGGAGAAGCTGCAATAGAACGCTGGGGAATCTACTGACAGACTAATGCAGCTTCTGTAACAGTATGTTTAATTCACCATATTGACTTTTTTGCATATGTCTGAGGAAACTATTGTGAATTTATAGAAAATGTGTCCGCATTTTATCTTCTGGAAGAGCAACCATAATTTCCATTTGGAAATCATGAGAGAAAACAGTATTCTCTCATACAATGTTAATCAAATCCTAGCAGTAACTGCATTTTCACAGGCTGAAACAGCCATAGAACAAGTTGTGTTATGACCCTTAATGTGGTCCTTTCGGTACCCTCAATACCAGACATTCACTACAGTACATTTTAATGGAAACAAAAATAGTGAAGCCTTAACAGCAAAAATATCCTACAGGTATGCTTCTTGTAAACTTCCACTTAAATAATACCATGAAAAGTAGATTATCTAACATAAAGTTGGGTGAATGCAAGGGTCTGATATGCTATAGGAATATTGTTGAGGCATTTCTAAGTAGTTATTGGGGTGGTGTCAATATCTTGTTGGGCGTGCCTCCCTTTTTGATAATATTGCTTAACTAGTGCCTCCTCTTACATAACTTCTTTCTCTAATGCGGTGAGGTGCAGAAAGGAGTTTGAGCCGGATATCGAGTGAGAGTGGAAACACATAAATGTGCCTAAAATTAATCCAACAGGAGTAACCCCCCTACATGCATTTCAACAGCAATATTTAGTATTAGCACCATGGTTCTGTGAACATCAGGCGTTCTGGCTACACAGTAAAATAATCATTTGTAATTATGATACATGGCCATCTAAAGGATTCAGGAAATATTGGAAAGCCACTTTTAGAATAAGTGTATTAACTGACATAGCTTACCCCTCAAGCATTTCAGAAAGTAAGATCTTGGTTAGAAGTTGAATCTGGAGGAAATAAGCATAGGGAAGTGTCGAAATTTATGATGCTATCAAGTTGAAATTAAAGCCTAAAGCCTACATTGGTTGGAGACAGGCTGTTAATTCCTTACCCTAAAAGATATTGGACCAGATTTCCTTGTGTGTTCCTCCCAGCCTTACCTCAGTCCTTGCAGAATTAAAATAAAGCAGTTGCACTCATGCACATGCTGATCTCATGCATGCAGTTCCAGTAACTATGAACAACCCCTGCTTGGTCTATAGGAAAACCTGATTGCAGTTGTTCAAGGAAAACAGAACGCATTAGGATTAAATTACCTGTGCAATGGCTCTTTGCAGAGTTAGACTATTTGATAATAATCAACAGTGTGGCACTTCACAGTTGATTTTGTTAATATTGGAGCTGGATGGTGGCAGCGAATATTAAACTGACCAACCTTTAGTAATTAGCCAAACCATTCTGGGGACAGCTACATTGATGACAATAATCATGACGTCTGAGCAAAGGCATTTTGTGGTCAACAGTTCTTGTAACTGCTTTGGGTAACATTATGGTGATGGCTTATTCCGACATATACCTGTCAAACAACGTCAATGATTCAAACAGAGCTCATTCAGCACAAAATTATTAGATAAAAAAACAGCAAAAAAGTACTGTAGAAAATGTAGTATAGTCTCATGACACTTTGGGAAGCAGATTTCCAGTGCAACTGTGCATATTTATCTACATCAGAAATTGCCTTATGAAATCAATATTTAAACATGATAATTGCAAAGCGACCCTCACATGAGCAAAACAATATTAGTTCTATAGCATGAACCAAGTCTAAAGGCAGCGGAGCGCTATACATGGTAAAAAGCAAGCCTAAATTCTATGAGTAAAAGGAGAGGAAGCTGGGTTGTGGATGGTTAATACATTGCGATATAGTGTTCTTTGAAGCGTGAGACTTCAACTCTTTCCTAAACTGGATCAGCATTGGGGAGGTCCTGATGGATGTGGGCACCTTCAGTAGAACATTTTGTTGAGAAACTACATTCTGAAAATGATTTGAAATAGTCAGTACTTTTTCGTAGCCTCGACCAATGAGTCAGTACGATGGAATCATTACTGCTCCAAACAGAGGCCATATCAACCACCAAATACCATACCTATGAACAGGGTCTCAATGAACAGGAAGAATTATGGGCATCGGATTAGATGACAGAAGGCTTCTGGCTCCCATCTATATTCGTTTCCTGTATCTGTACAGTTCACATCATATAGTGTATCTCTATCAGCTATGCATCTTATGGACCAATTTATGTTGCATGCTGTATTTTGGATTTTGCATTACAATAGAATAAGGAGTACACATTACCAAATTATGTGCAAATACTTATGAATCTATTCAGCATTCTACATAACATAATATTTATGCATTTGTATACATATAGGGCTTTAGTATGCATGTTGCCACCTGACTATTATACTAAGCAATTCTGCTTATGTCATGTATTGCATTTTTAAAACATATCTTGATTTACGCTTTGCTTGTCCCAATGTAGCTTACTTGAAACAATACTTTTTCATTTATCATCCACTGATATTTATTTTACCAACATGAATGTTTTAACATTATCCTTTTTCTGATTCAATGCTTTTCATATTTAATTTTCGACACAAAGGGTGTACATGCAATCACTTGTCAGGTTTTACATTATCTTCTGACCTTCATTTTCCCCGTCACTACACTTTGTAGTTGAGTATGCCGGCATATTAAAAAAAGGCATTGCTTTGAGATATGATGTCTACACCTTATTCAACCTGGCATCCATCAGTCTTTATCGCCGATAAATCCATGTTTTTTGTAACAACAGGCAGCACTTCCTTTTTATCAATTAGCCTGCAAGATGTCGGCTGCCCTAGGACATTCCATTTATGTGAGACGTTCTAGCTTTGTGCTTAGTCAGGCCGTCTAAGTCCGACCTGCTCATTCCTGTCGCGCTTGATGTGAAATGAAGAACAGAGAAGCCTCGGTCGAGGATAGAATAAGGGAATCTGCATTGGATGACCCATCCAGTTTGTGGATAGCGGAAGCGCTCCATACTGCATTTTTAAGGATTTTATTTTTTTCCATAAGTAGGAGGGCAGCAATGTAATCTTATTCTTTTTTGCTGCCCATTTGATTTAGTAGCTGCAATCACTCTTTTATCCAATTGTTTATACCAAGCCGTTTATCTTTAATTTAAGGTAAATCATCAAACATCATGCATTATCTTAAGATCCTTCATTTAATTCATACAAATCACTTTACTTTGGCAGATCCAGCCAACACGTTTCATCCCTTATAAGGACTTCATCAGGTCCTAAAAAGATATCAGTTAGACAAAAATCAAGTATATTGAAGAAAGCCTGCCCTTAGGAATTAGATAGGATACAGCAAGAATTCGTTGTAATCCCTTGTCAAGAAAAAATACTTTTTTTCTAGAGACCCCTCACCCACCAGGGTTGCCCCTAGGTGGCATGCTTCATCTTTGGGGTTCCTCTCAATCCTCTACGGATTGAGGCATGCTGCAACTTGTGAATTATGTAGGAGCACCTTTTATTGTGTAGTGCAGTGATGTGAAGTGGATGTGGAGGGGAAAGGGAAAGAAAATTTAAAAATACCTAAGTAGTTGGCCACTCTTTTATTTCCGCCCCTAGTTGGTATGGTTAGAAATCAGGGGCCGTTTACTGAGAAGAAACCTGAACTTAATGAGTCTGGTTGTATCAGTAATGTGTTTTTGTCAACATGTTTCAAGCTGTTCCCCTAATAGCTCCTCATCAGGACTCCACGGGATCCAGCCCCGTGTGTACGACTCCTAGTGAATCCTGTAATAAGGACACAAACCATGCACAACTAATGCGCACTGCATACATACAGTTCTAGTGATTAATCTGTGTTTCTGTAGATGTTACATTATTGCATCATGGTCAGAGCCTGGGGTAGAGGGGCTTGTAGTCACACTTTTGTCAAAGCCGCCCCTGTAACAGGGTTCTACTTCTCTCCCTGGAAACCACATACAGTATGCGGTCTCCAGGGAGAGAAGTAGGCTTGCATGGTTTGTGTCCTTATAACAGGATTCACTAGGAGTGGTACACACGCGGCTGGACCCCGTGGAGTCCTGATGAAGAGCTATTAGGGGAACAGCTCAAAACATGTTGACAAAAACACATTAGTGAGACAACCAGACCAGGGGCGGGATTAAAAGAGTGGCCAACTATTGTTCAGGATTGATTTCCGAGAGCAGTGAGAACTCTAGGAGTTGGCACATTACTTAGAAACAGAGTGGAACTTTGGCCCATGCACTCCAAGGATCTCTACTGCCACCTTTGGGAAAACCTAATGCATTTCAGAGGATCTTCATGTCCCGTCTACTTTCTCCCAGCAGTAAGCAAAATGTTTGTGTGATGCTCGTCATGTTTACAATTGCCACTTTTTTTTGTTTAGCTTGTATTTTTTGGTTTACATCATTTAAGAGTGCACATTTAAAGACACTAGCACCAGCGGTGCTCAAGTGGGAGGATGTAATCACTACTCTGCACCAGGGCGTTGTTAAGACTTCCTAACTGCCAGCTGATTACGGCTGTTAAATATAAATTTGAAGTTTCTCTCTGAACCCTCCATGTAAGTTTCTATTCATTTTATGCAACTGGGCTCCAGCCTGTCTGTTCAGATTAGTTTTTAATGAGCAGCATTTTAAAAAACCAGTTAATCAAATTTGTGCCTTTTTTTAAATGCCCCTTTTAGACCTTCATGAAAACTTGGTTGCGGTAAGCAGGACTTCTTTCCCAAGCAATAGGCACTCTTGCCTGAAGTGTTCCACATGTCTAATTTTAATTCACAATCTATTCCAATGAGATTAGATCTCATTTATGGGCTACCAAGACAAACCACAATTTTCAATTCTTTTGCGGGGTGCCTTCTTCTTTTTCCTTTTTGTATGCTCCCTTCCTTTTGACTTGTGCTGGTATTACCCTTAGTCAATATCGAAACGGGGAGAGATGCTGTTAGGGTGATGAGGGGCAGGATCATTTAATGTGAGAATCAAAAAGGGGAAGCCCTCCCACCATAGATTAATCCTCTATTTTGAGTAGGCTACCTAATATTGCCGCACCTCTCAATTTCAACATCTATTGTGGATATTTACTCAATCATTTGGTTATTAAGAAATCCTCTCACTATTTTACCACACTTTCTTTCATTCAAAAACACATTGGATGTATAAGTTAAAACATGCAGAGGAGACAAAAAGAACAAAACAAAACTTTACACTCTGGAACATAAGAAAGAATTTGTTCTCTGTGGACTGGTCGGTCCCCAACCATTATATGAGTACAGGAGTGCAGAACAACACTTTACATACATTGTAACTTGAGACCACAAAGTCATAGCTTAGACTCTCACGTCAATGACATAACTAATATAGGTTAAAGACTTAGATTCTCAAATAAATTATGATTACTAAGGGGCTCATTACGATGGCGGATGGACTTTAGTCTGTCCGCCATCGTCCCGGGGCTTGGGATCGCCCACTTATATGGCGCCGACTGCAACTGTGGAGGTCGCATTATGCATTTTTACCATTGCAGAGGGTGCTGCTGGATGCAGCACCCGCCGTAATGGTAAAAATGCAAGATTTGCATTTCCCTGCACTACGTGTCAGGCACCACGCAGTGCCTGCCACATGATGCAGGGAAATGTTGGGGGGCACCATCCAAGTACAAAACTTGAGTGCTCCTGCTGAAGGGGGGCCCGCTATGGGCCCTCAAAGTACATCCCTGCCAGCCTGTGAATGGTGGTTGAATCACCATACACAGGCTTGCGGGGATGGAGCATCCTAAACTGGCGGACGGTGTCTGCTAGGCACCGCTACCATTTTAGAGATGCTTGGTGGGTCCGCCAGGCAATCATAAAGTTTGCCTGTGGCAGACCCATGGCGCACTGACTTTGCATACGCCAGCACACCTCCATGGTAATAAGGCGGGCGGAGAAGTGTTTTGAGATGGCTTTGAAGCCGCCACCGGCAGGCCATCGCAATGTGCCCCTAAATGTTTACAGATTATTAAACAACATAAACAAGTGCCCAGCATATATACTATACTTTTTTTATCATGTATGTATTATAATTTTTAATCTTAGTTATCAAACTGCACAAACACATATACATATTGAATCCAATATATAGTGAAATTTCCTGTCACATTAAAGAATTCATACTCTAGTTGGTATATATATATATTTATTTAATTTTATTTCCCTCAGTAGTATGATCCGGCAGGTGCTGGAAGGCCCTAGAGGATTGGGGCCCACACAAATTGTTTAAGCAATCATCAAGTGAAGGAAATCTAAGTCTTCTTATTCTTTTCTGCAATGTTCATACAGTTTTTCATAGCTGATGCTGAGTGCCCTCAAATCCTTAAAATTACACTGACACGTTTCAACCTTCTGAATGGGCCTGTCACTTTAAAGAAGGGCTTGAAGTTGCAGGGGATACGTTACTTTGTTCACTTTTTGCTCAGTATGCCAGCACGTAGGTGCTCATCTATACTGTATGGGACTGTGGTGAGTTCAGCTTATTTATTTTTGGAGGCTTGAGTCCTACTTAGTTGACAGGCAACCCCAGGTTATGGTGCCATTAGGTTGGGGATCAGTCCACTCCTGGTTCTTGTTCTTTTCTTGTGCTCGATGTTGTATGGCCGGGCATCAAGTCTGATTATTTGAGTAGGCACTCCGTCTCTGTGTAATACCGATCCTGTAGCTTCTTTTGTTCATGCAGGGTCTTCTCTCATGGTGCAGCTGCTTCTCATTTTGTTCGATTTCTACATTCATAGCTTGTCTAGTGGGCCTTAGGGCATATAGGCAACTGAGACACGATTGATGATTGCACACATGCATGTGATAATTTTGTTTTGTTGAGTTAGGATCACTCACAGAATCACGATTTTTAAAAGCATGCTGCACACTTTTTAGGGTATTTTATACAACATTTTCCTACTCAGTCCTACAATGTTAGTTTAATTAAAATCCAAGCAATAAATTGTGCTATTTTTAAGTTAGGTGATTCTGGTCCTGCAGTGTCCTGAGGAGGCCATAATTGGAAGGCCGAAACGCGTTAACCCCTGCTTTCCAGGACCAACGTCAGTTCTTCAAAGAGAAAGAGATATATATGTAAACCATTGGGTCTTAGACCACTAATCTATTGTTTGAGGCAATTAATTTAAGCCATGTATCACATGTTCTATTTTGAATTGACTTTGTAACCTAAAGATAGTTTTTCCCTATTGTTATTGCCCTAATAATGGCAGGTTTTCTGTCACTGCAGTTACATGTGTTAACCCATCTAATGATATATTTTTCGCTAACTTGTGCTACAATTTAGTATTATGAATTGATTGATTGCAGCCTTCTTCCTGCCTTGTATAACTCAATATTATAATAAATTTTGTAAAAATTATAAAACAAAATGGTTTTAAATAATTAAAAGGTTAGAAGAAGAAATAATTTTTGCGGTCATTGTTCCTCCTTCGACTTTTTGTACAGTAATGCCTCTAAAAAGTTAACACCATTTTTGTTAATATGATGAAATTATTAAATCATACCAGGAGAGTTCTTCGGTCAGAGGTAAAGTCGGCCTCTATTTATATTCCGTTGTATTTATCCTGCTAGAGCTTGTTTCTCAGTTTACATGTTCACGGTGCAGCCTAGGCTTTAGAGGGTTATATGGGCTTCTCCCCTTTTTCCTTATACAAATGACACAATTTAGGCAGGAGACTGCCAGTTTTTGAAGCCAAAATGGCGTTATTTTGGCTGAAAGTAAAAAAAAGGTCAGAAAGATTCTGCGGTATTCCACAAAGGGGAATGGACACGTTGCGCTGCTCGTGCTGTGATTTATCACCAGAAGCTCATCCATGGCTGAAAAATCAGCACCAAGAGCACCATGCAGTGTGACACAGGGTGCAGCTTCTTGAGTTGATTTTGCTGCCTCTCTGGTAGATTTTCTGCTCGAGTGACAGCTCTCTGACTGCCAAAGGTCGTACCCTCCTGCAACCACCCACGTTGGAGAAATCTCACCTGGTGTCGTCCTAGCGACGGAAAATCACACTAGGGGATGCCAAATCTTGCTAGCCAACTTACTGTTTACCAGCTGTGGATGAGAAAAACTCCACCAAGCAGCGGTTGACGGAATTCGGACGGAACTCCACCTTACAAGCGTAATGCGGAGTGGCCAAAACTCAGCCAGCTCTGCCGCCAGAGCAGAATATATCACCTACCCATACTAATTTAAGGTGGGAAGGGAGTTTTGAAAACCCACCATGGCATTCAGAGAACAGGATATTTAAGAAGAGTCCCACTGTGCTAGAATTGGCTATCTTTCCATTTTTCTTTATAGTTTAGGAAAACAGAAAGTTTCCTTAAAATAACCCTCACCCACCAAGATGTCCAATGAGTGGGGCCAGATTTCTGCTAAAAAGATATAAAAAAAGAACAAATACCAATTGGGAATTGCATTATATGTATGTTTCCCTTTATATTTATTAAGAAGACGTATGTGGTGTCACTAATAGGAGTGGTACTAGCGATCATTGATATGGTCCTGAAGAAAAGCCTTGGGGTAAGGACTTGAAAGATATTGACCGTGAGATACACACACATAGACTTGTGCCTCTCCTTTCCTCATTTTTAACAATACCAGCAAGAGGGTTGAATAACTATTTAGTTCCTACTTAGCCAGGTATTTTTTAACTGTAGAGTACACCCTCTTACTCCTATACCATCATTTGCTCTTATAGTAGCCATCTCACAAAGTGCTCCCACGTCTTCATCGGTCGCAGCACGCCCCGTCCCGCAGCGGGACGGGAAGAGCCCTATGATGAAGCATGCCACCATAGGACATTGTGGTGCGTGAGGGTTATTTTAAGGAAACTTTCTGTTTTCCTAAACTATAAAGAAAAATGGAAACATAGGCAATTCTAGCACAGTGGGACGCTTCTTGGTTGTTCGATTGAATAAAGGAGGCTGAGTCCTCTGTAACCTGACTTTTTTCTCCGCTCTTTTTTGAATTTACGTACAGGGTATTTAAATATGGTATAAGAAGGTCTATATGGGTGAAGTTTAATGCAACATCTCTGTCAGATGCCCGTCAAAGTGCAAAAGGAGTAGGGTGCTCTTTTGTAGGTACACAACTCTGGATGAAATGGGTTAGATGTGCAATCCTTTAACAGTGTGTACATTACCCTGATTAAGGTGGAATGAATAGAAATTCCAGCAGATCAGATGGGTATATCACTTCTGAAATCTGACATGTCTGCTCAGGAGCAGCCCTGTTTCATATGGGATTGAAACATAATTAGCATATCTGCCAACTTTTAAGTTTGCTCATGTGTGACAATTCCATGAGTTGAGAGCGCAGTGTCGGACTGGGCTATAGGGCAATCAGGCAGTGCCAGATGGACTAGTCGCACAGATCACTTTGTGGCTGGATTTTTAGCAGTTTGTGGGCTGGTTTTATAGCCAAGAGGGCCAGTTTTTACTGTTGGTTTCTCTAATATTGAAGCAAATATTGCCTGCAGCAAACCCAAATGCTTGCAGTGTCCCATACCTCACAACATACTCAAACAGCTTGTTTTTACAAGTTAAAAACTGGCCTGATTTGCAAACGTGAGCTACTTTTATTTCAGTTTCCTGGGCCTATTTTTTGCTCAGCCCGACCCTGTCAGTGTGCTTTGTGTCACACTTCTGTATAACATGTGTAATGAACAAGCTGGCTATATCCAAGTAATAAGAAGAATGTTCCAAATAAACCCATTTTGTGCAATGTAATATACTAGTAAAGGTTCTAATGTTGTCACTATAGAATGTACCCTTGGGAAAAAAGTAAGACTGGCCAAAATAGTCACACAAAATGCATACTAGCTTGTAAGCTGTGTCATCGCTGCACAAGATGAAGGATAGAAATTGGATGTGCCTTTGAGGGTGTAGGTCTGGCAGTAGGGTCAGAGGCTGCTGAGGAAGGTGGTGCTTCTCCTATAGGGTGCAATTTCTGGTATATGACAGTCACTTCACATAGAGATGAACCTACAGATGGAATAGGCTCATCTTCACTTCTGTTGGAAAAGAATTTCTTTAGTTTAAGGCATCTTATGATAACTTATCGAATTGTGTGGTTGACAATGTAAATGCCATAAATCTCTCTGACCATGTGCTGGATATAAATGAAATAAAAAATTTTGAGTAAGGTCCTGGGATTTTGTCCTGCTTCGTTACCAAATTTTACAGACTATCATATTGGCCTTTTCAAATTCATAAGATGCCTTAAACTAAAGAATTTTTTTTCCAACAGAAGTGAACATGAGCCTATTCCATCTATAGGTTCATCTCTATGTGAAGTGACGGTCAATGATGTTAAAAATATACAACTCCTCCTGTCCCTGGAACAAAATGAGGTCCCTGATCCAACTATTACTCAGATACTACAGGAGCTTAATATTAATATGGATGTTGATATAAATAGTGGACTAAAGGTCAAGTCTCGTTTCACATCAAACATGGCATCAGACAATGTCATTGACATCTTTCTGCACAAAGTCACTCAAGAATTATATATGTTGGAGGACAAATATCAAAATAAACAAAAAAAGGAAGGCCAAGCAAAACATCAGTAAGTAGGAGAGGGAGGCTCTTCAAAGAATTTCCAAAAATCAAAACTTAATCATAAAAGAGGCCGATAAGGGGGGAAATGTAGTCATTATGACTAGAAAGGACTATGTTTCAGAGATCAATCGACAACTAATGGACTGCTCAGCATATGAGGCAGTCGTGTCTAACCCTATGAGTAATGTAACCAATCTCATAGAAAAGAAATTGGAGTTTTGGAAAACTCAAGGATTGATCACTGAAGTAGAATGTAAATATCTTTTCAACCCCACACCTACAGCAGCTTGCATTTACATCTTACCTAAAGTACACAAGTGTAATACATGTCCACCTGGTAGGCCCATTATTTCTGGGATTGGTTCCCCCACGGAAAAGCTGTCTTATTTATTGACCTGTTTTTACAACCTCTGGTACAAAATCTTCCCTCATACCTTAGGGATACAAAGGATTTATTAAGTAAAGTGGAAGACTTTGAGTGGACAGATGGTCATCTTCTTGTCACCTTGGATGTGAGTTCTTTATATACATGTATCCCGAGAGAAAAGGGCTTAGAGGCAGTTCAACACTTTTTAGACACTAGAAGTGCCAATCTACATGAACACAATACTATGCTCATTGATCTAATATCTTTAGTTTTGGACAACAACTTTTTCATACATGAGTGCAAATGGTTCAGACAAACAAGAGGAGTGGCAATGGGCGCAAAATTTTCACCATCGTTTGCTAATCTATATATGGGTCTCTATGAGAAAATCCATGTTTGGAGGCACTGTCCAGCTATTTACACCGAACACATCATTCTATGGACTAGATACATAGATGATGTGCTTCTTTTTTAGTCAGGCACAGATGAAAATCTGATAGGCTTCATCAACTTTTTAAATGACAACATTTTCAATGTACAATTCACACACGAGTCAAATAACAAGAGCATTGACTATTTGGACACCACATTATATGTGGCAGATAACAGCATTAGATCTAAGGTATTTCGGAAAGAAACAACATGCAATTCAGTTTTGCATGCAACTAGCGCCCATCCCCAGATGCAGATCAGATCAATTCCGTATGGGGAAATGATCAGAATAAGACGTAACTGCAGTACAGACAATGACTTTGAACTTGAGCTTGAGAACCTAGAAAGAAGATTCATAAAGAGGGGCTACTCTGAACAGGTCTTGGCCTCAGCTAAGGACAAAATTAGCAAGGTGAAACGGTCTGACTTGCTATGTAACACACAACAGGCACAGATAACAACGAGAAAAGATCGGAGAAACAAACCAGCTCTAGTGGTTCCCTATAGTACAGCCAGTTTGGATCTCTTTCAGATTATGAACAAACACTGGCATATACTTAAAATGGATTACACTTTAAACAAATTAATCACAGATAAACCGAACATCATACATAGCAGGAGAAGAACACTTAAACAAACGCTATGCCATAGCTATTTAAGACCTAATCCTACTAGTACCTGGATGCCTACACCACCAATTGGATTTCACCGATGCGGACGATGTAGTGTCTGTCATCTAGCAAAAAACAAATTAACCACATTTAGATACAACACACATGAAACCTACGAAATCAAGGATTGTATCACTTGTAATTCAAAACATGTGGTATACTGCATTGAGTGTTGCTGTGGTATGATTTATGTAGGCAGCACCATACGTCCCTTAAAAGAATGTATTCAAGAACACGTTCGAGCTATAAGAAATAAAAATCTAGAATATCCACTAGCTATACACTACAATGATCTGCACATGACAGGGCAAAATAAATATTGCCTTTCATGGGATTGAGAGCTTAAACATTTCCAGTAGAGGTGGAAATAAAACTCTACATCTCAGACAATTGGAAAGTAAATGGTTGATCAAGTTAAGGGCAGTGGATATGGGACTGAATTTAGATAGGGAACTGCATATCTTTTTATAGGCTATAAAAATAAAAAAGAGGAAAGAGAAAAAAAGGTTCCTTGATATTGTACATTTATAAGACACTGGTGTACAATAAAGTTTGATGTAACACATTCAAGTTAACTGTAAATGATTGAAGGAGCGATTTGAAAAGACATGGATGGGTATATTTAAAAGGAGTTTTGCCTCTGGTATTCTTTCATATATATAACCTTAGATGCTGCCTAAACAATGGAACACACTTTGTTTTTAAAAAAACTTTGAAACTGTTATAAAGATATAGGAACTCACTCACGGTGTATGGGTTTACCCTTTCTTACTCTTCCTATTTTTCTTTTACTTTTTCTTTGATTCTATTTTATTATCAGGATAATTCCATGAAGAGAATATCTCAGGGTCCACAAAAAACTCATTATAGAGTAATGGGGTGTCAATACATGCTTCCCATTTAAAATACAGTGCTTATCCAATAATGGGCTTGAGTGCTACTTGTTATGGTGTGGAGGTCCATGTAGTGGGGCATTTTGCATTCAACATGTGTGAGGGGTCTCTTGGATTTTTTTAATTGCGAGCACAAATGTCAAGTGCTGGATATATTGAAAATATCTCCCGCGTTCATGATTCACCATTCAAATATGGCGCCTAAAGATTGAGAATACTCTTTCTTCAAGTCCGCCTTTCATGTTTATTACGTGAGCAGCGTATTAAAATACGAGCCGAACTGAACAAACAAACACTAACTCTTCGCCAGATCTGAGACAATTGTACTTTAAAAGGTATGTGACACAATTAGGCGTGCACTATTGGAGCCTCTCTTCACTGTCATTCAGCCCTTAGAGGGATACCGCGATAAGGGGGACAGGTTACTATGTATCTTCATAAAATCCTCACGGGTTTCACTGTTTATATGTCTTATTGCCTTGTGGAGATATGTTTACGAATGACGCTTGGCAGACGTCGAGATTATACAAATGTTTGGCTAACCATATTTGGAACTGCCATTAAAATTACGATGTAAACTTTAAAATCGGGAAATTTTAAATAACAGAAAGCGCCATGCCCGCTTTTTTCATGATTTGCGGTCTGACTGCTCGTGTTCTCTTGTGCGCTACGACAAGTAGCTGTTGAATTTACAACACCGTCTCTTTTAAGAATGTCGTCTAATCTACATGGTGGCATCATTACTGGATGAGTACCAGTAACATTAATTTTGAACATTTGTAGGTTTATTAGGACCTGGTCACATTGACCACTGAAGTGACAACTGCACAATGAATGCTTTCCAGGACTAGTGACAACTGGTCGTTTATTTATTTCACCAATTAAGGAATAACTATTTGGATACATCGACTTATATTAGGTGAGATACAATAGCTAGAGGCAATACTCTTTTTGCATGAAGCTTTTGGTGGTAGGTTCTTTTTATACATGCACTTAATACTTGGCCCTTGGTGATGGTGGTAATGTTGAGACTTTTAACACGTGGGACATGATTGTCATAAACGTGGTTATTTCTGGCAGTGTATGTATCAATGTAAATACCAAAGAATAGGATCTTGGTTGATTAATATAACTTCTAGTTTGGTTTGATGCCAGTTTCAGCTTTTCGATATACATAGAAGCAGCAGATGTGAGCTTAGTGAGATTGTCTAAGACACACGACTTGTTTTTAATGGATTTTAATTGTATGTCTATGTGTTGTTTGCAGCCTTGAGAAAGTCCATGGGATGAAACACATGTTGGCTGCCTGTACATATATTTTGTTTCCGAAGAGAAAAATAAAGAACTTTAAAAAGAAGAAATTTCAGAGCAACTTGTGAACTTCGATTGCTTTACGTAAAAAAACAGAAGAAGCCAGCCTCATTGGCTTGGAATATTACTAAGTGTGCCTCGGCAAGTGTGTGATATAGATCTTATATTGACAATGGTTTACATCTACATCACACAAATATTATTAATTAGTAATGGAATAAGTTAATATTTCTCAGCTATATGGGACAGCACATCCTAAATATGAATTGAGATAAACTCTCAAGCAGTTTTCCCCATGTAGCTTCAAAGGTCCAGTTGGGGTCCGTGAGGTTAGTGCACAGTCTTTCCTGGCTAGCTTCTTCCTCATGCATACGCGGGTGCCCGCGCATGCGCATTCGTGAGGAAGAAGCTAGCCAGGAAGTAGCAAGATGGAGCCCCGGGACGCGGCAGCTCAGGTAAGTAATTTTCTTTATATGTAATGTTCTAAGTAATTGCAAAATGAGGGCGGTAGGGAGGCAGGTGGCGGGCAACTCTGCTCTATGCCTACTTTGCGAAGCGCAAAGTGGGTAGTACTACGCACACTCCGCGGGCGGAGTGGAGCACTGCGCCCACCCTTAATTGTGACCGATGCTTGTTCTAACCTTTTAGGAGCAATTTTGATCCAAAGAGGTGAAGGCAAGGAGAAGTTGATTGCTTATGCATCTGAGTCTTTGAATGAAAAAGATTACTCCGTAATTGAAAGGGAAACTCTAGCCATTTATTGGGCTTTGAGGAAGTTTCACACTTTTGTGTGGGGCACTGCATTTGAGGTCAATACTGATCACAAACCTTTGGTAGAGGTTTTCAGGAAGAAAGTGGTGGATTTCATATCTGCAAGGATCAGGTGATGGGTGAAATCTTTTCAAGAGTTCAATTTTGCTGTGCGGTATGTTCCAGGTACTAAGAATTTACCAGCAGACTGTTTTTCTCATTTGGTGGATGTGAAAAGTCAGGACCATGAAGAGGGGGATATGGTAGAGGAGGAAGAGGACATCTGTGAAATAACTTTAGGAATAGTAACAGAAGAAGAGTGGTAAAGTGACTTGACCAATGATTAGATTTAGTAGGAGTTTTGGAGGCAGTGAAAGGCTGCAGGTTTGAGACTGTGGATACAAAATTGTATTAATTAAAAGATGAGCGGGCTATAAACAGAGACATGTGGATAAGAGGGACCAGGTTAATTCCACCTGCTAGTTTAAGAAGCTGACTCATGACACAGACACATCTGGGACACCTGGGAATTGTAAAAACCAAGGAATATTTGAGAACCAGTTTCTAGTGTCCAGGGTTGGATCTAGAGGTTGAAAGAGCTGTCAGGGGCTGTGTGGAATGTGTAGGTAGTGATAAGGTTTTAAAGCCTCAGCCACTACCCATGGTTTGTAGAAAGTTGCCAGGTCATCCTTGAGGAGAGTTGTCAATTGACCTTGTGCGGCCATTATATGATGAGCACTAAACACCTGACTTAGTGGCTTTCATAACTTGTACTCAAGATGGGTAGAAGTCAGTAATGAGACATTTCATCTGCTAGCATTATAAGGTTCTTAAGTGAAATTTTCAAACGAGAAACATTTCCAAAGTGTATGTTAGCTGACAATGGGCCTCAATTTTGGTCACAAGAAATGATCACATATTTTGAGTCATAGAAGGAGTTCTATTTATCATCCTGAAACCAATGGTGCCATTGAGAGATTCAATACAACTATTAAAGACCGTATTTAATTGGCCAGGTGCAATTTACTGGATTGGAAGGTGGAACTACAGCAGGGAATCACTGTCTATTGTTTATCTCCACACTTGTCAACAAGGAAGAGTCCTTTTGAATTGTTTAAAAGGAGACCACCAGATATTTTTTTATGTCCTGGTTGGATGGATTGAAACAAAGGTGTGAAGGTCAATTGGGTTGGAGAGATCATGAGTTAGTTAATCTAGGGAAAAGATGCTTTGATTAGAAGTGAAGGTTGGTTATTGGATTAAAATAAGAGTTACTGTTCGTTGTGCCAAGTGTTAAAAATTTACTAGAGCTCAAAGAATGCTCAGAAAACAGCAGATGGGAGAATCTGTAATAAAACTTGTGTTGTGATTCTTGATTCTCAGAAGGGTAACACTTCTATGGCAGTAATGAAAAGTTAATAAAAGGAAGGAATAGATTATTACAAGTCTAACGGTTTGAGCATGAGAGTGGATCACAGGAAACGGTGTCAATCTGGTAACCTGAAAGACTGTGTAACAAATTGAGCTAAGTCTAAAGGTTCCAACATGAGAGTGGGTCAAAGGGAGCAGTGCCAACCTGGTTACCTTAAAGACTATGTAACAAATTGATAAGTTAGTAACTTGTTTGATTTGTATGGATTCTTGCTTTACAAGTTCTAATATTAACTTACAAGTTGTTTTCTTGCTTGCAGTTGTGTCACCATGTCTGTAATTTTGGTATGTTTTTCTAGGGAACATTTTATGTTATTAGAAAGGAAGGAGTATGATGTTGACATGTTCAATGTTCCAGGATGGAATCGCAAGCTTGGAATGTGAGCGTGTTCGTGAGTGACAGTTACACTGAGGCTGTTCATGGATGTGGTATTAAACATTAAAGCTGAACTTAATGCAACTCACAAGTTGTCATGGAGATTGTCTTTACTTGAGTATCACAACCTGCGCACATGTTATTCCCCATTTCCTCATAGTTGTGAGTAATTTCTACTCCCAGCCACTGTAAATAATGATACCTGTAGTAACGTTAGGCTTAGAAGGAAGGAATTCAAGGTTGTATACCAGCAGTGCTCACTGATGTAAAAATATAAGTGACTGGGTTCAAGGTATTCTATGGAAGCTGGCATCACACTCAACTCCTGTCACTGCTGCAAAGTGCCAGTGCCAGCATTACTTAGTACTTAAGTACTTATCACTCTCTCTTAAAGTGTGAGATTTTACACTATTCCCCGTCACCCCAAGCTGTTGACATGGTCTGAAAGTGCTAGTTATATCAGTTTCAGCCCTACTGATGCGCTATGCTCAAAAAAAGGCGGAGGACACCACCATGTGGGGGACTTTTCGTAATAAGTGCTGCTGTTTAGAAATAAGTACTGTACCAGACACCGACAAACACCGGAACAAATTACACACTGTATGTCAGCCAAGTCGAAATGGTCCCCTATCATCTAGGGCACTCATCAGGGCAGATTTAATTTCCTTTGCAGTCGGAAAAGATTGAGACAAATATAGTTTTCTACGGGAGACTGAAACTGGTTTTTAACTGCCCTCTAAAATCGTGGAAAGGATTGACAGTTGAGTCAAAATAGATTTTCAAGTCTCTGTCAGATCTATGAAGCTTTCTTTTTAAGAGGCCCAGGACAATTGCCCTTCCAAGGGGCTAGTACTAGTTCTAATAAAACATAATCGTTGCCAGCCTCTGCTGGGTGAGCAATTGGTCGTATAATGAAGCTCCCAATGGATCTTAAGACTTGATGGTCCTCTCGATTTTGGAAAAGATCAATCCATGTTATTACTTCAAGGGCCAAGGACACTGTATTCTCAGATACAAGTCAGCAATGTTTGTAAATAATATATCTAGAGGGGCTTTTCCGTTTTGCCAGCAAATTGGGACACAAGTCGGTAGCAGAGATGATAACTTTATATGAATCAAAATGTTTATCTGTAGCCACCTTTGGGGCTGGAGTGTGGGGTTATCATAAGAGCTGCCAAATTCAGGTTTTAGAAAATACATTTTTAAAAAGATTATTAATGATTCATAGTAGCTCACCAACATTATTTTGCCATTCTGAGGTGGGTCTGGAATATGTGAAAGACAGGATAAATATTGGCCCACTGATCCTATGGGGGAAAATCTGGTCCTCAGAAGACCTAACATTCTCTAGGAGTATACTTAGGGATTGTATGAACATGGACAATGCAATGTCACTGCCTTGGCTATCATATGTTAAGAACACCTTCCGTAAGATTGGACTAGAAGAATATTATAATAACCCAAAATTATTCAGAACAATTGGAAAATGGTTATTAAAAATGCATACCGCATTGAAATAAGTATGTCTAACCAGGATCGGGGAATGTCGGTGGTGGGATGCCAAATCATCAGCAATTTTACGTGTCTTTTACTTTGCACATACAATCGCGTTTTCAGATGACTAGACTAAGACTTGGCACATTGCACTTTTTAGTGGCCTATCCTAAACAGGTTGGTTGGTGTGAGAGACTAGCCCCCTGTCCATGCAACAATATGGCCAAACAGAGCACAATGCACATTATGTTGTTTTGTTCATTGTATGCAGTACCTAGAGCACGCTTTATAAAGCCCTTATTGAAAGCGATTCGGCCTTGTTCCTATATGGAGGGCTTTGATCACTTGAGATCATTATCTACGGATGCAATCTGTAGCGCAGTGCTTAGCTTTATCAGAATATCACTTTCAATCCAAAAACGGTACGAACTGTGAAAGGAATCGAAATGTTATATTTATTGTAGGTTCTTTTAAGAATCAATTAAATATATAAATTGTGTTATCGAAGTTTGGGATAATTTTAAAACTGATTGAGTTTTGCTGGTATATTAATAATTATTGGAGAGAATATGTTCATTCCTTATACATGTTTTTAGCTGTATTTATTTTTATATATTTCTTGTATGCAAACTTTTATGATTGACAAGAATCGAATAAAGTTATTTTGATGATGATGATATCTAGTTTCTTCTTAAAAGTGTCATATGTTCACAATATTTTTTTTTTTATAGATTTAGTTTAATGGGTTTCTAGTAAATTGTGATCCTAGCCTCAATTAGCAACAGTTCTGTACATAGCAATAATGCACGTAGCCATCCTTATACAGGTACATTTACAGATTACACTGAGCACAATAAGTGCCTCATTACAAGTTGTGCAGATTTAAGATTTCTCAGGTTTTATGTGGAATTACCAACCCACACAATTACAAGTATACCTTGATGCAGAATTTCAAGTGTTTTTCCAGAATGTGGAAAACCGCAAGGTAAATGGGCTGGGCTGGGAATTCCAGGAGCTGCATGTTATTACTATTTCTAGTCCTCAAACTAGGAATCTCTGTTTCTTGCGGTGGTAACAAACCTCGGTGTCTGCAACACCGAGCCCAGCATTAACAGCCTATTTTCAAACTCAACTCGTACTGAGGGCCTCAGTATGTACAAATAACAAATGAATCATAAAAATAGCATTGCACTGGGTAAGGTGAGGGATTCAGCATAGGCGCAAGAAGATGACATGGCGGTGGATTTTTAGAACTTTATTTCTACCTTTGGAAGAGAACGTTGCCCCTGCGAATATTACAGATATCTGGCATGCAGGTATTAAGAAAATACAGGCCCACAATTCTATTACCGGTTTCCGATGTTTACCTGAAATAGTTTAAAACTGGGCAGATCCCCTATTCTTCCGCTGTCGGATTTTCTATGCACAATAAAGTGGCAGAACGTGATAAAGACTTTAAATGAGTTGTTTGGTTTCATATCTCACCTCATACACGGCCTATTTCTATTTATCACAGAGCTCAATGTGGCTCTGATGGCGAAATGCACTGTACAAATTAGGAATCCATTTCACTGCAAAATGCGACTCCCCTTTGGTTATTTTAAAGATGAAAATGAACCATAGACATGCTGCAAGTAAAACAATGACTTTGTTCTGATAACAAAAGGTGAAAATGGTAAATGGAAAGCTAAAATTGTGTTGTCAGAAATCATTAGCTGGATTAAAATCTAACGCAGTCCCTTTTAAATGACAGTTTGTAACAGATGCAATGAATATGCACCCGTTGCCTGTTTCTTTCAATGACAGGCACTTATCCGGCTGATTAGCAGTGATTACACACTGTCACAACGCAATGTGTTAACAGTTCACTCGAGGAACCTCGGTGCAATACAGAATCATTCATCAGCCACTTGTCAAGATGGCCCTGGTGGAGCCAGCAGCTGGCACTCTCTTGAAACACACACACTTACTTTGCATACATGAGGTAAATAAGAAATGGAAAGAAACACCTTTCAGCTGTTTCAGAGAAAAAGAGGGAAGGTGAGTAAGCTAAGAGAATAATAACATGTAAATACCTGTGTGTCGTTCATGATTTGAATAATGAAAATGTAAAAACAACTCTAAAGGAAAGATGGAAAAAAATCATTGCTATGTATGACCTCGATATGAAGCCTCTGTCGTGAATAGCCTGATTATTCACTGCAGTGATGTAGCATGAGATCTTTCCCACTGTTGCTACATCATTAAGGACCTCTTCACTGCCCTGAGAGGCCTTTCAGCCTGTCACCACAGCCCTCGCTCTAGCACAGCTTGGGGAATGGGTCTGAAGGGCGCAGATGTTGGTGTGGGTGGGTGGCAGGTGTTTGCATTTGGTACAGTGAGAATCCATGTAATGTGTGGCTCCCACTTTACTCCTCTGCCCCTTGAAAGCAGTGGCAGATGATTTCGAGGACTTAACATAACATACAATTATGGACGGGTCTACAGTAAATCCCAGAGATGTTTTTCTCCTCAGGGTTCCGAGTGACTTCATAGACATATAGGGGCAGATTTATGTTTCCTGGCGCATCCCTGCAAATCAGCAGGGATGCGCCAGGAAAGATGCGTCACGCAAGTTTACCCTTGCGCCACCACAGATGCGCCGCATTTACAATGCAGCGCATCGTGGCGCAAGGATAAACAGATGCGTGACGCATCTGATGGCATAAGGACGGCGCATTGCTGGAGTCGTGTCGCAAGCACGACGCAACTCCAGCAATGTTTAGAGGCTGCCCATACCTAACATGCTGCGTCATGCCTTACGCCTGCTTCAAGCAGGCGCAAGGTTTTGACGCAGCAGCGTCGGAAAAGTGACTGAGTGAAATCTTGTAGATTTCACTGCGTCACTTTTCCGAGGCTTTTTCCGATGGAACGCCCACCCTGCATACATTAAACCTGACGCAGGTTTAATGTGGCGCAGGGCTTTACACCGTGACACATCTCCATAGATGCATCACGATGTAAATGGGGCGCAACATGGCGCAGGGTTTACGCCGCCGCTGCGTCACAAAAGTGACGCAACGGCGGCGTAAAAGTGGCGCAAGTCTAACATAAATCTGCCCCCTAGAGCTTTGCTCATATTGTCTATTTGATGAAACACAGAACCTCTGTCAGTATATGTTATGTATGGCATTCATTAGAACCCATTATCAAGAACTTTGGGTGCGAAACCTGGTCATTTAATATCTCTGGCCCTAAGCAGGTGTTCAGGCAGACACTGCTCTGTTTCCTCACTCCTGTCTCCAGATACCTGAAGAAGGCAGTAGAATGGCAGCCCATTGTTTGTTGCCTCTCTGGAGTCTTAACAGACTCAAATGAGGTAGGGAGTGTCAGACACAATTTGCACGGACCCACAGTAACAGGGGACCCCGGACTGCACTCATGAGTGGCGATAGCTCTTGAAGAGCCCCTCTCAGTGGGCGCTGGTAATCTGATTGAGGGGGAAGAGTGCTACAGGTGGGACTGGTAGATGGAAGGCAAAGCAGGTGGAGAAGGAGGGTGTCGGGATACCAAGTTCTAAATATTTCTAGATGGGTTTAGGATGGGTGGGGTGTGTTTAGGATGAATGAGGGCATGAGATGTAAAAGGTGGTTTTGGAGGGACAGCTGTATTGTGTTAATTTTTCAGCACAGAGGATAGCAACAAGGGCAGTTGACATTTGTGGTATGACACCAGGTCATACATTTTTTTTCATCTTCAGTCAGGAGACAGGGCTGAAGGAAGAGAGACAACAATGAATGTGTCCTTGTGTAACGTAACTCGGGCTCATGTATAATGCTCCAATACCTTCAGGTCGAGTATGGACTATAAAACTGCAAATCAAAAAACTATGGGTTAGATGTATCAAGCCAAATTGCGATTGCAAATTGTGAAATTTGCAGAATTTAACTGTTTGCCATCGCAAAATCGTAGTGTGCAATGTGTAGTGTGCAATGTAGGGAAGAAAAAACCCACTTGCAAAATAAGGAATCACAAAATTTGCGATTCCCTATTTTGCGCACGCATTTAGAGGATCGTAATTTGCGATTCCCCAAATGCTCTTCTAGTAGCCATC
The DNA here is from genome assembly GCF_964204655.1 of Triturus cristatus. NCBI lineage: Eukaryota > Metazoa > Chordata > Amphibia > Caudata > Salamandridae > Triturus > Triturus cristatus. Next base: position 1,113,431,602 of record NC_140581.1, on the reverse strand, counting down.
GCAAATTGCAATATTGCTTTAAGGAATCGCAAATTACCACCAACTTCAAGTTGGTGGTAATTTGCAATTTCCTAGAAAAATGCACTTTTATGCATTTTTCAAAGTGCCATGTGGCTCACATACATGCCCTTAGGGCATATATGTGCACCACATGTGCACACATGCACAATTCATGGGTGCACCAGGGTGTCCTTTCGGAACCCTTGAATCCTTGAAATTGCATGCGCAATTTGCGAGTACCTATTGGGTACTCACAAAGTGCGCATGCAATTCCCATTTATTCCTATGGGCCTGTTGGCACATAAAAATGAATGGGAAGCCATTCCTTATTTGCGACTCGCAATTTGCAAAATCTTTTTTTTCCAATTTACTTTCTAGCGCTAAACATTGGAAACACTCCAGACTTTCAAAACTAGCAGCGATGATGGTGGCAGGGCTGGAACCATAGGATGCACTCACAGCATTGCAGATGACTTTGCTTTGGAGGGTCTCTCATCCTCTCCCTGCCCTCTCAGTTTGCATGCATGGTGTGAATTGTGTGTGCTTTGTGTTACCACATCCCCCTCACCCCAACTCACATAAAAATAATACTTTTTGAAAATCCCCAGAGAATTTGATGTTAATGTATGGTCATGGCCTTACACTTGTTCGTTTTACTGCCCAATTTAGATTTTTGTATGTTTGAATGAGTGTTACCTTGCAGTTTAGCTCTGCCTGACAGCTTGAACTGCCTTGCGTCTGACTTTCCAGACCATTTTCAAAATGGATTTTCCTACAGATTGTATCTAGAGGTACATTCCTTGGAGGAAAGCTCATTATGGTTCAACATACATTGCTCTTGATAAATTGGATTTTCTAGGAACCAAGTTTGTGTCCAGTTTCAACGCCACTGTTGTACTCGCAATAGGCAAGGTGATTTAGTTAGGTTTATGGAAAATGCAAAAAGGTTGCTGCTGATTTAGGCTTCCTCCAGCTCCCTCGTCGCTTGTTATTCTCACCACTCCTGGGAGAGACAACATTTACACAAACATGCTTACCCAGGAAAGGACGCCCTGTTGGTGGGGGATCCACCATCAAACTCTAGCTATCTCAGTGACATTCGAACACAATGTACATCACCAGGCTCTTGGGCTCGATGCATCTCATGTTTCATTTCTTTCAGAAGTGTTTTCTATCCTAACTGAAAATGCTCAAGCAGACTCTGTAGCACCTAAGTATTCTGAGGAAGCCACAACCACAAACAAACAAGAACACATATATACTTCATATTCTTCACTAGGCACTTAGCAATTATACATTTTGTGAGGTATATACAGAAGACACAGGTCTCCACAATTAAATATGTCTGTAATCCCCTAGCATCCTACACCCATGAACATACCTGTTCATGGCAAATAAAAAGAGAAATATTTAGTGAGACATTCAACATGGTTCACATCAAAGGGCATTCTCAACATGGTATTTGAAAGTACACTGAGCACATAGTCGTGGAAGGAGATGAGGGAGGGAGTTCAAAGAAAGAAGGTAGGATGTAAGGAAGGTTATACTTGTAGCGTCTTCCCAGCCTGGGTACCCGCCAATGAACACACCACACACGGAGCTTAGTATAACACATCTTTATTCTTCAGCCATTCATTGGTGCCATTACTTTCACCATTACTTACCTTGAAGAAGTCACTGTGTGACGAAACATGTGTCAGCTGTCTACGCGTTATGAATATATAGAAGAATATAGAGGCTGTCAAACTGTTTGAAATTTGCTACTACATTCAATACACAATTGAATTGCTTACGAGAATCCTTACTTTAGGGACTAACTACATCCTTTGGACTTCAATTGAGTAATGTATTATCTTTCTTAATCATAATATTAATCATATTATACACAGTGGATATTTTCCATTGTGAGCTAGCATCTTAAGTAGTAGGGCCTGTCATATCAATATAGCACCACCCCAAATGTATTTTATTGTATTGACATTCCCTCCATTAATACTTTGAGCAAGACGTGCGTTTAAAAAACATTACTACTAAATCAAGAGAGCCGGAAATGTGACCTTTACAGCAATCTGAAAAACGTCACTGTTCCGAGAGCCGTTCTCAGCTCCTTAATTTCTGACGTCATGTGAAGTTTTTTGAATGGATCGCTACAGATATGGATGGCTCCATAAGCACAACTCTGAACACTTCTCCTTGAGACAAATTCACTGAGTGCAGTAAATGATGACACTCTTCAGGGCATTAAGTAAGTTATTTATTTCTTATTGTCTAAATGTCAATTTGCATTTTGCAACACCTGGTTGATCTCCACCTAGCAGTGCTTCAGTTTGTAGTGTTATTTTGTAAGTTATGATTATCTGTGTCTGTGCGTCATAAACCAGGTTGAATATTCTTTTAACATTAACACTGGATATATTGTACACTTTTATCTTGCGTGGCAGCGTGGTACCTTTATGTATGGTTTGACCAGCATGTTCTCGACCATCAATGTGTAAATTCTTCGCAACACTTCTGTTGTCTTCATTTGCTTTACATCAGCTGGAGTTGTGCTTTGACTCCATGTGCATGAAGCGTTGATTCCATTCTTCAACAGTGACACACGTGGCAAGCACGCACAGTTTGCGTGGACCACTGCAAACTCTCTGGGAGAGCACAGCCGTTGTTCAGGTCACTTCTCCACTATCTCATCACCATTTGTTCGTCTTCCCACTCAGCCTGGGTACCCGTTAATGACCACACCACACACAGAGCTTAGTATTTCATGTCTTTATTCTGCTGCATGTAACTGCAAACTCAACATTCTAAAACAAGCTTTCATGACATTGCGCTCTGACACCAACGTCATTTCTTGTGTTTCACTGTCGTGAATTAAAGTGCTCTAAGAGATTACTGTATTGGATAATTCTTTTGGCGTCTGTCTCTCATGAGTGTAGCAAGGTATCCAAAATTTAGCCATTCTTAATTTGATAATTCCTTAGCCCGAAATTTGACTAAGTGGCCTGAACTTGTTTATTGGGACCCTTTGAACTATTCAAAAGGCAGTAACAAATTTACAGGGGTTTAAGTCATAAAAAAGTTGACATTTATAATATGAACCTCTACAGTACAGTCCATGTTATGATGTAATTTTCCAAACACAATGAGATGATGGAAGGAGTGCTGCAACTTTTCAGACACTGTAATTTTGCCATTTGAAGAAATAAATGTGTGCCCCTTCATAGCATGTCATCCCAGGAAAATCACACTAAAAAGAGATGGCAGTGGTAGAAATGTTAGCACCTCCGTTAAGTTTACAAGTATAAGATCACTGCTGTTATAGCGTGCTCGATGAAAAACTCTATGTCATCATATTAATGTTACCCAGTATGAGGAAAAAAAATTCCATATACTACACAAAAGAAAATGTGATTCAGAGCACAGCAACAAGATAGTTTAAAGCCAACTCTGTTGTCGGTTATTTTTTAATTCAAACAACACTCTAAGAAAAACTAAATTGGCTGTGTGATAGAGTCCGTATATAAGCACAATATTTGAATAGGTTGTTAATTTAATGACAAGTAGGTAGAATGTAGACGCAGACAGCCGACACGTGTTTCGACGTGCAGACCACTTTCTCAAGGCTTCAACTGTAACTATTCAGTTTGTTATTTGTAAGCATAGGACAGTTTCCAGTCCCCTTGGTGTACTGGGGAATTGGACAGTGAAAACTTCTAGAATATCCAAGGTACAGCAGATATACTTTCAGAATCAGAGGTGACCATTCAGGTAAGAGAGTCAAACTCCCAAAAACCTGTATTTGACCTTCTCGGTACGATAGATTCAAAACAATCCTGTAACACCATTGATTATATGATTATCCCATTATTCGTGAGAGGCGGCCCGTATCCGTAGCGCTCCCAAATTTACTAACCATCCTCACTTGACAAGTCTTGTATCTTATCCACTCGTCTTCGTAGTTTAATTGTGGGGGACAGGCATATCTTGCCTGTGTGTGTTCCATGCAGTCCATTTTCAATCCCATTTTTTAGGGCACCCTCTATTCTTAAACACATCCTTCTCTTCAATCATGGCTCTATCCATATCTCCCACCCACCCATTCAGTAGTGGAGGGTCCCTAACACCCCATTTTTGTGCGATATTGTGTTTTGCCAGGGCCCACCCTAGTGAGACCCATGATTGGTCAGTTAGGGTTAAATCCGTTGCCTCTCAGATATTTAAGAGGCAGAGTTTCAGGGTGGGGTTCAACTTTTTCCCCACTACATCCTCCATCCGAGTTGTGACTGCGTCCCAGTATTTTTGAATGATTGGGCATACCCATATTGTGTGGAAAAAGGTCCCTTCTAAGGTGCATCGAAGTTGGCACTGGGAATCAGACCGCTTTCCCATCTTTACCAGGACTTTTGCAGATAGGTGAATTTGGTGTAGGGTCTTAAGTTGGACCAGTCTCAACCTCATAGGGATGGCGATTTCCCTAGGGGAGCACAGAGGATCTCGCCAATTATCGTCTTTTAGTATTCCCACATCTATCTCCCACTGTTGTCTAAGTTTAATCAAAGGGGCCGGCCAGTTATCAATCAGTTTTTTATATGTGAGAGAAATGGCTTTCTTGGGCACTGGGTCTAATAGTAATCTCTCTTCGAGCAGGTATGACTCAGGGACCAGGCCTTCCCTGGGCATCACCACTTTTAGGGCATGGCTAATCTGTAGATATCTGAAAGTTTCAGATTGTGGCAGTTGATATTCTTTCTGGAGGACCGCATATTTGACCAGTCCTTTATTATTCCACATGTGCCTTACATACAAGATGCCGATCAGGTCCCATTTGTCAAACCCAGGGCAGGAACTCAAGCAGCCCAGCCACTTGGGCTCCCAGAGTGGGGTTGCTAGTGTGATTCTTTCATCCCAACCCAGTCTTTTGTTGACTGCATGCCAGATTTCTACTGTTCAAGCTGTGGGTCCTGTTAAGCCTGATGCTTTGGGGTTTGTATATAAGGCTCTTTGGTATCCCCCCATCCCATCAGCCATAGATCCATACAGGTACTTGGCTCATCATGGGCCCCATATACCCATCGGTTTATCACTGTTAGTTGTGATGCCCAGTAGTACAATCTGAGGTCGGGCAGTGCAATCCCGCCATCATACCATCCCACCGCTAACTTCTGCAATGCTATACGTGGTGCCTGCCCATCCCATATTAAAGTGCGAACCACATTGTCAATATCTGAGAAGTAGGAATGTGGGACCTCAAATGGGGTATTTTGCAGAGCATATAAAAAACTAGGCAGCGCCAACATCTTAAAGATCGCTGCTCATCTCAGTAGAGTCAGTGGGAGGCCTCACCAGTGCTTAACATCAGTTCACAAGCATGCCAAGGGGCCACGCAGGTTGGTTTCATAGAATCTAACCGTGTCCAAGGTTATGTATATCCCCAGGTAGAGGAATCCATCTTTCGCAATAGGGATGACGTAGTCTTTCAGTAGTTTGGTTCTAGGGTCATGTATTGGGAACAGTTGTGATTTGGACAATTTATCGTATAGCCCGAATGGTTACAGAAATGCTGAAGATATGTAGTATGCGGTGGATTGAGGACGCAGGGGATGCCATATACAATAAAATGTCGTCCGCGTAGAAGGATATTCTGTCCTCGTGCTGGTCCGTCCACTTTAGTCCCTGTGTCAGAGGGTACCCCCAACCCAAATCGCCAGGGGTTCCAACACCAGAGCAAAACCCAACAGTGAGAGTGGGCACCCCTGCTTGGTTCCTCTGCACAGTCAAATCTGTCTTGATGTATGGCCATTAACTACAATTTGTGCAATTGGGTCCGCATAAAAAAAGTTTAATCCATCCTATGAATTTTTTTTCAAACCCCACCTGCTCCAACATCGCAAAGACATATGGCCATTCAATAGTGCCAAAGGCCATTTTGGCGTCTAATGGGGCTACTTCTTCTAGTAGTGAGTCTTTTCGACCCAGTATACTATACAGGCGACGCAGATTTGAGGTCATATTACAGCCTGGCATGAAGCCCACCTGATTCGAGTGCACCAATTTATTGAATAGTGGGATGAGTCTATTTGCCAATACTTTCACAAGTATTTTGGCCTCTGCCTCAGGTGGGAGATGGGCCTATACGCCCGCATGTGTTTGCAGGCTTGCCCTGCTTATGTACTACCACTATCGAAACAAGGTCGGCAACAGACCTTTGTCATAACTCTACAACTACATTTGTTGTAGATGGGGTGTCAATTTGGTTGACGCTAACTTAAAGAACTCGATCGGGAGTCAGTTTAGTCCCATTGCTTTACCTGAGCGTATATCGCAGATCGCTAGCTGTATTTCTTCTACAGTGGGATCTCCCTCAAGGGGATCTCATTTCCCAGGTGGGATGCTAGTAACCTGAATAGTGGCTAAAAGGTTCTGGCATTCTGTAAAGTTTGCCGTCGTTCTTGAGGTATCGGTTGCTTTGAAATGGGTAGCAAATGTCTCTGCTATATCTTGCTGGTGAATTATGTCCACCCCTGTGGAATCTCTGAGCTGGTGGACCCATCTACTCGCCTGCTCTTTTCTTTCTAGCCATGCAAGTAGTTTGCCAGTTCTTTCACCATGTTCATTTATCTCATGATATATAGTCCTTTGTCTGGCTCCAGCCATATCAGTGAGTAATAGTTTGTAGTCTAGTCTCTTAGCTGCCAGCGCTTGTAGAGCCACGTCAGTGGTAGTCTAAGTTAAGTTAGCTTGGTCTACTAGAATCTCCCTATCTAACTGCAATTCGCTTTGTTAGTTCTTTTTTGTGTCCCACCATTAATGCCAGTGCACGCCCTTTAATGACTGCACCAAATGTGCCCATTAGGATCTGGGACAATGCCACCGAGCCCACATTGTCTCAAAAGTATAGTTCTACATCATGTAACAATTCTGCCTTGATATGTGGGATTTACAGTGCCCGCGGGATGATTGCCCACGGGATGATTGTGAGGGTGGTCCGCTGTGGTTGAAACCCTCTGTGCATCCTAATCAAAACAGGGGAGTGGTCCGAAATACCTTTAGCCAGATAATGGGCTTCAATAAATTCGGTCCTGTTGGCCGTATGTGTGAACATATAGTCTATTCGGGGTTGGGTATAATGGGCCCCGAGTGAAAGGTAAATTGACTGCTAGTGGGGTTAAGCTGTCGCCAAATGTCAGTTAGTCCAAGAGATGAAATAAAGGCCGTTATTTTTAACCCAGTACTTGGGCCAACCAGTCCCTCATCCCGTTAAATGTCAGATTGAAATCGCCCCGATCACTAGAGTACCAATGGGAAGGTCTAACATGAATTTGCTATGATCCTGCAGTGGGGTTTGCTGTAGTGCTGGGGAAACATATACAGACAGTTTCCCTTCCCAGTTTCCGGTGGCTGCCGCGAATCGGCCCTGATCGTCAGCCCATGTTTTACTAATCATGTATGGCCAGTTCTTACAGAGAAGAATACCAGTCTCACTGGAACTAGATGTGAACCTGGCATGTGTTACGAGTCGATAGCCCCATCTGTTTAATGCCTTGCACTTATTACCAACTAAATGTGTTTCCTGTACAAGGGCGACATCGGGTGCTTGTCATTTAAAATACTGAAGGACCACGCCCCTCTTCAATTTGTCTCCCAGGCCATTCATGTTCCATGTAAGGAACGTCAGGTTCCTACCTATCTTGTTCATCCTGAATGTTGGAGTGTCATGTGAGCTGGATATAGTGTAGTACCTGCCTCCATCTTCTTGTCCCCAGTATGTATCGGTCTTTGTGTAGTTTCTCTCATCGCCTAGAGCGGAGACATCTCTGTCCATCTCTCACCTCAGTGCCCTCGTACCATATGGAACCTATATAAGTCTCTCTTACATCTCTGGTTCTTGGCTGCCTACAAATGTAGCAACACTGCCTTTGCTAAATCTTTGTTTTATATGAGCTATATCTTTCCTGTGCCATCGTTGAACAGTAAACTAAACTAATATCCTCCCTACCCCCAACACCCCCCTCCCTGCCGCCCTGTTTAACGGAGTCCTAAGGCCCGCTTCCCCAACTATGCAGAGTGCCTGTCGCCCTCCCATCCCTATGTGGTGGTGCCGTGGCCCAACCTTCGACCCGTCCCCCCCTTAATCGATTAGACACTATGCTTTAAGTCATCACACATGTTACCAATATACTCATCTATTTTTCTTAGGATTCGGCACCTGGCATTCCTCCCATTTTAACCTGGAAGTTGGTTACCAGATGATCCTGCGGTAATTAGAGCTTCGCTCGTCTATCTTCAACATCATTTCCCCTTATTGTACTCTTTACTTTCAGTCTCGAGTGTTTCAGTTCAGAGCTACTTATCTGAGTTTCCCCCTTCTCTGGGGTGCTCATAGCCTCAGTCTTGCTACCAATCTTAGGGCCTTTCAGGATCCTCCACCGATGTGCTGGTCCCCATCATCTTGTGTTAGATCCTGCCGCTACTTCGTCGTTCATCGCTCTGCCCGTTTCGAACTCCCGCCAGATCCCATTCGCCGCCAGCCATCCAGCCAGTCTAGGGCCTCCTCTAGCTCCATGAAGAACCAGCTTTTACCCTCCGCCTCCACTTGCAGTTTCACCGGAAACTGCATAGCATACTTAAGTCCCTGTGCCCTGAGAGCTTTTTTGACCTCCAGGAAGGAGCGTCTCTGTTTCTGCACTTTGGCAGTAAAATCAGGGGAAAAAGATATGGTGCCGATCTCCTACTTAAGGGGGGCGCACTTCGAGCCGTTTGGAGGATAACGTCTCGGTCCCGAAAATTAAACACCCTTGCAGGGATGGGTCAGGTGGTGCCCCTGGTTTGGGCCTTCCCCCAGGTATATAGTGAGCTCGCTCAGTAGAGAAATAATTGGAGAGATGCTTAGGCTGCAAGTGTTTTAACACTAATTCTTCGACGAACAAGTCTGACGTTGGACCCTCCGCCCTTTCTGGTACACCTAGGATGCAAGCATTATTCCATCTTGTGCGCCCCTCATAGTCATTGAGTTGCATTGAGAGTAGTTGGGTGTGACTTTGCAGCTCCGCAACTTTTTTCTTTAGTGCTGAAGTGTCAACCACAAGGCCTTAGGTGCAGTCTTCCACCTCAAGTACTCTAGAGTCCATTTTCCTGAGGCCTGCTCTAAGCAAGGAAATATCAGTGGAGACTGAGCCTATCCGACCTTCTAGCGAGGTGTGAACTCCGTTAATCACCGCCATGATGTCTTGTAGCATAGGGGAATCTTGTTCCTTTGGGTTTGTTGGGTTTTCTTGATCGTTGCTTGTGCTCGCTGTCCGTCCTTCTTGTGATTTGTGGCAGGTAAATGTATCTATCTTTGGTTGCTGCGAGCGCCGACCCCCTTTATTAGATGCAATGTTTGGGTTGGAACTGTTGATTCAATCGGGATGGGTACTCTCCGCCGCCTACCGTGGTATGGCTCATGTGACCTGACGGTTTTCCCCTTCTGCCAAGTCTCAGTATGAGAGTATTTGATTTGTATACGTTGCTTGCTCTGCTATGGGGCCCGCCCTTCTCTGGTTCACTACCGGATTAAAACGCAACACTTCCAGACTTCGTTGTGTTGATATACTGGGCCGGCATTGTTGATTGCTTATCAAATCAAGGGCACATTTGTGTAACTTCTCGCTTTGTTCCTAGTCAGGTGCAGCACTGATCAACGCTCGTTTTACTCCTGTGGTGTTACTCCATCCCACCTAACTCTTGTCCGGTAGTTTCGCGATCAGCAGGATAGCGAGGATGACACTGTCCAGACCGGCCCTTCTAGAATGGACCACCGCTGTTTACCAGTGCAGCATGAGGGGTAGCACTGCCCTAGCTCTTTTACAGACCGTGATCAGCCTCCCACTTCCTGTGCAGCTATGGGGCCGGCTCTTTTGCAATTGTCATAGTGGCAGCACTAAGTTACTCAGTGACGCTCTACTCGGGACAGGCCGGTGTGTCCCCTTATCAACTGCTGCATGGGGCTAAATGGTCGGATATCACAGCCCGCCGTTTCAATTGCTCTCAGTGTGGGCTATAATTGTCTCTTCAATCGGGATTGGGGCTGCACATTTCCAGCCTTAGTTCAATGCACTATGCTATTGTTATTGTGCTTCCCATAAAGCAATTCTGCAGCCATGACCGTAGTTTAAAGACCTGGAGGGCTCCGATGTGAACTCTGGGGCCGTCTGGTGCGCCGCACTTCGGGTTAAATTATGTGTCATTTCCCCGGCCCGCTATTAGCCTCCACACTATTGTTAACTTAAAGTCTTATTGCAGAGTTGTCTCGCAGCCATGCTACCGTGGTATGCTGTCTTTTGCCACCACTCGTCTCTGTGCAGTCTTTCGCAGTAATGGGCCGAGGTCCATCCGGAATGCCGCATCCAAGGGCCCCCTTCGCAGCTAGCTTGCTCTCCGTTTCTCATGGGCAGGGCAGCCCGCTCACTTGAGACCACTGTTTCTCTCAGCGATTTGGCCGCAATCTTATCGACCCTTGTTCTTCGGTTCAGATAAATATTCACACTCCGGGGTCGAGTCTTCAGGTGCAGCTCAATTTCCCCTTCTCGGTGCGTGTTGCCTTAAGCCAGATCTTTACAGGATAATCAGCGAGCTAGGCCAATCGGGCCGGAGCTGCATTAATGTGCGGCCACTACTCCTGGCAGTTGGCCACAACCCCCTCACATCCCACCTTAATACAATTCATTATAATCACAGTTGATCAGAACACGTTCAAATATGTCTTAAAAGTCTTAATACAAATTCATTATAATTGCAGTTAGTCAGTACCCTTAAATTCCATCTCTCAAAGTCGAATATATTAATAATCTCCCATTATTCCCCTCCTTCAAAGTCAATGGTCCTGTCTGATCCAATTCACTAATCCACCTCCCAAGTGCCAGTAACTAGTACCCTTAAAATTACTGATACTGAAAACATACCTCCAAATTATGTATTGATAATCTCCTCCAGATTCCCTGTTCCATCCATCCAAATAATGAGGAGGTTTTCCACAAAACAATAAATATATATGTCTATGTGTTTGATAGAAATTAACACACACATTCATGTCCCAAGCCCATTACAATTGGGCGAGTTGCCCCAATGTAGTGGTCTACCCAGGTGTGCTAAACACAGAACCAGCACCCCTCCATAATGCAAAAAATATATATGCAAATGTGTAGTCAAGTTTGACTCATATATTAATATCCCATGCCACTACTCATCAAGTGCAATGTTGAATCATAGCTGTTAACATTATGTCGACCATGGGACGGGGTTTTTGTTTAGAACCCCCCTCCTAAAATCCTATTACTAATCGCCCCCCCTGTTTGCTTCCCTTCTGAAAGGTATATTAACCAAAACAATCGTACTTTGCAGTGTGTAAGGAATAAAACCGTCCCTCCCATTAAGCAGTTCCAACGCACCCCAAACACAGCAGACCTCCTGTTGCCTGTCCTCACGTGACTAGTAGTGCGTTCAAATCCAGCTCGCCTTCTCTCCCGGCTGGTTCGATAAATCCCGCCATGAGCCAGCCACCTCTGACCTCCTTCGATTGAAACAGCTTCTAGGCCAATCAAATCATCTCTTTTCCATGCCACTGTTTAGCGTATTCAAAGAATGTTCCCTCTCTGGTCCTCCATGGTGAAAGCCAATCACACGCATGCAATATGACAATGTCTGACCCGCCTGATCTTGGGCGTGGCCAGCGTGCAAACTCCGGTAGTCCACTACTTTGAAAGCTTCCAAAGTGCTCCCTCTCTGGTCCTACATACTACTAACCAATTACAATTCACCCAGCTTCAGCCAATACTTGATCCTCCTGATTCTGGGCGTGACCAAAGTTCATACTTGAATTGTGCGATGTTCGCATTCTGTTTAAAAGAACGCGAACATCTCTTTTCATATATTTTCCATGCCACTGTTTAGCATATTCAAAGGATGTTCCCTCTATGGTCTTCCATGGTAAAAGCCAATAACCCACATGCAATGTCTCAATGCCGACCCGCCTGATCTTGGGCATAGCTAGCGTGCAAACTCAGTTAGTCCACTATTCTGAAAACTTCCAAAGTGCTCCCTTTCTGGTCCTACATACTACTAACCAATCACAATTCACCCAGCTTCAGCAAATACTTGATCCGCCTGATTCTGGGTGTGACCAAAGTTCATACTTGAATTGTGCGATATTCCCGTTCTGTTTAAAACCTTCTAAATGGGTGCAATTTAACAAGGACCTAGTCACCAAGGTTAAGATCGTGGCCATGCTCCTGACTTGGGATGGCAGTGGCAGCTCCAACCTGGAGAGACACAATGCACTACATTACCCAACCCCTTGCAGTAGTTGAAAATCATGTCGCCTGTGATATTCACAAGCAGATTTGCTAGCACAGCAGGCAGTCACATGGCACACTGATGAGTATCTCATGTGGCGACAATCGTATTCTTCTGTCAGGGATGCTTTGAATACTCATAAATACTAATACATGAATACTCATGAATACTAATTGCAAAACATCTGGCCATATGGATTCAAGCTTGCCTGGCTGATGAGGGGTATTATCGCGAAACCGGTCTCAGGATGCTTGTTTCCAGTTCAGGGAAGACCTGGCTTGACAGTTCAGGCTTGACTGTTCCCATGAGGCACAGGGTCAAGAATGATTTGCATATAGCTGGGTCAGAACTAAGGTGGGGAATGAGCTAAAGAACGATGTTGGATTCAACACAGATCTGTGACTGGGGGTGAATGTCTGAAAAATGTCAGCTCTCCGTCCATCATCTCCTTGTGTTTGCTTTGTTCACCATAAATTGGCTGGGTACGCCCAGACGTGGGTCCCTTGCGCACTTTCCCACTGTATTCAAGCTAGCCTGGCTGATGAGGGGTGTTGCTTCGAAACCGGTCCCAGGATGCTTGTTCACGGTTCAGGGAAGACCTGGCTTGGCAGTTCGGGCTGGACTGTTCCCATGAGGCACAGGGTCAAGACTGATTTGCATATAGCTGTGTCGGAACTGAGGTGGCAAAGTGAGCTAAAGAACGATGATGGATTCAAACCAGATCTGTGACTGGGGGTGAGTATTTGAAAAGTTTCAGCTCGCCACCCATCATCTCCTTGTGTTTGCTTTATTAGTAAATATTGTCACCCTCATTTGCTCTGAAAGATAGCATGCTCTAGTAATGGAGAGCAATTATGCCACTTCAGCAGCTGTAACACCTTGGAGCCAGAAAGCTTCTATCACCTCCTGAATTTTATGCTCAGCATAAGTTGCTCTCAAATTCCCCTAATTGTTTCTTAGACATGAACCATGAACAAAGATTACACAGTCAGACTCACCCATGGGTTCACGCTTAGGTGCCGATCACGATCCGGTAAAAAATGTCCCCGTACGACCCGTATCGGGTCTTTTTACCGTACGAATCGTACAAGTGCCGTACGAACTGGCAATCACGATTCGCATGGTAAAAAGTCCATACGAACCGCACTGGGAATCATTCCCCACACGTCCTCGGGTCGGAAAATGTGTCCGACACGTCCTCGGACGATTTACCTTACAAACGTGAAAAGCCAAGTCCGACCGAGGAATCACGATCCATCCCGTGCATCCGAGCGTACAACCGTATGGAAAAAACACCGTCCGCACCGAACTCCAATAGCAACCATGGAGACATGTGCCCGCATACGCGCCCAACACTCCCCCCAGCCCCCGTACGTCCGACACGTACCCCCCGTGTATTTACACCCCAGTACGTTCAAGTCGCACCCCCACCCCAGTACGTGTCGTACCACCGTCTATGTACACCCCAGTACGTTCCAGTCGCACCCCCACCCCAGTACGTGTCATACCCCCGTGTACCTACACCCCAGTACGTTCCAGTCGTACCCCCACCCCAGTACGTGTCGTACCACCGTGTACCTACACCCCAGTACGTTAGAGCCCCACCCCCACCCCAGTACGTGTCATACCCCCCGTGTACCTACACCCCAGTACGTTCCAGTCGTACCCCCACCCCAGTACGTGTCGTACCACCGTCTATGTACACCCCAGTATGTTCGAGCCCCACCCCCACCCCAGTACGTGTCATACCCCCCGTGTACCTACACCCCAGTACGTTCCAGTCGTACCCCCACCCCAGTACGTGTCGTACCACCGTCAATGTACACCCCCCCACCCCTGTACGTGTCGTACCACCGTCAATGTACACCCCTGTACGTTCGAGTCGTACCCCCACCCCTGTACGTGTCGTACCACCGTCCATGTACCCCCCCCACCCCTGTACGTGTCGTACCACTGTCAATGTACACCCCCCCACCCCTGTACGTGTCGTACCACCGTCAATGTACACCCCCCCACCCCTGTACGTGTCGTACCACCGTCTATGTACACCCCCCCACCCCTGTACGTGTCATACCACCGTCCATGTACCCCCCCCACCCCTGTACGTGTCGTACCACCGTCAATGTACACCCCCCCACCCCTGTACGTGTCGTACCACCGTCTATGTACACCCCCCCACCCCTGTACGTGTCGTACCACCGTCCATGTACCCCCCCCCCACCCCTGTACGTGTCGTACCACCGTCAATGTACACCCCCCACCCCTGTACGTGTCGTACCACCGTCAATGTACACCCCTGTACGTTCGAGTCGTACCCCCACCCCCGTACGTGTCGCACCACCGTCCATGTACCCCCCCCCACCCCTGTACGTGTCGTACCACCGTCAATGTACACCCCTGTACGTTCGAGTCGTACCCCCACCCCCGTACGTGTCGCACCACCGTCCATGTACCCCCCCACCCCCGTACGTGTCGCACCACCGTCCATGTACCCCCCCACCCCTGTACGTGTCGTACCACCGTCAATGTACATCCCTGTACGTTCGAGTCGTACCCCCACCCCTGTACGTGTCACACCACCGTCCATGTACACCCCCCCACCCCCGTACGTGTCGCACCACCGTCCATGTACCCCCCCACCCCTGTACGTGTCATACCACCGTCAATGTACACCCCCCCACCCCTGTACGTGTCGTACCACCGTCAATGTACACCCCTGTACGTTCGAGTCGTACCCCCACCCCCGTACGTGTCGCACCACCGTCCATGTACCCCCCCCACCCCTGTATGTGTCGTACCACCGTCAATGTACACCCCTGTACGTTCGAGTCGTACCCCCACCCCCGTACGTGTCGCACCACCGTCCATGTACCCCCCCCACCCCTGTACGTGTCGTACCACCGTCTATGTACACCCCAGTAGTTCCTGGCGCACCCCCAACACAACCTCCTAAGTACGGAGCGCACCCCATGCCCCAACATCACAACCGCATGTACGAGTCGTACAAAGCCACACACAAGGACATCACCGTACAACCAAATGGCCCATGTACACACCGTACACACGCTCAAAACGCACGTACACAACCAGGACAAAACAAAACAACACAAGAATACACCATTCGAAAGGCACAAAGCCACTAAACATGGCCAACAACCACTAAAATAACACAATCACTGACCTGCAACTGCCAAAAACAAACAGAGGCCCAATACACCACCACTCCTTATAACACACCCACCCAAAATTCAAACACTGCCACACCCACCCATGGACCAATAAAAAGGGCCCACACACACAAACCATGAGCCTTTGCAACAGACTCACTGCTGCCAGACACCACAGACCCAGACTACAAGCTACACCACACCTTACACTTGCACACCTTCACACGACCACCCTCACAAACACCCTCTCATCACATTCACACACACACACAACCATCCACACCCCCCCCAACATCCACACACCCCCCACACCCACACCATCCCCACCCACACCCCTCACCATGCCCACTACCAAGAATCCAAAGTTCAGTCACCGAGAGTTGGAGGTCCTTGTTGATCAAATCCTCAGAGTCGAGCCACAGATCTTTGGAACATTGGTCAGAAGCACCAGCCTGGCAGCCAAAACAGCCATGTGGCAGACCATCGTCGATGCTGTGAATGCTGTTGCGGACACCAGGAGGACCAAGCAGGAATGCCAGAACAGGTGGTACGATCTGCGGAGGAGGGTCAGAGCCAAGAGGCAGGAGGAACACGACCAGGCCAACGCCACCGGAGGAGGGCCCTCCCGCAGACCCGTACAGTACCATCCCTGGGAGGAGAGGGTGATGGCCATACTGCCGGTGGAGGCAGTCGAAGGATTAGAAGGACTCCGAGACCCGGGTGAGTACACAAACAACGCACCTCACATGGGGGGAACTGCAACCACAACCAAAATCACTAACAGGCACGCAACCACCACAAGCCATCGCATGACTCAACCACACTCCATGAGCAGGCACATGCCACTGCTGCCACCATGCCCCATGCACCCAGCTGGACAATGTCAAGTCACAGGCCACAGAAGACAACAACACATGACACGGTAACCCGGATGGCGGGAGGCTGGGCACCAAAAATCACATAGTGCGACTCCAAAGCAGACAACAATGCCCTCTGCCCATATGGCCTAGGTCACAGCCAGACAAACAGTGTGTCCCAACACAGGAATGACTTGCCAGCAAATGCCGGACGCCTTGCATCAACACATGGGGGTGAAGGCACTGGTTTGCACATGACGGCAGCTAATGAACAGCCAACATTGTGAAAGAGTGGCAGCACACACCACCACAGCAGCAGCGCACAGACACACATCACACCAAATGGGTGCCTGGAGATCAGAAACAAACTCACATCAACAAGCCAAGGGCCACTCAAAGATCTGCTAACAGTGTGTGCCCAGGAAGCTGGGCCGAGGTGACAGAGGGTGACACACGGAGGGAGGGAGAGGGGGACACAGAGGGAGGGAGTGGGGGACAGAGAGGGAGGGAGAGGGGGACAGATATGGAGGGAGAGGGGGACAGAGATGGAGCGAGACACAGGGAGAGCAAATCAGCCGTGTGGCGTGTGCGAATGGCTGCTCGTCAGCAGGTAGACTGCGTGCATGTAGACAAGGGTGGCCAGTGCCAGAACCCCCCCTCTTCACCATGCCAAAACGCAGGGCCATGTCACAACCTGTACACGAGCACAAGGACAGCTACCTGGATCATATAAGTGTGTGGATCCACTCCATGTGCACATGTACAGTGCTACAAGGAAGGCGCAAATGCATGGCTCGCCACACCTGCACACTCCACTGCTGACTGCAGTCACACTTGACGCAGCAAGTAAGACTGTGCCACACATAGTTAAAGGGGCCAAAGTGGTGGCCAAGGGACACACCCATGCACAAGTGCACTGTGAGTGGAATGCAAGACAGATCCTAATTCCAAGAGGAAATGTGTCAACTTTGAAAATGATGAAACATGGATGTTGCATGGACCAAAATTAACATTGTCTCTCTCACACACAGGTCAACGTCGTGGTGCACCCCCCAACACTGGGGGGGAACACTCACAGGACCTGGATCTGCAGGAGCCCGATCCCACCGGCAGCGACCACTCTCACCACTCTGCGGACGACCCCGACCGACCTGGCCCCTCTGGTGTCCAACCACCTGCAGCACCTGCGTCAGGTACAACTGTGCCAACCACCACCCCCACTCCTGCCACATCCCAGGAGACACCCAGGATCCCTGCCCCAACACCACAATGCAGCCAGGCTCGCCAGGAGGGACACGGTGTCCCGGGCACCCAGGAGGAGGCAGGCGACAACGCCAATGCCACCCCTCAGGGGTCCCGGAGACCCCATGTGCCCACAAGGGCAGGCCAGGCGCAAGTGGGCAGGGGTGGTGGGAGTGGAGGACGGCGGAGGCGCGAGCCTGACCAGTTGGCTGGGGATCCGGCATTGTCCCATGTCCGTAACATCCTGGACACATACCGGGAGGACACCACGGGCATGGCCCAGGTTGTGTCCGTCCTCGAGGGGATCAAGGCACAGCAGGCCCAGCAACATGCCTGTCTACTGGAACACCAACGGAGGATGGAGGACAGACAGGCTGAGCAAGTGACGGCATTCGAGGGGATTCACGCTACACTCCGTCGGATGGCCGACATCATGGCCGACCCTCCCTGTGCCAGAAGGCGGAGAACATCACCACCCACAGGGAGGGTCCAGGAGGAGGAGGAGGAAACATCCAACGGAGCATCCCAGACGTCGTCACGGGCTGCTGCTGAGGTTCCCCGCAGGAGGCCGGGTCGTCCACGGAAAGGACCGTGAGGGTCGGCGCTACATCACCATCTCCCAGGACACCTGGCCTGGCACCTGGCCCACTGGAGCAACAGCATCACAGCATGAAGAGACATTCTCTGCCACATGGCCCTGCTGGTCACTGGCTGACCAATGTTGACAAAGACTGTGGCATGGACTCTGAGGATTTCCAATGGCAAGGACACCAACTCCCCTACTGAACTTTGGATTCCCTAATCCCGGAAAGCCCCTCACTTTGTCCCCCCCCCCCCAATAATAAATCACACTATTAAGAGTAGATGCCTGCTGGTAGCATTATTACCTAACATGTGTGTTGTAAAGTCTAAACATACCTGAGTCATCTTTTCTCTTCAACCATCCACACCCTGGGGCCTGAGTCTGGCACAGGACACATGGGTCACAGTTTATTAGGCAAGACAGACATGGAGCACCATACACACCCGTGATGGGCACAACCAGCTGAGGGGGTGGCCGAACAACCGTGCTGACACACACATTGAGTACACCAACAGTCATGCGCACAGGTCAGGGATCCAGTCCAGTGTCCTGGGGGGCACCCAGGTATGTCTAGACAGGTGGCAGAACCATGTCCTGCAAGCTTGAGTCCGGTGGATGCAGAGAATGGGGGCCTGGCCAACGTTGGATGCATGGGGATGGCACATGTCACAATACCCACGCAGTCATGGACATCATGCCCAATACACAGTCTCAGGCCACACACACAGCGTGCATCTTGCCACTCGACACATTGACACATAGCCACAATCAGGGAATACCATGCCAGACATGCAGGATGCACCGTGCCAACACACCAGCATTGACTGAGAAGAGGCACCTTGGAGGCATAGGGACACCTTTATTAGTCATGTATTCGGGTTTGCAGAGCCAACTCGAAGTACAGATGAACACATCATGTGGAGTGACATGTGGGTCCAACACTGGCACCCCCCTTCTGCAGCACAAATGCGTGATAGCCATGGTACTGGCACACAAGCGTCGGCTAACAGCTAAATACCCACAGCTGCACACGGAGAGCCTGCCATACACCATAGATCCGCTGATGTGGAAGTCCCACGCCATGTCAAGCCAATGCTAACCGTATGTGTCCGAGGGCAGTGTCACACACATTGATGCCATCATCACAATCCACTATCCCATCACTGATGACTGTCAACCAGGCAGACCATCTATTCAGGTGTACCCAGCTGCATGTCGTGTCCCATGGGGATGCAACATGTCTGCAGAGGAACCAAACCCCGACAGGGGCAGTGTGCACACATCGTGAACAACTGCCACACCCAATACACCCCAGATGCATCCCTTACCCCATGGAGACTTCCAAACGTGTCCGTGCCTGTAACGCTGAGTCAGCCCACAATGTCATGTCCATGAGGAATAGCAGTGCCACAACAATGCAACCAGCAGATGGCATGCGCAGGTACCTGGGGAAGAGAGACACACAAGAAGTCAGCCACAAAAAGCACAGCCACTTGCATGTGCATTTACTCGACACATGTATGGATGACAACATGCTAGGTCACAATTATGACTGGGGAAATACTACCATCACTGCCACCATCACTCCAGTGACACACCCACACACACCTCTGACTCACGTGCCATACATGCAGGTGGAGACACACATCACAACACATGCCACACGGGGACCAAGGCGTGCACACTCAGACACTGCTACTCACCACTAAGCAAAGAAGTCGCGTATGAGCCGAGTCCGGATGTCCTCTTGCTGCTCCACATCCTCCACATCACTAGCCCCATTGCCAAGCCCTTCGTCCTCCACGGGTGGATGGTCCTCGTCATGTTGATTCAGGATGAGTGGCACAGCTCTTTCAACTGCGATGTTGTGCAGCATGCAGCAGACCATGAAGATCTTGCAAACCTTCGCCGGGGCATATGGGAGTGCGCCGCCGGTCTTGTGGAGGCACCGGAATCGGCTCTTCAGCATGCCAAACGTCCTCTCTATCACTCGCCTTGTCCGGCCATGGGCGGTGTTGTAGCGGAGCTGGGCCGGCGTGATGGGGTTGCGGAGAGGTGTGAGCAGCCAAGGCATGTTGGGATAGCCAGCGTCCCCTACATGGAATGCACATGGATATCGTTAGAACTGGCGAAGCGGTCGTGCTGGTCGGCTATACAGAATACAGGACAGACAGACTGTACCCACCAACAACACATGCCCGTTCATTGCGCAGCTGCATCATCATATCAGGCATCCCGCTACGCCTCATGATGTAGGCATCGTGTGCTGATCCTGGGAAATGAGCACAGACATGTGAAATCACCATGTTGGACAGACACACCACAAGGGCATTGATGGAGTGGTAGTGCTTCCGATTGCGGTACGCCACCTCCCGTGCGTGTGGTGGTACCAAAGCTACATGTGTCCCATCTATGGACCCAATGACATGGGGCATCCCTCCCAGGGCATAGAATCCACGCTTGACCTCAGTCATCTGTTCAGGGGTTGGGAACTTTATGAAGTCATCCAGGTGAATCAACATGGCCTCCAAGAAATCATGCAGCACACCACTGAACATGCTCTGGGACATGCCACCAACATGAGCTATGATATTTTGGAAGGTACCCGTGGCAAGAAAATGTAGGGCAGCCATTACCTTCAGCTGTGGTGTCAGTGCCGTAGGATACCTGTGCTGCGGTTGCAGGTGTGGTGCCAGTCTCGCCGTCAGCTCCAGAATCAACGGTTGGGTGAAGCGGTAGAGCCGGATCCTGTCATTCTCCTGCATGGCAGCCAAGTCTGGAATTATTCGGGCAAGAGGCGGCGCTCTGCAGTAATTTGGAAGTGACAAGGAAGAGTGAGTGCACTACGACAACAAATCATGTCTACTGAGCACATGTAAATCTGGCAAAATACACATGCCACATAGGGAGTCAGGTATGTGCTACATGCCCAGGACACGCATGGCTGCCAGGTGACCCTCCTACCAAGACCCAGCTACACACGGAGATTGAGAACCTCCCCATGCCACGCCATGGGAATAGCTGTGTCCCAGTGCAATTGAACAGCCAGACGCAAGACAGGAGTGACATACGCCCACACATCAGCAGCAGTAGGATGCCGATTGCAGAGACTGGTAGCGGAACACTGGAGCCACAGGTCACATGACATAACACTAGTCCAGCCCACACACCTTGCCATGAAGGTGCACATGTCATGACTCACCACACATTCCTTGTGAGGATGCTGACATGGCCTTGTCACGCTACTCGGTGTCCCATGCATACATGTGCACCTCACATCCGATAACACATGTGGCATGGTGTGCGGAACAGTGTGCAATGACAATCTACACACAGACACATGTTGGTTGCTGCAACGGCTGCAGCTTTTGAGGGTGCTACAACATCAACCTGATGAAAATCCCGGACACATAAATGACATAGTCACATTGTGCACTGTGGGTAGTGACAAGTCATGTGTCATGACCCCTGTACCGGGCATCATGGGACACTTCCGTGTGTTGGTGTCCGTGCCATGCCAGTGACGCTCACCCCAAGTGCGCAGTACGACATGCACACATGTCAAAGGAGTCAAGGGCATGCCTGGCACACATTGCACCATCACACAGTACACCTATACACTTCTCATCATACATCTGGTGCCTTCTCCACTCAGGAGTCATGTTCCACATCACAGCCTGTCACACCCGTGCCCCACACATGTAGTAATGCACAGACGATGCCTTGATGTCCATTCCTGGACAAGTATGTCCATCCATGGACAAGTATGTCCATCCATGGACAAGTATGTCCGCCCTATTCCTACCTGTGTGTCGCCTATCACCACTGTGATGTGTAAAAACCGCCGTACTGCTGCTAAGAGGGCCTGTGTATGTGCCCAAATCACTGTGGGAGTGCTGCCGTATGTGTACCCATCGTGATGGCGAGCGTACAGGCATTTGTACGGTCCGTACCACTACGGGTACGCATACGCGTGCAGACCCATAGTGATAGTGAGCGTAGATGCGTGTGTACGGCCCTATCACTATGGGTCTGCACGCGTATGCGTACCCGTAGTGGTACGGACCGTACATATGCCTGTACGCTCACTATCACTATGGGTCTGCACGCGTATGCGTACCCGTAGTGGTACGGACCGTACAAATGCCTGTACGCTCACTATCACTATGGGTCTGCACGCGTATGCGTACCCGTAGTGGTACGGACCGTACAAATGCCTGTACGCTCACTATCACTATGGGTCTGCACGCGTATGCGTACCCGTAGTGGTACGGACCGTACAAATGCCTGTACGCTCACTATCACTATGGGTCTGCACGCGTATGCGTACCCGTAGTGGTATGGACCGTACACACGCATCTACGCTCACTATCACTATGGGTCTGCACACGTATGCGTACCCGTAGTGGTACGGACCGTACACACGCATCTATGCTCACTATCACTATGGGTCTGCACGCGTATGC
Organism: Triturus cristatus; assembly: GCF_964204655.1. Taxonomy (NCBI): domain Eukaryota; kingdom Metazoa; phylum Chordata; class Amphibia; order Caudata; family Salamandridae; genus Triturus; species Triturus cristatus. The sequence goes on along the minus strand of NC_140581.1, from coordinate 1,113,408,960 downwards.
GTACTCGTAGTGATAGTGAGCGTACATGCGAGTGTACGGGCCGTACCACTACGAGTATGCATACGCGTGCAGACCCATAGTGATAGTGAGCGTACATGCGAGTGTACGGCCCGTACCACTACGAGTACGCATACGCATGCAGACCCATAGTGATAGTGAGCGTACATGCGAGTGTACGGCCCGTACCACTACGAGTACGCATACGCGTGCAGACCCATAGTGATTGTGAACGTAAGCATGCATGTACGGGCCGTTGCCATGCATTTGGGGTGCCCTAGGGCCCCGAAACGCACCGTACCTGTGTGTGATGCTCCAAATTACATAGGGGACAAGTATTAAGGCCTACATGCATGCTGGTTGTCATGGAGACCAAGTTCAAATTTCGAAATTGTTCTGGAAGGTGCACAGCAGAAGTCAGTTGGAATTCTTCTACTTTGTTGCAATGTGTTTGTGGGGCTGACATCATGCAGGAGAATGAAACCGATAGAGAACCCACAGACTGCTAGGTTTGAAGGGATTGGTGGAAACATAGGATGCAAATGTGAGTGACCAATCACTCTGTACTCCTGTGCATGAGACTGGGCAGAAGGGCACATATAAGGCAGCCAGGTCCCATGAGGGAGTACTTGCCTGCACATCTTTGCATTCGTCGACCCAGCTGCTGCAACTGATTCCCTGGAACCATGTCAAGGGCTGTGGAGAGGACACAGCCATTCACCCTGGAGGAGAACATGGCTCTGCTGGATGTGATCCTCCCACAGTACTCCATGCTGTATGGCCGACCAGGGTATCAGGTGAGTGCATAGGCCACTGCCACAGACTCTCCCTATGTTGTGACTGTGACTTCAGGCATTGTGTTCTGGTGTGACACACATGCCATGTACTGTCGGGGGGGTACCAGGGGGGGGGGTGCCTGATGTCTCCCAGCAGTGCCCTGAGACAGGAGGGGTGGGGCCCTATCACTCACAGCAGTGCCCTGAGACAGGAGGGGTGGGGGCCTATCACTAACAGCAGTGCCCTGAGACAGGAGGGGTGGGTGTGGAGTCCTCCCAGCAGTGCCCTGAGACAGGAGGGGTGGGGCCCTATCACTCACAGCAGTGCCCTGAGACAGGAGGGGTGGGGGCCTATCACTAACAGCAGTGCCCTGAGACAGGAGGGGTGGGTGTGGAGTCCTCCCAGCAGTGCCCTGAGACAGGAGGGGTGGGGCCCTATCACTCACAGCAGTGCCCTGAGACAGGAGGGGTGGGGGCCTATCACTAACAGCAGTGCCCTGAGACAGGAGGGGTGGGTGTGGAGTCCTTCCAGCAGTGCCCTGAGACAGGAGGGGTGGGTGTGATGCACAGTGTGAGCCTTGATCATTGATTGTGACATTGCCATCATTCCACCTGTGTACCCACTATGGCACGTACTGCTTTTTCCCTCACCAGGGCATGATGTCCCTATGACAAAGGTGCAATGCGTTGACTGCATGACATGCCTTGTTGTATCCAGCTAATTTGTACTCATATGTCTCTCTGTGACATGTGGCTGGTGTATTGATGTGGTGTCACTTGTTCTTCCTCACAGGTAGGCGCCACTGCCAAGGAGTAGATCTGGCTGACCGCCGTCAGTGCCGTGAGGGGTGTGGATGGTCGGAGGCGGAGCCTGTCCCAGGTGAGGAAACGCTGGCAGGATATCCGGTGCTGGACGCGGAGGATTGCACGGCTCCTGCTGGGGGACTCACCTGAGAGCCACAAGAACCGCGGCCGCCGCCGTCTGAACCACCTCCACAGGCGTGTGCTGCCGGTGGTCTTTCCAGACCTGGAGAGGCGCCTACAGGCGAAGCAGCAGCCGGAAGGGGGTAGGTACATGTGTGTTTGTTGTGTGTCACCGGCATTTGTAAGGGCACAGTAGCATGAATTCACTGGCAGGGTTTAAAGGTGCTGTGCAGATCCTGTTTGCCCCAGTATAGCGCTGCGCCCCTGCCACCCTTCCCCTCCTTGCAATGTGTTCCCTGGTCTGTGTGTAGTCACTCCTTCACAAGGTAATGTAGGCTGGCGCTTTGTCCACGAGAACAATGACTGTAGCATCATGTCTGGGGGTGGTGTGTAACAGGTTGTGGGACCTTGCCTGTGCACTGTCAAGTTCACTGCATGTGGGTTCCATGTCAGTTGGCACTGATGCTGACTCCAGACATGGGAGTTGGTCTCTCATGTGTCATGCCTTACAGCGCGCATGTCCTATGTAGTGGCCTGTGACATGATGTGCATGAGTGTGCGATACGCATAGTGCAGGGATGGTGACGTGTGTTGCAGTCATTACCATTCAGTAGCATGTAGTTGCGTGCCCACTACTGTCCCCTGGGGCACCTTTTCCTCAGTGTTGTATGTGTCATCATAAACGTGGACACTCTCACTGTCTACAGCGTAGGTTGTGCTCTGTGCCATTGTCCCCTGTCACCATGTATATAGACGTGCTATTATGTACAGGTGTCCACTGTGCAGCCTGACCTGATTGTCCTTCTTCATACTCACAGTTGCCAGTGCCTGTGTGTCTTGTTATACTCATCTGAGGATGGGCACTGGTACCTCATTATTTGTACAGGCGCACCTTGGCTGTTTGGCGTCCAATCTTGCTTTTTGCCTGCCCCTGTGTTTATCACCCAGACTATGAGATGTTGGTGCCACCTGTGTCTCAACAATTTGCCTCGTGTAGGGGTTTGTTGGGGCGGGCAATGCCTATGTGTCAAATCCGGATTTCTACTTGCTGGGTCTGGGCAGTGTGTGATGTTTCTGGACACACACGCAAGGTGCAGTGACCGAGTCATGTTGGGCATGTTTGCAGCATTACCTATGCAGCATGTGTCTCAAGTTCATGGATATGGTCCCTGGTCATCGGTATTTTCGCCAACGCTGTGTGGTGCAGATGCAGTGCTGGATTGTCCCCAGGGCCTGGGTGCTATGTCAGACTCCGTTTCCTGTCTTTAGCTATTGTCTCATGCTCTCCATGGTATTTCAGTGGCATGGTGGCTCAACCAACTGTGTGTTTCATGCCCTACATCGGTACCTTGTTTTGAAGATGTTAGGGATCTTCCTTTTCAGGCTATGCAATGTTACCTATGTCGATTGGACTCATGTGACTGATGTGTACAGCTGTCTGATTAATTTATGTCTCTCCACCCTGCCCACTGCATCGTCGGGGGACACAGAGGGAGACATGGACACAGGCAAGGCGGAGGGACCGAGCACCAGTGCCAGCCGTGACATCGGGGCTGGTACATCGAGTGGGACAGAGGTGGAGGATAGTGCTGCCGAGGACCTATCGACTGGCACGTCAGAATACGAAGCTGACAGGTCCGAGGAGGAGTTCTCCGAGTGGGCGGTGGCTGCACCAGCAGCTGACAGCGGAACAACACCTTGCACCGCCCCCTCAGTTCCCATCAGCCGCCTCCCACTTGCTCGTGTCCCTTCCCAGCGTGCCCGGTCACCGCATGTCTCCTTCCGGCCAGGCACCGCACCCCCTGCCCCTGTCTCCACAGCTGCCGCCAATGCTGAGTCTGTGGACATCCAGCGGCAACTGCAGGTTGGTCAGGCTGCGATCCTTAATGTCCTCCATGCCCACGGGAAAACCCTCACCAACATCGAGGCATTCTTGGAGGGCATTCATTCTTCGCAGGCTGACCAACGCAACTTGCTGAGGTCCATAGACTCCACACTGACTGCAGCAGTGGGTCTCCTGCAGCGCGACCTCCCCCCACCTACCCCTGCCCCATCCACACTTCCCACTTCCATGCCTGTCTAACGTACACCCAGACGTCGGCATGCACCCACGACAACAGACACAGGCACCACACCAGCAGGGAAGGTCCACCGCACTCCTCCTGACACGCACACACAGGGTGAGGTAGGCACACCCACTGGGTCGGGGGGCAAACGTGTGACACGCAGCCAGAGTGGGAGTCCGCATTCCACACAATCCACTCCCTCCAAATCCCCTCCCCTCAGCTCTCCTGGCCACATCTCCCCCAAGGACTCCTTCATGGCCGCTCTGTCCCTGAGCCCCACAGTTCCACCACCACGCAAGCGGTCAAGGAAGTCCTCGGTCAGGGTGGTTGAGTCTCCCCCCCTGTCTCCACCCTCCCCCGGTGGCGCTGCAACCCATCCCTCTGACCCCCCCCCTCCTTGGGGCCTGAGGTCACTTCGGGTGCAGGGGAGTCCCTGGAGGACCTTGCTAAGGTGTGTAGTGCCATCCTGGCCTCCGCCTTTGGCCATGACACACCCCCTGTGGTTGAGTCCTCCATCCCTGCACCCACAACGCCGCCCCTTTGCCCTGATGTCCCTGCGGTGCCTGTTGCTTCCCCCCCCCTGATGCCCTCACCAGTATGGAAGACGATGCCATTTGACTGTGCAGGCAAGGTAGGGGACACACATCCCACTGTGTCCCCCATCCAGCTGGGAATCATTGACTGCCCTATGGGCTTTGTTAAAATTGAACTGCCTGCGATCCACGGACATTGTGCTCATGCTGAATAAAGCTTAATTTTGTTTTCATTATCACACTACTGCTATGGTGGTATTGGTGTTGGTGGGGCTGCTACATGGTTTTGGGTGGTGTTTAAGGCTTTGGGTGTGTGGGATTTGTAGTAGTGTTCTGCTCATTGGGGGGACCCTGGGATCTGTGTGCCATCACAAGGTGTTGGCTAACTTCCTTAGGTCATGTCAGCAGTTACTGCATGGTGCAATTGTGCCAGGGTGTATTCCTTCCTCTGTGTACCCAGATTTCTACCCTGCAGGGTGTTCCCAATGTTTAGCGCAGAGCAGTGTCTACATGAGCTGTGTGTGTGACGGAGCCCTTCTACTTTGGCCATGCATGCATGGCCATGTCTCCACCTGCAACAATCGTGGCATCCTTGGTGATCACTGTACTTGTGTGTGGAGTCTGTTGACATGAGTTCATGGGGACATGTTCCCTTGTAGGCAGTATGGATGTGGGTAATTCCGGCCTCACACACATGTGTTACACCCCTCCTGTCTCTGGGCACTGCTGGGGAGGACTCTGCACCCACCCCTCCTGTCTCTGGGCACTGCTGTGAGTGATAGGGCCCCACCCCTCCTGTCTCAGGGCACTGCTGTTAGTGATAGGCCCCCACCCCTCCTGTCTCAGGGCACTGCTGTGAGTGATAGGGCCCCACCCCTCCTGTCTCAGGGCACTGCTGTTAGTGATAGGCCCTCACCCCTCCTGTCTCAGGGCACTGCTGTGAGTGATAGGGCCCCACACCTCCTGTCTCAGGGCACTGCTGGGAGGACTCCACACCCACCCCCCCTGTCTCAGGGCACTGCTGGGAGGACTCTGCACCCACCCCTCCTGACTCAGGGCACTGCTGGGTGGACTCTGCACACACCCCTCCTGTGTCTGGGCACTGCTGGGAGTGATAGGCACCCACCCCTCCTGTCTCAGGGCACTGCTGGGAGGACTCTGCACACACCCCTCCTGTCTCAGGGCACTGCTGGGAGGACTCTGCACACACCCCTCCTGTCTCAGGGTACTGCTGGGAGTGATAGGCCCCCACCCCTCCTGTCTCAGGGCACTGCTGGGTGGACTCTGCACACACACCTCCTGTCTCAGGGCACTGCTGTTAGTGATAGGCCCCCACCCCTCCTGTCTCAGGGCACTGCTGTGAGTGATAGGGCCCCACCCCTCCTGTCTCAGGGCACTGCTGTTAGTGATAGGCCCCCACCCCTCCTGTCTCAGGGCACTGCTGTGAGTGATAGGGCCCCACACCTCCTGTCTCAGGGCACTGCTGGGAGGACTCCACACCCACCCCTCCTGTCTCAGGGCACTGCTGTTAGTGATAGGCCCCCACCCCTCCTGTCTCAGGGCACTGCTGTGAGTGATAGGGCCCCACCCCTCCTGTCTCAGGGCACTGCTGTTAGTGATAGGCCCCCACCCCTCCTGTCTCAGGGCACTGCTGTGAGTGATAGGGCCCCACCCCTCCTGTCTCAGGGCACTGCTGGGAGGACTCCACACCCACCCCTCCTGTCTCAGGGCACTGCTGTTAGTGATAGGCCCCCACCCCTCCTGTCTCAGGGCACTGCTGTGAGTGATAAGGCCCCACCCCTCCTGTCTCTGGGCACTGCTGGGAGGACTCTGCACACACACCTCCTATTTCTGGATATGTACGCTTGGAACATACACGGTGTGGGTGCGCTCCATGCATTCGAGGTGAGGGTACGGGTCTAGTTACACTGGTGTGGTGGGGGTACGGTCCGTGAGTCCGCGGTTGGGGGTACGGGTCGCACTTACACTGTTGGGGTGGGGGGTACGCTCCTTGCATACGCGGGTGAGGGTACGGGTCGTACTTACACTGTTGGGGTGGGGGTACGGTCCATGAGTCCGCGGGTGGGGGTACGGGTCGTACTTACACTGTTGGGGTGGGGGGTACGCTCCTTGCATACGCGGGTGAGGGTACGGGTCGTACTTACACTGTTGGGGTGGGGGTACGGTCCGTGAGTCCGCGGGTGGGGGTACGGGTCGTACTTACACTGTTGGGGTGGGGGGTACGCTCCTTGCATACGCGGGTGAGGGTACGGGTCGTACTTACACTGTTGGGGTGGGGGGTACGCTCCTTGCATACGCGGGTGAGGGTACGGGTCGTACTTACACTGTTGGGGTGGGGGTACGGTCCGTGAGTCCGCGGGTGAGGGTACGGGTCGTACTTACACTGTTGGGGTGGGGGGTACGCTCCTTGCATACGGGGGTGGGGTTACGGGTCGTACTTACACTGTTGGGGTGGGGGTAAGCTCCTTGCATACGCGGGTGGGGGTACGGGTCGTACTTACACTGTTGGGGTGGGGGGTACGCTCCTTGCATACGCGGGTGGGGGTACGGGTCGTACTTACACTGTTGGGGTGGGGGGTACGCTCCTTGCATACGCGGGTGAGGATACGGGTCGTACTTACACTGTTGGGGTGGGGGTACGGTCCGTGAGTCCGCGGGTGGGGGTACGGGTCGTACTTACACTGTTGGGGTGGGGGGTACGCTCCTTGCATACGCGGGTGGGGGTACGGGTCGTACTTACACTGTTGGGGTGGGGGGTACGCTCCTTGCATACGCGGGTGGGGGTACGGGTCATACTTACACTGTTGGGGTGGGGGTACGCTCCATGCATACGGGGTGGGGGTAGGGTCCGTACATATCCGTCCCCACGCTATGTGATGCTTGTGCGGGCCGTACCCAGGCCTTTGCCACGTGGGTACGATCCGTCCCACCATTGTTGGGGTGACGTGTGTGTGGGCGTGGTACGACTCCTACCCACGCTCTTCAGGCGTGGGTACGGGACGTACCTGTCTGGTTGTGTTGCCGGTTCGCGTGGTGACGGACTTCCGTTGTGGCGGTCGCTGGCTTATCAGGACACGCCCCCACCCCCTCGTGGTGACCAGGGCATGGGAGTCAGGTATGTCCAGGCCATGTGTGGTGTGTGACTTATGTGGTTGTTTTGTGGCCTGCCCTGGTCGTGCCACCCCCACCCCACCCCACTTTCCCCCCTCCCTTAGTTATTCTGACCTTCTGCGGCGTCTGCATCGTAACCTGTAGAGGAGGTGTACTGCTATGAGGGCAGGGATGACTCGTAGGTTCGGGTCCATGTCTGTCCGTCGCGTACTGGTACTCCTTGATCGCGTCGTCCTGTCGCGTACGGGTCCTCCTTGATCGCGTCGTCCTGTCGCGTACGGGTCCTCCTTGGTCGCGTCGTCCTGTGTGTCCATCACGTACTGGTCCTCCTTGTTCGCGTCGTCGTCTGTCCGTCGCGTACTGGTGGTCCTTGTTCGCGTCGTCCTGATTTCCCGGCAGTTTTTGGCTGCCGCAAAATATTCACCGTGCGGGGTGACGTCGGTGCGAATCGTGATTCCTGGGTCGTGAATGGCTGGCTGCGAGCGTCCCGACGTCAGGTCGGCACTTTCCCGGATCGCATTGGTAGGTGTTTTTTTGTTCGGTCGGGCTTTTTTACGATTCGTACGGTAATGGTGTACCCGTGCGAATCGTAATTCCTTGTTTGTAAAAATTGACGACCGGGTACGCGTCGGGCGGAGATTATGCTCCGTCCGACGGTTCGTACCCGGTTTTTGCCGGATCGTGATCGGCACCCAAGTGTCAGGTCTTGGCTTGGTGCATAAATCCATCGAGACAGTCATGCTCAGCCTCTTTCCCAACAGTCTCATTTTTTAGGCAATGGTAACAATGTATCTGGATTGAGAGTTTGACATGATTAGAGGGTAATATTTTCAGCAGCAATAATTAATTGTTCATATTTTGTAAGTCTGCTGTTTTTCAGGTACTGTGTTTTAGTTCGAGAGAACTAAATATTCAGAGTAAGGGACCATCACTGTAAGAGGATATCACATGATTATTCTTTTGCTTTTCTCAATACTGATACCAACCGACCCAACTACTTTAAGGTAGCAGGGCATTCCTGCGGCCAGGGCCGACATCAGCACTGGTTGTGCTGGTGCAACAATGTTTGTTGGCACCCCCTACCCCAAAATCTCCTTTTCCACAGATTCCCTCACTACCACCCTCCAAAAGACTCATCTCTCCATAGCCCCTCTCTAACATGCATTTCTTTTGTTTTATAGTGCTACTCATTACACTGTAGGGTTTCAGAGCCCTTTACATCACATACATTATACAGCAACAATGGATCATACATGTGCAAATCAGTGCATAGGAAATAATACATAGACAAAGAGGACAACATGGTGCAGGCGTCACATGTCATTCGTACTGGTAGACAGTATAGTGTAAGACTGCTTGGTCTGAAGCAGTACAAACTCAAGATTTAAAATGTAACACCGTGGTTGGGTTGACTTTATTAATAAGAATTAATTTCTACTCAAATGAAACATTAGGATAATGACCAGAGAAAAAAAATCATAACACCCTAACCTATACCTTGCAGTTGATAGCTCACTCTGGTGTGTTAGGGTTGTAGCTTTCAAACTGCAAGTAACAAAATCATCTCTCTGACTAAAGCAGTATCCCATTGAACTATCTACATTATATGCTCTATTGTGATTTGCATAGCATCTTCACCCACTGTGCTACTTTATGATGAGTCAAAACTTCCGTAGATAAAACTCTGATCTCTCCCCAGCAGATCCATTAATCACCAGCTTTATCTTGATGTTGTTATTATAGACTGAAGATTGCTGAAGGCAAGGAACTCTGCAGCAATTCCTTTTAAATACATAATATATTTTAAAACTCAGTGCCTCCGAAATCAGCACATAGAGCGGTGGCACTGGTCACACAATCAGCGCCTAGAGCAGTGGCACTGGTCACAGCGCCCTAAAGCTGGCCCTACCTGTGGCAACAGGGTCAAAGGTAGTTGAAACGTATGAGAAGCATCATTTCTCCAGCTGGAGGCCTCTATCCTGAGGGGCTACCTGCCCCAGCCTGCACTGAGTCTGGAGGAAGTGGGTTACTGCTTTTCTAAGAGACATCCTTTTGTTACTTGCAGTTTATAAGTTGAAATCTGCCCGTTTGCGATCAGTAATTAGCTTGATGCATGTGCCCCTTAGCTCCTACAGGAAATACATTGACTAATGTCAATCAAAGTATGAATATAGACATGAGCAAATTAAAGGTAGAGTTAGAAGAAATTATATTGGGAACTATTAGCCCAGAGAGATTATCAAAATACTGTGGCAAAGAATTATTATTCATGTCTAAAACTATAACTCAAAAGGCTAGAAATACTCATGAGAAATTTACTGAAGTAGGACAGAAATGTGGAGCAAATTAAAGAATTAATAACAATCCTGAAGCGATGGGGAGGGATAGAAAGATGGGAAGGCAGATGGGCTAAAAAGAAGGAAGATACTGTGGTGGTACTACCTCTATATCCGATGAGGGAAAAAGAAAAGATTGAAGCAGATGCTTTAGCATTCCCTATGAGAGAGGTCCCAATTATTTCCCGAGGTTGAGGGAGAAACCAGTCAAGTGGTACAGCAAGTGGAAAATTTTGTGAGAGTTTTAAAGGTCCTGTTGAATGATTTGGATGCTTTACTTGATATTGAGGTCCCTACAGACGTATGGGTGGGATGTAAAATTGCAGTTGATTGGCCAGAGATATAGTATCCTAGAGATACAAAAACAGCTGCACCATCAGCAGAGGTGATGAAGAAATGTTTTTGACCTACTCCCGCTGCCTGCCAGAAAGACTGTGGCAGTGGCCCAAATTCTCGCTTGGACTACTGCAACAGTTTCTATGCAGGAACAAAAAAGATGGTTGTGAAAAGGTTACAGGTGGTCCAGAATTCTGCGTCGAGATTGGTACTCAAGCTCCCTAGGGACTCCCCCTCAGCTGCGGCAATCAAAGCGCTTCGCTGGCTACCAGTTCACAAAAGGATTCTCTTTAAAATCTTGACCATTACTTACAAAGCCATATAACACCAAACACATTTTGCGGTCCACATCTGAAAACCTGCTAACTGTCCCCAATTTCAAATTGAAAACACGGGGGAAGACTATGGCGGTACTAGGGACAAAAGCCTGGAATGCCCTACCCACTGAGCTGAGGCACACACAAACGGAACTCACCTTTAGGAGGCTCCTCAAAACATGGATCTTTGCTACCCCAGACCACCTAGCGTGATCTCTGATTTAAAGTTTCTCTCTCAGCCACCCTTCCACTGTAAACATCGCCAGATGCCCTTTTTTCTTTCCTCTAAGCGTCAAGATGCTCCTTGGAGTGAACGTCGCGCTATACAAAAACCCTTTCATTTATTCAATCAAGGTATTACATATTTGAAGGGAAAGATTTCACCAAAAGAAGAAAATTGGGTAAAAATAGATCAGACTACCCAGGAACTAAAAGAAACAGTTCATGCTTAGTATGAACGGCTCTTGCAGGCATTCAAACAGTATACTGGGATTGAAAATGTGTCAGAAAATGATATGATACATTTTGGGTATCAGTTTGTTTCGAGATTGAAGCCTGAGATTAGCGCTATGATTCAACAGCATTTGATTTGTTGGCAGAGCAAGTCAATAGATTAAATATTGCATTATGCAAAAAATTGTGGAGATGACATCAAGTTGCGACATAAGAATTTGAAAGAGAAGTTGAATTTGGCACAAATGAGGGCAGCTAAGAAAGGATATGTGGGTTTTGATTCAGATTTTACAGGAATGATACAAGAAAATGATCAGACTACCACTGGAATGAAAGAGGTAATGGTAAATCCCGTACCAAATTTGATGCCACAAGGAAGGGGACGTGGATCAAATATAGAGTCATTGAAAAAGACTTTCCCATGTCACAGTTGCGGCAAGTTCGGGCATTGAAAGCACTAGTGTAAGTCTAATTTGGCTAATCAGGTAAATGGATCAGCAACTGTGACAGGTGCAGATGGATTGATTCAATCGCAAGTGACTAGAGACATGTTAAATCAGTCACCGTTAAATGTGAGAGGTCAGAATCAGAATATGTCTCAAGCTCCTATGAAACATTTGAACGGACAAGTACAGAAATAGAATGTGAATATGGGTTTTCACACCAATGATCAAGTAGATTGAAATGTACAAGTGGCTTCACAATATTTATTACAGATGGAGGACAGTGACTTAGATACATCTCAATGAAGGTGCCTTAGAGGGGAGGAGGAATGTGTGCTTGGTGCATCCCTAGAGGTAGATCAGAATGGTCCCTATGTGGATGGCAAGGTAAATGGAACACGTATTTCATTCCTTGTAGATACTGGTGCTACCTGATCCTCTGTGAGATCTGTGGAAATTCCCAACCTACCCCTCTTGGGAGAAATATTCCAAGTATTAGGAGTATCGAATCAACTAATTCCACACCCAGTGACAGAACCAGTGCAAATACAGATTGGAATATTTGAGCAGATGCATAAGTTTGTGGTGTGTGATACTAGTCCAGTGAATCTGTTGAGACGCGATGTATTGTGCAAAGTGAATTGCTCTATTTATTGTACACCTGAAGGAATACAATTTCATGGATCACTGACAGAATATCGACGGACAGAATATTGAGCTACAGGAATATCGAGTCTACAATATCGATGGACAGAATATCGACAGCCTATCTCTGCAATGGTAAGTACAAAAATATCGAAACCAAAATATCGTTGTTTAAAATATTGTTGTTTAAAATATAGTTTTTTTAAATGTCTTAAAAATAATATAAAGATAATTAAATAATACATATAATTAATAAAAACATAGTTAGAATTATTTAAAAATATTATAAATGATCAATGTAATATAAAACAAATCAAACATACATTTTGTTATATATATTAACTTAATATTAATAATAAATAATTATTTTGTTTGATTATAAAATGTTAGAAACATGAGAAAAGTTATAAATACATATATGTGTATATACATAAACCTGTAATATAAATATAAAAATAACATATACATATAATAAATTAAAATATTAAAATTAATATTTATTTAAAAATATATATTTTACACTACATTAACTATAAATGTTGGGAAATGTTGGATAGTGTGGGGGATAAAATTACTATTCCCACTACAGAAAGTGCAACAGTAGGGATAGTGTTGGATAGCGGAAGGGGAATAATTTACTATACCCACTCCAGTGAGTGCAATAGTAGGGAAAGTGTTGAATAGCAGAGGGGAATCATTTACTATTCCCACTACAGCAAACACAACAGTATGGAAAGTCTTGGATAGCGGAAGGGGAATAATTTACTATACCCACTCCAGTGAGTGCAACAGTAGGGAAAGTGTTTGATAGCGGGTAGATAAAAATTACTATTCCCACTCCAGTGAATGCAACAGTAGGGAAAGTGTTGGATAGCGGGTATGTAAAAATTACTATTCCCACTCCAGTGAGTGCAGAAGTAGGGAAAGTGTTGGAGAGTGGGTGGGTAAAAATTACTATTCCCACTCCAGTGCATTGAACAGTAGAGAAAGTGTTGGATAGCGGGTGGGTAAAAAATAATATTCCCACTCCAGTGAGTGCAACAGTAGGGAAAGTGTTGGATAGCGGGTATGTAAAAATTACTATTCCCACTACAGTGAGTGCAACAGTAGGAAGAGTGCTGGATAGCGGGTGGGTACAAATTACTATTCCCACTCCAGCGAGTGCAACAGTAGGGAAAGTGTTGGATAGCGGTTGGGAATAATTTACTTTTCCCACTCCACTAAGTGTAACAGTAGGAAAAGTGTTGGATAGCGGAGGGCAATCATTTAGTATTCCCTCTCCTGCAAAATAATTAACATTAATTAACAAATAATTAATTTTTCAAAAATAATTTACCTCCCACTATATTCCCCTATAAACGTCACCACCAATATTGTAAAATATTACACAATTAACATAATTATTTAAAAATTAATTAATTAACTAATAACAATTAACAAGCAAATTAAAAACAATAAAAAATAAATTAGTTCACACAATTAACACTATAAAATAACTTTAAATAAATATTGTATATAACAAAATATTTAGAAAAAAATAAAATTACATTATTTCCCACCCTACTCCCCTATCAGTCCACAACAAGCTCATAAAAAAGTACACCATTAACATATCCACTACTTATTTATTAATAATTAATATCCAATTAATAACTAATTAATAATAACTAACACAATTACCGATATAACATATTAATTACATAAATATTAAATAATACAATTATTAATTAATTAGTTTTAATTAAATTACTTTCCACCCTACTCCCCTATAACACCACAACCCGCTCCTCAAATAATTACACAATTAACATATTTACCAATTAATAATTACTTATTAATAAATCGATTAATAATTAATTAATAAATTAACTAACACAATTAACAATATAAAACATTAAATACAAAAATATTAATTAATACCATTATTAATTAATTAATTTAAATTAAATTACTTCCCACCCTATTCCCCTATAAACCCACAACCCGCTACGGTGCTAAAACGGAATATTTATGTTTTGTTAAAAATGTATAACTTCTAAAAAATTAATATTAAATATATTATAATTAAAATACTTCCCACCCTATTCCCCTATAAACCCGCTATGGAACTAAAATACCCAAAAATGAATTAACATAAAATTAATTACTTGTAAAAAATTCAAACATACATTACAAAAATAAGCTATACTTTTAACACAAATATTAACATACAAAACACTGAAAAAAAATCGATATTATTAACAACGATAGTTTTACTAACGATATTACTAACATCGATATTAATTAAAACGATATTTCTTACCTACATGTCGATATTCTGGTCGACGATATTCTTAATGGTCGGTATTCTGTCATATCGATATTTAAACATCGATATAATGGTATATCGATATTTAAACATCGATATTATGTCTGCATACCGAATTTCATAACCAAGATGAGGATATAGTGTTTAAAATGGCTGAATGGCTAGACAATGGACAGAAGTGAAGAGCTTGTATCCCTTACTTACTGAAAATGATTCAACTACTGTATTGAAGAGATGGTCCAGCTTGAAATATGGGATTTTTCAGGTAAAAATATTGGACTAATGAAAGGAGTAACTCCAAATTGAATAGCAATGAAACCAAATGCAGAATATCGAGAATCCCAGCATACAATCTTTTTTTTAATAAATCTTTTTTATTGTATAAGCAAAAGTGAAAGCAACACAAACAAAGAATAATAAAGTGTAGTGCAGTGCAATCATCATCATTTTCAACAATCTCATTGCATTAGAACAACAATTGTCATAGCAAATCTGCAGAACTATAATGTGGTCACATATTACATGCATGTCGTCGTTAGCAAGACATTACTCAACATCGTGGTCAGCTGACCCTGGGGAAGCATCATTGAAAGGAGTACATATCATCCCTCTGATTATGTTCCATGGCCCCAGATTCTAGACCATTTTTGTGGGCATCCTCTGCCTCCAGAAATCACTCTCTCTGACTGCATGCACCAATCCATATCAGAATCCCAGTCCGTGAACTTTGGCTTTGTTAATCCTTTCCAAGTTCTAGCTATGTTGCTATTTGCAACCATACAGCCCAGGGAGACCAACATTCTCTCTGTTCAGGACAAGTTGGTGGCCTCCCAAATGTTAAGAAGACAAACGCGGGGTGAAACTTCAATAGGTTTATGACAAATTAAAGACAGCGCTGATGTGACCTTTCCCCAGTATGTCTGAAGGATTGGGCACTCCTAACACTGGTGGAGGTGGGTGCCGGTGCGACCCCACCCTCTGGGACAGGTGGGGGAACCCAATACACCCATTTTAACCAGCATTGGGCTAGTGTAGTAGGCTCTCTGTAATAGTTTAAGTTGGATACGTTTAAAACGGGATCGAATCGCCACCTTGCGAGGAGAGGTCAGAGCTTCCTGCCATCATCCACCCATTTAACGCAAATTTTCTCCAGGGTATCCGGTGTGTTTTTAAGCATTTTGCAATATGTCAGTGAGAGGGCTTTTTCGTGGAGGTAATCGTCCAGCAGTCTATCTTCCAACGGGCAAGAGACTGTCAGGTCGGTACCTGGGGTATCGCTTTTTGTAATGACCTTCGGGCCTGTAAGTATCGAAAAGTTTCCCCGCTATGCAATTGATAATCCTGCTGAAGGTCACCAAACGGGATCACCTTGCCTCCCTCCCACAAATTGCCAACCCATCGAAAGACCTATTAATTCCCATTTATCAAATCCCGGTTGTTTCGATAGCACTCCCAGCTGGTATGTGTCCAGCAGTGGGGTGACTTGTGTTATTTGGGCTTTCCACCCCAGGGCGGCCGTTGCTGTGATTGTGGTGGAAGTTGGAGTGTGTGTTGGTGTATTTTTCTTCCCTCCGTAGAGGTCCCTGGCATAGTTACCAGGGAGCATGTTGTGCCTATCCATCCTATACGCAGGATCCGTACCAGGGCGGGGCACCCAGTGGTTGAGAACCACTAGCTGTGAGTCCTCAATAATAGTTTTTATTCGCAGGCAGGGCAATAGTGCTGTTGTACCAACTTTTTGTGAGCTTAGCCAAAGCTATTCGGGGGGTACCGTTATTCCACAGCAAGACGCATATTTCTATTTCAATGTCATTAAAATATTGTATTGGGACCAAATAAGGCGTGTTTTGTAAGGCATAAAGAAATCGGGGAAGCACCATCATCTTATAGAGAGCGGCCCTGCCGAGCAAAGTGATGGGCAGTGTTTTCCAATGCTGCACATCAGCATGAAAATGGTGTAGAGGAGGAGCGAGATTGCGGTTGTGGAATACTGTGGGATTAACAGTAATATATATACCCAAGTACAAAAAAACGTAGGTAAATATTTTGGCCTCGCAGCCTACAGGCAGAACTGGGCACTCCCCATTCAAAACATAAACCAGGGATTTATCCCAATTAGGGGCCGATTCCGATCCGGGTCGGAAAGCACTCTAACCGAGTCGGATCCGGAGTGTTTTCCGACCGAGCCGGACCCCTACAGTCTGACCGAGCGAGTACGATGCGCACGCATGCTGTCGGACTCGGTTCGGTCGGACTCCCATAGAAGTCAATGGGAGCCAGTTGTACGACGCGTACATGCGCTCCCATTGACTGAATGGGTACGTCTCGAACAAGTGCACCCCCTACAGTGGGTACGCATCGGTGTCATCCGCACCGTACATGCCTGTGTTGGGGAAGCCCATAGGTCTCCCCCTGTGTGCGAGTCGTACAGCTGCAGGTGTCGGGGGGTCCGACGCGGACCCCCGAAGTCCGACTCCGGGAGCATTTACGAGCCGGACACTCCAGCTTGCACAGGCTGTCCGACGCGTGCATGGTACTGGCTCGGTCGTGAATCGCATCCATTGCATGCCACGGTTAGCTTACGACCGAGAAGCACGGAGCGCTTCGGACCCAGAAGTGACTCGGTCGGTGAATTTCATGTAGCTCGCATCGTACCTGCTCACTCGTACAGCTGTACGAGTCGGCTGGAAAACACGCGTACGACTCATAGTTTTTCCGGCCGGATCGCGTTCGGTGCCCTTCCGACCTGGATCGGAATCGGACCCTTAATAGTATAGTATTTCTGAAATAGGGCAAATATGTGCAAGACACGGTGGATGGAAAAGCGAGGCCTGGCTAAATAAAGCAAAATGTCGTTGGCATAGAGGGAGAGTTTATCCATCCAATCTGCCATCCAATTGAGGCCTCTATTAAGGAGATCCCCCCTGATCCAGATCGTTAGGGGCTCCAAGGCCAAGGAAAAAAGTAAGGGGGAAAGGGTCATCCCTGCCTCGTTCCTTTCTGCAATGCAAATGCTGCTGATCGCCCCCATTCACTGTAATACGGGCCAGCGGTTCCGAGTAAAGTCGCACCCAAGATAAAAACTTAGGACCAAATCCAAACCTTTCAAATAAGAAGGGCCATTCGATCATGTCGAATACCATCTTAGCGTCTAATGACATAATCCCTGCCTCCTCTTGAATTGTGGATGCCCTACCCAGTACTCTATAAAGGAGTCGAAGGTTCAGGACAGTGTTTCTAGTTGGCATAAATCTGGATTGGTCTGGGTGGATCAGTTTATGAAGGAAAGGTGAAAGACGCAGGGCCAGGATTTTGGCTAGTATTTTCGCTTCTGGGTCTAGGAGGGAGATAGGCCTGTACGAGCTACATTGCTCGGGAGGTTTGCCCTTATGTATAATGACAATATTGGCTAGTCTCTGCGTTTCAGGCAGGAATCCCCTAGTCACACTCTCCTCATACATCTGTATGAGATAGAGGGCAATCGTAGAGGCATTGGATTTGTAAAGTTCAATTGGGAGGCCACTAGAACCCATGGCCTTTCCGGACCATCAAGGCTCCAATCGTCTTGGACACATCCTCATTTGACAGGTCAGAGTCCAGGTCCTTTTTATCCTGTGGCTTTAGAACAGGCAGTCCCAGAGTGGCTAATAGTTCTGCCGAGTCTGTATGGGTGGAGGCCAGAGTGGAGTTATACACCCGCACAAAGTGGTCTGTGAATGCCCCTGCAATCCCAGACGTATCCTGTCATTTCGTACCGTCTTGGCAGATAATCTCAGCCACCCATCTGTTGGCTATTTTCGGTTTGTCCAACCAGGCTTGCAGTTTGCTAGCCTTGCCACCAATATCGTAAACCCGAAGTTGGGTGGCCGATATTGGCCTTTGCTCCATCTTCTGCAATGTTCCTATACTCGGCTTGCTTCATGAGCAATTTGTGTGTGGCATCTGGAGCATCCGATATCGTAAGACTGCATCAAAGAAAGGCGATCTCTCTCTCTATCTCCTCTAGTCGCCTCCACTGTTCTTTCTTATGACTCACCACTGCTGCCACCCCGCTACCTCTCACCACCGTCTTGTATGCTTCCCATAACAGCACGTCTGAATCAACCGTACTGTCATTCTCGATGAAATAAATGGTGGTAGTCTGTTAGTTTGTCTCTTTATAGCTGGTACCTTGAGGTACCAAGGGTTGAGTACCATTTCATTGTGTGTGGGGGGAAGGGCATCGCCATAGTATGCCAATAGTGGGGAATTATCCAGAATGCCCCTGGGAAGAAAGGAGATCTCACCGAACTTGGGGAGCTGTGTGACTTTGGAGAATATATAGTCAATAAGGGACATACTACCATGGACCCCGGAAAGGAAAGTGTATTGTCTGGCTATGGGTTTGCATACCCTCCAGACGTTAATCAGTCCCAAAGCCCCAAGGAAGTCTGTCAGCAGTTTCCCGGATGTCTCCTCCTATCTAGGCCGTTGCCGGTCCAGGTCACCATCAAGGGCTGCATTACAGTTACCTCCCAACAGTAGGTCGCCCTCGGGTAGATTTAATATGTGTGAACCTAGATCGGTCGATGACATGGAGTGGAGCCTGCGAGGCACATATAGGGAAGTCACGTTAAGGGATGAGGCTGTGACAAATCTTCCCAGGGGCTCACGTGTGAACGTTTGGGTTTGGAAGGGGAAGGTGCTGCGCACAAGAATACCGAACCCTCTAGACCCTCTTGCATAGCCCGAGCGGCCCACCAGCTTATAAACCCACCTATTGAGTGCATAGTATGAGGAGCCTTGAATATGAGTTTCCTGTAATAGTACCACATCCGTGGCCTGAATTTTCAGATATTGCAACACAATCCCCTGTTTAACTCGATCCCCCAAGCCATTTATATTCCAAGAGAGTAATTTAAAGCGGCTCCGCGATGAAGCATTATCGTGATTATCACCCATTTAAGCACAGTGTAGGAGGCCATCTTTCATAGAAAAGCAAAGACGAGAATCAACAGTACCACCCCCACCCAGCGACCGTGTACTAGACCATTCAAACCTGTTCTGTGAAGAGCTATTTCCTGCAATCAAGTCGATTATAAGTGTACCAAGAAAAACACTGCATTCAAAGCTGCATCTGACAAACAAGCTCAAATTATAACTGAACCCTTTGGAACAGCCCCCCCCGCCTCCCTGCAACGTGGATGTAGAACTGCCCACCCCCCCATTTTGCAGAGTGCCTGTGTACACAAAACTAGTATACTTAATGAAGGGGAACGCTACACAGCCAGAGCTTCCCAACTTGAGAGCCCAAGTTCCCCCATATTCTCAACTATATGAGCCCATTATTAAGCATGCTATAAACTGTAAACTATTTCTATAATATAACATATATGGCATCAATAAACAGTCCTATCTCCCAGAGCAGCACTTACAGCTAGGCCGTGTGACCTGGTCAGTACTTGCACGTCTCCGCAAATTAGCGCAGCTATCATCAATGGTCAAACGCCTTCTTCACGGTTGGACCTTTCTTGGCGACTTTCATGTCTAGGCAAATGGCTAGGGAAGTTATGTTTCTGAGCGCCGGAGGATTTCCATCGCTCCAGCCAGTCCCAGGCTTCCTGTGGAGTGTGAAAGAACTATGACCTCCCTTCTGCCTGCACCCGTAGCTTGGCTGGAAAAAGCATTGCGTATTTCAAGTTCTTATCACAGAGCGCCTTCTTCACCTCCACAAAGGATCTACACATCTTTTGTACTTTAAATGTAAAGTCCAGAAAGAAAGTAATTGTCGAGTTTCCAAACTTGAGCTGGGGGCGGCACTTGCTGTTTGAAGGATAAGGTTTCTGTCGTGGAAATTAAATATCCTCGCTAAGATAGGACGCGGAGGGGTGCTCAGTTTCGGAGGGCTTCCAAGCACTCTGTGGACCTGTTCAACTGAGAAATATTGCGACAGGGTCCAGGGCTGGAGATGGGTCTGAATCAGAACTTCGACAAAGAGGTCTGCGGCTTGCCCCTCCACTCTCTCGGGAACCCCCAAAATGCGAATATTGTTCCTTCGTGCTCGCCCCTGGTAGTCTTCCAGTTTAACCTCCAATTCCAAAGTTTGCACCTGAAGCCGGTTAGCCGTTTTTTCAAGTGTTTTTGTGGAATTTTGGAGCATTGAGACTGAATCTTTTGTCACTTTGACCCTGTCTCCCAGGTTGCGTAAGTCAGCATGCAAGAGGGTGACCTCGGCTGTCACTGTGTCAATTTTGTGCTCCAGCGCCAATAGAACCTTCTGTATAGCTTCCATTACATCCACCAGGGTCGGGGCTTCATCATTGACTTGTTGCTTGGCCTCAAGCACAGAGCTTTTCTCCTCCATGGCATCAGCCTTGAAATGAGAGAATTTTGCTAGTTTCAGCACGTGGGTCTGCTTAGACCCTTTCACAGTGGCCATGGTGGCAGTGGTGCCGTCTAAAAATCTCTCCAGCGGCACGTGGACCTCAGAGTCTGCAGGCGTGGGTTTCAGGGGTGTCCAAAGGGCAGGAAGAGGCGTTAATGTCTAATGCCCCACTTCACTACACAAACAGTCACTTCGCTCCTGAGATACTCCAGAAACAATGGTGGAACTGTGGTTATGGAGCCCCCCAGTGCACCCCCCGGTGAGCCAGTACTGTGCCTCGTAGACTCCTGCGCTGTTAGGTCTGGGCCGCTGGCGGTGGTTGTACTTCCTCAAATAACCACTAGCAACCCTGGCCGCCTTGATAGAAGCAGCTCGCACAATGCCCCCGTTGGTACTGGAGAGAGCCCTCACATTGTCTATCACCCTCGAAAAATCCGCAAAATCTCTTATGCCAATCAGGCCGTTACAGGGCGTGTGGTGCCGATTGTGGGGGAGGGGAAAGCAGCCACTGTTTCAAGTCCGGGCTTCGGGGGGCAAAAGTAAGTTGTGGGCCCCAGCCGCCAGGCACGGTGCTCAGGTGAAGCAGTGTAGGGGGGAGGGGAATCTCCGTTCTCCCCCGTGGAGTCACCGATGCCACGTGTGAGGCCCTCCGCAGCCCTCCAGGTAAGTCGGAGCCCACACGGCTGTGCTGGCTTACCAGCTGACCTCAGTGTCCCTTCCCAGGCTGTCACAGGAGGATCACGGTGGCCGTGTGGAGGGAGCAGTGTTCGTGCGCTCGATGAAGGTGAGCAGGGCCACACCATCAGGACATGTTCCGGAGCTCGCAGGCTTTTATCTCAGCGCCCAATGCGACACGAGGTGACACCCAGTGCCAGCGTTGCCAGGGCCTCTCCAATCTCTCAGCACAGCACAGTGCCAGCCGTGAAATCTCAGCTCGAGACCGCCGGAGAAAGTTTGTTTCCGGTCCATCTATTCCAGGGGTGTTCGGGAGCACGGGACCAACAGATTTAGCAGGCAGAAACGGATATTTTAATGGATGTGTGGGAATCTAGCAAGCTGTCGAGGAGAGCTCTACTCATTTACGGCCATCTTGGATGCCAGTTGCCCCCCCCCCCTCCCCAGCATACAATCTTAGTCCTGAGACTATTGCTGGAATAACCCCATTGATTGAGACTCTGATTTAATAAGGACTTTTGAGAGAGATTCTAAACAGTTTGTAATTCACCTATAATGGGCATACGAAGAGCGAATGGGAAATATAGAATTATTCAGGATTTGCGCAAAAATTATTCAGATTGTGATACCGTGTTGCCCAATAGTGCCACATCCTGCCATAACTCTATATCAAATCCCATGTGATGCTGAATGGTTTTCGATGATTAACTTGTGTCAAGCATTTTTCTACATTCCCTTGCATTCAGATAGTCAATATTTATTTGTGCTCTGGTTCGTAAATCATGTTTGGCATGGAGCCAAGTTCCACAAGGGTATACTGAAAGCCTTTTAATTTGTAATCAAATCCTGAGGAGAAATTTGGAGTTACTAGAGATGCCAAATCACTCTGTGCTAGTGCAGTACATTGATGATTTGTTAGTGGCATCTGGTACTAAAGAGGCATGTGCTACAGATACCGTGGCCCTACTGAATCATTTAGCAGTAAGTGGGCATAAGGTGTTACTAGCAAAACTGCAGTTTTGCAAAAGAGAAGTTCTCTATTTGGGACATCACATTGAAAAAGGAGTTAGAAAGGTGTCACAAGATCAAATCACTGCTATATTGCAGATGAATCCACCGAGTACAGAAAAAGGAAGATTGAATGTTCTTTGGAATGGTTTGGATATTGCAGGCAGTGGATCCCGATCTTTTCCTTGATAGCCAAGGCACTTTAGAGATTGACAAACAAAGACGTGTCAAAATTCTGTTCCCTGGGATGAGGAATGCATGCCCTCTTTCTTTGAATTGCGAGACAGTTTATGTCAAGCACCAGCATTGGGAATGCCCAAACTCAATAAGAGATTTACTCTGTTCTGCAGTGAGCGCGAAGGTTGTGCGCGATCAGTTCTAAGGCAAATGCATGGAACTGCACACAGACCTGTTGCATATTTTTCAGCTACATTGGATCCTGTGGCTGCTGCTTTACCTGGATGTTTGAAAGATGTTGCTGCAAAATGTGTGAGTTTGGAGCCGTGTCAGAATATTATGATGGGACATCCTCTGAAAGTGTATGTTCTACATTCAGTTGAGATTTTGTTAACACAAACTACAACACAGCACTTTATGAGTAGTCGGTTAACAAAATATGAGCAGGTGATCTTGGGTGCTGAAAACATGACTGTGACTAGATGTATGAGTTTAAATCCAGCTACCTTGATGCCATTACCTGGACATGAAGAAGTGATGGAAGAAGCTGATCATGATTGCCTTGCCGTGACTGATCTGTGTACCAAACCACGACCTGATATACAAGATACCCCATTGCCAGAGTCATATCACATGTTGCTTGTGGATTGATCATGATTGAGAGATTCTGGAGATACCCTGCAAGCTGCATATGCGATCTGTATGGTGGTGGGTGTTGTGGAAGCATCATGGTTGAAAGGAGTGTATTCAGCACAAATGGCTGAATTGATATCACTTACCAGTGCTTGCAGCATTCCCAAACAAATTAGAGTACCCATATTCACTGATAGTCTATATGATTTTGGGGGGTGCGTGATTTTGGGCAGTTGTGGTCCCAATGTGGGTTTATGACCTCTTTGGGTTCACCTATCCGAAATGGAGAGTGTGTGAGAAACCTATTGATGACACTACAGCTGCTGGCTCAAATTGCAGTGGTGAAGTGTTCCGCTCATCAAACTGGACATGATTATGTCACCATTGGCAATAGATATGCAGATGAGACTGCTCGTTATTGCGCTCTAAATTCTTATGTATTTAATGGCAAATCATTGAAGGAACACTCCGATACGGAATGCAGATAGATGTTTTCAGTTGTTGAGACTTGGGAAGATATCTGAGTATTAAAAGATTCAGTGCCACAGGTGGAAAGAGAAGGGTGGATCAAAACAGAATGTAACCACAGACAGGAAGATAAGGTTTGGGTTTAAACGGATGGGAGACCTTTGTTGCCAGATAGCCTACTCTCACTGATGGCAATGATTTGCCATGGACCTGCACATGTAGGTAGAGATGCTATGCTATGTCTCTTTCATCAAACTTGGTACAATCCTAATTTTAGAGCCATTGCAGAGAGTCTATGTTAGAGATATGTAATATGTCAACTACAAAATGCAGGAAGGAAAACTGTGGTCAGTATGAGTCAAGTTGAGAAATCAGGAGGACCCTTTACCCACATGCAACTGGACTTCATTGAGATGCCCCCTTGTAATGGATTGAACTATGTCCTTGAAATTGTGTTATTTTTCTCATTGGGTTGAGGCCAACCCCACTAGGCACAATGGCAGCTTAACCATGGCTTAACTGCTTCTTAGAGTACTAATACCTAGGTTTGGTTTTCCAGTCTCGTTGGAATCGGATAGAGGAACACACTTCATTGACGAAGTAATACGAATGCTTTGTGCTGCATTACAAATTGAGCAAAGGCTACGTTGTGCCTACTGCTGGAGGCTTTCGTGTGGTAGAACAGGTGAACGGGATGATTAAGTACAGACTAGCAAAGGTATGTGCGTCCACATCCCTGAAATAGCCTGATGCATTGCCTCTGCTGCTGATGAGTTTCGAAGTATCCAAGACAAAAGAACTGGACTGTCCCCTCACAAAAAAACTTATAGAGAGGGCTATGAGGCAGCCTACAGTCCCAGCAAACCAGCTTGTAAATATTTTTGATGATTTGGTACTGGATTATTGTAAAAGATTGGCTGTTGTGGTATGTTCTTTGTCTCAACAGGTTGGAGAAGTCGCACCTACTGTGCAACAGGAACAGTGCCACAATTTATGCCCGAGCTACTGGGTACTTGTTAAGAAGCACATGTGAAAATCCTGTTTGGAACCTCAATGACATGGACCTTATCAAGTGATTCTTATAACCACAACTGCTGTCAAATGTGGTGGTCTACCGAATTGGGTGCATGCAGCCCACACACGTCGAGTCCCATGTCCTCTTGAAAATGTAGGGTCTGTGGTGGACAAACCAGTAGTAACAGAAAAACATCCTGTTCAGACTGAGCACAGAGTAGAGAGGGCACCAGCTACTGGGTCTCGAGACACTGTTGTTAATGAGAGTCAAAGAGAGTTAATCCTGGTTGGTCAAAGTGAAAGGGATCCAACTAAGAGAAATGTCGACTAAAATGATGTGAACAGGGTACCAGAGAAACAAGTGCGAAAAGGAGACCGTTGCCCTTCTACTGTGATTGACGTTTCTAGTCAGTCTGAACAAAGCAACACTGACAGAGAACAAAAAGAGCACGGATACGAGGTCGAAGATATGCAGCTCCAGAGTGGACATATTTTGCTGCTGCCAATGACTGGGGAAAAGAGTTCTTCATGTTTTGCTCTAAAAATTGCGACTCATACAAACCGCCATGAAAGAACTGATGTGAAAAGGAAAAACGTGAAACAAACAAGGCCACAAAGAAACTAAGAAAAAAGGTGTAAATAGACGTTGTTCACAAGCTACTACACAAGACCTATTGCTGCAGTTTAAGTATATGGAAGATGAGAAAACAAAACCTAGATTCACTAAAACGTAAACTATGTGTGCTTGCTTCTTAACTGTGTTTGTTCTAATTCTTGTCTTGTTGCTGAAAATACTAAGGTGCCGATCACAATCCGGTAAAAACCGGGTACGAACCGTCGGACGGAGCATATTCTCCGTCCGACGCGTACCCGGTCGTCAAAATATACAAACATGGAATTACGATTCGCACGGGTACACCATTACCGTACGAATCGTAAAAAAGACCGACCGAACAAAAAACACCTACCAATGCGATCCGGGAAAGCGCCGACCTGACGTCGGGACGCACGCAGCCAGCCATTCACGACCCAGGAATCACGATTCGCACCGACGTCACCCCGCACGGTGAATATTTTGCGGCACCCAAAAACTGCCGGGAAATCAGGACGACGCGAACAAGGACCACCAGTACGCGACGGACAGACGGCGACGCGAACAAGGAGGACCAGTACGTGACGGACACACAGGACGACGCCACCAAGGAGGACCCGTACGCGACAGGACGACGCGATCAAGGAGGACCCGTACGCGACAGGACGACGCGAGCAAGGAGTACCAGTACGCGACGGACAGACATGGACCCGAACCTACGAGTCATCCCTGCCCTCATAGCAGTACACCTCCTCTACAGGTTACGACGCAGACGCCGCAGAAGGTCAGAATAACTAAGGGAGGGGGGAAAGTGGGGTGGGGTGGGGGTGGCACTACCAGGGCAGGCCACAAAACAACCACATGAGTGACACACTACACATGGCCTGGACATACCTGACTCCCATGCCCTGGTCACCACGAGGGGGTGGGGGCGTGTCCTGATAATCCAGCGACCGCCACAACGGAAGTCCGTCACCACGCGAACCGGCAACACAACCAGACAGGTACGTCCCGTACCCACGCCTGAAGAGCGTGGGTACGAGTCGGACCACGCCCACACACGTCACCCCAACAATGGCGGGACGGATCGCACCCACGTGGCAAAGGCCTGGGTACGGGCCGCACAAACATCACATAGCGTGGGGACGGATATGTACGGACCCTACCCCCACCCCGTATGCAAGGAGCGTACCCCCCTGCCCAACAGTGTAAGTACGACCCGTACCCCCACCCGCGTATGCATGGAGCGTACCCCCCATGCCAACAGTGTAAGTACGACTCGAACCCCCACCCACGAATGCAAGGAGCGTACCCCCCTGCCCAACAGTGTAAGTACGACCCGTACCCACACCCGCGGACGTACGGAGCGTACCCCCAGCCCAACAGTGTAAGTACGACCCGTACCCCCACCCGCGGACGTACGGAGCGTACCCCCAGCCCAACAGTGTAAGTACGACCCGTACCCCCACCCGCGGACGTACGGAGCGTACCCCCAGCCCAACAGCGCAAGTACGACCCGTACCCCCACCCGCGAATGCAAGGAGCGGACCCCCCTGCCCAACAGTGTAAGTACGACCCGTACCCCCACCCGCGTATGCATGGAGCGTACCCCCCATGCCAACAGTGTAAGTACGACTCGAACCCCCACCCACGAATGCAAGGAGCGTACCCCCCTGCCCAACAGTGTAAGTACGACCCGTACCCACACCCGCGGACGTACGGAGCGTACCCCCAGCCCAACAGTGTAAGTACGACCCGTACCCCCACCCGCGGACGTACGGAGCGTACCCCCAGCCCAACAGTGTAAGTACGACCCGTACCCCCACCCGCGGACGTACGGAGCGTACCCCCAGCCCAACAGTGTAAGTACGACCCGTACCCCCACCCGCGGACGTACGGAGCGTACCCCCAGCCCAACAGTGTAAGTACGACCCGTACCCCCACCCGCGGACGTACGGAGCGTACCCCCAGCCCAACAGTGTAAGTACGACCCGTACCCCCACCCGCGGACGTACGGAGCGTACCCCCAGCCCAACAGTGTAAGTACGACCCGTACCCCCACCCGCGGACGTACGGAGCGTACCCCCAGCCCAACAGTGTAAGTACGACCCGTACCCCCACCCGCGGACGTACGGAGCGTACCCCCAGCCCAACAGTGTAAGTACGACCCGTACCCCCACCCGCGAATGCAAGGAGCGGACCCCCCTGCCCAACAGTGTAAGTACGACCCGTACCCCCACCCGCGAATGCAAGGAGCGTACCCCCCTGCCCAACAGTGTAAGTACGACCCGTACCCCCACCCGCGTATGCATGGAGCGTACCCCCCATGCCAACAGTGTAAGTACGACTCGAACCCCACCCACGAATGCAAGGAGCGTACCCCCCTGCCCAACAGTGTAAGTACGACCCGTACCCACACCCGCGGACGTACGGAGCGTACCCCCAGCCCAACAGTGTAAGTACGACCCGTACCCCCACCCGCGGACGTACGGAGCGTACCCCCCATGCCAACAGTGTAAGTACGACTCGAACCCCCACCCACGAATGCAAGGAGCGTACCCCCCTGCCCAACAGTGTAAGTACGACCCGTACCCACACCCGCGGACGTACGGAGCGTACCCCCACCACACCAGTGTCAGTAGACACGTACCCTCACCTCTAATGCAGTGTGCGTAACCCCACCGTGTATGTGCCAAGCGCACATATCCAGAAATCGGAGGTGTGTGTGCAGAGTCCACCCAGCAGTGCCCTGAGACAGGAGGGGTGGGTGCAGAGTCCTCCCAGCAGTGTCCAGACCCAGGAGGGGTGGGTGGTGAGTCCTCCCAGCAGTGCCCAGAGACAGGAGGGGTGGGTGCAGAGACCTCCCAGCAGTGCCCTGAGACAGGAGGGGTGTGTGCAGAGTCCTCCCAGCAGTGTCCAGACCCAGGAGGGGTGGGTGGTGAGTCCTCCCAGCAGTGCCCAGAGACAGGAGGGGTGGGTGCAGAGTCCTCCCAGCAGTGTCCAGACCCAGGAGGGGTGGGTGCAGACACCTCCCAGCAGTGCCCAGAGACAGGAGGGGTGTGTGCAGAGTCCTCCCAGCAGTGTCCAGACCCAGGAGGGGTGGGTGCAGAGTCCTCCCAGCAGTGTCCACACCCAGGAGGGGTGTAACACATGTGTGTGATGCCACAATTACCCACATCCATACTGCCTACAAGGGAACATGTCCCCATGAACTCATGTCAACTGACTCCACACACAAGTACAGTGATCACCAAGGATGCCACGATTGTTGCAGGTGGAGACATGGCCATGCATGCATGGCCAAAGTAGAAGGGCTCCGTCACACACACAGCTCATGTAGACACAGCTCTGCGCTAAACATTGGGATCACCCTGCAGGGAAGAAAGCTGGGTACACAGAGGAAGGAATACACCCTGGGACAAGTGCACCATGCAGTAACTGCTTACATGAACAAAGAAAGTTAGCCAACACCTTGTGATGGCACACAGATCCTAGGGTGGCCCCAAAGAGCAGAACACTACTACAAATCCCACACACCCAAAGCCTTAAACACCACCCAAAACAATGTAGCAGCCCCACCAACACCAATACCACCATAGCAGGAGTGTGATAATGAAAAAAAAAATAAGCTTTAATCAGCATGAGCACAATGTCCGTGGATCAACGGCAGTTCAAAGTCAACAAAGGCCATAGGGCAGTCAATTATTCCCAGCTGCATGGGGGACACAGTGGGATGTGTGTCCCCTACCTTGCCTGCACAGTCAAATGCCATCGTCTTCCATACTGGTGAGGGCATCAGGGGGGGGGGAAGCAAAAGGCACCGCAGGGACATCAGGGCAAAGGGGCGGCGTTGTGGGTGCAGGGATGGAGGACTCAACCACAGGGGGTGTGTCATGGCCAAAGGCGGAGGCCAGGATGGCACTACACACCTTAGCAAGGTCCTCCAGGGAGTCCCCTGCACCCGAAGTGACCTCAGGCCCCAAGGAGGGGGGGGGTTCAGAGGGATGGGTTGCAGCGCCACCGGGGGAGGGTGGAGACAGGGGGGGAGACTCAACCACCCTGACCGAGGACTTCCTTGACCGCTTGCGTGGTGGCGTCACTGTGGGGCTCAGGGACAGAGCGGCCATGAAGGAGTCCTTGGGGGAGATGTGGCCAGGAGAGCTGAGGGGAGGGGATTTGGAGGGAGTGGATTGTGTGGAATGCGGACTCCCACTCTGGCTGCGTGTCACACGTTTGCCCCCCGACCCAGTGGGTGTGCCTATCTCACCCTGTGTGTGCGTGTCAGGAGGAGTGCGGTGGACCTTCCCTGCTGGTGTGGTGCCTGTGTCTGTTGTGGTGGGTGCATGCCGACGTCTGGGTGTACGTGGGACAGGCATGGAAGTGGGAAGTGTGGATGGGGCAGGGGTAGGTGGGGGGAGGTCGCGCTGCAGGAGACCCACTGCTGCAGTCAGTGTGGAGTCTAGGGACCTCAGCAAGTTGCGTTGGTCAGCCTGCAAAGAATGAATGCCCTCCAAGAATGCCTCGATGTTGGTGAGGGTTTTCCCGTGGGAATGGAGGACATTCAGGATCGCAGCCTGACCAACCTGCATTTGCCGCTGGATGTCCATAGACTCAGCATTGGCGGCAGCAGTGGAGACAGGGGCAGGGGGTGCGGTGCCTGGCAGGAAGGAGACATGCGGTGACCGGGCACGCTGGGAAGGGACACGAGCAAGTGGGAGGCGGTTGGTGGGAACTGAGGGGGCGGTGGCAGGTGTTGTTCCACTGTCAGCTGCTGGTGCAGCCTCCGCCAACCCTGAGACATCCTCCTCGGACCTGTCAGCTTCGTAGTCTGATGTGCCAGTCGACAGGTCCTCGGCCACACTATCCTCCGCCTCTGTCCCACTCGATGTGCCAGCCCCGATGTCACGGCTGCCACTGGTGCTCGGTCCCTCCGCCTGGTCCGTGTCCATGTCTCCCTCTGTGTCCCCCGACGATGCTGTGGGCAGGGTGGAGAGACAGAAATTAATCAGACACCTGTACACATCTGTCACATGAGTCCAATCTACATAGTCAACATTGCATAGCCTGAAGAGGCAGATCCCTAACATCTGCAAAACAAGGTACCGATGTAGGGCATGAAACACAGTTGGTTGAGCCACCATGCCACTGAAATACCATGGAGAGCATGAGACAATAGCTGATGACAGGAAACGGAGTCTGACATAGCACCCAGGCCCTGGGGACAATCCTGCACTGCCTCTGCACCACACAGCGTTTGTGAAAATACCTATGACCAGGGACAATATCCATGAACTTGAGACACATGCTGCATAGGTAATGCTGCAAACATGCCCAACATAACTCGGTCACTGCACCTTGCGTGTGTGTCCAGTAACATCACACACTGTCCAGACCCAGCAATTAGGAATCAGGATTTGACACATAGGCATTGCCCGCCCCAAGCAACCCCCACACGATGCTAATTGCTGAGACACAGGTGGCACCAACATCTCATAGTCTGGGTGATAAACACAGTGGCAGGCAAAAGGCTAGATTGGACGCAAAACAGCAAAGGTGCGCCTGTACAAATAATGAGGTACCAGTGCCCATCCTCAGATGAGTATAACAAGACACACAGGCACTGGCAACTGTGAGTATGAAGAGGGACAATCAGGTCAGGCTGCACAGTGGACACCTGTACATAATAGCACGTCTATATACATGGTGACAGGGGACAATGGCACAGAGCACAACCTACGCTGTAGACAGTGAGAGTGTCCACGTTGATGATGACACAAACAACACTGAGGATAAGGTGCCCCAGGGGACAGTATTGGGCACGCAACTACATGCTACTGAATGGCTGAATGGGAATGACTGCTACACACGTCACCATCCCTGCACTATGCGTAGCGCACACTCATGCACATCATGTCACAGGCCACTACATAGGACATGCGCGCTGTAAGGCATGACACATGAGAGACCAACTCCCATGTCTGGAGCCAGCATCAGTGCCAACTGACATGGAACCCACATGCAGTGAACTTGACAGTTCACAGGCAAGGTCCCACAACCTGTTACCCACCACCACCACCCATGATGCTACAGTCATTGTTCTCGTGGACAAAGCGCCAGCCTACATTACCTTGTGAAGGAGTGACTACACACAGACCAGGGAACACATTGCAAGGAGGGGAAGGGTGGCAGGGGCGCAGCGCTACACTTGGGCAAACTGGATGGGCACAGCACCTTTAAACCCTGCCAGTGAATTAATGCCACTGTGCCCTTACAAATGCCGGTGACACACAACAAACGCACATGTACCTACCCCCTTCCGCCTGCTGCATCGCCTGTAAGCGCCTCTCCAGGTCTGGAAAGACCACCGGCAGCACACGCCTGTGGAGGTGGGTCAGACGGCGGCGGCCGCGGTTCTTGTGGCTCTCAGGTGAGTCCCCCAGCAGGAGCCGTGCAATCCTCCGCGTCCAGCACCGGATATCCTGCCAGCGTTTCCTCACCTGGGACAGGCTCCGCCTCCGACCATCCACACGCCTCACGGCACTGACGGCGGTCAGCCAGATCTGCTCCTTGGCAGAGGCGCCTACCTGTGAGGAAGTACAAGTGACACCACATCAATACACCAGCCACATGTCACAGAGAGACATATGTGAACATAATAGCTGGTTACTACATGGCATGTAATGCAGACAACGCATTGCACCTCTGTCATAGGGACATCATCCTCTGGTGAGGGAAAAGGCAGTACGTGCCATAGTGGGTACTCAGGTGGAATGATGGCAATGTCACAATCAATGATCAAGGCTCACACTGTGCATCACACCCACCCCTCCTGTCTCAGGGCACTGCTGGGAGGACTCCACACCCACCCCTCCTGTCTCAGGGCACTGCTGTTAGTGATAGGTCCCCACCCCTCCTGTCTCAGGGCACTGCTGGGAGGACTCCACACCCACCCCTCCTGTCTCAGGGCACTGCTGTTAGTGATAGGTCCCCACCCCTCCTGTCTCAGGGCACTGCTGGGAGGACTCCACACCCACCCCTCCTGTCTCAGGGCACTGCTGGGAGGACTCCACACCCACCCCTCCTGTCTCAGGGCACTGCTGTTAGTGATAGGTCCCCACCCCTCCTGTCTCAGGGCACTGCTGGGAGGACTCTGCACACACCCCTCCTGTCTCAGGGCACTGCTGGGAGACATCAGGCACCCCCCCCCTGGTACCCCCCCGACAGTACATGGCATGTGTGTCACACCGGGTCACAATGCCTGAAGACACAGTCACAACATAGGGACAGTCTGTGGCAGTGGCCTATGCACTCACCTGATACCCTGGTCGCCCATACAGCATGGGGTACTGTGGGAGGATCACATCCAGCAGAGCCATGTTCTCCTCCAGGGTGAATGGCTGTGTCCTCTCCACAGCCCTTGACATGGTTCCAGGGAATCAGTAGCAGCAGCTTGGTCGACAAATGCAAAGATGTGCAGGCAAGTAATCCCTCATGGGACCTGGCTGCCTTATATGTGGCCTTCTGCCCAGTCTCATGCACAGGAGTACAGAGTGATTGGTCACTCACATTTGCATCCTATGTTTCCACCAATCCCTTCAAACCTAGCAGTCTGTGGGTTCTCTATCGGTTTCATTCTCCTGCATGATGTCAGCCCCACAAACACATTGCAACAAAGTAGAAGAATTCCAACTGACTTCTGCTGTGCACCTTCCAGAACAAAATCGAAATTTGAACCTGGTCGCCATGACAACCAGCATGCATGTAGGCCTTAATACTTGTCCCCTATGTAATTAGGAGAATCACACACAGGTACGGTGCGTTTCCGGGCCCTAGGGCACCCCAAATGCATGGCAACGGCCCGTACATGCATGCCGACGTTCAAAATCACTATGGGTCTGCACGCGTATGCGTACACGTAGTGGTACGGACCGTACACACGCATGTACGCTCACTATCACTATGGGTCTGCACGCGTATGCGTACACGTAGTGGTACGGACCGTACAAATGCCTGTACGCTCACTATCACTATGGTTCTGCACGCGTATGCGTACTCGTCGTGGTACGGACCGTACAAATGCCTGTACGCTCACTATCACTATGGGTCTGTGTACCCGTAGTGATAGTGAGCGTACATGCGAGTGTACGGTCCGTACCACAACGAGTACGCATACGCGTGCAGAACCATAGTGATAGTGAGCGTACAGGCATTTGTACGGTCCGTACCACTACGTGTACGCATACGCGTGCAGACCCATAGTGATAGTGAGCGTAGATGCGAGTGTACGGTCCGTACCACTACGTGTACGCATACGCGTGCAGAACCATAGTGATAGTGAGCGTACAGGCATTTGTACGGT
Source organism: Triturus cristatus (assembly GCF_964204655.1). NCBI lineage: Eukaryota > Metazoa > Chordata > Amphibia > Caudata > Salamandridae > Triturus > Triturus cristatus. The sequence continues at coordinate 1,113,375,404 of NC_140581.1, read as the reverse complement.
CCGTACCACTACGTGTACGCATACGCGTGCAGACCCATAGTGATAGTGAGCGTAGATGCGAGTGTACGGTCCGTACCACAACGAGTACGCATACGCGTGCAGAACCATAGTGATAGTGAGCGTACAGGCATTTGTACGGTCCGTACCACAACGAGTACGCATACGCGTGCAGACCCATAGTGAGAGGGCCGTACACTCGCATGTACGCTCACTATCACTATGGGTCTGCACGCGTATGCGTACTCGTTGTGGTACGGACCGTACAAATGCCTGTACGCTCGCCATCACGATGGGTACACATACGGCAGCACTCCCACAGTGATTGGGGAACATACACAGGCCCTCTTAGCAGCAGTACGCCGGTTTGTACACATCACTGTGGTGATAGTCGACACACAGGTAGGAATAGGGCGGACATACTTGTCCATGGATGGACATACTTGTCCAGGAATGGACATCAAGGCATCGTCTGTGCATTACTACATGTGTGGGGCACAGGTGTGACAGGCTGTGATGTGGAACATGCCTCCTGAGTGGAGGAGGCACCAGATGTATGATGAGATGTGTACAGGTGTACTGTGTGAGGGTGCAATGTGTGCCAGGCATGCCCTTGACTCCTTTGACATGTGTGCATGTCGTACTGCGCACTTGGGGTGAGCGTCACTGGCATGGCACGGACACCAACACACGGAAGTGTCCCATGATGCCCGGTACAGGGGTCATGACACCTGACTTGTCACTACCCACAGTGCACAATGTGACTATGTCATTTATGTGTCCGGGATTTACATCAGGTTGATGTTGTAGCACCCTCAAAAGCTGCAGCCGTTGCAGCAACCAACATGTGTCTGTGTGTAGATTGTCATTGCACACTGTTCCGCACACCATGCCACATGTGGTATCTGATGTGAGCTGCACATGTATGCATGGGACACGGAGTAGCGTGACAAGGCCATGTCAGCATCCTCACAAGGAATGTGTGGTGAGTCATGACATGTGCACCTTCATGGCAAGGTGTGTGGGCAGGCCTAGTGTAATGTCATGTGACCTGTGGCTCCGGTGTTCCGCTACCAGTCTCTACAATCGGCATCCTACTTCTGCTGATGTGTGTGTGTATGTCACTTCTGTCTTGCGTCGGGCTGTTCACTTGCACTGGGACACAGCTATTCCCATGGCGTGGCATGGGGAGGTTCTCAATCACCGTGTGTAGCTGGGTCTTGGAAGGAGTGTCACCTTGCATCCATACGTGTCCTGGGCATGTAGCACATGCCTGACTCCCTATGTGGCATGTGTGTATTGGCAGATTTACATGTGCTCAGTAGACATGAGTTGTTCTCGTAGTGCACTCACTCTTCCTTGTCACTTCCAAATTACTGCAGAGCGCCTCCTGTTGCCCGAAGAATTCCAGACTTGGCCACCATGCAGGAGAATGACAGGATCCGGCTCTACCGCTTCACCCAACCGTTGATTCTGGAGCTGACGGCGAGACTGGCACCACACCTGCAACCGCAGCACAGGTATCCTACGGCACTGACACCCCAGCTGAAGGTAATGGCTGCCCTACATTTCCTTGCCACGGGTACCTTCCAATATACCATAGCCCATGTTGGTGGCATGTCCCAGAGCATGTTCAGCGGTGTGCTGCATGATTTCTTGGAGGCCATGTTGATTCACCTGGATGACTTCATCAAGTTCCCAACCCCTGAACAGATGACTGAGGTCAAACGTGGTTTCTATGCCCTGGGAGGGATGCCCCATGTCATTGGGTCCATAGATGGGACACATGTAGGTTTGGTACCACCACACGCACGGGAGGTGGCGTACCGCAATCGGAAGCACTACCACTCCATCAATGCCCTTGTGGTGTGTCTGTCCAACATGGTGATTTCACATGTCTGTGCTCGTTTTCCAGGATCAGCACACGATGCCTACATCATGAGGCGTAGCGGGATGCCTGATATGATGATGCAGCTGCGCAACGAACGTGCATGTGTTGTTGGTGGGTACAGTCTGTCTGTCCTGTATTCTGTTTGGCCGAGCAGCACTACCGCTTCGCCAGTTCTAACGATATCCATGTGCTTTCCATTTAGGGGACGCTGGCTATCCCAACATGCCTTGGCTGCTGACACCTCTCCGCAACCCCATCACGCCAGCCCAGCTCCGCTACAACACCGCCCATGGCCGGACAAGGCGAGTGATAGAGAGGACGTTTGGCATGCTGAAGAGCCGATTCCGGTGCCTCCACAAGACCGGCGGCGCACTCCCATATGCCCCGGCGAAGGTCTGCAAGATCTTCATGGTCTGCTGCATGCTGCACAACATGGCAGTTGAAAGAGCTGTGCCCCTCATCCTGGATCAAGATGACGAGGACCATCCACCCGTGGAGGACGAAGGGCTTGGCAATGGGGCTAGTGATGTGGAGGATGTGGAGCCTCAAGAGGACATCCGGACTCGGCTCATACGCGACTTCTTTGCTTAGTGGTGAGTACCAGGGTCTGAGTGTGCACGCATTGGTCCACGTGTGGCATGCGTTGTGATGTGTGTCTCCACCTGCATGTATGGCACGTGGGTCAGAGGTGTGTGTGGGTGTGTCACTGGAGTGATGGTGGCAGTGATGGTAGTATTTCCCCAGACATACTTGTGACCTAGCATGTTGTCATACATACATGTGTCGAGTACATGCACATGCAAGTGGCTGTGCTTCTTGTGGCTGACTTCTTGTGTGTCTCTCTTCCCCAGGTACCTGCGCATGCCGTTTGCTGGTTGCATTGTTGTGGCACTGCTATTCCTCATGGACATGGCATCGTGGGCTGACTCAGCGTTACAGGCACGGACACGTTTGGAAGTCTCCATGGGGTAAGGGATGCATCTGGGGTGTATTGGGTGTGGCAGTTGTTCACGATGTGTGCACACTGCCCCGGTCGGGGTTTGGGTCCTCTGCAGACATGTGGCATCCCCATGGGACACGACATGCAGCTGGGTACACCTGAATAGATGGGCTGCCTGGTTGTCAGTCATCAGTGATGGGATGGTGGATTGTGATGAAGGCATCAATGTGTGTGACACTGCCCTCGGACACATACGGTTAACATTGTCTTGACATGGCGTGGGACTTCCACATCAGCGGATGTATGGTGTATGGCAGGCTCTCCGTGAGCAGCTGTGGGTATTTAGCTATTATCCGACACTTGTGTGCCAGTTCCATGGCTATCACGCATTTGTGCTGCAGAGTGGGGTGCCAGTGTTGGAGCCACATGTTACTCCACATGATGTGTTCATGTGTACTTCAAGTTGCCTCTGCAATCCCAAACACATGACTATTAAAGATGTCCCTATGCCTCCAAGGTGCCTCTTCTCAGTCAATGCTGGTGTGTTGGCACGGTGCATCCTGCATGTCTGGCATGGTATTCCCTGATTGTGGCTATGTGTCAATGTGTCGAGTGGCAAGATGCAAGCTGTGTGTGTGTGCTGAGACTGTGTAATGGGCATGATGTCCATGACTGTGTGGGTATTGTGACATGTGCCATCCCCATGCATCCAACGTTGTCCATGACCCCATTCTCTGCATTCACCGGACTCAAGCTTGCAGGACATGGTTCTGCCACCTGTCTACACGTACCTGGGTGCCCCCCAGGACACGGGCCAGGATCCCTGACCTCTGCGCATGACTGTTGCTGTACTCAATGTGTCTGTCAGCACGGTTGTTCGGCCACCCCCTCAGCTGGTTCTGACCATCACGGGTGTGTATGGTGCTCCATGTCTGTCTTGCCTAGAAAACTGTGACCCATGTGTCCTGTGCCAGACTCAGGCCCCAGGGTGTGGATGGTTGAAGTGAACAGATGACTCAGGCATGTTTAGACTGTACAAGACACATGTTAGGTAATAATGCTACCAGCAGGCATCAACTCATAATAGTGTGATTTATTATTGGGGGGGGGGGCCAAGTGAGGGCCTTTCCGGGATTAGGGAATCCAAAGTTCAGTAGGGGAGTTGGTGTCCTTGCCATTGGAAATCCTCAGAGTCCATGCCACAGTCTTTGTCAACATTGGTCAGCCAGTGACCAGCAGGGCCATGTGGCAGAGAATGTCTCTTGATGCTGTGATGCTGTTGCTCCAGTGGGCCAGGTGCCAGGCCAGGTGTCCTGGGAGATGGTGATGTAGCAGCCACCCTCACGGTCCTTTCCGTGGACGACCCGGCTTCCTGCGGGGAACCTCAGCAGCAGGCCGTGACGACGTCTGGGATGCTCCGTCGGATGTTTCCTCCTCCTCCTCATGATCCCTCCCTGTGGGTGGTGATGTTCTCCGCCTTCTGGCACAGGGAGGGTCGGCCATGGTGTCGGCCATCCGACGGAGTTCAGCGTGAATCCCCTGGGACGCCGTCACTTGCTCAGCCTGTCTGTCCTCCATCCTCCGTTGGTGTAGCTGTAGACAGGCTATTAGCTCCGCATGTTGCTGGGCCTGCTGGACCTTGATCCCCTCGAGGACGGACACAACCTGGGCCATGCCCGTGGTGTCCTGCCGGTATGAGTCCAGGATGTTACGGACATGTGAAAATACCGGATCCCCAGCCAACTGGTCAGGCTCGCGCCTCCGCCGCTCTCCACTCCCACCACCCCTGCCCACTTGCGTCTGGCCTGCACTTGTGGGCACATGGGGTCTCCGGGACCCCTGAGGGGTGGCATTGGCGTTGTCGCCTGCCTCCTCCTGGGTGCCCGGGACACCGTGTCCCTCCTGGCGAGCCTGGCTGCATTGTGGTGTTGGGGCAGGGATCCTGGGTGTCTCCTGGGATGTGGCAGGAGTGGGGGTGGTGGTTGGCACGGTTGTACCTGACGCAGGTGCTGCAGGTGGTTGGACACCAGAGGGGCCAGGTCGGTCGGGGTCGTCCGCAGAGTGGTGAGAGTGGTCGCTGCCGGTGGGATCGGTCTCCTGCAGATCCGGGTCCTGTGAGTGTTCCCCCCCAGTGTTGGGGGGTGCAGCACGACGTTGACCTGTGTGTGAGAGAGACAATGTTACTTTGGATCCATGCAACATCCATGTTGCATCCGTTACAAAGTTGGCACATTTCCTCTTGGAATTAGGATCTGTCTTGCATTCCACTCACAGTGCACTTGTGCATGTGTGTGTCCCTTGGGCACCAATTTGGCCCCTTTAACTATGTGTGGCACAGTCTTACTTGCTGCGTCAAGTGTGACTGCAGTCAGCAGTGGAGTGTGCATGTGTGCCGAGCTATGCGTTTGCGCCTTCCTTGTAGCACTGTACATGTGCACATGGAGTGGATCCACACACTCATATGATGCAGGTGGCTGTCCTTGTGCTCGTGTACAGGTTGTGACATGGCCCTGCGTTTTGCCATGATGAAGAGGGGGGGTTCTGGCACTGGGCACCCTTGTCTACATGCACGCAGTCCACCTGCTGACGAGCAGACATTCCCACACACCAAAGGACTGATTTGCTCTCCCTGTGTCTCCCTCCTTCTCTGTCCCCCTCTCCCTCCCTCTCTGTCCCCCTCTCCCTCCCTCTGTGTCCCCCTCTCCCTCCCTCTGTGTCCCCCTCTCCCTCCCTCTCTGTCCCCCTCTCCCTCCCTCTGTGTGTCAGCCTCCTCCCTCTGTCCATCTTCCTGTGTCTCCCTCCCTCTCTGTCCCCCTCTCCCTCCCTCTGTGTCCCCCTCTCCCTCCCTCCGTGTGTCACCCTCTGTCACCTTGGCCCAGCTTCCTGGGCACACACTGTTAGCAGATCTTTGAGTGGCCCTTGGCCTGTTGATGTGAGTTTGTTTCTGATCTCCAGGCACCCATTTTGTCTGCTGTGTGTCTGTGCGCTGCTGCTGTGGTGGTGTGTGCTGCCACTCTTTCACACTGTTGGCTGTTCATTAGCTGCTGGCATGTGCAAAACAGTGCCTTCACCCCCATGTGTTGATGCAAGGCATCCGCCATTTGCTGGCAAGTCATTCCTGTGTTGGGACACAGTGTTTGTCTGGCTGTGACCTAGGCCATATGGGCAGAGGGCATTGTTGTCTGCTTTGGAGTCGCACTATGTGATTCTTGGTGCCCAGCCTCCCGCCATCCGGGTTACCGTGTCATGTGTTGTTGTCTTCTGTGGCCTGTGACTTGACATTGTCCAGCTGGGTGCATGGGGCATGGTGGCAGCAGTGGCATGTGCCTGCTCATGGAGTGTGGTTGAGTAATGCGATGGCTTGTGGTGTTTGCGTGCCTGTTATTAATTTTGGTTGTGGTTGCAGTTCCCCCCATGTGAGGTGCGTTGTTTGTGTACTCACCCGGGTCTCGGAGTCCTTCTACTCCTTCAACTGCCTCCACCGGCAGTATGGCCATCACCCTCTCCTCCCAGGGATGGTACTGTACGGGTCTGCGGGAGGGCCCTCCTCCGGTGGCGTTGGCCTGGTCGTGTTCCTCCTGTCTCTTGGCTCTGACCCTCCTCCGCAGATCGTACCACCTGTTCTGGCAATCCTGCTTGGTCCTCCTGGTGTCCGCAACAGCATTCACAGCATCGACGATGGTCTGCCACATGGCTGTTTTGGCTGCCTGGCTGGTGCTTCTGACCAATGTTCCAAAGATCTGTGGCTCGACTCTGAGGATTTGATCAACAAGGACCTCCAACTCTCGGTGACTGAACTTTGGATTCTTGGTAGTGGGCATGGTGAGGGGTGTGGGTGGGGATGGTGTGGGTGTGGGGGGTGTGTGGATGTTGGGGGGGGGTGTGGATGGTTGTGTGTGTGTGTGAATGTGATGAGAGGGTGTTTGTGAGGGTGGTCGTGTGAAGGTGTGCAAGTGTAAGATGTGGTGTCGCTTGTAGTCTGGTTCTGTGGTGTCTGGCAGCAGTGGGTCTGTTGCAAAGGCTCATGGTTTGTGTGTGTGGGCCCTTTTTATTGGTCCATGGGTGGGTGTGGCAGTGTTTGAATTTTGGGTGGGTGTGTTATAAGGAGTGGTGGTGTATTGGGCCTCTGTTTGTTTTTGACAGTTGCAGGTCAGTGATTGTGTTATTTTAGTGGTTGTTGGCCATGTTTAGTGGCTGTGTGCCTTGCGAATGGTGTATTGTTGAGTTGTTTTGTTTTGTCCTTGTTGTGTACGTGCGTTTTGAGCGTGTGTACGGTGTGTACATGGGCCATTTGGTTGTACGATTTGGTCCTTGTGTGTGGCTTTGTACGACTCGTACATGCGGTTGTGATGTTGGGGCATGGGGTGCGCTCCGTACTTAGAAGGTTGTGTTGGGGGTGCGCCAGGAACGTACTGGGGTGGGGGTACGACTGGAACGTACTGGGGTGTTCATAGACGGTGGTACGACACGTACTGGGGTGGGGGTACGACTGGAACGTACTGGGGTGTTCATAGACGGTGGTACGACACGTACAGGGGTGGGGGGTGTACATAGACGGTGGTACGACACGTACTGGGGTGGGGGTACGACTGGAACGTACTGGGGTGTTCATAGACGGTGGTACGACACGTACAGGGGTGGGGGGTGTACATAGACGGTGGTACGACACGTACTGGGGTGGGGGTACGACTGGAACGTACTGGGGTGTACATGGGCGGTGGTTCGACACGTACAGGGGTGGGGGGGTGTACATAGACGGTGGTACGACACGTACAGGGGTGGGGGGTGTACATTGACGGTGGTACGACACGTACTGGGGTGGGGGTACGACTGGAACGTACTGGGGTGTTCATAGACGGTGGTACGACACGTACAGGGGTGGGGGGTGTACATAGACGGTGGTACGACACGTACAGGGGTGGGGGGTGTACATAGACGGTGGTACGACACGTACTGGGGTGGGGGTACGACTGGAACGTACTGGGGTGTACATGGGCGGTGGTACGACACGTACAGGGGTGGGGGGGTGTACATGGGCGGTGGTACGACACGTACAGGGGTGGGGGGGTGTACATAGACGGTGGTACGACACGTACAGGGGTGGGGGGGTGTACATAGACGGTGGTACGACACGTACTGGGGTGGGGGTACGACTGGAACGTACTGGGGTGTTCATAGACGGTGGTACGACACGTACAGGGGTGGGGGGTGTACATAGACGGTGGTACGACACGTACTGGGGTGGGGGTACGACTGGAACGTACTGGGGTGTACATGGGCAGTGGTTCGACACGTACAGGGGTGGGGGGTGTACATAGACGGTGGTACGACACGTACAGGGGTGGGGGGTGTACATTGACGGTGGTACGACACGTACTGGGGTGGGGGTACGACTGGAACGTACTGGGGTGTTCATAGACGGTGGTACGACACGTACAGGGGTGGGGGGTGTACATAGACGGTGGTACGACACGTACAGGGGTGGGGGGTGTACATAGACGGTGGTACGACACGTACTGGGGTGGGGGTACGACTGGAACGTACTGGGGTGTACATGGGCGGTGGTTCGACACGTACAGGGGTGGGGGGGTGTACATAGACGGTGGTACGACACGTACTGGGGTGGGGGTACGACTGGAACGTACTGGGGTGTACATGGGCGGTGGTACGACACGTACAGGGGTGGGGGGGTGTACATAGACGGTGGTACGACACGTACAGGGGTGGGGGGTGTACATAGACGGTGGTACGACACGTACTGGGGTGGGGGTACGACTGGAACGTACTGGGGTGTACATGGGCGGTGGTTCGACACGTACAGGGGTGGGGGGGTGTACATAGACGGTGGTACGACACGTACAGGGGTGGGGGGTGTACATTGACGGTGGTACGACACGTACTGGGGTGGGGGTACGACTGGAACGTACTGGGGTGTACATGGGCGGTGGTACGACACGTACAGGGGTGGGGGGGTGTACATAGACGGTGGTACGACACGTACAGGGGTGGGGGGTGTACATTGACGGTGGTACGACACGTACTGGGGTGGGGGTACGACTGGAACGTACTGGGGTGTTCATAGACGGTGGTACGACACGTACAGGGGTGGGGGGGTGTACATAGACGGTGGTACGACACGTACAGGGGTGGGGGGGTGTACATAGACGGTGGTACGACACGTACAGGGGTGGGGGGTGTACATAGACGGTGGTACGACACGTACTGGGGTGGGGGTACGACTGGAACGTACTGGGGTGTACATGGGCGGTGGTTCGACACGTACAGGGGTGGGGGGGTGTACATAGACGGTGGTACGACACGTACAGGGGTGGGGGGTGTACATTGACGGTGGTACGACACGTACTGGGGTGGGGGTACGACTGGAACGTACTGGGGTGTTCATAGACGGTGGTACGACACGTACAGGGGTGGGGGGGTGTACATAGACGGTGGTACGACACGTACAGGGGTGGGGGGGTGTACATAGACGGTGGTACGACACGTACTGGGGTGGGGGTACGACTGGAACGTACTGGGGTGTACATGGACGGGTGGGGGTATACATATACGGGGGGTACGTGTCGGACGTACGGGGGCTGGGGGGAGTGTTGGGCGCGTATGCGGGCACATGTCTCCATGGTTGCTATTGGTGTTCGGTGAGGACGGTGTTTTTTCCATACGGTTGTAGGCTCGGACGCACGGGATGGATCGTGATTCCTCGGTCGGACTTGGATTTTTACGTTTGTAAGGTAAATCGTCCGAGGACGTGTCGGACACATTTTCCGTCCCGAGGACGTGTGGGGATTGATTCCCGGTGCGGGTCGTATGGACTTTTTACCATGCGAATCGTGATTGCCAGTTCGTACGGCACTTGGACGATTCGTACGGTAAAAAGACCCGATACGAGTCGCACGGGGGAATTTTTTACCGGATCGTGATCGGCACCTAAATCTACCTCATCATGTTTATTTAACTAAGAATACTAATTTGTATGTGTCAACCACTACTGATGTTACTAAACTGAAAGAAAGATTAGAGATAACTAAGGATCTAACAAGTGATGATTGACATCATGATCGTTCGATTAATGATTTTTCACTAAATGTGTTTACTAAATTATTATATGAGTGTGTAATACTATGGATACAAGAGATTGTTATGTATGCATGTAATTACCAACTTCTGTATCTGAGGGGGTGACATCCCATCATTTTCCTTTAACATAGGGTATATCTTGTAGTGTTCTAACATGTTTGTTTTATGGTACTGGACAATTTCAATATCACTATTGTAATTATGATTTGATTTTCTCAGAAGTTCTGGTAAAGAAAAATCTTAATATAGTACCTGACACATGAGATGCTGAGATAATGGGAGAATTATTTCATCCTACATCACCTTTAGATACTGTATATGTTCATCGACATACTCTAACCTGTGCTTTACATAGTGTAGAAAGCGAATTTATGCAAAAACTCCTGGGAAAGAAATAGAAAGGAAGTCTGAAAAACAAATTAAAACTCCTCCATGGGCTCTTAGGGAGGGCGATTATAAAGAAGGAGATACATAAGCTGCAATGACTCCAGATTGGCAATACAAAGGAAAACTTTACAACATCCTACAAAACACAAAACAGAGCACAATAATAAAATGCATTGGTTCCAGTGAATGTGAACACACCTTCCTACTTATGGACGGATGGGGACTATTTTTAGCAGGATTTGATCCAATATTTCCTGGAGTGTATTTTGTGTGGGGAAAGAATGCTTAGTAGAAATTTCCTAAGCATTGGTATGGATGTTCCTACATGGGAATAGTTTTTCCTAAGATATATCATGTTGATGAAAATAATGGAATGAATGAAAGAAAACCTGCATGCTTTAGAAGAGGATTGAGTGCTGCTGAAAATATTGGGGATACCTTTGGTGCAATAATACCCTCAGTTGGGATAATATTAAATTCAAACAAAATTCAAAAACTTTCCACAGTACTAGATCGATTATCAACAGATACTGTTGGAGGATGTTTAGTAATTGATACAGAAATGGTTGCTATTAGGTCTATGGTTTTAGAAAACAGACTTGCTTTAGACGTACTCTTAGCAAAAGAAGGCAGGGACAGTCGCATGCTGAAAATTTAACAATGTTGCACTTATATACCGGATAAAAGTAAAGTATTGAAGGGATTTCTAAGCAATATTACTAATTTAGGAAAAGAACTAACAGAATTAAAAGCAGATGGTGCTTGTGAGAAAATTGGAAAACAATTTTCTTCTGTGGGAAATTGATGTGCAGCACTGGGGAAAAGCTTAGGAGGGAAAACACTTACTCCATTAATAACAATTGCTATTGGCTTATTATTATTAATAATAGTACTAATGTATCAATATTGTAAAAATACAAAAAGCTCTAAAGAAGCTAGAGGGAGGAAAAAGAAATAGAACAGAAATAGAATTAGAAGAGATGCGTCACTCCCTCGATACTGCAGCAGTGGCGATGTGTGGGATTTGGCAGGTAATGCGCTGGATCTGAGTGCAATGTGCCAATTCTACTCCCGCAACAGGGTCGATTCACCGGTTCTTCTCCAAGAAGACTGGAGATGCGTTGATTTCTCTGGTGCAAGTATGTGGGTCCACTTCCAGTGAATCAGGCACAGAAGCAGGTGTAGAGAGTTTGATAGCCCTGAGTCTCAACCAACGGTAAGCAAATCAACAAGCCCTTGGAGATCACTTAAGTTGCAAGGGAGAGTTTAGCTCTCCCTCAGCCATGCCGGAGAAGATCCGGCAGCAGAACAGAACAGCAGAAAAGCAGGTTTTCCAGATCAGCAGTCCAGCAGAGTGACAGGGGTTCCGAGACCCAATGCTCAGTTGTGCCTTTGAAATGGGGGGACTTAAAAAAAAGAGTCTTTGAAGTGCACAGAAGCCCTTTCATCCCAGCCCTGGCTTCAGACTAGCTGTAAGGGGTAATCAGCCTTTTGTATGGGGACAGGACACTGCTTATTCAGGTGTAAGTGTCATTTGTTCCCTCCCTTCCTGCCCAGGAAGACCTATCAGAATGTGGATTGGTATTCAGACACCCCTAACCTTCATGTGTTTGTGGCTCTCTAGAGGAAATCCACAAAGTGAAGCTGTCACCCACCCAAGACATGTATTGGAGATGGGCTGCAGGCACATAGAGCTGTAAGAGGAGAGAAAGGTCCACTTTCCAAAAATGGTATTTCTATAATCCCAAACTTAACCAGTATTTTATGTTTATCATTATCATTCCAGATATATGAAACATGACAGTGCTACTCCTTCCTAATCAGGAATTTCAACTTAAAATTGCATTGAGGAATTTCCAAATGTTAACCTATGTTAGAAGTAGGCCTCACAGAGGTGAAAAACAAATGTTGGTATTTTTCACTACTAGGTGACGACCTTTTACTACACTTGGCTACCTTTTACTTACACATCACCGTACCCTATGGGCTACTTAGGGCCTACCTTAGGAGTTACTTGTGTGTATTAAAAGGGGAGTTTAAGCCTTGGCAAAGGGCTTTAAATTCCAAGATGATGTGGCAGTAAAACTGCACGCACAGGCTCAGCACTGGCAGGTCTGAGACATGTTTAAAGGGCTACTTGTGTAGGTGGCAAAATCAGTGCTGAAGGCCTACTTGTAGCATTTAATTTCCAGGCCTTGTGTATGTGGTATACCACTTTACAAGGAACTTATAAGTAAATTAAACATACCAATTGTGTATACACCAAGGTAACCATGTTTAGGAGAGACTCACTTGTATTTTAGCACTGGCCAGCAGTGGTAAAGTGCTCAGAGTTCAACGGCCAGCAAAAAGAGGAGGTAAGCAGGTAAAAAGTTTGGGGGAAGACCACTCTAAGGATGACATGTCTAACACTTGTGGTACCTCAGACCCAGGCTCATGAAAGGCCTGAGGTCTAGGTCCTCAGATATACAGACAGTTAGCTCATTGGAGCATTTCTATGTCCATGCCCTTCTCCATGACAGAACAGATATATATTCAAGACTGCATAAAACCCTCTGTAGCATTTTAAGAATAGTAATTGGGGATTTGCAATCTAGAATGCTACAGCTGTATGTGGGCATATTTTTTTTTAAAAAAACTCCTGGTATTATTCCTGGAACCTACCAAAGAGAGCCACACCATTATTTACAAAGTCTCTTGCAAAGGTTCCTTTGTTAAATGCTTTAGGCTACTTGCCCTTTCGTAAAACACCACCCCAACTGTCTTGGTTCTGAAAGTGTGCAGTGAAGCCTCTGGAAGCAGTAGAAGGTAGGTGGGAATAACAGTAACCAGGTTAGTGTCTTGGCTCTTGAACCATGGGCTAGAACCATGGTGTTGGACTTGGCCCTTTTTGCATGTTCACCCCTAAACCTTTTGCAGTTCTCCCAGCCTTTTTCTCTGTGTAGTGTTAGTGGTTTTAGGCCGCTGGGCACTTTAACACTGTGGTCCAGTGTAAAGTGTGTGCGCTCTGTGTTACATTTAGTGGGAGTGAGAGTGGCCTGCCCTCCAATAGGAATGCATGGGGGATTCCCTGCTCAGTGTGTGTCAGTGGTAATTCCTGTTATGAGAGTAGCAGTATGGTCAAGTCTGGTATGTATGAAATTGTGAGAATAAATGCTGCGCAATGGTCTGCGCAGATTTATTATGACTATGTGAGAAATGCCACTTTTAGAATTTGGCATTTCTGTGTGCTATGTGTCTGTCTGCCTGATGTGAATTGCATGTCTGGTTTTGGAGGGACAGGGCAGGCTGAGCCAGACGTGGGTTGAATAGAGAGATCTGCAGTTGGAGTATGGGGAGGGGTGACTCTTTGATCTGAGCAGGGCTGTGCCTGGCAAGGTGAATGATGGCTCCACCTCCTACTGTGCGTCTGATAGCAGACCCCGTCTTCCTCAAAGGCAGGATGCAGCCTTGTAAACAAAGTGCTCCAGGACCACACCGAACTGGTTCTGGCTGGGTTCAGTGACTTGTGACTTTTGAGAACAAAGTCTTTTGGTGGTATAAGTAAAGGGGCTGTGACCCCATGAAATTGTTCAGTCTGTTCTGGTGTGCTGTTCCGGACAGAGGGGGCTGGCTGCTGCTGGGGCCCAGGGGAGGGCTTGCCTCCTTGGGCCCTGCAGTGCCCCTTCATCTTTGAGGACTTTCTTATTGGCTGTACTAGCGCCTTGGGAGTGCTTGGCTTTGGAGGAGAGGAGCACGAGGCCTCCGCAGCACGAAGCTGCAGGCTTTCCCGAGGGAATCCCGATCTGGGGATTCCCCCCTGATGGAGGAGAGTGAAGCGGGTACCCACTACATGTTGGTAGTCAGTGGCTGGTGCCCCCCCCCGCTTATGTGCTGTTCTGGCGGGTGCCCACCCCGCCGGTACCTTTAGATGAAGCGGGAGCCCACCCCGCGTTTCACCGCCACAGCCAGAGGCCAGAGAGAAAGTCAGGCAGCACAATGCCTGGCGTGGGGTGGGACTTCTGGCTCACAAAAGGAAGTCCCGCCGCCGGATACGCGGTGAGAGAAAAGTGCCAGCCGGAATCTCGCGGGCTCGATAGTGAAGTCCCGGGTCCCAGGAGGGGGCCCGGGTGGAGGGAGGCGGGGCGGCCGAGGCCGCTGATGGCATCACGGGGCTCCCGTGGCAAAAGGGAGAGCCCCGCGGGTTGCCGAGTTGAAGTGACAACAGCAGAGGGGGCACGAGGCACATTGTCAGTGCCTGCCCCATCCACTGTTGTAGAGGAGACAGAGAGCAGCACCAGTGAGTCCCAGTGAGTGGGGGCTTGAATTGTGTGTGTCGATCGAGGCACGGCGCTATGTCTGCATTTCGAGCGGCCTCGTCTGGCAGCGGGCCGCTCTCATGAGGCATTCCTTGATTGGGGGAATTTTGAGGCACACTGTTGGTGCCTAGAGAGCGGGCCACCCCAACGTTGGGGGCATTTGTGTTTAGAGCCATTGGGGGGTCCAGAGGGCACGGAGGTGCCGCCTCCCCCGATGAAAAGTGCCATAGCTGCGCTGCACCAGCACGGGGCAGCCACAGCTTGTTGGGCATAAACGAGTCAGGAGTCCCTAAGGGGGTACAGAAGTGGCACAGTATTGCCAGGTCTACAATTATTCCCAGCTGCCCAGCAAGTAGTGGGCAGCTGCAACGTTTAGGCCATCTTTCCTTTGGGGGCCTTCTCGCTAGGAGATAGGAGTGAGATGCACCACTCTGTCTTCGTACTTTCACAGCTGCGCAGCACTTAGTACCAGCTGCAACGTTTAGGTCTGCGCAATGGCGCACATGGACACTGCTGCATTGGCAGCCGCCCTGACACTTTGGACATAGGGCATTTGAGCCCCTTTCAGAAGGCCAGCTGGCCAGGGGGGACTGTTAGGGTAATAGGGCACTAGGCCCTAGTGTGATGTATGTGTGGCTAGGAAAGATGATGCATGTATTATGATTTACGCACCCTGATTTATGCCTCTAATGTGGTTTTATGATTATGAGGTTGTGCATACTGTGTCTGTGTGTGAGTTATTCTATAATGTGATATATGCCTCTAGATATGGTGTACGTAGGAGGTTTTTCACATACTGTGTTTATGTCAGAGTTATTTTCCACTGTGGTTGATGCTAGTGAGATTATTTCCCAACGTGAATTATGTTTAGGAGATTATGGTCTAATATGTTTAGGTATGTGGTTATTTGCCTACTGTGGTTTATGCGAGTGACATTATTCCCTAATGTAAGTTATGCTTAGGAGGTTATGGTCTAATGCATTTAGACTTATGAGATGATTGCATATTAGGTTTAGAATTATGAGGGTGGCGCAGAATGTATTTCACGCCTATATGTGATACAGTGCATAATATGGTTTCTGTTACAGGAGGATGCTGAGTACAGTGTTTGCCAGTAATTACTGGTTGTGTTCTATGTTTATTATATGTTTTGCATTTACTATCTTTACTAAGTGATGGTGCTGGCAGTGATCCAAGTGGCCCTGTCGTGTGTATATAATCCCCTGTAAATATTGCCCAGTGCCACTTGGCACAGTGTCTATTGTGTGATTACTATTCTAATGTGTTTTATGATAATACAAAGGCTATTTTTGCTATAACCTTGTGTGGAGTCCCTTTTGTGATGTGCCTAATATGCTGTTGCTGTGTGTGTTGCACAAACGCATCCCACATTGCCTCTGGGATAAGCCTGACTGCTCGTGCCTAGCTACCAAGGGGGTGAGCAGGGGTTATCTTTGGTGTGTAACTTCCTTGCCCTGACTAGAGTGGTGGTTTCTGCCTGGCTTTGGCGCAAGCCCTAGCCAACCAGAAATCCCATTTCTACCACACATGGCCAGAGGTTGAATGAGGACTAATGAAATTTAATGTCAGTCTAAAGAATAGGCTGCTCTGAGAAGTGAGTCCCACCTCAGAGAGATGGTGCAGGGAAGTCTTTCTGCTATGCATCACAGGCTTGCGCCTGACTTTATGTGGGCCGAATATGGCAAGGGCTGCTATCTTCCAAATGTCACAAACAGATAAAAAGGCATGGTAAGATTACATGCTACCAAGACATTTGATCATAGGTGCTGTAAGTTCATGTGCGGAGTCTGTTGCAGCATCCTCCAAAATAACCATGCTGGAATTCAGAAGATGAATGGGAAATAAAGATGCCTTTAAATGTTGTTTCCATTTCGTCACGTTTACAATGTGTTCAAATGCAAAGATCAAGGCACAAATGTACTAAGATTTTGAGTTGGGATGCAAAAACACTTGTGGTGCAGCACTCACGCAAAATCCATGTTGAGATATACCAAGCCATGTAAATCAAGATTTGCATGGCTTTGCGTGGGATTTTATCCTTAAAGTAAGGTAAGGCAGTGCATAGCTCACCCTTGTGTTGCCTTACATCGGGGAGGTATTACATGGGTGAAGCATGTTTTTTTAGCATGGGTTTTACAATGCAACCATCCACCTATTTTGACGCAACCCTATATTTACTAAAGTTAGTAAGCATGAGTCTGTGCTAGAATGGTGTATCTACCCAAGACTGCTGTAGCAATGAGAAATATCCTTTTTTCTCCTTGTTACATCCTCTGTGCAAGTTCTGCATAACACATACAAAGACAAAAAAGCCTTTAAGAATATTTTTTTTGCAGGACGGTGTCCCTTCCTGCATAAAACTATTCTGACCACAACGCGGGCACCCTTGTGTCATGGCGCAAGGGTTCCTGTATTGGTGCTAGGCAGCCACAAGTTCCCCAGCTCTATGAGTGCGCACAATTGTGCCATATCTTAGTAGATATGACACAGGTTTGCTCTCTCCCTTTGACGCAACACAGCGCAGCAACTTACCTTGCTCTGTTACATCAAACTTTAATAACTCTGGCCCCCAATGTCAGGCTATGTCTGACAAAATGCTGTTCATTGTTTCAACATAGAGATTGATGTTTACTTTTCTTTCTGAAAAGTGGAACGATTTTGGAAAGTGAACTGTGTGACAAACTTGCTGGGGTAAAGTAGTGTGAAAGGAAAGGCTGTAGGATGTTACGTTTTTTCTCCCACGTTGTTGTTTTTGTGCTGTGTAGTTTTAGCAATAAAACCACATGTCTGTGCAAATAGGGGGGCATATTATTAAGAAACGGCGTTAAAATTATTGCCGCTTTAGCGGCAGAAAACTGCCGCTAAAGCGGCGATAATGGGCTTGATAATATGCTCTTGAGAATTCCCATAGAAGCCCATGTTCTGGTGTCAACATGGGCTTCTATTGGAATTCTCTGCGGCATATTATCAAGCCCATTATCGACGCTTAAGCGGCAGTTTTCTGCCGATAAAGCGGCGGAGATTTTAACGCCGGACCTTGATAATATGCCCCTTAGTTTCAATGGATACGCGCTATCTGGAGATTATAGTATGCTACCACACCATGCTTAAGTAGTATATTTGAGACAGTGTGCTCTAAAATACACAATCGGCTACATACCACACTGTTATCGCTCCTCTGCTCAAAGAGCATGTCACATTCGCTTCACTTGCCCTTTATATGGCACTCGGATTTTTGGCAGCCCTTATTACTTCAATGATATAACAATAAAGACAGCATCCCTAGTTGGAAAATTGTTGGGAAGCATCATTTACCCCACAGGCGTTACTCCGCATGCCATTACCCCGCAAAAACCTTTACAATGCAGGGCTTTACAGCGCAAACTATTATAAAGCATTCCCCAAAGTAATGCCCCCATGGAGTTAGAATAGTAAATTGCATTGTAATGGGGAATGCGTTGTAATGGATTGCGTTGTAAAGCCCTGCGTTGTAAAAGATTTTACAGTGTAAAAACTGTGGGGTAATGGCACGTGGAGTAAAAGTGTGCGGGGTAAAGTGCGATATTCAAAATTGTTTCATCACCTCTGCATTTAATAGAATGTTTCCAAATGAACACAACACGATTAGCTCAATATAATTCGGTTTGTTACTTTCGGTCTTAAATTGAGTAATATGAATGTATATATATATAATCTATAACTTTTATACAGATTTTAGGTTTTCCCTAATACCATTTTTGCTTAATATGACATATTTTCCCTCAGATTTGTAGTCTCTGATCGCCTGTGCAGAACAGGGCACGCAGTGGCATAGCAAGGGCACCATGGGCCATGGTTTAGGCAAGAAAAACTGTCTCCCCTTACCTCTGGTTGGTTACAAAAATAAAACCATGATTGGATTTCCACGTGGACATGGACATTGCAGTATTTGCTTCCGCAAATAACTCGCCTGTCTTAAATTTATAAAGGTGCATGCTAATATTTTAAATATGATGTTACTAAATGCGTTTTGCTTCCTCCAGCAGCTGAAATTATTCACGTGCAATGCACTTGATAAAGCATAAACGTTGCATATCATTAAAGTTTAATGCGTGCTTTTTAAAATACAAACATCCTTTTGAACAGAAAATCTGCTGCAATCATCTTTTCGCTTCACCTCGCGATTCCTCAGCTCAAAAGGCCAGAAATCTTGACTAGATCTGAGGTGCCGAGCTCTAGCGGAGCAGCAGCCAGCGAGGATTTCCAGTTTAATAAAGCTGTCAGGATTGACAGGCCAGCCTTCAGAGGCCCCTGCTCGTGTCTGTCTCCCCCACCTCTCGCGGTGCATCTGCCCCCGTCGCAAAGCAGGATGAAGGGATTATGCAGATGAGCTGCTGCATTGTGTCTGACTCGGAAACATTGTCCTGCGTGCTTGGCATCGCCTGAATCCGTTTCTATACCCCTGAATGCTCACAGCTATGAGCTGCCTCGGAGGGATGAACACCTTAACAAAGCTGTTTCACCGAGCAACTAAACAATTCTGTCAGGCACAAACTTTCAGCGGAGTGGGAGAAAAGGCTTTTATTCTATCTTTTTCCCCCTCAAACCTTTGAAGTTTCTCCCCGCTGTGTCTTAAAATGAAAGCTTTGATTGGCACTCGTCGGCTTCAGCTACACCAGCACTTACGGCTGATTGGAGAGCGCCTCCATAGGTGCAAGGGATCAGGCGCATCGTTTCAAAAATGTGCAATGAAATTTACCTTGTTTAATGTATTTTATTTTCAAGGACCCGCTCCGCCTTAAGCCTGAACGAGGGATATCAGGGAAACAAAGTAGCAAGAAAATAGACATGAAAAGAAGTGGATTAAATTAATGCTGGCTGTGGGGAAAACATTTAAAACAAACATTGGCAAAGCCAATAAGTATGACCGTAGCAAAATTACTTTTATGGCGATCGTACAATATAAGCAAAAAAAGGAATAATAAATGGCAAAGAAATAAAAAGATAAAATTAGGAGAGAGTGACCCAGCAGCCGAGGTACACTGCCCTGTCATTGTGGGTTCTATGGCGCTGTAAGGACACGGACGCAATTTAGGGCCACATATATCAACCAAATTTGCGTTCGCAAACTGGCCGATTCGCAGAATCGGCCTGTTTGCCAACGCAAAAAATGATTTTTACATGTATCAAAACCCATTTTGCGATGCGGTAACCGTTACCGAATCGCAAAATAGGTTTGCGATTCGGTATTTGGAAAGGGCGTGTTTAGGGTGCCCCTTCCAAATAGTGAATCCTAATGGTATGTATGAATGTTTTGTTACTGTGAATGCGGTTGCAAAACATTCACATTTTACCATCTACTTCAAGTAGGTGGTAACACCTTTGGGAATGGTTGTAAAAACGTTTTTCAAGAGAAAACATTTCATTTTGTTTTTTTTAAATGCACCACGTTTTTCATTGAGGGAAACAAGATGCATTAAAAAAAAATCTTTATTTAAAAGCAATCACAGGCATGGTGGTCTGCTGGCCCCAGCAGGCCACCATCCCAGTGATTTTAGCGATTCCTAGGGGGTCACAAATTGTGATCTACCTCATTAATAATAATGAGTTAGGACGATTTGCACCCGCCTAGGAATCGGTATATATGAAACTCTTGGAATTTCATACATTGGAAATTGCGATTACCGAATTGTGATTCTCAGAATATCGCAATTAGGTAATCGCATTTTTCAATTTTGATACATGTGGCCCTTACTGCTTTCCGGACTTGCCACACCTAGATGGGCTTCCTTTCTATGTAATCCCCAATGTCGGGACACCAGACTATACCATTGCCTGGTCGCCCACAGGGAAAATAAACAAACTCCTCATGAGCCTCAAGGGTGTGTGGGTCCTCACAGTCCCGACACTACAGCCCTCACTCATTCAGGAACAGCAAAATAAAACAGTATGAAGCACAAAGAAAAACTGTTCAACAACATAAATTCGGTTAATCAGAAAGGGTGGGGAGATTATGCTAGTTCGACATATAGCCTCTGTACCTCTGAGACAGAACTGGGTTGGCCCTTAGGTGGTATTGCTCTGCTCCCCCCCTCGTTGGGTCTAGGACTGTGACATGCTCCTAGTGTCCCTCCCCCCCTCGTTGGGTCTAGGACTGTGACATGCTCCTAGCGTCTGGGTTGATCCTTGACTGGGAGCTTGCATCTTGGTCGGAGGGGAGTCAGACCAGTAACCGGGTTCCATACACCACACTGTTCATCTTCAGCCCTTTTCATTGGTGTGTCGACCTCATCCATGATCCCTGGCTGCTGGTCAGATGGGTCACAATCATTGTTCATCTGTACCCTTCTGAACTGAGAGATGTTCCAAGTGACTGTTTCTGCCCCTCTCTTGGCAGTTGTATTGGTCCCCTTCACTGCTGTGACCGTCCATGGGGCCACTTGAAATGCCAGGCGGAATTTCCTGCAGGTTGCCGATCTAGCATAAACACTCATTCTCCTGGTCAGACATGGCGCCTCTGATGCTTGGTATATTCCTTCTTACTTGCATGCTGAGAGTCAGAGCGATTCAGGGTGTTCACCCCACAAGGGGTGATTGGGAATGGTAACTTGGATCGCTCAACCTAGGCAAAGCTAGCTGGGGACTATCTCTGTGGTGGAGTGCAGGGTCACTCAGTACTCCTCAGAAACGTGTAGATAGCACTTTACACATTCCTTCCTTCAGCTGGTACTATTCGATTGACTTTGGTCAGGCTTCTTACAAACTGTTACACTTCACCATTGGCCTGGGGCCACCCCAATGTGATGTGTCTTTGTCTAGTGTTGCAGGACTGAACATAATCCGCCCACTCCCTGTTGTTGAACGGCAGTACATTGTGCATGCAGATTGCTCCAGTCAGTCTGTGAGTGGCCATCACCTTTTCTATCTTCAGTATGGCTTTGGACGCTGAGATGAAGGTCACAATTTCCACTTTGGGATATCGGGAAGTCATCTATGATGATAATCATGTGTGTGCTAAAAGGGAAGCTGCCAAAATCCACACTAGTGCATTGCCACAGGTTGGTTGGACCCTTCTCTGTGATGATGGGGGCTTGAGGCTCAGGTTGACTACTCTCTTGACAGGTGGTGCGATACCTGACTGTTTCTTCCATGTGCTGATCCAGGCCAGGAAACAAGACTTTACTTCAGAGTCTGCTCTTCATCTTCACCACCAGTTGGTGGGCTCTATGGACGAGCATAGTTGCTTGTTGTCTAAGACTGCTGGGTAGGACCAGGTGGGCTGCTTGCATGAGGTATCCTTCTGTTGTCATGAAGTGCTCTCGTCGTATCTGATGCAGAGCTTGTAGCGTCAGCTTGCATCTTCGGCATGGAGGGCTGAGTGGCCCTTTAACTGGCTCCAGTCACTGGTCCAGACTGCCATGATGGCTATCTGCAGACAATCGTCCTGCTCTGTGGCCACCCACTACAATGACTGACAGGGTCATGGGTAACACTTTGGACCTTTCCAACATGAGTCAGACATATTCCTTGGTGTCTTAGGCTTCACTTGTTTTTGCTTGAGTGGCCGGCCAAGCGTGCCTTCACAGAAAGTCAGCCGGGTTGCGAATACCTGGTCTGTACTCGACAGTGAATTTGAATTCCTGTGGCTGCAAGTTCCATTTCTCAAACTGTGAGTGGGGGCTTGGATGCCAACTCCTTAATAAGGGGAATCAGCAGTTTGTGGTCCAAATAGACTGTGAAAGGATGACTGTACAGGTACACTTTGAAGTTACAATAACCTTAATGGATCACAGTGTCCTCCCTCTCTAGTCGTATCTCTGTTCACTGGGTGTTAGAGTCCTGCTTGTGTAGGTGACCAGGGCCAATTCTCTGCATTTTTGACATTGGGACAGCACCACTCCTAACCCTGTGGTTCTGACATTCACTGCCAGCTTGGACTCTTTCTACCAAGGTTGTTCTGGCTGACAGTGCTTCTTTTATATTAAGGAAAGCTTGATATTGCTTGTCTCCCAACACCCAGGTGCTGCATGATTTGTTATCATGTCCAAAAACTGATACTTCTTTATGGAAATGTGCACTTTTCCCAGTGCAGCGTCAGGTCCTGATCTCTCAGCTTTATAGACACTACATACAGATGTTAGGCTACTGTTGAGGTTCGACGCGTCGACCCGCATGTCGTCACTTATGTTAAGGACACCAGGGAGACCTATTAACACCTCTTTTATGATGTTCTTAAAAACTTCTGCAGCACTTGATATGCTGAAATTCAACCAGGTATACTTCCAGAGGTCAACATGAGTGAAAAGGTGGTTATGGGGCGTGAGTCAGGATCTAGGGATATCTGTTGGCACCCTGAACTGAGGTCCATCTTAGAAAACTGCTTGGATCTTGAGAGCTCCCCAATAATGTAGTCTATTGTGGGCGTTAAGTGGCGTTCTCTTTGGATGGCCAGGTTTGGCACCCTCATGTCCCCACAGATCCGCAGAGCTGCCTCGGAGGGATGAACACCTTAACAAAGCTGTTTCACCGAGCAACTAAACAATTCTGTCAGGCACAAACTTTCAGCGGAGTGGGAGAAAAGGCTTTTATTCTATCTTTTCCCCCTCAAACCTTTGAAGTTTCTCCCCGCTGTGTCTTAAAATGAAAGCTTTGATTGGCACTCGTCGGCTTCAGCTACACCAGCACTTACGGCTGATTGGAGAGCGCCTCCATAGGTGCAAGGGATCAGGCGCATCGTTTCAAAAATGTGCAATGAAATTTACCTTGTTTAATGTATTTTATTTTCAAGGACCCGCTCCGCCTTAAGCCTGAACGAGGGATATCAGGGAAACAAAGTAGCAAGAAAATAGACATGAAAAGAAGTGGATTAAATTAATGCTGGCTGTGGGGAAAACATTTAAAATAAACATTGGCAAAGCCAATAAGTATGACCGTAGCAAAATTACTTTTATGGCGATCGTACAATATAAGCAAAAAAAGGAATAATAAATGGCAAAGAAATAAAAAGATAAAATTAGGAGAGAGTGACCCAGCAGCCGAGGTACACTGCCCTGTCATTGTGGGTTCTATGGCGCTGTAAGGACACGGACGCAATTTAGGGCCACATATATCAACCAAATTTGCGTTCGCAAACTGGCCGATTCGCAGAATCGGCCTGTTTGCCAACGCAAAAAATGATTTTTACATGTATCAAAACCCATTTTGCGATGCGGTAACCGTTACCGAATCGCAAAATAGGTTTGCGATTCGGTATTTGGAAAGGGCGTGTTTAGGGTGCCCCTTCCAAATAGTGAATCCTAATGGTATGTATGAATGTTTTGTTACTGTGAATGCGGTTGCAAAACATTCACATTTTACCATCTACTTCAAGTAGGTGGTAACACCTTTGGGAATGGTTGTAAAAACGTTTTTCAAGAGAAAACATTTCATTTTGTTTTTTTTAAATGCACCACGTTTTTCATTGAGGGAAACAAGATGCATTAAAAAAAAATCTTTATTTAAAAGCAATCACAGGCATGGTGGTCTGCTGGCCCCAGCAGGCCACCATCCCAGTGATTTTAGCGATTCCTAGGGGGTCACAAATTGTGATCTACCTCATTAATAATAATGAGTTAGGACGATTTGCACCCGCCTAGGAATCGGTATATATGAAACTCTTGGAATTTCATACATTGGAAATTGCGATTACCGAATTGTGATTCTCAGAATATCGCAATTAGGTAATCGCATTTTTCAATTTTGATACATGTGGCCCTTACTGCTTTCCGGACTTGCCACACCTAGATGGGCTTCCTTTCTATGTAATCCCCAATGTCGGGACACCAGACTATACCATTGCCTGGTCGCCCACAGGGAAAATAAACAAACTCCTCATGAGCCTCAAGGGTGTGTGGGTCCTCACAGTCCCGACACTACAGCCCTCACTCATTCAGGAACAGCAAAATAAAACAGTATGAAGCACAAAGAAAAACTGTTCAACAACATAAATTCGGTTAATCAGAAAGGGTGGGGAGATTATGCTAGTTCGACATATAGCCTCTGTACCTCTGAGACAGAACTGGGTTGGCCCTTAGGTGGTATTGCTCTGCTCCCCCCCTCGTTGGGTCTAGGACTGTGACATGCTCCTAGTGTCCCTCCCCCCCTCGTTGGGTCTAGGACTGTGACATGCTCCTAGCATCTGGGTTGATCCTTGACTGGGAGCTTGCATCTTGGTCGGAGGGGAGTCAGACCAGTAACCGGGTTCCATACACCACACTGTTCATCTTCAGCCCTTTTCATTGGTGTGTCGACCTCATCCATGATCCCTGGCTGCTGGTCAGATGGGTCACAATCATTGTTCATCTGTACCCTTCTGAACTGAGAGATGTTCCAAGTGACTGTTTCTGCCCCTCTCTTGGCAGTTGTATTGGTCCCCTTCACTGCTGTGACCGTCCATGGGGCCACTTGAAATGCCAGGCGGAATTTCCTGCAGGTTGCCGATCTAGCATAAACACTCATTCTCCTGGTCAGACATGGCGCCTCTGATGCTTGGTATATTCCTTCTTACTTGCATGCTGAGAGTCAGAGCGATTCAGGGTGTTCACCCCACAAGGGGTGATTGGGAATGGTAACTTGGATCGCTCAACCTAGGCAAAGCTAGCTGGGGACTATCTCTGTGGTGGAGTGCAGGGTCACTCAGTACTCCTCAGAAACGTGTAGATAGCACTTTACACATTCCTTCCTTCAGCTGGTACTATTCGATTGACTTTGGTCAGGCTTCTTACAAACTGTTACACTTCACCATTGGCCTGGGGCCACCCCAATGTGATGTGTCTTTGTCTAGTGTTGCAGGACTGAACATAATCCGCCCACTCCCTGTTGTTGAACGGCAGTACATTGTGCATGCAGATTGCTCCAGTCAGTCTGTGAGTGGCCATCACCTTTTCTATCTTCAGTATGGCTTTGGACGCTGAGATGAAGGTCACAATTTCCACTTTGGGATATCGGGAAGTCATCTATGATGATAATCATGTGTGTGCTAAAAGGGAAGCTGCCAAAATCCACACTAGTGCATTGCCACAGGTTGGTTGGACCCTTCTCTGTGATGATGGGGGCTTGAGGCTCAGGTTGACTACTCTCTTGACAGGTGGTGCGATACCTGACTGTTTCTTCCATGTGCTGATCCAGGCCAGGAAACAAGACTTTACTTCAGAGTCTGCTCTTCATCTTCACCACCAGTTGGTGGGCTCTATGGACGAGCATAGTTGCTTGTTGTCTAAGACTGCTGGGTAGGACCAGGTGGGCTGCTTGCATGAGGTATCCTTCTGTTGTCATGAAGTGCTCTCGTCGTATCTGATGCAGAGCTTGTAGCGTCAGCTTGCATCTTCGGCATGGAGGGCTGAGTGGCCCTTTAACTGGCTCCAGTCACTGGTCCAGACTGCCATGATGGCTATCTGCAGACAATCGTCCTGCTCTGTGGCCACCCACTACAATGACTGACAGGGTCATGGGTAACACTTTGGACCTTTCCAACATGAGTCAGACATATTCCTTGGTGTCTTAGGCTTCACTTGTTTTTGCTTGAGTGGCCGGCCAAGCGTGCCTTCACAGAAAGTCAGCCGGGTTGCGAATACCTGGTCTGTACTCGACAGTGAATTTGAATTCCTGTGGCTGCAAGTTCCATTTCTCAAACTGTGAGTGGGGGCTTGGATGCCAACTCCTTAATAAGGGGAATCAGCAGTTTGTGGTCCAAATAGACTGTGAAAGGATGACTGTACAGGTACACTTTGAAGTTACAATAACCTTAATGGATCACAGTGTCCTCCCTCTCTAGTCGTATCTCTGTTCACTGGGTGTTAGAGTCCTGCTTGTGTAGGTGACCAGGGCCAATTCTCTGCATTTTTGACATTGGGACAGCACCACTCCTAACCCTGTGGTTCTGACATTCACTGCCAGCTTGGACTCTTTCTACCAAGGTTGTTCTGGCTGACAGTGCTTCTTTTATATTAAGGAAAGCTTGATATTGCTTGTCTCCCAACACCCAGGTGCTGCATGATTTGTTATCATGTCCAAAAACTGATACTTCTTTATGGAAATGTGCACTTTTCCCAGTGCAGCGTCAGGTCCTGATCTCTCAGCTTTATAGACACTACATACAGATGTTAGGCTACTGTTGAGGTTCGACGCGTCGACCCGCATGTCGTCACTTATGTTAAGGACACCAGGGAGACCTATTAACACCTCTTTTATGATGTTCTTAAAAACTTCTGCAGCACTTGATATGCTGAAATT
Source organism: Triturus cristatus (assembly GCF_964204655.1). Classification (NCBI taxonomy): domain Eukaryota; kingdom Metazoa; phylum Chordata; class Amphibia; order Caudata; family Salamandridae; genus Triturus; species Triturus cristatus. Next base: position 1,113,348,526 of record NC_140581.1, on the reverse strand, counting down.
CAACCAGGTATACTTCCAGAGGTCAACATGAGTGAAAAGGTGGTTATGGGGCGTGAGTCAGGATCTAGGGATATCTGTTGGCACCCTGAACTGAGGTCCATCTTAGAAAACTGCTTGGATCTTGAGAGCTCCCCAATAATGTAGTCTATTGTGGGCGTTAAGTGGCGTTCTCTTTGGATGGCCAGGTTTGGCACCCTCATGTCCCCACAGATCCGCACAGCTTCTGGCTGTTTGGGATTTTTTGGCAATGATAATAGGGGCGACTCATAGGGTGGGACAGGTAGCTCTTTCAATGATGCTAGACTTTTTGAGGTGCCTCAGCTCTTGCTTCACCTTGGAGTGAAGGTGAAACGCTGCCTGACGATGGTGAAGTGCCAAGGGCTTGATTGACTTGTCAATGTGAAGTTGGATGGCCTTGCCCCAGAGACACCCTATAGCATCAAACAACGATGCAAATTCTTGTGTTATTTCGCCAATGAAAGGCTCTTTGGTTTCAGAACTGACGTCATCCACTTCTCCACACACAGGCCAGTGCTTTGACCCTCAGCCCACTTGGTACCCTGCAATATGGATGATATTTGGTCTGGCCCTTCCTTCCTCACCCTTCCTTCTTTCTTGTAGAAGCTTTGTTTCTTAGCTTAGTCTCACCATAAGTAATATAAGTGTTCTGATGTCTTCCATGATGCCTTTTACTGTTTTTTTTAGCTGCTATGGTACTTTTTGGTGTTCCATGAAATAGGCTGACGATTATGAATATTTCTTCTATTTTCTTTTTCTACTGCCATCCTAAATTTCCTGACAATTTACTTGATGACCAGTCAGGGAAGGTTCAGGGGAGTGCTCCCTCAGCTGTGTCACATCTCTCCTATGAGAAGGGTCTTTCTGAGTCTCTTCTGACTTTTTTCATGTACATTTATATAGTCTGTTCTGTTGAGGCAGTCTAGATCCACAATCATCCCTCATTCTCTCTTTGGATGCTGTAGAGTTCCAAGCAGTTCTCTTCTGCCTTGAATCATGGTTCATTCTCTTTAGCAACTCCACTGCTATAGTGTCCAAGCTTTAAAATTAGTTGGGGCTCAGAGTTGTGGGATCTCCTGATAATAATACTTTTCATTTATGCTGCCGCCTGAACAGAGCTATGTGCTCACAAGCAATCGTTCTATTGCTCAAGGATCTATATTTAATTTTTAGTCTCTCCAAACGATTTGGTGCTTTCTCTTTGGCTTATCGTTTTTCCTCTTCTTGTTGACATGACCTCTTTGAGATTCTTGATGCCTCACCAGCTTTCTCCAGTCTTTCATGACCCGAGCTAGTTGTGTTGTGCTGGTATAAGTTAGCTATACCCAGGCTCAATCTCTGAGCTGGAACAGGATGAAAAGATCACCACATTTTCAGGGTTTTATCCCTGAATCCCTCCTCTTTTGGTTGAGGCCACTGAGGGGTAAACCTTCATCTGCCAAAAGGGGTAAGAGCAATACTTTCAAATCCCTCAGGTACCCCCTCTCATCAGGCTGTGTCTTTATATACTCCCTCAATGGCATACAGATGTTTGCCCTCTGAGGCTAGGGGAGGCGGCCTGGTCCCCATTCGGCAGCAGTGCTTCTTCGATTCAATCACTGCATCGGCCACCCTTTTCACTGTCCCCTCCAACACTGGCTTCCCCAAAAGACCTCCAGGTCTTGCAAGCAGGTTGTCTTCAGCAACTGCTGTGACATGTTGCTGAAGGAATAATGCTCTTCTCTCCTTCAGCTCCCATCTTCTTGCAACACCACCTGCCATCCTCTCTCTCTCTCTCTCTCTCTCTCTCTTTCTATCTAGCGCTCTCTCTCCCTGTCCACCTACGGGGTCTATTTCCTGAGTGCCAGCCTCTGTAACACTCTCTGACGGCCTTGTCTGGCACCTACAGAAGCAAAGGGAGCAGTCTTTTCCTCCAGTTATTTCAGTTCCTTTATTGTACTCAGCATTCACATGAGCAGCATTTCAGATGTGCTCCTCCTTTCTCTGGTTCCCCTTCTGGGTTTAATAAAGCTTCCTGGAATTTCAACCAGGATTTTGCTGGTTGAATGGTGGATCTGAACAAAAGCAGCTATCTTAGTCAACTTCACATAATGCCAGGATAATTCAAAATATTTAAAATAATTCCTGTGTTTGGCTTGGGCAGCCAAGAATGTTTTTAACGAGAAAAGTCTTGTACATTTTACTGCCTTGTTGTCCTGTCTCCTCGGATCTTGCATCTGAGTTTGGTGAATGCGAGACAACCACCAAAAATCCGTAATGCCCCATTCACCCCATTTCCAGTTTATAGATCTACTAAATAGGACGGATGGGGCATTCCCCACTTCTTGGTGGATGTACCTCATTCACCAGTTTCTAAAATGGGGCCCTTAATCTTGTTTTTTTTTAAGTGGTAGTGAAGCCATTTATTTGAGGGTTTACATTAGCTTGTTGTAAAAGGTATTAAAGGCCTCCGATTCACATGAGTAAATAGGTTCTAGGCCTTAGGCATCTTTATTTATTTACGTATTCACCAAAGTATTTTAAGGAAAGCATGCAAAGATAAAATCATAGCTGTTTTTAATGATCATATGTGAACATATAACCCAACACAGATAGAAGAGAGATAAGAATTAGAAATCGCAAACCAGGTATGTGTAATTAGAGTTCAAAATGCTTTATTAAAGAAAGTTCATAGTGAAACAAAGCAAAATAATAAAATGTACAGAAAGATGAGACTTGTCACGGCAACAATGTCAATGATCAACAAAGAAAGGATCAATTTGAGAGAGAAATATAATTACATGACCTACTATACACAAAACAACTTGTCTCTAAAGCTAATAATAAAAACAATTATGTATTGTAAAACTAATAGCATGTCTTGTTTATTTATGTATGTATTTATTTCTATATGTATATATTTATTTATTTATTTTTTGAGGGGGGAAAAAGAAAACAGAGAAATGCGTATGGTGTATGTTTTAGAAATTGGGTCTCTAGTTTGCAGGGGTTTACACCCTGTCCGAGTAGGGACCACAATCCTAGTCTGGGTAAGCTAGATACACACTTCATATTAACCTGTGCTCACCCTCTGGTAGCCAGGCTCAGTGCAGGCAGGCTTAACGTAAGAGGCAAAGTGTAAAGTATTTGTGCAACACACACAGTATCAAAATGAATATTATGAATATACCACAAAAACTCCACACAGTCTTAGCAAAATAAAGAATATATAACTGAGCAAAAATTCAATCAGTAGAAATCCTCGAGGACTCCCATTACATTAGTCCAAGGGAGTTGGTGGTGCCCGGGGTGTGGGTGTGCTGCACAAGCAGGTTAGGGTAGTTGGTATTGAGTTTGTCAATGAACCTGATGGCCTCATCCACACTTCCTTTCCAGATGATGAACAGGTCCGTAACAAGAGGCCTATGGTTGTACGTGCGCTTTATACATCTCCCGTAACATAAAATAACATCAGTGTACCTGAGCCAAAGTATGACCTGCTCTATCTCTGGAAAAGACACAATGTTTTAAAGATTTCCTCCTCTCATAGTCTCAGAAACAGATTCGCTAAACTGGATGCAAGCAAGAACCCATCACATTTCCCAGGGTTTGCTTGTACAGGATACCATCAAAGAGAAAAATATTGTTTTTGAGACAATATTCTATCATCCACAGGATCATGTTGGTTTGATCTCTGAATCTAACGTGTCTCATCTGCAGAAAGTGTTGGCATGTCTCGATACCCCGTTTGTGGTCAATAATGGTGTAAAGGGAATTGACATTAAACGTGAAGAGGAGAAAATCCTCCTCCCAGATGATGCTTTCCAATTTACCTAAAAAGTCTTTGGTGTCCCTGATGTGAGATGGAAGGTCTGACACCAGATCCCTGAGGAAATGATCTACATATTTGTTAATGTTTTCTAGGGTGATGCCCTTGGAAGAGACAATTGGATGACCTGGTGAGTAATACAATGTTACTGCCCTTGTTTGTTGGGAGTATTACTAAGTTTTTATCATTAGAGGGTGTCAATGTCTCCAGTGTTGAGATCAATCTCTGCCAGTTTTTCCGAAGGTCCTTCGTGCCGCCATGTCCTAATGATCTAAGGCTGTACCATTTTTTGAGCTTCAATTTTCTAATGAATTTGTACAAGACAATTCTCGTCCCAGCATAGTTGAAAGGGTTGGATGTACAAATGACAGACCTAAACATAATGTCTATTTTTCAATGTCATTCAAGTGTCTATTGGAGAAATTAATAATAGTTCTATTCACCATTTTTAAATCCATTTTGGTGCTTTTTGGAGCCTGTGTTACTGGTTCCCATGGGCCGCCTTCCTCTGCCTCTTTTCCCATCTTTGTTGGATTCTTTTTCTTCTTTTCTGGCTCCTCATCTTCCTTTTTCCCTTCCTTGGCCCCTCTGACCCCTCGTCTTTGGTGTTGGAGTAAGTCTCGCTGTTTGTTGGCCCCAGCATAACAGCGGGTATTCGTCTAAATAAGTGGCAAGCCTACCTCCGTTATCACTCCCTGAGATGTTACTGCCTGATGCATCTGATTCAATATCACTAATGGATGAATGTTCCAATAAAGAGTTTTCTAGTGTCATCATTTATACTCCTGGGCCTTGTATTTGTGATTTAAACACCTTGGGCCTCATGTAGGTAGCTAAATACCGGTCGTTAACGGCCGAAATTCGGTAAATATCCCGTTACCGACCGGTATTTAGCTATTTGAGATGTAGGAGGCATAATTTCAGGATTCGGTAAATTACCGAATCGGTAAAATACCGATTCGGTAAATACCGAATCCTGAAATCATATGCAGGGAGCACTCTAAAGAGTGACAATTAGTTTTAAGAATTCGTTATTTACCACCAAATACAGGTTGGTGATAAATAACGAATACCTTGCAAAACGTAATATTTTGCAGATTTAAGAGTGCCATGTGGCAGACATACATGCCCTTAGGGCATGTATGTGCGCCACATGTGCACACATGCAAGATTCAGGGGTGCAACACGGGTGTCAATGTGACACCCTGCCACCCTTGCATATGCTCCCCCCATTACCGAATCGGTATTTACCGAATCGGTAATGGTGAATGGCTTCCCATTGATTCCTATGGGCCTCCAGGCCCATAGGAATCATTGGGAAGGTATGCCTCATTACCGAATCGGTAAATACCGATTCATAATTACCGAATTTTTCCGATTCGGTAAAATTTACCAAATTATTACCTACATCTTATTTACCGATTCATAAATACCGAATCGGTAAAATTCGGTATTTATGAATCGGTAAATTGGATGTTACCTACATGAGGCCCATAGTGATATTTTTTACCGAAAGTTAAAATCTTCCGACTCTCATAGTCCTCCAATCCCTGTGTAACTTTCGTTGTTTCCGTGCTTAGTTGTCTGCATAACTTCATAGACATTCTCTCATTGTCTCTAGTGTTTTGTACAGGGTTTCTTGTTCCATAGTTTTACTGAGATCTTCTTGGATTGTTCTGATCTTTTCTAGTAATGCTTCTCAATCTATCTAGGCATATTTTATCAGCATATGAATCAAACTAGTTGCTGAATTGTCTGCCCGTTCCTCTAATATTTTGGGATTGGGCGAATCATATGAGGGTGTGGTGTAAATTCTTAACCCCCTGTGGATCATGCCTTTGTCGATATAGTTCATTAGGGAAATCGCCTCCCACCACTTTGAGATTCAGATTTTAAATTTTTTTTCCAAAGGCTGGCAAAGCGTGGCTCCCTTCGATTGTATTTCTCCTGTGCTTGGTGTTCTAGCTTTTATTTAATAAATTATTCAATTTAAAATATGTTTTCAATTAAGGAAAATGCGCTGCCTTTGACATGGTGGTCTGTTGAACCAGCAGGCCACCATCCCTGTGAGTGCTAGCCATTCCTAATGGGATCACAAATTGCGCCTGCCTCATTAACGAGGCATGCAATTTGCGAGCCCATTAGGAATTGCAAACAGTGTTCGAGACACTGTTTTATATCCCAATTTGCGAGTCACAAATTGCAAGTCGCAAATGTGACACAATTTGCGAGTCGCAAATTGTTGGGTCGTACATCTGGCCCTGAATGTTTAATATTTATGTTTATATATATTTAAAAAAACGGTATTTTGCACAATCATAATAATGACAATGATCTTTTTAAATCAATATTGTTGTCATTTACATTATAAATATAGGATGACGATGTTTTTTACAATGATATTTATATGATGATATTTTGGTATGGCGATATTTCCAGAGGCAATATTTTGCCAGTGAACCCCTAAACAGGAAACACTTATTTTAACTAGCAGCAATGCCTTCCAACGGGACAGGTGCTGCTTTTAAAACAGCAACGGAGGCAGCAGACTGTGGCCCTCTTGACCACATCATGTTTCCTCGAAGCCGCTGGCACATTTGTCCTTGCATATAAGTTGTAACCCTAACAAGGAATCAGTAACTGACAAATGGATTGAAACAGCTATTGTAGTCACAGACCACTAATAAATATTTTTTTAAATAGCAAATACGAGGTGGATGCCTTTTTCACGCTATCTTTGTTTGCACTCTGAACATGGTCACAAAAAAAACCTTTTACAAGTCAGAAAGTCCTTTCTGACATGTGAATGGGTTTTGTACATTTTTAAAAGTCCCTTTATGGTTGCACATTCTGTGACGTTGTGAATTGCATGGTTTGTGACCCCAAAAAGGTGTGTCGAAACATTATAACACCCAGAGACAAATATGTGAATTACATATGATCTCTGAGCAAAGATGATATGAAAGTATTGTTTTTTTCAGTGTTTTACAGACTGAGAGAATGAATGTTGGGGCTGGAGTGTACCCATGCATGGCATATAGTTGTGTTCCACTGCCTCTAGTGGCTGACTGCCAGAAGCTAGTATTGTGCTTTTTTTGGCTCTGCTATCACAATAACATAGCATCTGCTCAGAGACTTAATCTTGCCCCTTGGGATGAGTAGGTCCTAGAGTTCTCCTGTGACCTGAAGGGCCTCACAAAGTGTGCCCTCATTGACCCACAGAGGACAGCTGTCCTTGTTGTGGGTTTAGCACATAGAGCGGTAGTGGCAGTGTAGAGTGTTTTGTGTATCCATAGTTGAGACCAGACCATGTTATCTGTGTCACTGGAGTGAAGGCCTACTGGCCAACTCATGACAAGTTGAGCTTTTGTGTGCTGGGCAGCTGGCTTCGCAGAGGTGCAGGGAAATTGCCTAAATCTGGATCTTTTTCTGGAGGGGTGACAGTCTAGAACAAGAAAGGTTCAGCATGTCTTAGGGGTCTGTAGAGCACTCCGAAGAGAGAAACTAAAGAGAATGATCTGAGGACACCAGAGTCTGTGGGCATGTAGTTCCTCTGGGCTGGTTCCAGGTGGGGACCCCATGAACTCTGCAAATACAATTACCAATGCCTGGTTAGGACTGTGATTGCATGTCCAAGTAATCAGCCTGTGCAGGGTCTCTACTTCCCAGAGTGATCAGCATGTGCATGGCTACAAATGTCTTGAGTAATCGCCCTGTGCATGACCGCAACTGCCCAGAGTGATTAAAATATGCATGATTGATTGGGACAGTGATAACCAGGGGTTTTCTGACCAAATGTTAAGAAAAACATGTGACGGTCCCAAATATTGTGTCAAAAATATCATAATGTTAAACATATCCTGGGCAGAATATAGAAGATAAGAATATCGTTTTTTAGTTATTTAATATCTTTTTCTTAAATATAGTTGCTATATCATTGTCTTTAATAACGTTTTTATTTAATTTGATAAATAATAATAATTTTAGAATTATAAGTTATTAGTATTATAATAATAGTTGTGTTTAAATTGTTTAGGTATAGTTTTTAAATTCTTTATGAGATTTATTTTTAATTTTAATTAGACATTTTTAATTCAGTAGCGGTTTGTTGGACTTGCAGGGAATTAGGGTGGGAAGTTTTTTTAAATGTAAATTATTTACGTTGGAGTGGGATTAGCAAATCTAACCCTTCCTAATCACGTTCCCTACATTTGCTTGGGTTGGAATGGAAACAGAACATCTGACTTGTCGAAAGTCCAGCATTTTCACTACTTCTGCTTGACTTGGAGTGAGAATAATAAATGTGACCCATCCAAAATTCAACACTTTCTCCACTGTTGATAGGATTATGATGGGAAGAGTAAATCTGAACATTCCAAGGTCCAACATTTTCCCTACTTTTATTTATGTTGGAGTGGGAATAAGTTGGCCGCTCCAAAGTCAAATACTTTCTCTGCTGTTGCTCAGATTCAAGTGGAGATAGTGATTCAGATCCTCCAATGTCCAATTCTTTCTTTACTGTTGCTTAGATTGCAGTGGGAGTATTGAATTTTACCTCCCCAAATCAAATTTTTTATTTGAGTTTATTTAGGTTGTTTTACTATTTATTGTTATAATTTTATAAAATAATTTAATAGGTTTCTTTTTAAATAAATTGGTAATTTATTTTCATATGCTGGTATTGTTGACATATTTTTTTAATTTGTAATCTTTGATATGAATCTTTATTATTATGATTTGCCTGCAATTATTTTAAAGAATTTATTTTTAATATATTTGTAAATTGTATTTTCGAGCTATATATTTTTAATATATGTTTAATATAAGTATATTTTTCAGAATAATATTATTTTTAAAACGAATGCATGTTTTAAAGTTAATATAGTGTGTATTAGCTTACATTTGTTATACTCACACTTTTATGATGGTATTGTGCTCTTCTACATTTTGTTTGTCGACATTTTTGACTTTACATGCAGAGTGGCCTATTCAAGTGCTGGGTTGTGTTGCTCTTGCACCACGCAACACGGCGTAAGAGCAACACAAAACTAAAGTCAGATTTATGAAGCCCCACAGGGCCACTTTGCATGGCCATGAGTGACTCCATAAATCTGGAGTAAGGCAACACAGGGCAATTCACTGTGTTGCATTACTCTGCCCTGGAAAGGGATCTTATTGACATTGTATCGGTGTTCCCATGCAACTCCCATGGTTTTTAAAGCATTCCCAGATCTACCAGAACTATCAAACCTGAGAATGCTCCAAAAAGATAAGCCTCCCCAGGAGATGCGTAACGAGAAGAAATATCTATATTTCCCCTCGTTACTTCCTCTTTGATCATAGAAAGAGAAAATGCCTCTCAGGATTGTTTTTGTGCAGGAAGGTGCCCCTTCTTTCCCCTTCCTGCACCAAAACAATCCTGCATGCATCGCAGGCACCCTTGCACCATGGTGGAAGAGTGCCTGCATTGGCTCTAGACTGCCAAAAGGGCACCAGTGCAGAAGAAAAGGCAGGAATGCACCACATTGTCTTAAATGCAGTGCATTTCTGCCCTTTCCCTGTCACGCAGTGCTGCGCAGCAAGGTGACTTGCTGTGCTGCATAACTTTTTCATAAATAGGCCCCAAAGTATATAAAATCAATATTTGTGTTCTTGATATCTTATTAGCGATATTTTTTCACCAATATTTGGTGATAGTTCATCAGACCTTCGACCCAGAGCTTCTGCCTCAACTTCTGTTGGGCGCACTGCACACGTGTGGTCTTATTAGATGATGCAGGACTCATAGGCGATAATGCTGGCTGGTGTGCACACCTCTCAGGAGAGAGGGTACCAGCGTGCTGCCAAGGTGGGCTTCTACACTGATCCTACAGGGGACTGATCTACTGCGTATGGTAAGACTGAGAACTAAGAGTTGAGCGCACTTAATTTTCATATTGTTATAACTGCACCTGAGCCACAATCATGCTATATGCCCTTTAAAAGAGGGCCCGCGGGGGCGTGGCCAAGATGGCGGAGTGAGCGGTCGAACTCTCCGTGAGCTCCTGAAACCCTAGGCCCTTGGACCGCGATTTTTAGCAGTATCTCCCCCATATCTGCTGGGAGATCGCGGAGGAAGAAGGGGACTACCAGCGACCCGGCGGTGGGACTCAGCGTGGCCCCCGAACGATATCGCAGGAGGCCACGGAGGGCAGGCGCGGGACGGAGCAGCAAGGAGGGGCCGAGAGCCGGAGCCTGCCGACGCGGACCACGGTGCGGAGCCAAAGCACTCCCGAGGCTGGGCCGGCGAGAACCAACCCCGACTGCCGGAGTAACCGGGAACGGGACTGCCAGAAGAACCTCACGGGAAGAGGTCGATTGAAGACGGCTGGAGGCGGAGCCGAGGCCAGGGCCCGGAGCCACTGCACTGCGCTGAGCCGGGGGCGCGGCCTACAGGCGGACAACGAGGTGGAGAGCGACGGCGGAGCCGCGCATCGGAGGCATCGGTGAGGAGGGACTCTGGCGGGATAGCCTGTGCGGCGGTCGGTCCTGGAATCCGCGGGGGACACGACGGGTGGCCCCGCTAGCCGCCTGACGTCAGAGGAGGAGCAGCAGAGAGGTAGAGGGCCCAGTGAGGAGTGCGGATGAGCGTGAGGGGTGAGCGTGGCAGGAGAAGAGGTCGAGGTGCACCCGGCGGCCTGGCCAAGGGCCCGGCATGCATCTGCCTGGGGGAGTCGCCCCTGTATAGCACAGAGACGGACCGTTCGCTTTGCGGAGTAGCCGGTGAGCCCCGGAGGACTGCAGTAGCGGAACAGGGCCCGGATCGGGCGACCTAGGCCCCGGGGAGGACACGTGGCATCTTACGAGGAACGGCCAGGGGCCTGCGGAGGGCACCACCTGCGTGGCCGGGGGCCGGGTGGAGGACCTAGTGTATCCGGCGAGACCCGGAGTGGACGGTTTCCCTCCCCCCCTGGCTGGCGCTGCTACCTGGGAAGGACTGCAGAGAGAGAAAGTAGGCCCCACGGACTTGCGCTGCCCCCCAGGGCTGAGAGGTGGCAGCAACGGGGCTGAAGGCCCGAGAGCGGAGTAGGCTGAGGAGACCCTCCTGCGGTGTGTCACGTCGACGAGCCCGAGAGGTGAGGTGTGGGCTCGGCGGGGCCCTGGTGGTGGTGGGCTGGTGCCGCCCGACCAACCGACACAGCAGGAAGACGGGTGACCGAAGGAGCGTGGGGCGAGCCCCCGAGGTCTAGCGCTGCCGGCGGGCGAGTTGAGCACCCGAGACACAGGAAGAGCCGGCCGCCCCACGCCGCCTACCAATGGCGGGCAGCAGAAGCAGCAAGAAGGGGGACCGCACTCTCCCGGAGATGCTCAGCAGGAACCACCAGAGGGTGGACAGGGGGCAACCGTCGCCGGGCTCCTCCGGGGGTACGCAGGAGACAGACGAGAGAGAGCCGCCGGTGACTAGAGCCTTCATGGAGTCACTCTTCAGCTCCCTCAGGGATGACTTCCAAACTCTGAAACAGGAGGTTGCCGGGGAGATGCGAGAGGTGCGCAGAGAGGTGGATGGCCTGGGAGAGCGGGTGGCTTCCATGGAGGGTGCTGGTCAGAGGAGGGACGAGGACATTGAACAGTTGCAGCAGGAGGTGCTGCGCCTCCGAGACCAACAGCTCGACCTTCAAGCCCATAACGAGGACCTTGAAAACAGATCCCGGCGGAACAACATTCGGGTCCGGGGAGTTCCACACACGGACGAGGGGTCCGATGTGACCAGCTACCTACAGAACCTGTTCAGGGAGATCTTGGGAGAGGCGGCGGACTTTCCCATCCGGATCGACAGAGCACATAGGGTGGGACCGCCGAGACGCACGTCGGCACCACCACCAGATATTCTGGCCTTTCTACCGGACTTTCCACTCAAGGAGCGCATCTTGGCTGAGGCAAGGAAGAAGCCATCCCTGACTTTTAGAGGACACCCAGTGGCTTTGTATCAGGACTTATCTGCCATAACGCTTCAGAAACGCAAAGCTTTCAGGATTGCCACAGACTTTCTGAGGGAGCACAGCACGCCCTATGCCTGGGGGCACCCCTTCCGACTCATTTTTCGGTGGAATGGCACTTTGCACCAACTACGCTCCCTGCGGGAGACCTGCGGGGTATTGGGCATTCCTGAGACGGAGGAAGACGCGACTACGCCGCGCCGGAGGCGCCTTACTAGAGATGGCTGGCAGAGGGTGACGGGGCGGAGCTCTTCTGGCCGCGCCGGGCGGCCGGACTCACCCACCATCAGGGCCGGCATGGCCGGCGCGGTGCTCGAAGTGGCCAGGGACACTGCCGCCGGTGACGTCGCATTGACGGCGTAAGAACACTCCGGGGGGAGATCGTCACAGCTTACTTCACTCTGCAGGTTTGGGGGCTCTGGGGGGTGGAGGCGGTTGCGGGGAGGAGACGGTGGCTGAACGTCCACTCAAGTCACTCACCACAGACTAGTCCCTCGTGGGACTCGACTGGGACTATGGTTCATTGGGGTTGGGGGTCGGAGGAGGGAGGGAGGGAAGGGTGGGGTTTGGGGTTGTTCGACTATTGTCCAAGGGGTTGTTTGTTGGGGTTAGGGGGGGTTCGCCTAGGTCGTAAGGTTGAGGGAGGGGAAGGGAGTGGTTTGGGGGTTGAGTGGGAGAGTTGGGGGGGGCTCGGGAGGGGAGGGGGGGATCGTCCAGTGCATCACAGGGGTTACGGCCGCCGCGGCGGCGCTCTTGAGACGAACTCTGCGTCTGCGGAGGCTTTGCGCTACTTCACCTGTCCTTCCCTATGCCGCCTACCACTCTTAAGATCGTGACACTCAATGTTCGGGGCCTCAACAACCCGGTTAAGCGGCGCGCTGTGTTATCCCTACTAGAAAGCACCCGAGCAGACATCTGCCTCCTCCAGGAGACTCACTTGTTGCCTCGGGACTGCCACAGGTTCCGATCCCACAAATTCCCAACTCAACTCTTCTCTTCTGGCAACACTAAGACGGCGGGGGTGGCGATTTTGGTGGCCAAGCAGTTCAGGGGAGAGATCCTACACAAACAATCGGAACAGAAAGGGAGACTATTAGCCTACAGGTTCAGGGTGGGGGGTATCCACTTCACAGTGGGATCTGTGTATAGCCCTAACGAACAACAAGAACCCTTCTTACGCGCAGCTTTGGAAGACGTCACTGCCTCACAGGACAGGCACATTATCCTCGGAGGTGACCTCAATATGGTCTTTGATTCGGCCTTAGACAGATCCGCGCTTCGCTCTCCGCAAACGGGGGAACTCTCGGCCGGGTGTAAGACACAGCTGGCGGAGCTGGACCTCCACGACCTCTGGCGTCGCATGCATCCTACTGATAGAGACTATTCATACTACTCCCACGCACACAAAACTTACGCGCGCCTGGATCATTTTTTGGTCACCGCGCCGGTATGTGCGATGGCTACCGCGACAGAGATGGGGGTGGTCTCCCTGTCTGATCACGCCCCGGTCACCGTCGAGCTTGGACTGCCGCCGATCTCGTGTCCACCGCGGGTTTGGCGCCTGCGGGACACATTATTGCATAGGAAGGCGGTAGTCACGCAAGTGACGCATGCCATTCAGGACTACCTGTCCCATAATGAGGATTCCAACACTTCGCAGGCGACACAGTGGGCCGCCATGAAGGCGGTGATACGGGGGGAGTTTATAGCTCTTTCCTCAGCCGACAACAGGGAGCGGCGGCACAAGAGGGAGGAGCTCACCCAGCGGGTCCGCGAACTGGAACATGTGCACCGCAGGACGGGGGCTCCCCGGGTATGGCGGCAGCTAAAGGGGGCCAGAAAGCTCTTGGCGGCCCTGGACATGGACCGCGCGGAGTACGCGGCTTTGCGCTTGCGCCATGCCTACTACACGGGAGGGGATAGATGTGGCCGGCTGCTGGCGAACAGGCTTAGAGCGGCTCGACAACAACAGCTAGTGAAGGAGGTCTCCGACTCCACGGGGTCGATGGTTACGGAGGACGCCCATATAGCTGAGGCTTTCCGGGGGTTTTATGCGGAACTCTATTCGGGGGACCCCCCGGATGCATCTGCGACGGCGGCCTATCTGGACTCGATTTCCCTCCCCTCCTTGACGCCTTTGCAGGCGGAGCACCTTGACAGGGATATACGAGTTGAGGAAGTGATTTCCGCCATCGCCCGACTTAAACACGGGAAGGCCCCGGGGCCGGATGGCTACACATCCCTTTTCTATAAAACATTTTGTGCAACGCTGGCCCCGCTTCTCACGCGCCTCTTCAACTCCTTCACTGCTCCCGGGGCCATCACACCGGACCTGCTGCAAGCCTCTATTACGGTTATCCTCAAACCGGGGAAGGACCGGACGCAATGTGGTTCCTACAGGCCGATCTCACTTTTGAACGTAGACCTCAAGCTGTACACTGGGATCCTAGCGGCCCGGTTGGCTCCCCACCTACCAGGCCTTATAGACCCAGACCAGGCGGGCTTTGTCCCGGGAAGGCAGACGGTAGACAACACCAAGCGGATAGTTCACCTCTTAGAAAAAGCATCACGAATCCCAGGGGAGAGAATGATGCTCTCGGTGGACGCGGAAAAGGCGTTTGACCGCGTCCACTGGCCTTATTTGGAGCAGGTTCTGCGGAAGGTGGGTATAGGGGACAGACTCCGATCAAGGATTCTCAATTGCTACAAATTTCCGACGGCAGTGGTGCGGGTGAATGGCTACAGCTCCAGAAGTTTTGACATTGAGAGGGGCACGAGGCAGGGTTGCCCGCTGTCGCCCCTGCTCTTCGCCCTGTACATGGAGCCTTTCGCCCAACGGATGCGTCACAACCCAGCGGTAAAGGGGGTGAGGTTCGGAGGCTTCACTCATGCCATTAGCCTTTATGCGGATGACGTCTTACTGTTGCTGTATGATCCGCTCACTGCCCTTCCGGCATGTATCGAGGAGTTGGACTCCTTTGCCGCGGTTTCGGGCTTCAAAATGAACGTGGGGAAGTCAGTGGCGTTGGACGTGTCGCTCAAACCAGTTACTAGGACTTCGTTGCAGGACCTCTTCCCGATGCTCTGGTCGAAAGATTTGGTGCCTTATCTCGGGATTCAGCTGGCTCCCACCTTGCCGGCTATGGTGGCGGCTAATTATGCCGCTTTGGGCAGGAAGATTCGGGAGGAGATAGGCCGGTGGGATCGCAGCGCCTTGTCATGGCTGGGCAGAATAGCCGCCGTCAAAATGACTGTTTTGCCCCAGATTTTGTATTTGTTTAGGGCGTTACCATTGCAGCCGCCTACGGGCTGGATCCAGCAGACGCAGTCGGACCTGGTGCGTTTCATATGGCGGGGCAAGAAGCCCAGGATGAAGAGGGCGCTCTCTATGCTTGCGCCGGAGGCCGGGGGGCTGGGGATTCCAGACCTCCGCAGGTACTTTCAGGCAGTGCAGTTACGCTACTTGGTGGAGTGGAGTAGGTGGGAATCCGACAAGCACTGGCTTTTTCAGGATCAAGCGGTGGCGGGTAGGCCCTTGCAAGAGGTGCCGTTCCTTCGAAGGGCTCACCGCCCGGCGAATCTATATGCCTCCTTCATCACGCGAGTACCCCTGCGGGTCTGGGATGCTACCAACGCTGTGCACGGCCTGACAACATTCCCTTCACCTCTCATACCCTTGCTGGATAACCCGGACTTCACCCCGGGACTGGAGAGGGGGGCCTTCGCTCTCTGGCGGGAAGCGGGGTGTCGGGCCCTGTGTCATATGTATGACCCGGAAGGGGTCATCCCCTTCGTGCGGTTCAGACAGGAGTACGCGCTCCCGGAGACCGAGAGGTTGCACTACCTACAGGCTCGCCACTGGGCGTTGCATCCACAGGTGCGAGAGACGGCTGATAGGAGACTTCTCCCTTATGAGCGCTGGCTTCTGACTCGCACGTCCGACGCGAAGCTGATCACCGATCTCTACAAGCTGTTACAAACACCCTCCTCACACTTCTATAATCCGGGACGGGAGCGCTGGGAGAGGGAATTGGGCAGGTCACTGAGCCATAAGGAATGGGAGCAGGTGGCATATAGGGCCAGGCACTCGGCGTACCATATGGGACTCACTGACACGTTAACCAAAGTCTCGACGTACTGGTACTACACCCCGGAGCGCATACACGACATGGATCACAGCAAAGACGCTAACTGCTGGAGGGGATGCAGACGGGTGGGCACGCTGCTACACATCCTGTGGGGCTGTCCGCTCCTCGACTCTTATTGGAAGGAGGTGATAGACGATATAGACTCCCATTTTGACACTGAACTGCCGCGCTTCCCCGCATACATATTACTGGGCCTCCCGAACGGGTTGATGTATCCCTTGAAATCCCGCAAGGGTAGACAGATAGCTATTGCACTGGGATCGGCGATGCAGAACATCCTCGCGCACTGGCGCTCCAAGACACTCCCCACTGTCACGGGCTGGCTTCACAGATTATGGCATGTGCTGGGGATGGAGAAATTGTCGCTTACACTGGCAGGGGATATAGAGCAGTTCAATGATCTCTGGCAGCCGTTTCAGTCCCTGCTGGTTACTGAATTTAGGGGACTGACCTGCCCGAGATATCTTCGCCTCCTGCGGCTTACGACGCTGGAGGAATCGGCCTCTTAATTGGTAATGTGGTGGAGTCCCTCTGGGAGAGACCGGGAGGGGGAGACGGAGAGGGCAGGGTTTGGGGTGGGGGTATGGGGGGTTGGGGGTAGGGGAGGATGGTTCGGGAGGGGGGGGGACTGTTTTTGACTGTTACAGCACTGTTTATCCTCGAGGGTCACAGCGGGCTACTGTATTATTGGAATGTTCACTACAGGGCCTCCAGCCCGGCATCTGACCTCGCCGCTGTGCTCGGATACTCTCGATGTGTCGTATTGTTTGTTTATATGTATTGCAATAATAATAAAAACATCTTAAACCTAAAAGAGGGCCCGCTTTGAAGGTTTATAGTTCCAAAGCAGAGGGCAAAGCCCTATATGGGTCTGAGTTGTGAGGTGCCTCAGGACTGGCCGAGCTGGGTGTGGCTGAAAATAATCTTTTAAGATTTTTGCTAGTATTCCCCAAAAGCATGACCTTACTACCTTTACCAACGGACATGGGAGTTAGACCCACTATCCAGACGGCCCAAATCAAACTTGTCTTGTACTTCCTGCCCTTGCAGAGTACTAAGAATCCTTCAAGGAAATAATTGCAATAGATAAGAATTGCAAAATAAAATGGTTATACCACATCAGGGGTATTCTGCTTCAATTAGACCTTGAAGATCAATGGTCAGATTAGTGGTGCTTGTTACATCTCCTCAGGGCTTCTCTGAAGGATATCTTCTGGGCCAATAAATTGAGTCTTGAGGTGAGCAACAAGTACCAAGGACCTCTCTTCACAACGTTTTTAGAAATTAAACCCCACAGTGAATTTGAATTTTTCCTCGATTACATTTCAACTCCAGCTGCCAGACTTTTGTATGTTAAGTTCCGGCATGGCACATTACTACTTAATTCCTTTTGTTCAAAATGGAAATCTAAGGCAGACTTGAGTATTATTATATTCCCAGTGTGCTTGCATACAGAAGAAACCTGACAATACTTTCTTTTCTTTTTCCCAGGCTATGTACTGCAAAGGAAAAGGTGGATACTCCTGATTTGAAGACAGCTGGGGCGAGACAATGCTTAGTGGCACTCAGGATGTTATGTGCTGTCAGCAAAGAATCAATTGTATGTGTTGTAGACCAATATACACACTAAAGCAGGAGTATTAGAGTTAAAGTTATAGAGTAATCTATTTAAAATATGCTGTCATTCTTCTTTTCCTTCTTGATTTATGATAGCCCGCAAGCTCAGCTGATACCAAGCACTGACACTTTAACTTTAGGTTATTTTCATTTTTGTCAATATGTCCTATGCACTTTATGTCTAACAGCACTAAGGGACTGATTACGATGGCGGTGGGACCGTCACCTTCAGGGCCGCCCGTTACATTCCGATGGCGGGTGGACGTCGGGCTGGCGGAGAAACTGTCCGCCACACATCTGATGGGCTCAAGGAGCCCGTCGGACCATTTGAGGGACTGTAATTCCTTCAAAAGGGGTGGTGCCTGCTCAGGCACCACTTTATGGATTACAATGTACCTTTTCGCCTGCCATTTCATGGATGTTGACCCACCATCAAAAGGCAGGCTGAAAGTGACTTTGGCGGCCCCTAGCCGGCCTCCATTCCCCCCTGGTCCTTCGCTATAGGTTCTGGGGGGCACCTATGGTGCCCCCTTAAACATCCCTGCACCATGTGGCAGGCACCGCGTGGTGCCTGCAACATAGCGCAGGGATGTTTAAAAAGTGTATAATTTGGACTGTGGCATGTGCTGCATCTTCCAGCACATGCCACAATACAAAATATACAGATAGTGACCACCTGGAAGGTGGTTGCATTCTAATACAGGTAGCAGAACTGCCAACAGCTAGTGGGGTGGTCCTGCTACCGCCACGTGCCCGGTCGGACACAGTCCAACCAGCATTGTAATCAGGCCCTAAGTCAAGTCTGTACCTGGAGTATTCTCTCTGTGTGAGTTTTAGATCAGATGTTGACCCGAGGTTTGCCTGCAACATTTCTTACTATAGACCTAGAGAGCTTGTTTGTGATTCACTGTGAGTCATGGGCACATTGTGCTAATGTTCACTACTGTGGCTATAACTGTCTCTCTCTATGGCCTATTGAGATTTGTACATATATTTTATATAGCTTTTAATTCTTTAGGATTTTCTGTTTGATTTTGTGTACAAAGTCATGTGGAAATGTATGAAAACCTCGCAACAAAGATGTGTTTGTCTTTTTCATCTGACAGTACATATTTTTGACCTATTTCATTATGTTTTTGTGGTCTATGTATTGTTTTGTGAACTTTTATGTTCTATGCAACCAAAAAAAGTATTTTTGACTGACTGACTAAAAAAGAGGTGTTGATCTATACCTGTAGGGAATAGAGCCCAGATCAAGGAAGAAGGCTGAGGGGGTTTACAGTCTTTATCTCGCAGTCTTTACCCCTCAAGTCATAGCCCTACAGGTAAGTACCACTAAAGTAAGTATCACGCAGGCCTCTTTTTGCAATTTTGCCCAGTGGTACTTTACCGTACAGGTAAGAATTTTATTTATAAATGACATAAATACTAAGTGATAAAAAAAAATAAGTGTTATGAGATAGGTCGGGGTAATGGAGTGTAGAGATAAAGGAAGGTAGGTTGTTAGGGTTTAAGGAGTAGAGGGAGATGAGTGTTTTTTAGGGTTCAGCGACAGGTGGATATAAAGTTGGGTAAGGTATATTTGGGGTTTAGGGGGTGGCAGAGGCAAAAGGTGTAATTTTTTTTTTTTAGGGTTCAAGGGTAGGTAGAGGTATAGGGAGGTAAGATCTTCTGACGGTTTAGGGACAGGTAGAGATAATTTGAGGTAAGGAGTTATTAGGGTTCTGGTATAGGTATAAGGAGATAGTGGATAAAACAAAGGGGGGGTGGCATGTTACCCAAGATGAAAAAGAAAAAATAGGGGAGTTTGGGGAGTGACCCCATAAATAAGTATTATATATATACATATATCTAGATATAGATATAGTTATAGATATCTTCATTGGTTTGTTCAGAAGGCACTCCAACTGTTCATCATAGGAAAGAATTTATCAGCACAATGAAATAAAACATACATATATATATATTCACAGAAAAAAACATAGGTTTCAGGCCTGATATAGTTAGGAATTAGCATTTAAAAAACCTTAGAAATTCACTGGAAAAACCATAGGTTTTAGGGGTATAGTTAGCTGGACATTTCACTCGTACAAAACCATTGAAATTCTTCCGATATAGTTAGTTGTACTAACTACATCTCGCGCGCCTGCAATCCACTGCTGATGATGTCACATATTACATCATTCATGACATGGTCAGTGACATCACTGATGACATCTCAAATGACAGCTAACTATAACACCCCTAAAACCTATGGTTTTTCCAGTGAATTTCTAAGGTTTTTTAAATGCTAATTCCTAACCATATCAGGCCTGAAACCTATGGTTTTTTCAGTGAATTTCAAATGTTTTTAAATGTTAATTCCTTACTATATCAAGCCTGAAACCTATGGTTTTTTCAGTGAATTTCAAAGGTTTTTTAAATGCTAATTCCTAACTATATCAGTCCTGAAACCTATGGTTTTTTCAGTGAATTTCAAAGGTTTTTTAAATGCTAATTCCTAACTATAACATATCTCAAACCTATGTTTTATTCAGTGAATTTCAAAGGTTTTGTAAATGACAACTTTTAATGTATTTTGATACTGATTTACTACATTTTTTAAACTATTTATTTTTAGATATTTTATTTTTTTAATTACATTATATTTACATTATACATTACAATACAAAATATACTTTCTCAGAATGAATTACTTTAGTTTAAATACTTTGCAAATAGGCAATAGACTTTTAAGTACAGCAGTTACAGTTGTTGCAATGGGCAACACAATTTCAAACACAATGCAACATTGAGCTCAATGTGAATTTCTAGTCAAATGCAATTAGTTACTTTATGGATTACTTTTCTAACCACAGAACTGGATCCTCGATTCAGTCCTTGGACATCTCCTGTAAACAGTTGAGTAAAGCGTTTTGGTTCCAGTACTGATTTTTAAGGAATATTATTGTATTTTAAAAGTTGAAACTTAGAAATATTTTCACATAGAATCACCAATGTTATCCTATGGCAGAAAATTCACTTAGCAGGTAAGTAGTGTTATCATTACTTTTTCTTACTCAGTGCTGGATCCTGGATCCAGCACTGGTGCATCTCCTGTAAACAGTTGAAAGAATGTGTTTAAGCCATACAGATTATTTTTTAGGATTTTTTTTAATTTGTGCAAATAGACACTTAAGAAACTTTTCTATGGAAGGAAATACAAGTTACTGGTAAGTACGGTTAGAATAACTTTTCAGGATCAGTACTGGGCTCAAAGAAGCAGCACTGAGGTCTCTCCTGATAACAGGTGAGTAAATCAGAATTCATAGTTCGGCTGATTTTAGAGGAATATTTGTACGTTTCAAAACTCAACACTTAAAAACTTTTCTGGTGAAAACCACACAATGGATTCCTATGGAAGGAAGTACAAGTTACTGGTAAGTACGGTTATAATTACTTTTCAGGATCAGTACTGGGCTCAGGGAAGCAGCACTGAGGTCTCTCCTGATAACAGGTGAGTAAATTGGAATTTGTAGTTCGGCTGATTTTAGAGGAATATTTGTAAGTTCCAAAAACTCCACACTTAGGGGCCGATTCCGATCCGGGTCGGAAAGCACTCCGACCGAGCCGGATCTGGAGTGTTTTCTGACCGAGCCGGAGTCCTGCAGTCCGACCGACCGAGTACCATGCAGCCGTATGCTGTCGGACTCGGTTCGGTCGGATTCCCATAGAAGTCAATGGGAGCCGGTCGACCGACGCGTACATGGGCTCCCATTGACTGAATGGGTACGTCGCGGACAAGTGCGC
The DNA here is from genome assembly GCF_964204655.1 of Triturus cristatus. Lineage (NCBI taxonomy): Eukaryota > Metazoa > Chordata > Amphibia > Caudata > Salamandridae > Triturus > Triturus cristatus. The sequence continues at coordinate 1,113,327,170 of NC_140581.1, read as the reverse complement.
CCCCTACAGTGTGTACGCGTCAGTGCCATCTGCACCGTACATGCCTGTGTTGGGGAGACCCATGGGTCTCCCCTTGTGTCCGAGTCGTAGGGTTGCGGGTGACAGGGGGTCCGACGCGGACCCCTAAAGGCAACTGGACGATTTGCGAGCCAGACACTCTGGCTCGCACAGGCTGTTCGACGCGTGCATCGTATTGGCTCAGTCGTGAATCACATCCATTGCACGCCACGGTTAGCTTCCGACCAAGACGTATGGAGCGGTTAGGACCCAGAAACGAGTCGGTCGGTGAATTTCATGTAGCTCACATTGTACTTGCTCGCTCGTACAGCTGTACGAGTCGGGCGGAAAACACGTGTACGGCGCGTAGTTTTTCCGGCCGGATCGGAATCGGCCCCTTAGAAGAATTTCCAAGTGAAACCAGCCTAGGGAAGGAATTTCAAGTACGGTTAAGATTACTTTTCAGGATCAGTACTGGGCTCAAAGATGCAGCACTGAGGTCTCTCCGGATAACAGGTGAGTAAATCGGAATTCGTTGTTCGGCTGATTTTAGAGGAATATTTGCACAATGGTGAAGGAAGGGGGCGGGGCCTGTGGTGACATGTGTGCAAATTTGCCCTGTGGCGCGTTTTAAGATGGGGAATTAATTCCTCTTCAATCCTGAGGCCCCCTGGGGGTCAACTAGCCCACCAGGTACCTCCAGTATGCATCAGGGAGCAGCATTGCAGAGAGGTGTTTAGAGGCCACGCCCCTTTTTACAACACTCTGCAATGCAGCTCCGTGGTGCTTAGTGGAGGTACCTGGTGGGCTAGTTGGCCCCTAGGGGACCTCTGGATTGAAGAGGAATGAATTCCCAACTTAAAACGCGCCACAGGGCATGTTTGCACACATATCACCTCAGGCCCCGCCCCCTACCTTCACCACTGTGCAAACACACCCCGTGGCGCGTTGTAAGTTGAGGGATTAAGTCCCCTTGAATCCTGAGGTCCCCTGGAGGCCAACTAGCCCACCAGGTACCACCAGTAAGCGCCACGGAGCTGCGTTGCAGAGAGGTGTAAAAAGGGACGTGGCCTCATTACACCTCTCTGCAACGCAGCCCCCTGGTGCATACTGGAGGTTCCTGGTGGACTAGTTGGCCCCCAGGGACCCCCAGTATTCAAGGGGAATTAGTTCCCCCTCTGCAAACGCGCCAGGGGGCGCGTTTGCAGAGTGGTGCAAGGAGGGGGCGTGACCTCCGACCCGATCCCGTTAAAAAAAAAAAATTTTAGAAGGGGGACTGTGTAGCCCCCCTTCTTTTTCTAATTTATTGGCCCTGGGGACCCCATCCCCCAGGGCCTGCCCCCAATTTGTTTAAAAAAATAAATAAATAATCGGGAAGGGGGCCGCGTGGCCCCCCTCCCAAGGCCATAATTTGCCCCGGGGACCCCATCCCCAAGGGCAAGGCCCTTTTTAAAAAAAAAATATTTTGGAGGGGGGCCGCCTTGCCCCCCTCCTTGGCCAGTTATGGCCCCGGGGCCGTTTCATTATTATTATTTTTTTTTTTGTAGGGGGGCCGTGTGGCCTCCCTCCCGAGCCACTACTAGCCCCATCCCCATCGGACCCCATCCCCCGGGACTGGCCCTCTTCATTAGGGGCTGTGGGGTGTTCCCCAATCCCCCCACGGTCCAAGCCGGCCTCCCGCGTCCTGCGGGAGCTGGCATTGCTTTTCCACATGGGGAGCAGCTAACATGCTGCTCCCCATGTGAATAATGAATATAACGCAAATCGTCATAGTGATAGGTACATTCGGTTTGTCCAGCATGTCCTACGTGTTTCTATAAATATATTTTTTTTTAAAATAATAATAAAAAACAAAGGCCGGCCCGGGGGATGGGGTCCCCGGGGCCATAAGTGGCCTGAGGAAGGGTGCAACGCAGCCCCCCTCCTAAAGATTTTTTTTTTTAAAAGGCCATGCCCCGGGGGATGGGGTCCCTGGGGCCAATTAAGGCCTTGGGAGGGGGGCCACGTGGCCCCCTTCCAAATAAAATAAAAAAAACAACAATTAGGGGGCAGGCCCTGGGGGATGGGGTACCCAGGGCAAATAAATTACACAAAGTAGGGGGGCCACACAGCCCTCCTTCTTAAAAAAATGAAATAAATAAAAGACTGGCATAGCGCCGGAGGCCACACCCCCTCCTTGCAGCACTCTGCAAACGCGCCCCCTGGCCAGTTGTAAGTTGGGGAATTAATTCCCCTTCAATACTGAGGGTCCCTGAGGGCCAACTAGCCCAACAGGTATCTTCAGCATGCGCCAGGGAGCTGCGTTGCAGACAGGTGTTCTGAGGCCACGCTCCTTTTTACACCTCTCTGCAAAGCAGCTCTGTGGCGCTTACTGGAGGTACCTAGTGGCTAGTTGGACCCTAGGGACCCTCAGGATTCAAGGGGACTTAATCTCCCAACTTAAAACAGCCACAGGGCGTGTTTACACAGTGGGGAAGGGAGAGGACGGGGCCTGAGGTGACGTGTGCAAACACGCCCTGTGGCGCATTTTAAGAGGTAGTTTAAATCCCCCTGCCCTATTATATACTAGGGGCTTACAGAGGAAGTCATGCTAATCACAGGGGAACCCCAACGCATAGTGTTCCCTAGTGTATGTAGGTGTTTTCACTGTATTCTGAGTGTCTTTAACATAGCACTGGCTCTAGGACTGGTTAGTCAGACTCAGTTACCACCAGTATCCGTCTGAAAAAGTTGAGGGTACAGGATGATTTTGCAACAAGGATTCTTTCTGCTCTTCTGTTTGTTCTTTCTGCACGTTACCCTTCTTCCTGCACTTTTCTTCGTCTTTGAGGACTTCTGTTGCTTCTTTCTGCATTTCTTTTTTTTCTTTCTGTGCGTTTTTTCATCTTTCTTCACATGTCCTATCTCTGTAGGCATAGTTAGAAATTAGCATTTAAAAAACCTTTGAAATTCACTGAAAAAACCATAGGTTTCAGGCACATTATAGTTAGGAATTAGCATTTAAAAAACCTTAGAAATTCACTGAAAACACCATAGGTTTCAGGGGCGTTATAGTTAGCTGGACTTTTCCCTCATACAAAACCATTGAAATTCCCCCGTTATAGTTAGTTCAGCTAACTATAACTCGCGCGCCCGCAATGCACTGCTGATAACGTCACATATTACATCACTCATGACATGGTCAGTGACATCACTCATGACATCACTGATGACATCTCAAATGACATCACTCATGACATCACTGATGACATCATCCTTGTGATAGAGTGGCAGACCTCCTCTCACCCTAATATAACCTTTGATACACACATTCAAAAATAGAAACTTACATTTTCAAAACAATGGACATAGCAATACCAGTTACAACAACCTATTCAGTAATTCAAAGATCCACATACACATCCACTCATTCACCAACAGTCCTGTACAGTCACTCATACATGTACTCACTCATCATATGTACTCATACACCTATACATCCTGTTACACAACGCCACTCATCCATAGAGTTACTTACACACATAGTCACTCATGCTAATAAAGAATCAAACATCCGTTTACTTGCATATACAGTTATACACAACCACCACACTTACTTCTTCAGAAACGTACACATACTTAGTCTTTTAAACAATCACTTATAGAAACACATACTTATTCATACAGGAACTCTTCCAATCTCTCACTCTCACAAATACTACTTATATACACCAATAGTCACATATACTAGTTTTAAACATATGTAGTTACTCATAAAGACACTATTGAGACAGTCATTCACTCACTAACACACCCATGCACACACTCATCACCCATACAGACCTGCACACATGCTGTCTTCAACACATACAAACAGTGAATCACTCATTCATGAACCTATGCACTACGTAATACCCCCACGGAACCATACAGACACTCAGACACTCAATGCTGATACTCAAAAAACCAACTAATAACCTATATAGACACTCATGTAGCTACTCACCAACCCATGCAGCCACTTATACACAAAGTGAGAGACTGATACAGATATTTACATATTTAAACATTACTCACTAAGCCATGTATTCACTAAGATACACTTAATCAGTCAGTTATACAATCAATTTTTCTAAAACAAATCATCCATTTAGACACTTATATACCCATTTATTCTTCCATCGACCTTGAGATATACATATATAAAACATATTTAATTTTCAGAAAAACACACATTCACTGGATGATGTCATCAGTGATGTCATCAGTGATGTAATTTGAGATGTCATCAGTGATGTCATGAGTGATGTCACTTTGCCATAGAAAGTATGATTAGTGCTGCAGAAAGAAACATTAGGGCACATTTTGAGTGACTTCTAAAATCCTCTTCTATTTCATTAAAAAATTCTGACATGCAGACTGAAACATGCACTTTCAATACCAGCAGCAGACTTCCCTGGTGAGCAGTAGCTTTACTATAGTGATCTAATGAGCAACTAGAGTGCTAACATTCTGAATTTACGGCAAATGTGTGACACATCTGAATGCCTTCTTGATGGAATCAAAGTAAAAAACTGAAAGTATTTCCTACTGAGGAGACTGTAGTAAATGAGGAAATTAGGAAACTTCATATCAAATAAGTCTCCCAAGATGGCCACCAGAGACAAAAGAGCCCAAATGTAGAACAAATATCACCCAGATGTAGCCCAAGTATAGCCCAATGACAGATGTGTTCAGAGTGTTCTAAAAAACAACTAGAGCGCTATCAGTCTTACTTATGACAAAAGTATGGCACACCTGAAGCCATCTTGATTGGAATAAAGTGGTAACCCTTAAAACATTTAATTTGCAAAGGAACAAAATGAGGGGGTTCATTTTGCCATAGAAATTATGATTAGTGCTGCAGAAAGAAAAATTAGGGCACATTTTGACTTCTCATATCCTCTTCTATTTCATTAAAACATTCTGACATGCAGACTGAAACATGCACTTTGAATACCAGCAGCAGCAGACTTCCCTGGTGAGCAGTAGCTTTACTACAGTGATCTAATGAGCAACTAGAGTGCTAACATTCAGAATGTATGGCAAATGTGTGACACGTCTGAATGCCTTCTTGATGGAACCAAAGTAAACAAGCATTGAAAATGCAATAGGTCTCGCCCTTGTTTAAGTTCAAGCAATTCTGTTTGTAATTAGGTGGCTTTTTAGCTTTGCTTTTATTAGTGTTTTTCAAACTTTCATGTACATAACATGCATATGTATGCATATATGTATATGTATATGTATGCATGCATGTATATTTGTATTTATATAGATATGCAGATTATATATATGTATGAATATAGATATATACACATAAATATATATAAATGCATATATATATATGTGCATATGTGTGCATGTAGAGAGAGGTAGAGAGAGGTAGAGGTGTAGAGGTAGAGGTGTAGAGGTAGAGAGGTAGAGTTAGAGAGGTAGAGGTAGAGAGGTAGAGGTGTAGAGAGGTAGAGGTGTAGAGAGGTAGAGAGTAGTTGAGGGAGAGGTAGAGAGAGGTAGAGAGGTAGAGAGTAGAGATTGAGGAGTATAGAGTAGTAGAGAGTAGTAGAGAGAGTAGCAGAGAGTGAGTAGAAGAGAGTAGTAGAGTGAGTAGTTGAGAGTGAGTAGTAGAGAGTGAGTAGTAGAGAGTAGTAGAGAGTGAGTAGTAGAGAGTGAGTAGTAGAGAGTAGAAGAGTCAGTAGTAGAGTGTGTATTATAGAGTAGTAGAGAGTGAGTAGATGAGAGTAGTAGAGAGTGAGTAGTAGAGAGTGAGTAGCAGAGAGATAATAGTAGAGAGTCGTAGAGAGTGAGTAGAAGAGTGAGTAGTAGAGAGTAGTAGAGAGAGAGTAGTAGAGATTGAGTAGTAGAGAGTGAGTAGTAGAGAGTAGTGGAGAGTGAGTAGTAGAGAGTTGTAGAGAGTGAGTTGTAGAGTGAGTAGTAGAGAGAGAGAAGTAAAGAGAGTAGTAGAAAGTAGTAGAGAGTGAGTAGTAGAGAGTAGTAGAGAGTGAGTAGCAGAGAGAGAGTAGTAGAGAGTAGTAGAGTAGTAGAGAGTGAGCAGTAGAGAGTAGTGGAGTGAGTAGTAGAGAGTAGTAGAGAGCAAGTAGTAGAGAGCAAGTAGTAGAGAGTGTGTAGTAGAGAGTGAATAGTAGAGAGTAGTAGAGAGTGAGTATTAGAGAGAGTAGTAGAGAGTGAGAAGTAGAGAGAGTACTAGAGTAGTAGAGAGTGAGTAGTAGAGTGAGTAGTAGAGAGTAGTTGAGAGCAAGTAGTAGAGAGTGAGTAGTGGAGAGTGAGTAGTAGAGAGTAGTAGAGAGTGAGTAGTAGAGGGTGAGTAGTAGAGAGTGAGTAGTGGAGAGTGGTAGAGAGAGAGTAATAGAGAGTGAGTAGTAGAGAGTAGTAGAGTGAGTAGTAGAGAGTGAATAGTAGAGAGTCAGTAGTAGAGAGTAGTAGAGTGAGTAGTAGAGAGTGAGTAGTAGAGAGAGAGTAGTATAGAGTAGTAGAGAGTGAGTAGTAGAGTAGTAGAGAGTGAGTGGTAGAGAGAAGTTGAGAGTAGTAGAGAGTAGTAGGGAGTAGTAGAGAGTGAGTAGTAGAGAGTGAGTAGTAGAGAGTAGTAAATAGCGAGTAGTAGAGAGTGAGTAGTGGAGAGTGAGTAGTAGAGAGTAGTAGCGAGTAGTAGAGACTGAGTACTAGAGAGCGAATAGTAGAGAGTGAGTAGTAGAGAGAAAGCAGTAGAGAGTCAATAGTAGAGAGTAGTAGGGTGAGTAGTAGAGAGTCAGTAGTAGAGAGAGAGAGTAGTAGAGAGTAGTAGAGAGTGAGTAGTAGAGTAGTAGAGAGTGAGTGGTAGAGAGTAGTAGTGAGTAGTAGAGAGTAGCAGAGAGTGAGTAGTAGAGAGTAAGTAGTAGAGAGAAGTAGTAGAGAGTAGTAGAGAATAGTAAAGAGTGAGTAGTAGAGAGTAGTAGCGAGTGAGTAGTAGAGAGTGAGTAGCAGAGAGAGTAGTAGAGAGTGAGTAGTAGAGAGTGAATAGTAGAGAGGAGTAGAGAGTGAGTAGTAGAGAGTAGTAGAGAGTGAGTAGTAGAGAATAGTAGAGAGTAGTAGAGAGTGAGTAGTAGAGAGTAGTAGAGTAGTAGAGAGTGAGTAGTAGAGAGTGTGTAGTAGAGAGTGAGTAGTAGAGAGAGGGTAGTAGAGAGTAGTAGAGAGTGAGTAGTAGAGTAGCAGAGTAGTCAGTCAGTGTCAGTCTGTGTCAGTAAGTCAGTGTCAGTCAGTGTCAGTCTGTCAGTGTCAGTCAATCAGTTTCCGTCAGTGTCAGTCAATCAGTGTCAGTCAGTGTCAGTCAGTCAGTCAGTGTCAGTCAGTCAGTGTCAGTCAATCAGTGTCAGTCAGTGTCAGTCAGTCAGTGTCAGTCAATCAGTTTCAGTCAGTGTCAGTGTCAGTCAGTGTCAGTCAATCAGTCTCAGTCAGTGTCATTCAGTCAGTGTCAGTCAGTCAGTGTCAGTCAGTCAGTGTCAGCTAGAGCAGCTCTGCTGACCTGGTTCTCTGGCTCTAAAGCAGCTCTGCTGACCGGCTTCTCTGCCTCTAAAGAAGCTCTGCTGACCTGGTTTCTCTGGCTCTACAGCAGGTCTGCTGACCTGGTTCTCGAGCTGCTCTGCTGACCTAGTTCTTAGTCTACAGAGCAGCTCTGCTGATCTGGTTCTCTGGCTCTACAACAGCTCTGCTGACCTGGTTCTCTGACTCTAAAGCAGCTCTGCTGACCTGGTTCTATGGCTCTAAAGCAGTTCTTCTGACATGGTTCTCTGGCTCTAGAGGAGATCTGCTGACCTGGTTCTCTCCCTCTAAAGCAGCTCTACTGACCTGGTTTCTCTAGCTCTACAGCAGCTCTGCTGACCTGGTTCTCTGGCTCTAGAGCAGCTCTGCTGACCTGGTTCTTAGACTCTAGAGCAGCTCTACTGACCTGGTTTCTCTGGCTCTAAAGCAGCTCTGCTGACCTGGTTCTATGGCTCTAAAGCAGCTCAGCTAACTTGGTTCTGTGGCTCTAGAGCAGCTCTGCTGACCTGGTTCTGTGGCTCTAAAGCAACTCTGCTGACCTGGTTCTCTGTCTCTAAAGCAGCTCTGCTGGCCTGGTTCTGTGGCTCTAAAGCAGCTCTGCTGACCTGGTTCTCTCCCTCTAAAGCAGCTCTTCTGACCTGGTTTCTCTGGCTCTACAGCAGCTCTGCTGACCTGGTCCTCTGGCTCTAGAGCAGCTCTGCTGACCTAGTTCTTAGGCTCTAGAGCAGCTCTGCTGACCTGGTTCTCTGGCTCTAAACAGCCCTGCTGACCTGGTTCTCTGGCTCTAAAGCAGCTCTGCTGACCCGGTTCTGTGGCTCTTAAGCAGTTCTGCTGACCTGGTTCTCTGGCTCTACAACAGCTCTGCTGACCTGGTTCTCTGGCTCTAAAGCAGCTCTGCTGACCCGGTTCTATGGCTCTTAAGCAGTTCTGCTAACCTGGTTCTCTGGCTCTAGAGCAGCTCTGCTGACCTGGTCCCTTGGCTCTAAAGCAGCTCTGCTGACCTGGTTCTCTCCCTCTAAAGCAGCTCTGCTGACCTGGTTCTCTCACTCTAAAGCAGCTTTACTGACCTGGTTTCTCTCGCTCTGCAGCAGCTCTGCTGACCTGGTTCTCTGTCTCTAGAGCCGCTCTGCTGACCTGGTTCTTAGGCTTTAGAGAAGCTCTGCTGACCTGGATCTCTGGCTCTAAAGCAGCTCTGCTGACCCGGTTCTATGGCTCTAAAGCAGCTCTGCTGACCTGGTTCTCTGGCTCTAGAGCAGCTTGGCTGGCCTGGCTCTCTGGCTATAAAGCAGCTCTGCTGACCTGGTTCTCCGGCTCTAGAGCGGCTCTGCTGACCTGGTTCTCTGGCACTAAAGCAGCTCTGCTAACCTGGTTCTCTGCCTCTAAAGAAGCTCTGCTGACCTGGTTTCTCTGGCTCTAGAGCTGCTCTGCTGACCTAGTTTTTAGTCAACAGAGCGGCTCTGCTGATCTGGTTCTCTGGCTCTACAACAGCTCTGCTGACCTGGTTCTCTGACTCTAAAGCAGCTCTGCTGACCTGGTTCTATGGCTCTAAAGCAGTTCTTCTGACATGGTTCTCTGGCTCAAGAGCAGCTCTGCTGACCTGGTTCTTTCCCTCTAGAGCAGCTCTGCTGACCTGGTTCTCTCCCTCTAAAGCAGCTCTACTGACCTGGCTTCTCTGGCTCTACAGCACCTCTGCTGACCTGGTTCTCTGGCTCTAGAGCAGCTCTGCTGACCTGGTTCTTAGACTCTAGAGCAGCTCTACTGACCTGGTTTCTCTGGCTCTAAAGCAGCTCTGCTGACCTGGCTCTATGGCCCTAAAGCAGCTCTGCTGACTTTGTGGCTCTAGAGCAGCTCTGCTGACCTGGTTCTCTGGCTCTAAAGCAACTCTGCTGACCTGGTTCTCTGTCTCTAAAGCGGCTCTGCTGGCCTGGTTCTCTGGCTCTAAAGCAGCTCTGCTGACCTGGTTCTCTCCCTCTAAAGCAGCTCTTCTGACCTGGTTTCTCTGGCTCTACAGCAGCTCTGCTGACCTGGTTCTCTGGCTCTAGAGCAGCTCTGCTGACCTAGTTCTTAGGCTCCAGAGCAGCTCTGCTGACCTGTTTCTCTGGCTCTACAACATCTCTGCTGACCTGGTTCTCTGGCTCTAAAGCATCTCTGCTGACCCGGTTCTATGGCTCCTAAGCAGTTCTGCTGACCTGGTTCTCTGGCTCTATAACAGCTCTGCTGACCTGGTTCTCTGGCTCTAAAGCAGCTCTGCTGACCCGATTCTATGGCTCTTAAGCAGTTCTGCTGACCTGGTTCTCTGGCTCTAGAGCAGCTCTGCTGACCTCGTCCCTTGGCTCTAAAGCAGCTCTGCTGACCTGCTTCTCTCCCTCTAAAGCAGCTCTGCTGACCTGGTTCTCTCGCTCTAAAGCAGCTTTACTGACCTGGTTTCTCTCGCTCTGCAGCAGCTCTGCTGACCTGGTTCTATGGCTCTAGAGCCGCTCTGCTGACCTGGTTCTATGGCTCTAAAGCAGCTCTGCTGACCTGGTTCTCTGGCTTTAGAGCAGCTCTGCTGACCTGGCTCTCTGGCTATAAAGCAGCTCTGCTGACCTGGTTCTCTGGCTCTAGAGCGGGATGTATGACGTTACAACGCATACTATTACAACGCATACCTTTACAATGCATTTTTTACAACGCAAGTACTACTACAACGCATTACTTTACAACGAATACTCTTACAACGCAAAACCTATTAAAATACTGAAAAGTGCTGTTACAACGAAATCAATTACAACGCATACCATTACAACGCGATTTTTTTTTTTTTTAAATTAAAAGTACAATAAAATCTGGCACGGGATGCAGGGAAATTAGGGGTTTTAGGGTGGGGAAGTGTATTAAAATGTGGAGAAAAACTGAACGTAAATCTACTAAACGCATTACCCAATTAATACTCGAGTATTAAAATTAATACTCTAGTATTAAAATTAATACTCAAAATCCCCCATATAATTCCGTTTTCACACATTTCAAAGTTTTACAAAAATAACGAAAATTAAAATAACAGTACATACACATTATTATCATGATTAGATCGGAAAATAAGGAAACAAAGTAAAACATAAAACACATACACATAGGTGCCATTTTAACCATCTCACTTGTAAAACTTGTCCTACCACAGTTTCTATGTAAACAATACCAAAAGACATGTTCCAAAATGGATGCCAAAACGGAGCAAATGAATGAAAACAATACTTTTGTAAAAGCATTTTTAAATTATCATTTTCCACAGTAAAACAAAGCATTTAAAAAAACACAACGAACGCAGTTTTTAAAAAAATTTATAGTGACACAGAGTAAAACTTATAAATACCAGGAAGACACCATTTTGCACTCAGTTGATTATCAACTACCAGAGAGACCAGACGTGAAAAGCTGACCCTCTGTCACCTCCACTGCGACCTCCTCAGAGAGAGCACGGAATTCATTCGTAAAAGCATTACAATAGAGCAACTACTAGTAAGTCATTACAATATTTTTAAACGTTGGTTTTGAGGAAAATATATTTTCTTAACCCCAAAAAAATGTAAATAAAATTCGTAATAATAACTTTAAAAATGTACTGTTTCTAATTTATTATCACTAAAAATATACAACAACTTAAAACAAGTATTTTATTTTCCAAAAACAGAAACTCGGAATATATTGAGATTCAACAATTGATGTACCTAATTTACCATCACCACCACGTTATCGACTGACATATACAATTGTGAAGGTAAATGTAATTTATTTGTAATTGTTTTACTTGTAAAATATATTTTAAAAAATTAGCTAAAGTGATGTATGGCAAAGGTGTTTTTTTTTTTTACCTCAATCTCACTACATCATAAACGAAAATATACCATGATGCAGGAGTAACAATTACTAATAAGACTTCAGTTGGGTACTACATCTGAAAAAGAGATTCATGTTACTAGGGTAACTATTACTATTCAAAGTCCTAGAATGTACAACATTACAGTAATTGAGTGATAGTATCGGAGTAACCTTTTTTTTTTTTTTGAAAAATGCATTAAATGTGTAATATGTTTACTTTCACCAATGGTTACTCATACTCATTTGTCATATATCATATTGTTTAAAAATTGTATTTTTTTTCCAACCAACGTTGGCTAAGGAACATTAATTTATTAAACATTTTTATTTTCCAGAGGACATCTGTAGCAAAAAAATAACTTTATCCTGCTGCAAGCATTACCTTAAAGGCATGAAAAGAAACAACAACTGAAAAAGGTATGTTACCTTTTCAGTATTATTTTTTCTATACATTTTTAATCCTTCCTTTTGCAATTATTACTCCTCTAAAGTACCTAATTAGAAAAATGATGGATAGTTTAGAGTAACAATATACTATTCCTACTCCAGGAAGGTGCAACATTAGGGAGATTTTTTTATGGTGTAGGGGTACATATCTCTATTTCAACTACAGGAAGGTGCATTGGTTTGTACAGTGTCATGTAGTATTAGTTATATTGTATGTCATTATTAATTTAAAGTTACTCAGATTTTACATTTCAAACCAACGTTAATTTTTTTATTATCCTCATTTTTTTCAAAAGACAACAATTTGATTCGTTGCAGAAAGATTCTTTCCATCACATACGTTAAATCTTGAGCCAACAGACCAAATCATCTTCAGAAGCCTCACCCAGAAAAGCAATTTCAACAAAACAAGGTATTGATTTTCAGCATGGTTTCTTAACCTTCAACATATTAGACTAGCCATCTCATTGCTAATGTTGAAAAAAAAAACAATTTAATTATGGTAACATTTGCAGAATTCAGAATTTTATTTCATGACTAAAGGTTGGTGTAGCATTAGGGAAAGTGTTATCTACTACAACTTATACCAAATATTTAATTTTTAAAAAATTATTGTAAATTCGCATTTCTCAACATCGTTCAGTTTTCTCATTCTTTTCTTTTTTCACTTTTCCAGACATTTATTTTCCCATTAGAAATCCAATCACCACATAAGTGTCTACTCCAGCCTACACGCCATTCCCACTTAAGAAGAGTCAGCAAGAAAAGCAAATTCGAAAGAAAAAGGTATTTTTATCCAACATTCTAAGGTGCAACAGTTGTAAAAATGTACCATGCTGTAGGGGTAACAATTACTATTCTAACTCCAGGAAGGTGCAGCAGTAGGGAAACTGATGGATGGTGTAGGGGTGAAATTTACTATTCTAACTCCAGGAAGGTGCAGCAGTAGGGAAAGTGTTGGATGGTGTAGGGGTGAAATTTACTATTCTAACTCCAGGAAGGTGCAGCAGTAGGGAAAGTGTTGGATGATGTAGGGGTGCAATTTACTATTCTAACTCCAGGAAGGTGCAGCAGTAGGGAAAGTGTTGGATGATGTAGGGGTGCAATTTACTATTCTAACTCCAGGAAGGTGCAGCAGTAGGGAAAGTTTTGGATGGTGTAGGGGTGCAATTTACTATTCTAACTCCAGGAAGGTGCATCAGTAGGGAAAGTGTTGGATGATGTAGGTGTGCAATTTACTATTCTTACTCCAGGAAGGTGCAGCAGTAGGGAAAGTGTTGGATGGTGTAGGGGTGCAATTTACTATTCTTACTCCAGGAAGGTGCAGCAGTAGGGAAAGTGTTGGATGGTGTAGGTGTGCAATTTACTATTCTTACTCCAGGAAGGTGCAGCAGTAGGGAAAGTGTTGGATGGTGTAGGGGTGCAATTTACTATTCTAACTCCAGGAAGGTGCAGCAGTAGGGAAAGTGTTGGATGGTGTAGGGGTGCAATTTACTATTCTAACTCCAGGAAGGTGCTGCAGTAGGGAAAGTGTTGGATGGTGTAGGGGTGCAATTTACTATTCTAACTCCAGGAAGGTGCAGCAGTAGGGAAAGTGTTGGATGGTGTAGGGGTGCAATTTACTATTCTAACTCCAGGAAGGTGCAGCAGTAGGGAAAGTGTTGGATGGTGTAGGGGTGCAATTTACTATTCTAACTCCAGGAAGGTGCATCAGTAGGGAAAGTGTTGGATGATGTAGGTGTGCAATTTACTATTCTAACTCCTGGAAGGTGCAGCAGTAGGGAAAGTGTTGGATGGTGTAGGGGTGCAATTTACTATTCTTACTCCAGGAAGGTGCAGCAGTAGGGAAAGTGTTGGATGGTGTAGGGGTGCAATTTACTATTCTAACTCCAGGAAGGTGCTGCAGTAGGGAAAGTGTTGGATGGTGTAGGGGTGCAATTTACTATTCTAACTCCAGGAAGGTGCAGCAGTAGGGAAAGTGTTGGATGGTGTAGGGGTGCAATTTACTATTCTAACTCCAGGAAGGTGCAGCAGTAGGGAAAGTGTTGGATGGTGTAGGGGTGCAATTTACTATTCTAACTCCAGGAAGGTGCATCAGTAGGGAAAGTGTTGGATGATGTAGGTGTGCAATTTACTATTCTAACTCCTGGAAGGTGCAGCAGTAGGGAAAGTAATGGATGGTGTAAATGTTATGTTTTTGGTATTTCATAATTTTTTTCAGGCTAATTTTTTTTGTCTTCTCTCCTCTTTTCAGATAATGTCTAGCCTGGGAGCTGCAAACTTTATTAAATCCAGGAAGGGCAAAAATTTATTAAACCATGGTGGATACATATATAGTAAGGAAAGAATAAGTTTAACTAGAAATCATTGGAGGTGTGTGCAATACTACACTACCCATTGCAGTGGCAGAGCGGTTACTGTTGATAATTTGGTTGTGAAAACCACAGAACATAACCACTCTGCCTCTGCAATGGATGTAGAAATTAGAGAAACAATAAACGAGATGAAAGCTATTGCAAGCACCTCCAATGATTCTACAGGATCAATTTTAAGAGAGGTTGCACAGCATGTCCCCAGTCATGTTGCTAGTAACATGCCTATAATACCTAATTTGAGAAGAATTATTCAGAGACAAAAGCAGGCAAGTAACATCCAATTATCTACACCACATACTTTCTCTGACATTAGAATTCCTCATGATCTTTCTATTTCTTTTTCTGATGAACCTTTCCTTCTGCATGACAACGAAAACCCTCAGAAACGTATTTTAATTTTTAGTACCCCACGTAACCTTGCTAAGTTAGAAAGTAGTGAAATTTGGATGATGGATGGGACGTTTAAAAGTACACCCCATCCTTTCACTCAAATTTACACTATACATGCTAAAATTAACAATAGTGTAATTCCCTTAGTTTATAGTTTGCTACCTGATAAGACTTCTGCAACATACACTGAACTTTTATCAGTGATTAAAAGTAAAACATCTTCAAGTCCTCGAAAAATAATTATTGATTTTGAATTGAGCATGATCAATGTGATCACTAAAACGTACACGGATACACAAATTCAGGGATGTTTTTTCCATTTTTCGCAGGCATTTTGGCGTAAATTACAGAAAACATCCCTAGTTGCAGATTATTCTCGGGATAGCAAACTACAATTTGAACTAAAAAAATTAACTGCACTTTGTTTTGTTCCTCCCGATAGTGTGGACGAGTACTACACTGCAATTATAGAATCTGTTTATTATACGAGTAACGAAGAAAAATTGGCACCCATTCTAAATTATTTTGAGGACACATGGATTGGACACCTAAGCAGATCGGGTCGCAGGAGGAAGCCACGATTCCATGTGGAGTGGTGGAACTGCTACACGAGTTGTTTAGAGGGAGAAGCAAAAACAAACAATGCCATTGAGGGATGGCATAACTCCTTCAACCATACAATTGGCAAACCACATCCTAACTTCTACTCATTTTTGGAAACTTTGAAGAAGGAGCAAAGTTTCCAAGAAATGAGAATAGCACAAACACTCGCAGGTAGTCTAAACCCACGAGTAACAGTCAAAACAAGGGAAATGTCTGAGAGACTATTGGCAATTCTACAACAATTTTCGTTGTGTGTGGCTATAGACTACCTGGAAAATCTTTCTAACATTCTTTCTTTTTAAAATAATGTAATAACTTACTTTCCTGCTTTGCTTCAAAATTTAATAATTTTCAAATTACAATTGGCATACAATGTTTTTTTCTAAAATATTTTTCAATCAAACAAGTCGGGTCCTTTTTTTTTAAAACAAATCTTCATTTCAAGCAAAAACTACCAATGTCTACAAATTTACTGTCCCATAGTATTTGATCAATTGTTCTACATCGGAACTCCATTAATATAATTACCGAAAATTTTCAATTTAATTACCGTCATATCAAATCACCAAAACTCAAACATATGTAAATTCTACAATTCAAACCATATTCCAAAATGCACTTTGCAGCTTAATCATCATTTTTATAACAATCGTTATTTTCGAAAATTTGAAAGTACGCAACTTTTTTGCACTTAGAAATGAAGATCGACATTACTTTTGTTACTTTCTAAATAAACAAATCAACTTTCTGAACAGTAACTTTTAATTTTTTAACAGTTACATACTTTTTTAAACTAAATAAATAACTGTTAGCGACCCGACATAGGCATACATTAATGACATTAATGTGGACATGTTTAAAAACATTTAAGTAATCAATTAGTTTTCCCGCAACCTCCCCTTATTCTTTCCTCACTATATATGTATCCCTTTTAAAGGTTTATTCTACAATTACAAATGAAAATATTTCCTACCTGGCCGCAGATCAGCTTCCTGCTGCTTCCTCCTCCGATGCTCTGCAAAATGGCGCATTACGTCGACGCTCACGTCATTACGTCATCGCGTGCATCTAAATTTATAACGGACTACTTTATTTAACTAATCTGTAAATAAATGTTTATAAATGTTAATAAAATATTTATATTTTGTTTTAAAAATGTTACTTACATTGCAAAATTCATTAAAAATATGGTTTATTTTTTCATGATTTTTCTATAAATAAAAAATTTGAAAACAATAATTGTTTGCTGTTATTATTTTTTTAATAGTTATTTAAACTTCAAAATTGTAACTAATTAAATGTAAATTTACTAAATATGTTCCTTACCTCGACTCTATTGTCTTTTCCCTTTAAAACTTTCTCTTTCTTCACTATCTAAGCCTTCTTTTCTTGTTCCGCGGGTTGCATATTCTGAAGCTGCCAAAATAAATGAAGGACAAAGACGCTCATAGACTTCAATGGAAAAGCGTGGGAATTTTTTTAAAAAAGTAAGTAATTGTTTTTTTTTTTTTTTTTTTTTTAACTATTATTGTTTTTAAAATGCGTTCCTTATTACTCTTTTAATATTTAAATTATTATTATATTTTTAATTTTTTTTAATAAATTTCTCTAATTTTTTAAATAAATAATCCAAAAGTACTCTTCCTTTTTAATAATAAAATTTTCTTTATTTTTGGAACTTATAAATACTCTAGTATTAATATATCTGATTACTTACCTTTTTGAAAAATACTCTTGTATTAATATTTTTAGAAAGTACTCACAAATTTTAATTAAATTAATTTTAAAATATGCTGTTTCTTAATTTAACAAAAACCAATGAACTAAATTAATCTAAGAAATACACTTTAATATTTAAAAAATACTCAAGTATTAAAATTTAGTTACTCACTCTTATTTATTTTAAATAAAATATTAAATACTCTTTCTATTTAGAATAATTCTCAATTATTAATTTAACTTTAAAAATACTCACTATTCACTGTAATATGTATAAAATTAAATATAAAAAAACTCATTCTATTTTGAGAAATACTCAAGTATTAATTTAACTATCCAACAAAACATTTCTACTAGACAAAATACTCAAGTATTAATATTTTGATAAACTACTCACTTTTTATCAATTACAATTTTTAAAAAAATAAATAATTATACGATATATATTTATTTAAATTAAAATTCCAACATTAAAAAATGCGTTGTAATAGTATATGCGTTGTAAAAGTACTTACCATATAACATCTTGCGTTGTAAATGCATGCGTTGTAAATGCATGCGTTGTAAAGGCATTTTCAAATAATGCGTTGTAAAGGTATATGCGTTGTAAAAGTACTTACCATATAATAGCATGCGTTGTAAAAGCATGCGTTGTAAAAGTTTTTGCGTTGTAAAAAATGCGTTGTAATAGCATAGCGTTGTAAAAGTTGCGTTGTAAAGGTGGTTCCCCCTAGAGCGGCTCTGCTGACCTGGTTCTCTGGCACTAAAGCAGCTCTGCTAACCTGGTTCTCTGCCTCTAAAGAAGCTCTGCTGACCTGGTTTCTCTGGCTCTAGAGCTGCTCTGCTGACCTAGTTCTTAGTCTACAGAGCGGCTCTGCTGATCTGGTTCTCTGGCTCTACAACAGCTCTGCTGACCTGGTTCTCTGACTCTAAAGCAGCTCTGCTGACCTGGTTCTATGGCTCTAATGCAGTTCTTCTGACATGGTTCTCTGGCTCTAGAGCAGCTCTGCTGACCTGGTTCTTTCCCTCTAGAGCAGCTCTGCTGACCTGGTTCTCTCCCTCTAAAGCAGCTCTACTGACGTGGCTTCTCTGGCTCTACAGCAGCTCTGCTGACCTGGTTCTCTGGCTCTAGAGCAGCTCTGCTGACCTGGTTCTTAGACTCTAGAGCAGCTCTACTGACCTGGTTTCTCTGGCTCTAAAGCAGCTCTGCTGACCTGGTTCTATGGCCCTAAAGCAGCTCTGCTGACTTTGTGGCTCTAGAGCAGCTCTGCTGACCTGGTTCTCTGGTTCTAAAGCAACTCTGCTGACCTGGTTCTCTGTCTCTAAAGCAGCTCTGCTGGCCTGGTTCTCTGGCTCTAAAGCAGCTCTGCTGACCTGGTTCTCTCCCTCTAAAGCAGCTCTTCTGACCTGGTTTCTCTGGCTCTACAGCAGCTCTGCTGACCTGGTTCTCTGGCTCTAGAGCAGCTCTGCTGACCTAGTTCTTAGGCTCCAGAGCAGCTCTGCTGACCTGTTTCTCTGGCTCTAGAACATCTCTGCAGACCTGGTTCTCTAGCTCTAAAGCATCTCTGCTGACCCGGTTCTATGGCTCCTAAGCAGTTCTGCTGACCTGGTTCTCTGGCTCTATAACAGCTCTGCTGACCTGGTTCTCTGGCTCTAAAGCAGCTCTGCTGACCCGGTTCTATGGCTCTTAAGCAGTTCTGCTGACCTGGTTCTCTGGCTCTAGAGCAGCTCTGCTGACCTGGTCCCTTGGCTCTAAAGCAGCTCTGCTGACCTGCTTCTCTCCCTCTAAAGCAGCTCTGCTGACCTGGTTCTCTCGCTCTAAAGCAGCTTTACTGACCTGGTTTCTCTCACTCTGCAGCAGCTCTGCTGACCTGGTTCTATGGCTCTAGAGCAGCTCTGCTGACCTGGTTCTTAGGCTCTAGAGCAGCTCTGCTGACCTGGTTCTCTGGCTCTAAAGCAGCTCTGCTGACCTGGTTCTATGGCTCTAGGGCAGCTCTGCTGACCTGGTTCTCTGGCTCTAGAGCAGCTCTGCTGACCTGGCTCTCTGGCTCTAAAGCAGCTCTGCTGACCTGGTTCTCTGGCTCTAGAGCAGCTCTGCTGATCTGGTTCTCTGGGTCTAAAGCAGCTCTGCTGACCTGGTTCTCTCCCTCTAAAGAGCTCTGCTGACCTGGTTCTCTGGCTCTAAAGCAGTTCTGCTGACCTGGTTCTATGGCTCTAAAGCAGATCTGCTGACCTGGTTCACTGGCTCTAGAGCAGCTACGCTGACCTGGTTTCTCTGGCTCTAAAGCAGCTCTGCTGACCTGGTTCTCTGGCTCTAGAGCAGCTCTGCTGATCTGGTTCTCTGGCTCTAAAGCAGCTCTGCTGACCTGGTTCTCTCCCTCTAAATCAGCTCTGCTGGCCTGGTTCTCTGCCTCTAGAGCAGCTCTGCTGACCTGGTTCTCTGGCTCTAAAGCAGCTCTGCTGACCTGTTTTCTCTGGCTCTAGTGCCGCTCTGCTGACCTGGTTCTCTGGCCCTAAAGCAGCTCTGCTGACCAGGTTCTCTCCCTCTAAATCAGCTCTGCTGACCTGGTTCTCTGCCTCTAGAGCAGCTCTGCTGACCTGTTTTCTCTGGCTCTAGTGCCGCTCTGCTGACCTGGTTCTCTGGCTCTAAAGCAGCTCTGCTGACCTGGTTCTCTCCCTCTAAAGCAGCTCTGCTGATCTGGTTCTCTGCCTCTAGAGCAGTTCTGCTGACCTGGTTCTCTGGCTCTAAAGCAGCTCTGCTGACCTGGTTCTATGGCTCTTAAGTAGCTCTGCTGACCTGGTTCTCTGGCTCTAGAGCAGCTCTGCTGACTTGGTTCTTTCCCTCTAGAGCAGCTCTGCTGACCTGGTTCTCTCCCTCTAAAGCAGCTCTACTGACCTGGCTTCTCTGGCTCTACAGCAGCTCTGCTGACCTGGTTCTCTGGCTCTAGAGCAGCTCTGCTGACCTGGTTCTATGGCCCTAAAGCAGCTCTGCTGACTTTGTGGCTCTAGAGCAGCTCTGCTGACCTGGTTCTCTGGCTCTAAAGCAACTCTGCTGACCTGGTTCTCTGTCTCTAAAGCAGCTCTGCTGGCCTGGTTCTCTGGCTCTAAAGCAGCTCTGCTGACCTGGTTCTCTCCCTCTAAAGCAGCTCTTCTGACCTTGTTTCTCTGGCTCTAGAGCAGCTCTGCTGACCTGGTTCTCTGACTCTAGAGCAGCTCTGCTGACCTGGTTCTTAGGCTCCAGAGCAGCTCTGCTGACCTGTTTCTCTGGCTCTACAACAGCTCTGCTGACCTGGTTCTCTGGCTCTAAAGCATCTCTGCTGACCCGGTTCTATGGCTCCTAAGCAGTTCTGCTGACCTGGTTCTCTGGCTCTATAACAGCTCTGCTGACCTGGTTCTCTGGCTCTAAAGCAGCTCTGCTGACCCGGTTCTATGGCTCTTAAGCAGTTCTGCTGACCTGGTTCTCTGGCTCTAGAGCAGCTCTGCTGACCTGGTCCCTTGGCTCTAAAGCAGCTCTGCTGACCTGCTTCTCTCCCTCTAAAGCAGCTCTGCTGACCTGGTTCTCTCGCTCTAAAGCAGCTTTACTGACCTGGTTTCTCTCGCTCTGCAGCAGCTCTGCTGACCTGGTTCTATGGCTCTAGAGCAGCTCTGCTGACCTGGTTCTTAGGCTCTAGAGCAGCTCTGCTGACCTGGTTCTCTGGCTCTAAAGCAGCTCTGCTGACCTGGTTCTATGGCTCTAGGGCAGCTCTGCTGACCTGGTTCTCTGGCTCTAGAGCAGCTCTGCTGACCTGGCTCTCTGGCTCTAAAGCAGCTCTGCTGACCTGGTTCTCTGGCTCTAGAGCAGCTCTGCTGATCTGGTTCTCTGGCTCTAAAGCAGCTCTGCTGACCTGGTTCTCTCCCTCTAAAGAGCTCTGCTGACCTGGTTCTCTGGCTCTAAAGCAGTTCTGCTGACCTGGTTCTATGGCTCTAAAGCAGATCCGCTGACCTGGTTCTCTGGCTCTAGAGCAGCTACGCTGACCTGGTTTCTCTGGCTCTAAAGCAGCTCTGCTGACCTGGTTCTCTCCCTCTAAATCAGCTCTGCTGACCTGGTTCTCTGGCTCTAAAGCAGCTCTGCTGATCTGGTTCTCTCCCTCTAAATCAGCTCTGCTGACCTGGTTCTCTGCCACTAGAGCAGCTCTGCTGATCTGGTTCTCTGGCTCTAAAGCAGCTCTGCTGACCTGTTTTCTCTGGCTCTAGTGCCGCTCTGCTGACCTGGTTCTCTGGCCCTAAAGCAGCTCTGCTGACCTGGTTCTCTCCCTCTAAATCAGCTCTGCTGACCTGGTTCTCTGCCTCTAGAGCAGCTCTGCTGACCTGTTTTCTTTGGCTCTAGTGCCGCTCTGCTGACCTGGTTCTCTGGCTCTAAAGCAGCTCTGCTGACCTGTTTTCTCTGGCTCTAGTGCCGCTCTGCTGACCTGGTTCTCTGGCCCTAAAGCAGCTCTGCTGACCTGGTTCTCTCCCTCTAAAGCAGCTCTGCTGACCTGCTTCTCTCCCTCTAAAGCAGCTCTGCTGACCTGGTTCTCTCGCTCTAAAGCAGCTTTACTGACCTGGTTTCTCTCGCTCTGCAGCAGCTCTGCTGACCTGGTTCTATGGCTCTAGAGCAGCTCTGCTGACCTGGTTCTTAGGCTCTAGAGCAGCTCTGCTGACCTGGTTCTCTGGCTCTAAAGCAGCTCTGCTGACCTGGTTCTATGGCTCTAGGGCAGCTCTGCTGACCTGGTTCTCTGGCTCTAGAGCAGCTCTGCTGACCTGGCTCTCTGGCTCTAAAGCAGCTCTGCTGACCTGGTTCTCTGGCTCTAGAGCAGCTCTGCTGATCTGGTTCTCTGGCTCTAAAGCAGCTCTGCTGACCTGGTTCTCTCCCTCTAAAGAGCTCTGCTGACCTGGTTCTCTGGCTCTAAAGCAGTTCTGCTGACCTGGTTCTATGGCTCTAAAGCAGATCCGCTGACCTGGTTCTCTGGCTCTAGAGCAGCTACGCTGACCTGGTTTCTCTGGCTCTAAAGCAGCTCTGCTGACCTGGTTCTCTGGCTCTAGAGCAGCTCTGCTGATCTGGTTCTCTGGCTCTAAAGCAGCTCTGCTGACCTGGTTCTCTCCCTCTAAATCAGCTCTGCTGACCTGGTTCTCTGCCACTAGAGCAGCTCTGCTGATCTGGTTCTCTGGCTCTAAAGCATCTCTGCTGACCTGTTTTCTCTGGCTCTAGTGCCGCTCTGCTGACCTGGTTCTCTGGCCCTAAAGCAGCTCTGCTGACCTGGTTCTCTCCCTCTAAATCAGCTCTGCTGACCTGGTTCTCTGCCTCTAGAGCAGCTCTGCTGACCTGTTTTCTCTGGCTCTAGTGCCGCTCTGCTGACCTGGTTCTCTGGCTCTAAAGCAGCTCTGCTGACCTGGTTCTCTCCCTCTAAAGCAGCTCTGCTGACCTGGTTCTCTGCCTCTAGAGCAGTTCTGCTGACCTGGTTCTCTGGCTCTAAAGCAGCTCTGCTGACCTGGTTCTATGGCTCTAAAGTAGCTCTGCTGACCTGGTTCTCTGGCTCTAGAGCAGCTCTGCTGACCTGGTTCTCTCCCTCTAAAGCAGCTCTGCTGATCTGGTTCTCTGCCTCTAGAGCAGTTCTGCTGACCTGGTTCTCTGGCTCTAAAGCAGCTCTGCTGACCTGGTTCTATGGCTCTTAAGTAGCTCTGTTGACCTGGTTCTCTCCCTCTAAA
Source organism: Triturus cristatus (assembly GCF_964204655.1). Taxonomy (NCBI): domain Eukaryota; kingdom Metazoa; phylum Chordata; class Amphibia; order Caudata; family Salamandridae; genus Triturus; species Triturus cristatus. Next base: position 1,113,304,506 of record NC_140581.1, on the reverse strand, counting down.
GCAGCTCTACTGACCTGGCTTCTCTGGCTCTACAGCAGCTCTGCTGACCTGGTTCTCTGGCTCTAGAGCAGCTCTGCTGACCTGGTTCTATGGCCCTAAAGCAGCTCTGCTGACTTTGTGGCTCTAGAGCAGCTCTGCTGACCTGGTTCTCTGGCTCTAAAGCAACTCTGCTGACCTGGTTCTCTGTCTCTAAAGCAGCTCTGCTGGCCTGGTTCTCTGGCTCTAAAGCAGCTCTGCTGACCTGGTTCTCTCCCTCTAAAGCAGCTCTTCTGACCTGGTTTCTCTGGCTCTAGAGCAGCTCTGCTGACATGGTTCTCTGACTCTAGAGCAGCTCTGCTGACCTGGTTCTTAGGCTCCAGAGCAGCTCTGCTGACCTGTTTCTCTGGCTCTACAACAGCTCTGCTGACCTGGTTCTCTGGCTCTAAAGCATCTCTGCTGACCCGGTTCTATGGCTCCTAAGCAGTTCTGCTGACCTGGTTCTCTGGCTCTATAACAGCTCTGCTGACCTGGTTCTCTGGCTCTAAAGCAGCTCTGCTGACCCGGTTCTATGGCTCTTAAGCAGTTCTGCTGACCTGGTTCTCTGGCTCTAGAGCAGCTCTGCTGACCTGGTCCCTTGGCTCTAAAGCAGCTCTGCTGACCTGCTTCTCTCCCTCTAAAGCAGCTCTGCTGACCTGGTTCTCTCGCTCTAAAGCAGCTTTACTGACCTGGTTTCTCTCGCTCTGCAGCAGCTCTGCTGACCTGGTTCTATGGCTCTAGAGCAGCTCTGCTGACCTGGTTCTTAGGCTCTAGAGCAGCTCTGCTGACCTGGTTCTCTGGCTCTAAAGCAGCTCTGCTGACCTGGTTCTATGGCTCTAGGGCAGCTCTGCTGACCTGGTTCTCTGGCTCTAGAGCAGCTCTGCTGACCTGGCTCTCTGGCTCTAAAGCAGCTCTGCTGACCTGGTTCTCTGGCTCTAGAGCAGCTCTGCTGATCTGGTTCTCTGGCTCTAAAGCAGCTCTGCTGACCTGGTTCTCTCCCTCTAAAGAGCTCTGCTGACCTGGTTCTCTGGCTCTAAAGCAGTTCTGCTGACCTGGTTCTATGGCTCTAAAGCAGATCCGCTGACCTGGTTCTCTGGCTCTAGAGCAGCTACGCTGACCTGGTTTCTCTGGCTCTAAAGCAGCTCTGCTGACCTGGTTCTCTGGCTCTAGAGCAGCTCTGCTGATCTGGTTCTCTGGCTCTAAAGCAGCTCTGCTGACCTGGTTCTCTCCCTCTAAAGAGCTCTGCTGACCTGGTTCTCTGGCTCTAAAGCAGTTCTGCTGACCTGGTTCTATGGCTCTAAAGCAGATCCGCTGACCTGGTTCTCTGGCTCTAAAGCAGCTCTGCTGACCTGGTTTCTCTGGCTCTAAAGCAGCTCTGCTGACCTGGTTCTCTGGCTCTAGAGCAGCTCTGCTGATCTGGTTCTCTGGCTCTAAAGCAGTTCTGCTGACCTGGTTCTATGGCTCTAAAGCAGATCCGCTGACCTGGTTCTCTGGCTCTAGAGCAGCTACGCTGACCTGGTTTCTCTGGCTCTAAAGCAGCTCTGCTGACCTGGTTCTCTGGCTCTAGAGCAGCTCTGCTGATCTGGTTCTCTGGCTCTAAAGCAGCTCTGCTGACCTGTTTTCTCTGGCTCTAGTGCCGCTCTGCTGACCTGGTTCTCTGGCCCTAAAGCAGCTCTGCTGACCTGGTTCTCTCCCTCTAAATCAGCTCTGCTGACCTGGTTCTCTGCCTCTAGAGCAGCTCTGCTGACCTGTTTTCTCTGGCTCTAGTGCCGCTCTGCTGACCTGGTTCTCTGGCTCTAAAGCAGCTCTACTGACCTGGTTCTCTCCCTCTAAAGCAGCTCTGCTGACCTGGTTCTCTGCCTCTAGAGCAGTTCTGCTGACCTGGTTCTCTGGCTCTAAAGCAGCTCTGCTGACCTGGTTCTATGGCTCTAAAGTAGCTCTGCTGACCTGGTTCTCTGGCTCTAGAGCAGCTCTGCTGACCTGGTTCCCTGGCTCTAAAGCAGCTCTGCTGACCTGGTTCCCTCCCTTTAAAGAGCTCTGCTGACCTGGTTCTCTGGCTCTAAAGCAGTTCTGCTGACCTGGTTCTCATGCCTCTAGAGCAGCTCTGCTGACCTGGTTCGCTGGCTCTAGAGCAGCTCTGCTGACCTGGCTCTCTGGCTCTAAAGCAGTTCTGCTGACCTGGTTCTCTCCCTCTAAAGCAGCTCTGCTGACCTGGTTTCTCTGGCTCTACAGCAGCTCTGCTGACCTGTTTCTCGGCCTCTAGAGCAGCTCTGCTGACCTGAGTCTCTGGCACTAGAGCAGCTCTGCTGACCTGGTTCTCTGGTTCTAGAGCAGCTCTGCTGACCTGCTTCTTAGGCTCTAGAGCAGCTCTGCTGACCTGGTTCTCTGGCTCTACAACGGCTCTGCTGACCTGGTTCCTCTGGCTCTAAAGGAGCTCCACTGACTTGTTTTCTCTGGCTCTAGTGCCGCTCTGCTGACCTGGTTCTCTCCCTCTAAAGCAGCTCTGCTGACCTGGTTCTCTGCCTCTAGAGCAGTTCTGCTGACATGGTTCTCTGGCTCTAAAGCAGCTCTGCTGACCTGGTTCTATGGCTCTAAAGCAGCTCTGCTGACCTGGTTCTCTGGCTCTAGAGCAGCTCTGCTGAACTGGTTCTCAGGCTCTAAAGCAGCTCTGCTGACCTTGTTCTCTTGTTCTAAAGCAGCTTTACTGACCTGGTTTCTCTCGCTCTGCAGCAGCTCTGCTGACCTGGTTCTCTCTCTCTAAAGAGCTCTGCTGACCTGGTTCTCTGGCTCTAAAGCAGTTCTGCTGACCTGGTTCTATGGCTCTAAAGCAGCCCTGCTGACCTGGTTCTTAGGCTCTAAAGCAGCTTTGCTGACCTGCTTCTCTGGCTCTAAAGCAGCTCTGCTGACCCGGTTCTATGGCTCTAGAGCAGCTCTGCTGACCTGGTTCTCTGGCTCTAGAGCAGCTCTGCTGACCTGGCTCTCTGGCTCTAAAGCAGCTCTGCTGACCTGGTTCTCTGGCTCTAGAGCAGCTCTGCTGACCTGGTTCTCTGGCTCTAAAGGAGCTCTGCTGACCTGGTTCTCTCCTTCTAAAGAGCTCTGCTGACCTGGTTCTCTGGCTCTAAAGCAGTTCTGCTGACCTGGTTCTCTGGCTCTAGAGCAGCTCAGCTGACCTGGTTTCTCTGGCTCTAAACAGCTCTGCTGACCTGGTTCTCTGGCTCTAGAGCAGCTCTGCTGATCTGGTTCTCTGGCTCTAAAGCAGCTCTGCTGACCTGGTTCTCTCCCTCTAAATCAGCTCTGCTGACCTGGTTGTCTGCCTCTAGAGCAGCTCTGCTGACCTGTTTTCTCTGGCTCTTGTGCCGCTCTGCTGACCTGGTTCTCTGGCTCTAAAACAGCTCTGCTGACCTGGTTCTCTCCCTCTAAAGCAGCTCTGCTGACCTGGTTCTCTGCCTCTAGAGCAGTTCTGCTGACCTGGTTCTCTCCCTCTAAAGAGCTCTGCTGACCTGGTTCTCTGGCTCTAAAGCTGTTCTGCTGACCTGGTTCTCTGCCTCTAGAGCAGCTCTGCTGACCTGGTTCTCAGGCTCTAGAGCAGCTCTTCTGACCTGGCTCTCTGGCTCTAAAGCAGTTCTGCTGACCTGGTTCTCTCCCTCTAAAGCAGGGCAGCTGACCTGGTTTCTCTAGCTTTACAGCAGCTCTGCTGACCTGGTTCTCGGCCTCTAGAGCAGCTCCCCTGACCTGGTTTCTCTGGCTCTAAAGCAGCTCCGCTGACCTGGTTCTCTGGCTCTAGAGCAGCTCTGCTGATCTGGTTCTCCGGCTCTAAAGCAGCTCTGCTGACCTGGTTCTCTCCCTCTAAATCAGCTCTGCTGACCTGGTTCTCTGCCTCTAGAGCAGCTCTGCTGACCTGTTTTCTCTGGCTCTAGTGCCGCTCTGCTGACCTGGTTCTCTGGCTCTAAAGCAGCTCTGCTGACCTGGTTCTCTCCCTCTAAAGCACCTCTGCTGACCTGATTCTCTGCCTCTAGAGCAGTTCTGCTGACCTGGTTCTCTGGCTCTAAAGCAGCTATGCTTACCTGGTTCTATGGCTCTAAAGCAGCTCTGCTGACCTGGTTCTCTGGCTCTAAAGCAGCTCTGCTGACCTGGTTCCCTTCCTCTAAAGAGCTCTGCTGACCTGGTTCTCTGGCTCTAAAGCAGTTCTGCTGACCTGGTTCTCTGCCTCTAGAGCAGCTCTGCTGACCTGGTTCTCTGGCTCTAGAGCAGCTCTGCTGACCTGGCTCTCTGTCTCTAAAGCAGTTCTGCTGACCTGGTTCTCTCCCTCTAAAGCAGGTCTGCTGTCCTGGTTTCTCTGGCTCTACAGCAGTTCTGCTGACCTGGTTCTCTCCCTCTAAAGCAGGTCTGCTGTCCTGGTTTCTCTGGCTCTACAGCAGCTCTGCTGACCTGGTTCTCTGCCTCTAGAGCAGCTCTGCTGACCTGAGTCTCTGGCTCTAGAGCAACTCTGCTGACCTGGGTCTCTGGTTCTAGTGCAGCTCTGCTGCCCTGCTTCTTAGGCTCTAGAGCAGCTCTGCTGACCTGGTTCTCTGGCTCTACAATGGCTCTGCTGACCTGGTTCCTCTGGCTCTAAAGAACCTCCACTGACCTGTTTTCTCTGGCTCTAGTGCCGCTCTGCTGACCTGGTTCTCTCCCTCTAAAGCAGCTCTGCTGACCTGGTTCTCTGCCTCTAGAGCAGTTCTGCTGACCTGGTTCTCTGGCTCTAAAGCAGCTCTGCTGGCCTGGTTCTATGGCTCTAAAGCAGCTCTGCTGACCTGGTTCTCTGGCTCTAGAGCAGCTCTGCTGACCTGGTTCTCTGGCTCTAAAGCAGCTCTGCTGACCTGGTTCTCTCCCTCTAAAGAGCTATGCTGACCTGGTTCTCTGGCTCTAAAGCAGTTCTGCTGACCTGGTTCTCTGCCTCTAGAGCAGCTCTGCTGACCTGGTTCTCTGGCTCTAGAGCAGCTCTGCTGACCTGGTTCTCTGGCTCTAAAGCAGTTCTGCTGACCTGGTTCTCTCCCTCTAAAGCAGGTCTGCTGACCTGGTTTCTCTGGCTCTACAGCAGCTCTGCTGACCTGGTTCTCGGCCTCTAGAGCTGCTCTGCTGACCTGGGTCTCTGGCTCTAGAGCAGCTCTGCTGACCTGGGTCTCTGGTTCTAGAGCAGCTCTGCTGACCTGCTTCTTAGGCTCTAGAGCAGCTCTGCTGACCTGGTTGTCTGGCTCTACAACGGCTCTGCTGACCGGGATTCTCTGGCTCTACAGCAGCTCTGCTTACCTGGCTCTCTGCGCTCACGATGCACACACCCGACTTCGCAAAAATATATTTAAAAATAATATAAGTTTATTATAAGTACAAATATATTATTTTTATATATATCTTAGATAATTTCTTGCCCTAATATGCATATTAAAGACACATACATATCATTTTGGAACATACTTTTTTTTGCGGGATTCGCGCACCCGCCGCCCCCCAGCATGTATATGATGTCACATGGGACCCGCCACTGCGCAAGCATTTCGTACCGTAATGCACATGTGTTACGAATGCGCGGGAGCAGGAATCGCGGACTCGTCGCGTACCAATCGCGCACATCACGTACTATTAAATGTATATGATGTAACTGAAAAACACGCAGCCGTCCCACACCGTACGTGGATCCTTCACAACTTATCCCAGATGGCGGAGAGAATCCACGCACCCACGTTTTGAGTGCGCGACTCCGAAACATTTTTGGAAAAAAATGTTTTAAAAAGAAAATAATATAAATATATTAAAATAAAAAATGAAAACAAAAAAATTATCAGAAAAATATATAATGTTTTTTAATGAATAAAATATTTATAAATAAACAGTTAAACAACTGTAGAAAATCAGTATAAAAAATAGGTATAACTACTATCACACTTAAAAATTTGCATTTAAAAAACCTTTGAAATACACTGAAAAAAACCAAAGGTTTCAGAGACGTTATAGTTAGAAAGTAGCATTTAAAAAAGCTTTGATATTCACTGAAAAAACCATAAGTTTCAGAGACGTTATAGTTAGAACTTAGCATTTAATAACCCTTAGAAATTCACTGACAAAACCATAGTTTTCAGGGGTGTTATAGTTAGCTGGCCATTTCACTCGAACAAAACCATAGAAATTCCTCCGTTAGAGTTAGTTCTGCTAACTATAACTCACGCGCCTGCAATGCACTGCTGATGATGTCACATATTGCATCATTCATGACATGGTCAGTGACATCACTGATGACATCACTGATGACATCACTGATGACATCATCCACGTGACAATCTGATACACCTCATCTTACACTAGTATAACCTGTCATCACTCACTGTAAAATATAGAGTACCATATCTGAAACCATTGACACAGCAATACCAGTTACTACATACCCACTCACTGATTCTTAAGTCTACACACACAGCTCCCCATTCAACAACAGAATCATTTATACATGCAGTCACTAATTATTAGAACACTATCAAATGCACTTATACACATATATAGACATTGACACATCAGCAGTCATCTTAGTCGGTTATGCAGTCATCCTACTCACTCATGAAAAAAAATAATCACACTTACATTTACTCACTTACACAATTATCCAACAACACCTCATTTATTCAAACACATAGTAACTCATAGTTAATATGTTAAAAATCACCATTATAATTATACACTCATTCATATAGTTACTCTCACAACCACTGACTCTTACACATACTTATTTATATACACCAACTCTCACATACAATGCCTTTTATTTTTTTACTTTGTTGAAGATGTACAACTAAAACATATATCCGCTCACCAACACACAAATAAATACACTCAGTCACCAAAACAACTGTTTCCACATGCACTCTTTAACCTATACACCTAGTCAATCAACCATCCACACATCTATCCATAGAGTTACACACACCTCATCCAACCACACACAAACTCAATGTCCCATACAAATACTCACCCAACTAATCAATAACTAATATACGCACTCATGTAGTTAGTGACCAACTGATGCAGCATGTTATACAACAACAGAGACAGTGATGCACATATTCACATAGTTTAGTTACTAATCCATGTATTAAGTGATACACTTTTAATTACTCACTTAAACAGACAGTCAGAGAGCTACTAAATCCTCCATCCAGACAGTTATATATCCACTCAATCTTCAATACAGATTAGTATATGTATAGTACATATTTAATTTTCAAACTAAATCACATTCACTGGATGATGTCATCAGTGATGTCATCAGTGATGTCATTTGAGATGTCATCAGTGATGTCACTGACCAGGTCAGGAATGATGCAATATGTGACATCATCAGCAGTGCATTGCGGGCGCGCGAGTTACAGTTAGCAGAACTAACTATAACGGAGGAATTTCTATGGTTTTGTACGAGTGAAATGGCCAGCTAACTATAACACCCCTGAAACCTATGGTTTTTTCTGTGAATTTCTAAGGTTTTTTAAATGCTAATTTCTAACTATAACGCCTCTGAAACCTATGTTTTTTTTGTGAATATAGATATACCTTTATACATACATACAGTTAGATTTAAACATTTTAAGCAATCAATAACAGTTTCCAATGGAAGGATGAAAGGGGTTGGATAAATTGATTAGCGGCAACATGGAGTGCCTGTGTTTTTCAGTGTTGTTTGCTGGTGCAATATGCAGCTTTTGTGGTAGGGTACGAGGAGGGGCTGACCACATCCTCCATGCCTTGGTTTCATTTGAATAAAAAGATATTAGCATTTCATAACTGAGGAATTTGTTAGTAAAAAGAATGCTTTGTATTTCATTTTTTGTGTTGTTCTTCCATGATTACAGACACAGGACACTCCAATTGTGCGGTCTGATTCTCATTTAAGAGGAAGAACATACGTGCAGCTATTGACAATGTTATATAAATATATCTATATCTATATCACTGAAAAAACCATAGGTTTCAGGGGCGTTATAGTTAGCTGGACTTTTCACTCGTACAAAACCATTGAAATTCCCCTGTTATAGTTAGTTCAGCTAACTATAACTCGCGCGCCCGCAATGCACTGCTGATGACGTCACATATTACATCACTCATGACATCACTGATGACATCATCCAGTGAATGTGTGTTTTTTCTGAAAATTACATATGTTTTATATATGTATCTCTCAAGGTCGATGGAAGAATAAATGGGTATATACGTGTCTAAATGGATGATTTGTTTTTGAAAAATTGATTGTTTAACTGACTGATTAAGTGTATCTTAGTGAATACATGGCTTAGTGAGTAATGTTTAAATATGTAAATATCTGTATCAGTCTCTCACTTTGTGTATAAGTGGCTGCATGGGTTGGTGAGTAGCTACATGAGTGTCTATATAGGTTATTAGTTGTTTTTTTGAGTATCAGTATGAGTGTCTGTATGGTTCGGTGGGGGTATTACGTAGTACATAGGTGCATGAATGAGTGACTCACTGTTTGTGTTGAACACAGCATGTGTGCAGGACTGTATGGGTGGATGTGTGTGTGCATGGGTGTGTTAGTGAGTGAATGACTGTCTCAATAGTGTCTTTATGAGTAACTACATATGTTTTAAACTAGTATATGTGACTATTGGTGTATATAAGTGAGTATATGTGAGAGTGAGAGATTGGAAGAGTTCCTGTATGAATAAGTATGTGTTTCTGTGAGTGATTGTTTAAAAGACTAAGTATGTGTATGTTTCTGTAGAAGTAAGTGTGGTGGTGTGTGTATATCTGTATATGCAAGTAAATGGATGTTTGATTCTTTATTAGCATGCGTGACTATGTGTGTGAGTAACTCTATGGATGAGTGGCATTGTGTAACAGGATGTATAGGTGTATGAGTACATATGATGAGTGAGTACATGTATGAGTGACTGTATAGGACTGTTGGTGAATGAGTGGATGTGTATGTGGATCTTAGAATTACTGAATAGGTTGTTGTAACTGGTATTGGTATGTCCATTGTTTTGAACATTTTAGTTTCTATTTTTGAATGTGTGTATCAAAGGTTATATTAGGGGGAGAGGAGGTCTGCCACTCTATCACAAGGATGATGTCATAAGTGATGTCATCAGTGATGTCATTGAGAATGTCATTTGAGATGTCATCAGTGATGTCATCAGTGATGTCACTGACCATTTAATGAGTGATGTAATATGTGACGTCATCAGCAGTGCATTGCGGGCGTGCGAGTTATAGTTAGCTGAACTAACTATAATGGGGGAATTTCAATGGTTTTGTACAAGTGAAAAGTCCAGCTAACTATAACGCCCCTGAAACCTATGGTTTTTTCAGTGAATTTCTAAGGTTTTTTAAATGCTAATTCCTAACTATAACGTGCCTGAAACCTATGTTTTTTTCAGTGAATCTCAAAGGTTTTTTAAATGCTAATTTCTAACTATGCCTACAGAGATAGGACATGTGAAGAAAGAAGAAAAAACGCACAGAAAGAAAAAAAAGAAATGCAGAAAGAAGCAACAGAAGTCCTCAAAGACGAAGAAAAGTGCAGGAAGAAGGTTAACATGCAGAAAGAACAAACAGAAGAGTAGAAAGAAGCCTTGTTGCAAAATCATCCTGTACCCTCAACTTTTTCAGACGGATACTGGTGGTAACTGAGTCTGACTAACCAGTCCTAAAGCCAGTGCTATGTTAAAAGACACTCAGAATACAGTAAAAACACCTACATACACTAGGGAACACTATGCGTTGGGGTCCCCCTGTGATTAGCATGACCTCATCTGTAAGCCCCTAGTATATAATAGGGCAGGGGATTAAAACTACATCTTAAAACGCGCCACAGGGCATGTTTGCACAAGTCACCTCAGGCCCCGTCCCCTCCCTTGCCCACTGTGTAAACACGCCCTGTGGCCGTTTTAAATTGGGTGACTAAGTCCCCTTGAATCCTGAGAGTCCCTAGGGTCCAACTAGACCACTAGGTACCTCTAGTAAGCGCCACAGAGCTGCGTTGTAGAGAGGTGTAAAAAGTGGCACGGCCTGGACCACCTCTCTGCAACGCAGCTCAGTGGTGCTTACTGGAAGCACCTGGTGGGCTATTTAGCCCCCAGGGGCCCTCAGGATTGAAGGGGAATTATTTCCCCAACTTTAAACGCGCCATAGGGCGTGTTTGTACACGTCACCTCAGGCCCCGTCCCTTCCCTTCCCCACTGTGTAAACACGCCCTGTGGCCATTTTAAGTTGTGAGATTAAGTCCCCTTGAATCATGAGGGTCCCTAGGGGCAAACTAGCCCACTAGGTACCTCCAGTAAGCACCACAGAGCTTCGTTGTATAGAGGTGTAAAAAGGGGCGTGGCCTCAGAACACCTGTCTGCAACGCAGCTCCCTGGCGCATACTGGAGATACTTGTTGGACTAGTTGGCCCTCAGGGACCCACAGTATTGAAGGGGAATTAATTCCCCAACTTACAACTGGCCAGGGGGTGCGTTTGCAGAGTGCTGCAAGGAGGGGGCGTGGCCTCTGGCACAATGCCGGTCTTTGATTTATTTTATTTTTTTAAGAAGGAGGGCTGTGTGGCCCCCCTTCTTTTTCTAATTTATTGGCCCTGCGGACCCCATCCCCCAGGGCCTGCACCCTAATTTTTTTTGTTGAAAAAAATTAATTTGGAAGGGGGCCACGTGGCCCCCCTCCCAAGGCCTTAATCGGCCCCGGGGACCCCAACCTCCGGGTCATGGCCTTTTGTTTTTATTCTTTAGGAGGGGGGCTGAGTTGCCCCCCTCCTCAGGCCACTTATGGACCTGGGGACCCCATCCCCAGGGGCCGGCCTTTGTTTTTTAATATTTAAAAAAAAAATATATTTATAGAAACACCTACTACATGCTGGACAACCCGTATGTACCTATCACCATGACGATTTGCATGATATTCATTAAAAGGCGACTATGCATACAATGAATCCACGTGAAATGTATTTACACCGCTAGTGAAGCTCTGACGTGTCTGACGGCCTACAGTGCCTAATCCTGGCACCTCCGCCAGTGGGCACATTTAATACACACGCACACCAAGCCATTTAAAAGGGATTCGACAAAAATTCAACCAAAACTATGCAAGAAACCCCCCTCACGGTTAATAAAACACACATCCACCGCCAGATGTGTTATACTTTTTATTTTACTCTCTGGAAAGGAGACGAACCTCACTTGAGAGTCACAGCGTGCTCCTGGCTGAGCCCAATGCTGTGTTACACCCACCAGTGCCCGCCGAGTGCCACACACCTCTGTGTTGTATTCCACCAGCTAGTGCGTATGCTATGACACTCTCTAGCCCATGTGCACTGTAACACCACCCCGTGAATATGTCATGCCACACTTGCCTTCGCACGGGTTATATTGCCCCATCTAACGTGCCTTCCTCGATGCCTATGTTATAACGCACAGCGTTATGCCATACATATTACAATCTGGGATGCATATCTTTGTCACAGTGCATATGCAACGTTACACTCCCCAGCACATATTTTATATTACAACTTTAGAGACTAGTTAGGTTACACAACACTGCCCTGTGCATATTACACTCCAAGGCGCATATCGCATAGCACGCGCTAGTGCCTGTGCTATCTCGCGCTCTCCAATGAATCTGTCACTGCGCACAATGTATTGCATATTATATTTCACACCCCGGTTCACCTTATATCACACTTTTTGGTGCATAGTTTATACCATATACTATATCTAGTTTTCATTTTCAATTGTGCTCTCAGGACTATGTTCTATATAACACTGCGTCCACCTACCCTTTTCACGGGCATTACATTTTTTCGATGGGGGGTGGAGGGTCAGGGTGTGTTTCTCGAAGTGAGCCCGGAGTCACAGTCACAAACGTCCTCTTCTTCCTGAATAAAAGTGAGATTATCCTGCATACTTGTTCATATTTTAAGTAGTTCGCACAGACACACATTTTAAAAACAATAAAGTTCCTAATACCCACCTTCTCTGAACAGTTAGCTTGCTGCCCCATCCACCTCCTCCCTATCCTCTGTTGTCTGAATGCATGGACTAGCCTCCTCCCTCCTGCCATGCATGGTCTGATGTGCTGCCACTGCCCTCCATTTAGCATGATATACCAGTCCACTCCTCCTGCCCTCCATTGCCCAATTCTATGGCCCATCATTGACCTCCTGCTTAGCCTCTGTGCTTAGCTTGCTGCTCCTATTCTCCTTCCCCCTGCCCTCCGATGTCTTTGTGCATGTCTCTGCTCCATCCTTTTTGCCCACCATGTTCCATGGACCTGCCACTCCTATCTACTCTGAGTGTTCTGTTGAGCTGCCACTCCCCTCCCACCTGCCTAGCATTGTCAGATGACTGTAACCTGTCCCTGCCACCTCCACCCTGCCTGTCCACATGCCATGCCCCTATCCCCTTCCTCCTTTCCTCCATGGTCCATTTTACTGCCACACCCTTCTGCCCTCCCTGGTCTGTAGTGCTGCAACTGCTCCTCCTGCCTGCCCCGCGTGGTCTGTTGTGAGGCCCCTTCCCCTGAACTCTCTTGTCTGTGCCCAGGTCCTGACCCTCCCTTCTATCCTCCATGGTCCTTTGTGCATGCCCCTGCACCCTCCTTCTTGCCCATCATAGCCATTGTGCTGCCACTAACCCCCCCACTTGCCATGCATGGTCTTCTGTGCTGTTATGGCCCCTCCTACCTTCCCTGTGTAGGCAGCTAGGTGCCCCTGACCCCCTCCCACCTTCCCTCCATGGTCTGTGTGTATGCCGTCATAGTCTCACTGTTGCTCTCCATGGTGTGTCTTGTTTCTAGTGCCCATCCTGCCTGACCTCCATGGTCATCTTGCTGCTCCTGCCCTGCCCCCTTGCCTCCAGCCCTCTGTTTCCATGCGCAGACCGCTATTCCCTCCCTCCTGGCTTGTCTGTTCCATTGTAATGTCCCTGATCCGTGTCTCCTGCCCTTTATGGTCTGTTATGCTACAGCTTTCTCTCCTGTCTGTCCATTATGGTCAGCTAGCTACCATTGCCTCTTCCCCTCTGTTCTCTGTTGTCCATGTGCATGGTCCTATCATCTCCCTATTGCTTTCTATGGATTGTTGTGCTGCATTCCCGTCCCACATACCATGTGTGGTGTATTGTGCTGCTGCAAACCCTGATGCCTGCCGTGTAGGGTCAGTTTGGTGCACCTCTCCATGTCCCTCCTGTCCTCTGTTATCCGAGTCCATGTCCCTACCCCAATTCCTCCTGCCTACCATGATCCAATGTACCAATACTTGCTAACATTTTGAACTTGGTAAGAGGGAGATTTTGAAAAAAAACTGGGGTATTGATTTTCCCCTTTGAGTTACATTGAAAAAGAGGAGATTGTCGACAGGAGACAGATCAAATAAAGCCCATTTGAGCTTAAAAACATTGGACGTTTCCTGGCTGAAACAGGTCTGTTGGCATGTAAGATTGTACTACCACTGCCTCTTCCTTCTGCCCACAATGCTCTAATATATTCCCACAGCCTCTCTTGCCAGTCCTGTATTGTTGGTTTGTTGCAACTGCCCTCCATAGTCTGTTGTGCTGCCACTGCCCTTCCTGCCTGCCCAGTGTGGTCAAATTGTTGCCTCTGCACTCTCCTACCTGCCTTCAATTTTCAGAGTCCGTGCACCTGGCCTCTGCCTCTCAACAGTATCCCAATGAACAACTAGATTGCTAACATTCTATATTAATTACAAAAGTGTGGAACGCCTTACGTCATCTTGATGTAATCAAAACTGTAATACCTAGAGCATTTCATTTAGAAATTACATATATGAGAGGGTCTTATTTGCTTCAAACTTATGGTTAGTGCTTTAAAAAACTAAAATGAGGACATATTTTCTGAGTTTTCAAATAGCGACAAAGAACTTTTAAATTATTTGTAATCTTTATGGTTTTTTTATCCAGTTGACCACTTGATTAAATGTTGCACTTAGGGGAGAGGATGTGGTGTTACTTCCAGAGCTGCAGACTTTGCAACTGGGGAACCAGGTTGGAGTTTCTGCTTCAGTTCATCATTCTGTGATTCTGGTCAAATCACTTAATCTCCCCATGTCTACAACCAAAATAGAATTTGATCTTGTGTGATGTAACCAATGCTCATGTAAAGCTCTCCAATACCTGACAAGTCTGCGCTATATAAAACTGCAAATACACAAAAAAATAAGTGTTTTGCACACTTCTGTCATTGGGCTACATGTGGGCTACATCTGGGTGATATTTGTGCTGCATTTGGGCTCTTTTGTCTCTGGTGGCCATCTTGGGAAATTTATTTGTTATGAAGTTTCCTAATTTCCTCATTTACTGCAGTCTCCTCAGTAGGAAATGCTTATAGTTTTTTTACTTTGATTCCATCAAGAAGGTATTCAGATATGTCACACATTTGCCATAAATTCTGAATGTTAGCACTCTAGTTGCTCATTAGATCACTGTAGTAAAGCTACTGCTCACCACAGAAGTCTGCTGCTGGTATTAAAAGTGCATGTTTCAGTCTGCATATCAGAATTTTTTAATGAAATAGAAGAGGATTTAAGAAGTCACTCAAAATGTGCCCTCATTTTCTTTTCTTCAGCACTAATCATAATTTCTATGGCAAAATGAACCCCCTCATTGTGTTCCTTTTTAAATTAAATGTTTTAAGTGTTACCAGTTTATTCCAATCAAGATGGATTCAGGTGTGCCATACTTTTGTCAGAAGTAAGACAGTAAGCGCTCTAGTTGTTCATTGGAACACTCTGGGACATTCTGTCATTGGGCTATACTTGGGCTACATCTAGGTGATGTTTGTGCTACATTTGGGCTCTTTTGTCTCTGGTGGCCATTTTGGGAGACTTATTTGTTATGAAGTTTCCTAATTTCCTCATTTACTACTGTCTCCTCAGTAGGAAATACTTTCAGTTTTTTACTTTGATTCCATCAAGAAGGCATTCAGATGTTTCACACATTTCCCATAAATTCAGAATGTTAGCACTCTAGTTGCTCATTAGATCACTGTAGTAAAGGTACTGCTCACCAGGGAAATCTGATGCTGGTATTGAAAGTCCATGTTTCAGTCTGCACGTCAGATTTTTTTATTGAAATAGAATAGGATTTGAGAAGTCACTCAAAATGTGCCCTAATTTTTCTTTCTGCAGCACTAACCATACTTTCTATGGCAAAATGAACCCCCTCATTTTGTTCCTTTTTAAATTAAATGTTTTAAGAGTTACCACTTTATTCCAATCAAGATGGCTTCAGGTGTGCAATACGTTTGTCATAAGTAGGACTGTTAGCGCTCTAGTTGTTCTTTAGAACACTCTGGGAAGCTGCAGTAGAACACAAAGGAATCAACTGACAGTCTCTGTGTCATAAAAACCTACCCCTTTCCCGTGCACCTGCACTCCGTAAAGATCTGTAGGTTAACATGATAACTGAAGCATAGTGCTTTTAGATTATGTGACTGAAGAATTAATGACACCATTCTGTGTGTTATTAATTTATACTGGGAATTGTGTATTTAATATTGTGTTTTGCTTACAAGTGATTTTCATGGTAGTACTTAATTGCGGAGCGAAATTGTGATCTGGAGGTTTACGGAGTTGAGTGTGGCATAGACGCACTTAGTTTCTCCCCGCAGGCCGCCTGTGAGCTTGCCGTTATGCTGCTGATTTTGAATCGCTTATGGAAGCGGTCTTGGGGAAAGGCGCACTGCACGCAAGGCGTGCCAGTACGCGTTGATGCTAGGGCGCGGCTGATTATAAAAGCCGCGCCCAACCTTCTAGAAGGCGCTTTGCCTTCTCTTCGTTTTTGCTACAAGGAGCGTCTGGAGCTCCCGGTGAATTCCCGAACTTACCTGCTAGCGTGACAGCGAGGATTCAGCGCGGATGCTACGAAGCCTCTTCTTTCTTCATGGCAGAAAGGACATGCAAGACAAAGAAAAGGAGATAAGTACTTAATTTAAAGTTCCGGCGCCCATCGCAAGAAAGGTTAATTTAATCCGGAAATAACAATTTTTGGAACAATTGAAAGAAGAAGAATTCCTTTTCTTTTAATTTAAGGACTTCATGTTATGGACATTTTGAATTCAGAGAAAGAATGTAAATCATAACTATATATTTATATAGTATTTAATTAAGGTGACATCGAAGGTGTTGTGTAAAGATTTTGGAACAAGACAATGGTATGTTCTATTCCCTATTTTCATGCTTAAAGGGCTTCAAAAGTTCGTGATGGGAAATCGGAAGAACTCAAGACTTTTAAAAGACAAGTAAGAGAAAAGAAGCGTTTGTGATGAATGGGATGTAGTTTAACTAATTAGGTTATAACAAATCAGGTGAAATATTTTTAATTTCAGCTCGTCTTCACTACAAGTTAGACGATCTCTTAGAGAATAACCAATCACCTTCATAACTTCAGAAGTCATCGCAAGAAATACTGGACGTAGGTCAACAACAAAACTGATCGCAGCTAGGCAAAGTTATAGATTCCTATAATTAATGACAAAACTAGTGAAATTAAGAATTTAGAGTACTAGTGTATAAAAAGGAATTGTCAATCAAAAAGTCTAATAGACTTCTACTTGTTGCCTCGCAGGTCGACAGCAAGAAACCTACCGCGTCCAGTATCCCGGCCCTCCTCCCTAATCTCTAAAACTGAGTCTTGTAGTATATAGCTTTACAAGATTTAGGTTAGATATTTTGGAAGTTGGTCCCTTGCGTCCCTGCGAACTTTTACTACATCTCTACAAAAACAAGCTCAGGTAAGGGGCGACGTAGTACCTTGTCACTCTGCCCTTGTTGGATGTACATGTTTTACTGAGAATGTCAGACTTCATTCTCACATGACTGAGAAAGATAATGTGAATTTACAGAAAATATGCTCTCAGTTTAGCTTATAGATCACCTTCCAATCGGCGCCAACGTTATTCCAAATAGAATGTTGAGGATTTCATATGGAAAATAGGTCCTAACTATAACTACCTACTGACGACTGCCAGTAGGTAATATATATATATATATATATATATATATATATATATATATATATATATATATATTCACTGAAAAAACCATAGGTTTAACACACGTTATAGTTAGCTGGACATTTCTCTCGTAAAAAACCATTGAAATTCCCCCGTTATAGTTAGTTCAGCTAACTATAACTCGCGCACCCGCAATCCACTGCTGATGACGTCACATATTACATCACTCATGACATGGTCAGTGACATCACTCATGACATCACTGATGACATCTCAAATGACATCACTGATGACATCACTGATGACGTCATCCATTGAGTATGTGTTCTGAACAATTTTAATATGTTTAATATATATAGGGAAAGGCCTGTTGAAGAATGAGTGGGTGTACAAGTGTGTAAATGGATGATTTTCTGTGGTGCGTAACATGATTCTATAAGTGAGTCATTAAATGTATCTTACTGCAGACTAGTGACTAAACTGTGTAAATGTCTGTATGTTTCTGTCTTTTGGTGTATAAGTGGCTGCATGGTTTTGTGAATAGCTATATGAGTGTCTATATGGGTTATCGATTGGTTGTCTGAGTATCTGTATGGGTGCCTGAGTGTTAGTGTGGGTAGGCTGTGTGTGACTCTGTGCATAGATGTGTGAGTGGGTGATTCTATGGGTGCATGGTTTTAAGAGTGCATCTGTGATGGACTGTATGGTTGAGTGAGTGTATGTATGGCTGTGTTATGGATTGAATGTATATCTCAGTGGTACATTTGTGACTAACTACATATGTGAAAGGCAGTATATATGTGTGTAAGAGTATATAAGTGGCTAGATGTGAGAATGTGTGATTGTGACAGTGACTGTATGGATGAGTGTGTGCTTTTGTCAATGATTCTAATAGAGCTTAAAAATATGATACTATTTTTTTGAGCAAGGGAACTTGAGTGTGTATAACTGCATAGGTGAGTAAATGGCAGTGTGATTATTTGTATGAATGACTAGGTGTGAGAGTACCTCTATGGATGATTGGTAGTGTGTGAGTGTCTATATAGGTGTGTCTACATTCATATGATACTTTTTTATGGAGTGACTGTAACTATGAGTGACTTTACAGGTGAGTGTGTGGAGGTGTATGAAGACCTAAAAGTTAATATGTGGGTATGCAGTTATTGGTATTGCATTATTTATGGATATGAGAATGGAACTCTGTAATTTTGAGTTGGTATATCAAAGGTTTTATAAGGGTGTGTGAAGATGTGGTAATTTATCACATTGATGACGTCATCAGTGATGTCATCAGTGAAGTCATTTGAGATGTCATCAGTGATGTCATGAGTGATGTCACTGACCATGTCATGAGTGATGTAATATGTGACGTCATCAGCAGTGGATTGCGGGTGCGCGAGTTATAGTTAGCTGAACTAACTATAACGGGGGAATTTCAATGGTTTTTTACGAGAGAAATGTCCAGCTAACTATAACGTGTGTTAAACCTAGGGATTTTTCAGTGAATTTGCAAGGTTTTTTAAATGCTAATTCCTAACTATAACGTGTGTGAAACCTTTGGTTTTTTCAGTGAATTTGCAAGGTTTTTTAAAAGCTAAATCCTAAATATAACGTGTGTAAAACCTATGGTTTTTTCTGTGTTTTTGCATGGTTTTTTGAATTCTAATTCCTAACTATAATGTGTGTGAAACCTATGGTTTTTTCATTGAATTTGTTTGTTTTTTTACATAATTTTTTTTCTTTTTCTTTTTTCCTTTAAACACTATTCTACCTATGTATATATTCATGGTTTTAATGCATTCTTCAATATAGAAAGATTCACCTTTTTTAAATAAATGGTTAGATATAGTTGTATAACATAGTTAATATCTTCAACAAACCTTTATCTTTTTTTTTACCGTGCGCGTACGGTAAGCTTACCGTAAGCGCATGCTTCGCTTTATGTACGGTGAGCGTACGTAATATTTATACTCCGTGTGCGCATGCTTACGCAATTTGCGGACGCATCCGTACTACCTACGCGACGCGTAAGCGCATGCTTCATACGCGCACACGCGCGCGCACGTTACGCGGAAGTGTACGAGCGTGCCTGTAATGCGCATGCGCGCGTGTGCGTATCTTTCGTATGCGCATGCGTACTTTTACTGTACGCGCTCGGTAAGCTTAACGTGCGCGTACGGTTGGTCATGTGATCAAGAAACAACACTTCCTACACCACACCCATTCCCCTAATTACTGCTTGTGATTCCCTAGGAGAAGGAGCTGAATTGTCTTTGGGATACAATGGCAGAGCAGCAGTCCTCTTCTGAGAGTGAGCAGGGCAGCAGCATCATCAGACAGAGAAGGAGGAAACAAAAGAATTCTTTTGTTTGGGAGTATTTCACTTTTCCAGAGGGGCAGAAAAAGGTAAATGCTCCATTAGTCACCTGCTCACTTTGTGAGCGTGTCTTATCTAGAGGTAACCCAAGGAAGAAGTATTCCTTTGGTAATCACACTATGGTGAGACACATTAGGGATGTACATCCCAGGACTTTTGCTCGACATACTGAAGCAAACCCTTCAGTAAGTCACCCGAGCACACCCGCAGAAGCTCAGCCGAGTACATCTTCGGCAGCTCAGCCGAGCACTTCCTCTGCGGTGGGAGCATCACCCTCTTCTGCTCCTCTGGAAACGAACCCTCGATTTCAGAGGGTACAAATGAGGTGCACCAGATGTTATGGTCTAATTGTTCATGGGGAGACCAGTATTTCCCTAATATACAATAAGATAGACCAGCACATCTGTTGTCCTTGTTAATATTCCCATTCTTTCTTACCTCTGTCCCTGTATTAACACAAAGGCTCTTTTAAGAGCCAACCTTACCTCACAACTTTTTAAAAAAAAAAAAAATTAATTTTTTTAATTTATTTTTTTACCGTGTACGCGCATTTAAAAAAAAAAAAATTCACCTTACAAGGTCCTTGATGGAGTACAACTGAAATGAGAAAAGCAGAGACAGGAGAAGTGAAAAAAGGGAGCATGAAACTAAATGTGTGATAAATACAGAAATTTCTCACTTACCTGACCAACAAAATAACTTATTTATTAATAAATGGTTTATTTAAATTGTGCACACAGACTCATGGTTTGATTCTAGGCACAAAACAGTATTCCTCAGTGATACCAGTACACCTTAATTTATGGTGAAAACATACTCCATAATATTTTACAAGTTCAAGACAGTTAAATATCTCCCAAACCACAAAATGTAAAACATAACTTTTAAAGAAGAATCACAATTCTAATATTTATATCAAAAATCACCACACACATCCCCTCTCAAACTCATATCTCACCTTTAAAATTAGTTAGTTGAGAAAGAAATGTGGCACTCAAACAGCAGATTATCAGAGTCAGAATCTCAGGGCTCTACACCTCTCACCAGAACCAGTAAATGGCAATGTTTCCCTCTCTTTTTTCACACATATACATGTTAATTACAAATCTCAGTGCTTCCCACATTTTTTCAAATGAAATCACACATTTCTATTGGTTGAAAACTTCAACCCTTTTGCAAATGAACCCTTCCCCCAACTTGACTTCTGCCTGCTACCATAGCAACAGCTCATGGAACACTGGTGTGAGCAGAGAGGTCAGAAGTTCAGCACACAATGTTTCTATTCCAAAGAGCAAGAGTGCTTCACCTGTCAAACCTAACAGCAAATCCAAATTAATCTTCTGTGGGAACACAATTTTCTGAACCAATACAAAACATGCTTCTAAAAATGTACACATACAGCCTAGTTTTAACTGTAAAATGGTTTGAATCAGCCAATGAGTTCTTTTTATTAAAAAAAATATGTATGCCTCCATTTTACAACTGTCTTTCATTTCATATTGCCATTCTACTGATAGACACCTCCTGAGTGCATCCAGATCTCCTTGAAAGATGTTCACAGTGTGGATTGTAGGTCACAGCTATGTCTTCTGGAGTGAAAAGTATGCAGAAAAAAGAGGTATGGTGAGAGACCTTGCTTTGCCAAATGTAGACATTAAATGGATTGGTCAGAGAGGGTTAAAGTGGCACCAATTAATGCCTTTGGTGAAAACCTTTCTACATCTCCCACAGCCTAAACTTATTATTGTGCACTGTGGTGGAAATGACCTAGGCACTTTAACTGGGGTAGGTCTGGAAATGCTTGTTAAGGACACCTTTCGGCAATTGATGTCACTTTTTCCACAAACTGCCTTTGTATATTCTAATATATGACAAAGGCAAAAGTGGAACTGGTCCAACCAATTTTGTCCACAGATTGACAAAGCAAGAAAGCACGTCAACAAATCTATTTCTGCTTTCCTCAGAGACTATGGTATGGGTTCTATATACCACAACAACTTGCGTTACAACATGCAAGGCATTTATAGAGGAGACGGTGTACATTTCACTGATGAAGGCAACAGAGTCTTCCTCTTGAACTTTAGACTCTGCATCGGTACTTACTTGTAGGTACCACAAAAAAACACTTCATAAACACAACGGCTCTTTTTAGAGCCCCCTAATATCTAAACACTTAACTTTGATTTTTACTTCTATTTTTTTTATTGTTTTTTTTCTGCCGTGGGCGTACAGTAAGCTTACCGTATGCGCACCCCGCGATTTTTTTAAAAAAATTTAAAATGTATTTTTCATACTTTTGGGCCCTTCTTGGACCCCCTGACAAATGCTAGGGGGTCTGCAACTCTCTTCGTTGCCCCCTTTTCACGTTCTCCACCTTTGTTTATCAGTGTGAGACACACAAAATGGCGGCCGACACTTCCTGATTTCGACTGATTCGAATGTTTACAGTCATGTAACCACCAATCAGAATTAAGCTCGCGCACGGCTAAGCTCGCGCACGGCAGCGTGTGCGTACGGTAAGGTTACCGTATGCGCTCGGAGCGCGCTTATAGATATATATATATTGATTTACATGCTATTTTCTTAGGAAATACTGGCCAGATTTACACCAGACCTGCAAAAGGCAAATCCCTGACCTGAGGACTACCTCTCTGCCAAATTTCAAGTAATTCTGTTCAGCCGTTCGGGCTGTAGCTTGGACTAAAAGTCCTATGGAAAAATGCATGGGGAAAACATGTTTTGGGACCCCCCCTTTTTCTCAGCCCCCGCTTGACGAATCCCCCCGAGACTTTCAGGGTAGGAGCGGAGCGGAGTGCCCCACCTATTTTGAAAATTTCGCGAGGATTCGTCAACCGGCGCCAAAGTTATTCCAAATAGAATGTTGCGGATTTCCTATGGAAACACGGTCCTAACTATAACTATCTACTGGCGACCGCCAGTAGATAATATATATATATGTGTGTGTGTTTGTGTACAGACACATATTTGTATGTAAATACACATATATATTACCTACTGGCGGTCGCCAGTAGGTAGTTATAGTTAGGACCCCTTTTCCATAGGAAAACCACAACATTCTATTTTGATTAACTTTGGCGCCAGTTGACGAATCCTCGCGAATTTCTCAAAATAGGTGGGGCGCTACGCTCCGCTCCTACCCTGAAAGTCTCGGGGGGATTCGTCAAGCGGGGGCTGAGATAAAAGGGGGGTCCCAAAACGCGTTTTCCCCATGCATTTTTCCATAGGACCTTTAGAACGAGCTACAGCCCGAACGGCTGAACAGAGTTACTAGAAATTTGGCAGAGAGGTAGTCCTCAGGTCAAGGAAGTGCCTTTTGTAGGTTTGGTGTAAATCTGTTCAGTAGATTCTGAGAAAATAGCCTTTAAATCAATATATATATCTGAGCCCGCTTACGGTACGCTTACCGTAAGCTTACCGTACGCGTACGGTGGCGTGCGCGAGCGCGATTCTGATTGGCTCTTAGATCTTAGTAAACATTCGAATCGGCCGAAACCAGGAAGCGGCGGCCGCCATTTTGTGTATTTCACTCTGAAAAAAAAGAGTGAAAACAAGAAAAGGGGGCAATGAGGAGAGTTACAGACCCCCTAACATTTGTAAGGGGGTCAAAGAAGGACAGAAAAGTACAAAAAAAACATTTATTGATTTTTAAAAAAATCGCGGGGTACGCGTACGGTAAGCTAACCGTACGCGTACGGTAGAAAAAAAAAATAAAAAGAAATAAAATTCAGATTTAAGTGTTTAGATATTAGGGGGCTCTAAAAAGAGCCGTTGTGTTTTTGAAGTGATTTTTTAGTGGTACCTACAAGTAAGTACCGATGCAGAGTCTAAGGTTCAAAAGGAAGACTCTGTTCCCTTCATCATTGAAGTGCACACCATCTCCTCTATAAATGTCTTGCATGTCATAACGCAAGTTGTTGTGGTAAATGGCACCCATACCATAGTCACGGAGGAAAGCAGAAACAGATTTGTTGACGTGCTTTCTTGCTTTGTCAATCTGCGGACAGAAATGATTGGACCAGTTCCATTTTTGCCTTTGGCATATGTTGGAAAACACAAAGGCAGTTTTAGGGAAAAGTGAAAACAGTTGTGCAAAGGTGTCCTTCATAAGCATTTCCAGACCTACCCCAGTCAAAGTGCCTAGGTCATTGCCACCACAGTGCACTATTATGAGGTCAGGGTGTTGGATTTGCATGAAGGATTTCACCAATGGCATCAACTGGTGCCACTTTAACCCTCTCTGACCAATCCATTTAATGTCTACATTTGGCAAAGCAAGGTCTCTCACCATATCTGTTTTCTCTGCAAACTTTTCACTCCAGAAGACATAGCTGTGCCCTACAATCCACACTGTGAACATCTTCAAAGGAGAACTGGATGCACTCAGGAGGTGTCTTTCAGTAGAATGGCAATATGAAAAGAAAGACAGTTTGGAAATGGAGGCATACATATTTTTTTCAAAACAAAAAGAACTGATTGGCTGTTTCATACCATTCTAGAATAAAAACTAAATGCGAGGTGGGTCGCACACCGCTCGTCATACTAGCAAATAGCCCCATAGGATTCTGGAGGATGTAGTGACAGCGGCGGGTACACCTATGCCACGAGTAAAAAGTTAAAATGCCATCCCTGGACACGTGTTTCGAGGTAATTGCCTCTCGTCAGCAGGGAGCAGGTAAGTATGCGGGGTGCCAAGTAGACTGCCAAAAATTATTATCAGGTATAGTACCTCTCACGGCGCGCGGGTGCGGGATCCGGGCTCGTCAACCCATGGCTCAGGGAGCTTAAATACAAAATGCGAGGTGGGTCGCACACCGCTCGTCATACTAGCAAATAGCCCCATAGGATTCTGGAGGATGTAGTGACAGCGGCGGGTACACCTATGCCACGAGTAAAAAGTTAAAATGCCATCCCTGGACACGTGTTTCGAGGTAATTGCCTCTCGTCAGCAGGGAGCAGGTAAGTATGCGGGGTGCCAAGTAGACTGCCAAAAATTATTATCAGGTATAGTACCTCTCACGGCGCGCGGGTGCGGGATCCGGGCTCGTCAACCCATGGCTCAGGGAGCTTAAATACAAAATGCGAGGTGGGTCGCACACCGCTCGTCATACTAGCAAATAGCCCCATAGGATTCTGGAGGATGTAGTGACAGCGGCGGGTACACCTATGCCACGAGTAAAAAGTTAAAATGCCATCCCTGGACACGTGTTTCGAGGTAATTGCCTCTCGTCAGCAGGGAGCAGGTAAGTATGCGGGGTGCCAAGTAGACTGCCAAAAATTATTATCAGGTATAGTACCTCTCACGGCGCGCGGGTGCGGGATCCGGGCTCGTCAACCCATGGCTCAGGGAGCTTAAATACAAAATGCGAGGTGGGTCGCACACCGCTCGTCATACTAGCAAATAGCCCCATAGGATTCTGGAGGATGTAGTGACAGCGGCGGGTACACCTATGCCACGAGTAAAAAGTTAAAATGCCATCCCTGGACACGTGTTTCGAGGTAATTGCCTCTCGTCAGCAGGGAGCAGGTAAGTATGCGGGGTGCCAAGTAGACTGCCAAAAATTATTATCAGGTATAGTACCTCTCACGGCGCGCGGGTGCGGGATCCGGGCTCGTCAACCCATGGCTCAGGGAGCTTAAATACAAAATGCGAGGTGGGTCGCACACCGCTCGTCATACTAGCAAATAGCCCCATAGGATTCTGGAGGATGTAGTGACAGCGGCGGGTACACCTATGCCACGAGTAAAAAGTTAAAATGCCATCCCTGGACACGTGTTTCGAGGTAATTGCCTCTCGTCAGCAGGGAGCAGGTAAGTATGCGGGGTGCCAAGTAGACTGCCAAAAATTATTATCAGGTATAGTACCTCTCACGGCGCGCGGGTGCGGGATCCGGGCTCGTCAACCCATGGCTCAGGGAGCTTAAATACAAAATGCGAGGTGGGTCGCACACCGCTCGTCATACTAGCAAATAGCCCCATAGGATTCTGGAGGATGTAGTGACAGCGGCGGGTACACCTATGCCACGAGTAAAAAGTTAAAATGCCATCCCTGGACACGTGTTTCGAGGTAATTGCCTCTCGTCAGCAGGGAGCAGGTAAGTATGCGGGGTGCCAAGTAGACTGCCAAAAATTATTATCAGGTATAGTACCTCTCACGGCGCGCGGGTGCGGGATCCGGGCTCGTCAACCCATGGCTCAGGGAGCTTAAATACAAAATGCGAGGTGGGTCGCACACCGCTCGTCATACTAGCAAATAGCCCCATAGGATTCTGGAGGATGTAGTGACAGCGGCGGGTACACCTATGCCACGAGTAAAAAGTTAAAATGCCATCCCTGGACACGTGTTTCGAGGTAATTGCCTCTCGTCAGCAGGGAGCAGGTAAGTATGCGGGGTGCCAAGTAGACTGCCAAAAATTATTATCAGGTATAGTACCTCTCACGGCGTGCGGGTGCGGGATCCGGGCTCGTCAACCCATGGCTCAGGGAGCTTAAATACAAAATGCGAGGTGGGTCGCACACTGCTCGTCATACTAGCAAATAGCCCCATAGGATTCTGGAGGATGTAGTGACAGCGGCGGGTACACCTATGCCACGAGTAAAAAGTTAAAATGCCATCCCTGGACACGTGTTTCGAGGTAATTGCCTCTCGTCAGCAGGGAGCAGGTAAGTATGCGGGGTGCGAAGTAGACTGCCAAAAATTATTATCAGGTATAGTACCTCTCAATCTGGTTTAACTTTATATTCAGGCTCCCTTGAGCCGGTGGAGTCGACGGACTCATGGTTACGCACCTGCGCGCTACGAGAGGTACTAGACCTGATAACGATTTTAGCAGCTTACACAGCAACCCCACACATTTTCCTACTCCCTGCTGACGAGAGGCAACTACCTCGAAACACGTGTCCAGGGATGGCACACGCCACGCATACTTGCATTCACACTCGAGCATAGGTGTATCCGCCGACGCTGACCTTCAGGGACCATTTTCATTGGGGGAACACGCCTGGTAGGTGTAGCAGTGTGCGACCAATCTGGTTTAACTTTATATTCAGGCTCCCTTGAGCCGGTGGAGTCGACGGACTCATGGTTACGCACCTGCGCGCTACGAGAGGTACTAGACCTGATAACGATTTTAGCAGCTTACACAGCAACCCCACACATTTTCCTACTCCCTGCTGACGAGAGGCAACTACCTCGAAACACGTGTCCAGGGATGGCACACGCCACGCATACTTGCATTCACACTCGAGCATTGGTGTATCCGCCGACGCTGACCTTCAGGGACCATTTTCATTGGGGGAACACGCCTGGTAGGTGTAGCAGTGTGCGACCAATCTGGTTTAACTTTATATTCAGGCTCCCTTGAGCCGGTGGAGTCGACGGACTCATGGTTACGCACCTGCGCGCTACGAGAGGTACTAGACCTGATAACGATTTTAGCAGCTTACACAGCAACCCCACACATTTTCCTACTCCCTGCTGACGAGAGGCAACTACCTCGAAACACGTGTCCAGGGATGGCACACGCCACGCATACTTGCATTCACACTCGAGCATAGGTGTATCCGCCGACGCTGACCTTCAGGGACCATTTTCATTGGGGGAACACGCCTGGTAGGTGTAGCAGTGTGCGACCAATCTGGTTTAACTTTATATTCAGGCTCCCTTGAGCCGGTGGAGTCGACGGACTCATGGTTACGCACCTGCGCGCTACGAGAGGTACTAGACCTGATAACGATTTTAGCAGCTTACACAGCAACCCCACACATTTTCCTACTCCCTGCTGACGAGAGGCAACTACCTCGAAACACGTGTCCAGGGATGGCACACGCCACGCATACTTGCATTCACACTCGAGCATAGGTGTATCCGCCGACGCTGACCTTCAGGGACCATTTTCATTGGGGGAACACGCCTGGTAGGTGTAGCAGTGTGCGACCAATCTGGTTTAACTTTATATTCAGGCTCCCTTGAGCCGGTGGAGTCGACGGACTCATGGTTACGCACCTGCGCGCTACGAGAGGTACTAGACCTGATAACGATTTTAGCAGCTTACACAGCAACCCCACACATTTTCCTACTCCCTGCTGACGAGAGGCAACTACCTCGAAACACGTGTCCAGGGATGGCACACGCCACGCATACTTGCATTCACACTCGAGCATAGGTGTATCCGCCGACGCTGACCTTCAGGGACCATTTTCATTGGGGGAACACGCCTGGTAGGTGTAGCAGTGTGCGACCAATCTGGTTTAACTTTATATTCAGGCTCCCTTGAGCCGGTGGAGTCGACGGACTCATGGTTACGCACCTGCGCGCTACGAGAGGTACTAGACCTGATAACGATTTTAGCAGCTTACACAGCAACCCCACACATTTTCCTACTCCCTGCTGACGAGAGGCAACTACCTCGAAACACGTGTCCAGGGATGGCACACGCCACGCATACTTGCATTCACACTCGAGCATAGGTGTATCCGCCGACGCTGACCTTCAGGGACCATTTTCATTGGGGGAACACGCCTGGTAGGTGTAGCAGTGTGCGACCAATCTGGTTTAACTTTATATTCAGGCTCCCTTGAGCCGGTGGAGTCGACGGACTCATGGTTACGCACCTGCGCGCTACGAGAGGTACTAGACCTGATAACGATTTTAGCAGCTTACACAGCAACCCCACACATTTTCCTACTCCCTGCTGACGAGAGGCAACTACCTCGAAACACGTGTCCAGGGATGGCACACGCCACGCATACTTGCATTCACACTCGAGCATAGGTGTATCCGCCGACGCTGACCTTCAGGGACCATTTTCATTGGGGGAACACGCCTGGTAGGTGTAGCAGTGTGCGACCAATCTGGTTTAACTTTATATTCAGGCTCCCTTGAGCCGGTGGAGTCGACGGACTCATGGTTACGCACCTGCGCGCTACGAGAGGTACTAGACCTGATAACGATTTTAGCAGCTTACACAGCAACCCCACACATTTTCCTACTCCCTGCTGACGAGAGGCAACTACCTCGAAACACGTGTCCAGGGATGGCACACGCCACGCATACTTGCATTCACACTCGAGCATAGGTGTATCCGCCGACGCTGACCTTCAGGGACCATTTTCATTGGGGGAACACGCCTGGTAGGTGTAGCAGTGTGCGACCAATCTGGTTTAACTTTATATTCAGGCTCCCTTGAGCCGGTGGAGTCGACGGACTCATGGTTACGCACCTGCGCGCTACGAGAGGTACTAGACCTGATAACGATTTTAGCAGCTTACACAGCAACCCCACACATTTTCCTACTCCCTGCTGACGAGAGGCAACTACCTCGAAACACGTGTCCAGGGATGGCACACGCCACGCATACTTGCATTCACACTCGAGCATAGGTGTATCCGCCGACGCTGACCTTCAGGGACCATTTTCATTGGGGGAACACGCCTGGTAGGTGTAGCAGTGTGCGACCAATCTGGTTTAACTTTATATTCAGGCTCCCTTGAGCCGGTGGAGTCGACGGACTCATGGTTACGCACCTGCGCGCTACGAGAGGTACTAGACCTGATAACGATTTTAGCAGCTTACACAGCAACCCCACACATTTTCCTACTCCCTGCTGACGAGAGGCAACTACCTCGAAACACGTGTCCAGGGATGGCACACGCCACGCATACTTGCATTCACACTCGAGCATAGGTGTATCCGCCGACGCTGACCTTCAGGGACCATTTTCATTGGGGGAACACGCCTGGTAGGTGTAGCAGTGTGCGACCAATCTGGTTTAGAATAAAAACTAGGCTGTATGTGTAAAATAATAGAAGCATGTTTTGTATTGGTACAGAAAAATGTCTTACCAAAGAACAGTACTATGGATTTGCTGTTAGGTTTGAAAAGTCAAGCACTCTTGCTCTGTGGAATTGAAACATTGTGTGGCGAACTTCTGACCTAACTCCACACAGCAGTGTTCCATGAGCTGTTGCTATGGTAGCAGGCAGAAGTCAAGTTGGGGGAAGGGTATTAGGCAGAAGTCAAGTTGGGGGCAGGGTACTTTTGGAAAAGGGTTGGTTTTCAACCAATAGAAATGTGTGATTACATTTGAAAAAAAGGGGGAAGCACTGAGATTTGAAACTTACATGTATATGTGTGGAAAAATAGAGGGAAAGTTTGCCATTATCTGGTTCTGCTGAGAGGAGAGAGGTGAACACAACAGAGATCCTGGCTCTGATAATCTGCTGTTTGAGTGCCACATTTCTTTCACAACTAACTAATTTTAAAGGTGAGGATAGAGTTTGAGAGGAGATGTATATGGTAAATTAAGAAATGAATAATAGAAATGGAAATTCTTTTTGTTGAAGTTGCGTTTATCATTTTCTGTTTTGGGAGAAATTTAAATGTGAGGAACATGTAAAATAATATGGACTATGTTTTCACAATAAATTAAGGTGTACTGGAAAAAAAAAGAATAGTTTAAGGGTTTGAGGTTGGACTCAGTAATGCAAATACATTCAGCATCACTAAGGCTGGTTGCCCTTGCTGGAATGTAGGCAGCCACCCAGGTTACACATGGTGGTGGTCTGAAAAAGCAGTTTGGACATGTGCATTTAAGAAAATCAAAAAAGTGGTTTCATAATGTGTCAGTCTGTAAAAGTGATTTTCACTTGCCCAAAAAAAAAGAGCAGTAAGTGTGCTTTCAAATTGGCAAAGAAATTTCGTTTTGGGACTAATGTGAAAACATGACTCTGTGTGCAAAGAGGAATTATAGGCAGAGATTTATTGCGTTTTTTTCTGGTGATTTCACAGTTGCATTAGTAGGAAAAAGGGGGAGCGATTTTTTGGGGGAAGAAGCAGACTCTTAGCACACACCCATGTGCTTGCCATGCATAATCATGCACAGTATTTACAAGCGAGTGGGGTTTTCAGGTTTCAGTCCCGTAATGCAAATACATTCAGCATCACTAAGGCTGGTTGCCCTTGCTGGAGTGTAGGCAGCCACCCAGGTTACACATGGTGGTAGTCTGAAAAAGAAGTTTGGACATGTGCATTTAAGAAAATCAAAAAAGTGGTTTCATAATGTGTCAGTCTGTAAAAGTGATTTTCACTTGCCAAAAAAAAAGAGCAGTAAGTGTGCTATCAAATTGGCAAAGAAATTTCGTTTTGGGACTAATGTGAAAACATGACTCTGTGCAAAGAGGAATTATAGGCAGAGATTTATTGCGTTTTTATTTGGTGATTTCACAGTTGCATTAGATGGAAAGGGGAGCGATTTTTTGGGGGAAGAAGCAGACTCTTAGCACACACCCATGTGCTTGCCATGTATAATCATGCACAGTATTTACAAGCGAGTGGGGTTTTCAGGTTTCAGTCTGTAATGCAAATACATTCAGCATCACTAAGGCTGGTTGCCCTTGCAGGAGTGTAGGCAGCCACCCAGGTTACACATGGTGGTAGTCTGAAAAAGAAGTTTGGACATGTGCATTTAAGAAAATAAAAAAAGTGGTTTCATAATGTGTCAGTCTGTAAAAGTGATTTTCACTTGCCAAAAAAAAAAGAGCAGTAAGTGTGCTTTCAAATTGGCAAAGAAATTTCGTTTTGGGACTAATGTGAAAACATTACTCTGTGTGCAAAGAGGAATTATAGGCAGAGATGTATTGCGTTTTTTTCTGGTGATTTCACAGTTGCATTAGTAGGAAAAAGGGGGAGCGATTTTTTGGGGGAAGAAGCAGACTCTTAGCACACACCCATGTGCTTGCCATGTATAATCATGCACAGTATTTACAAGCGAGTGGGGTTTTCAGATTTCAGTCTGTAATGCAAATACATTCAGCATCACTAAGGCTGGTTGCCCTTGCTGGAGTGTAGGCAGCCACCCAGGTTACACATGGTGGTAGTCTGAAAAAGAAGTTTGGACATGTGCATTTAAAAAAATCAAAAAAGTGGTTTCATAATGTGTCAGTCTGTAAAAGTGATTTTCACTTGCCAAAAAAAAAAGAGCAGTAAGTGTGCTTTCAAATTGGCAAAGAAATTTCGTTTTGGGACTAATGTGAAAACATTACTCTGTGTGCAAAGAGGAATTATAGGCAGAGATGTATTGCGTTTTTTTCTGGTGATTTCACAGTTGCATTAGTAGGAAAAAGGGGGAGCGATTTTTTGGGGGAAGAAGCAGACTCTTAGCACACACCCATGTGCTTGCCATGTATAATCATGCACAGTATTTACAAGCGAGTGGGGTTTTCAGATTTCAGTCTGTAATGCAAATACATTCAGCATCACTAAGGCTGGTTGCCCTTGCTGGAGTGTAGGCAGCCACCCAGGTTACACATGGTGGTAGTCTGAAAAAGAAGTTTGGACATGTGCATTTAAGAAAATCAAAAAAGTGGTTTCATAATGTGTCAGTCTGTAAAAGTGATTTTCACTTGCCAAAAAAAAAGAGCAGTAAGTGTGGTTTCAAATTGGCAAAGAAATTTCGTTTTGGGACTAATGTGAAAACATGACTCTGTGTGCAAAGAGGAATTATAGGCAGAGATTTATTGCGTTTTGCTCTGGTGATTTCACAGTTGCATTAGATGGAAAGGGGGAGCGATTTTTTGGGGGAAGAAGTAGACTCTTAGCACACACCCATGTGCTTGCCATGTATAATCATGCACAGTATTTACAAGCAAGTGGGGTTTTCAGGTTTCAGTCTGTAATGCAAATACATTCAGCATCACTAAGGCTGGTTGCCCTTGCTGGAGTGTAGGCAGCCACCCAGGTTACACATGGTGGTGGTCTGAAAAAGAAGTTTGGACATGTGCATTTAAGAAAATCAAAAAAGTGGTTTCATAATGTGTCAGTCTGTAAAAGTGATTTTCACTTGCCCAAAAAAAAAGAGCAGTAAGTGTGCTTTCAAATTGGCAAAGAAATTTCGTTTTGGGACTAATGTGAAAACATGACTCTGTGTGCAAAGAGGAATTATAGGCAGAGATTTATTGCGTTTTTTTCTGGTGATTTCACAGTTGCATTAGTAGGAAAAAGGGGGAGCGATTTTTTGGGGGAAGAAGCAGACTCTTAGCACACACCCATGTGCTTGCCATGTATAATCATGCACAGTATTTACAAGCGAGTGGGGTTTTCAGGTTTCAGTCTGTAATGCAAATACATTCAGCATCACTAAGGCTGGTTGCCCTTGCTGGAGTGTAGGCAGCCACCCAGGTTACACATGGTGGTGGTCTGAAAAAGAAGTTTGGGCATGTGCATTTAAGAAAATCAAAAAAGTGGTTTCATAATGTGTCAGTCTGTAAAAGTGATTTTCACTTGCCAAAAAAAAAAGAGCAGTAAGTGTGCATTCAAATTGGCAAAGAAATTTCGTTTTGGGACTAATGTGAAAACATGACTCTGTGTGCAAAGAGGAATTATAGGCAGAGATTTATTGCGTTTTTTTCTGGTGATTTCACAGTTGCATTAGATGGAAAGGGGGAGCGATTTTTTGGGGGAAGAAGCAGACTCTTAGCACACACCCATCTGCTTGCCATGTATAATCATGCACAGTATTTACAAGCGAGTGGGGTTTTCAGGTTGCAGTCTGTAATGCAAAAACATTCAGCATCACTAAGGCTGGTTGCCCTTGCTGGAGTGTAGCAGTCTGGACATGGGCTTTTTAAAAAATCTGAAAAGTGGTTTCATAATGTGTCAGTCTGTAAAAGTGATTTTCACTTGCCAAAAAAAAAGAGCAGTAAGTGTGCATTCAAATTGGCAAAGAAATTTCGTTTTGTGAGTATTGTGAAAAGAAATGTAGTAATATATTTATATAAAATAAAGGAATTTTTTTTTTAGTTTTTTTCAGGTATTGCTGAAGAGCAGTGAACAAAATTTAAGATGTCTACAAAATCCAGAGTTCAAAAAACGCTAAAAAAAAAACTATATTTGAAGACAACTAGAGGATCAAAGTTAGTAGAAGATGCTGATGTTGGGAGGAAGAAAAAATCTTCTGGTAAGCAAAAAAAAGATTTTCTAAGGAATATATTCAAAAAAAGGAAAAATGTACAAAATGTCTGTACAGGAAAGAATGATTTCAAACAAAAAGGACAAGAAAAAATTGAGAATTTAGTTAATGCAAATATACCTTCTGCAACTAAAAAGTTAAACTTAAACAGAAAAACAGCGTTTAAAGAGATACGTAGAAAAATGTTTCAGAGAAGAGTTATGTCCAATTTGATAAAGGATGTGAAGAAATATAAGCAAAAGGCAAAATATTACAAGAGAAAAAAAGAAATTGAAGCCATTGCAGCAAAGGCATTAGAATTAAAAAGGAAACTATTCATATTAATTTTGAATAGGATGCGTACATTAGACAAAATGGTTAATGTACTGAAATCACATAGCAAAAGGAAAAGAGTAGTGAACAGAACAAACTTTTGTAAAGTGTTTTTAGGAAAGTGGATGCATAGTTCAAGTAGTGAACCTTTTTTTAATGAAGAGAGCTATTTTCAAAGTAATAGTTTGCTGCATGCAGTTGACACCAGAGGTCGTTCATACGAAGTAAAAAATGGTTGCATAATGGAGAAGGAGATAATGGTTCCAAGAGATGAGGTACAAGTGATGGCAGATGAGGCAATGGGGAGACGTCCTAAAGCCCCAGTGTACACTTGGAATTGTAGTAGTATTTGCACTGTGCGTCAGGAATCTATTGACAAATTTCGAGAGTTTCTAAGAGAATATAGTAAAAAAAGTATAAAACAGAAGATTAAGGTGCTTCAAAGTCTGGATCCATGCAGAGTGAGAGAGAATACTGGTTTGCAGGGTCATTCTCTGGCTTGTCTATCTAGAAAAGTGTGCAATAGTGTTTTCCATCATTTTAGGATGCTGGCTGTTCATCATACTGAAATGAGAAAGTTTGTGAGACGGTTGTATTTTGCCAAAAGTCCAGCAATAAAGTTAAATGAATTGAATAGGGCTCTGTTCCGAGGAACGGTATCAGATGTAGAGAAGGTTGTTGATGAAATTCAGTTTTGTTACTTTGGTCCTGAACAAAACAGTGCAGAGAAGGACACAGTAAATGAGGAAGAAGTGGAAGAGAATGTAGAACCCTCTGTAAGTAACACATTTAATGATCACATAACAAAATTTGCAATAGTCTCTAATGAAAGACCAAATTTTACTTGTATTTGTTGCCGCAGAACTCATTATAGAAAACAAACTAGGAATGTTGATCTCTACAGAAAGAGTGAAAATGAAGATAATTATAAGTGGGAGGATTTTGCCACATATATATTTCTAGAAAATTGTTTTGAATTGGGTGAAGATCAGCGTATTTGTAAATACTGTTACAACAAGTTAGAGGAAAATAGAATGCCGACCAGAGCTGTACATAATAATTTAGAATTGGATGCTATTCCTGCTGAACTTTCTGAATTAAATACATATGAGTCTATACTCATTCAATGTGTTCATCCGTTCCAGACCATAGTACGTATGGAGCCCAAAACTGGTAAATTACCTCCTTCAGATTTACTGAGAGGTTTAAAAGGTAGAGTGGTGTATTTGCCCTTGGATTTGAAAAAAAATATGGAAACTATTGATGCGGATACTTTGGAAACTGAACCATTAATTATTCTGGTTAATGGGGTACCTACAAAGAATAAGAAGATTTGGCAGGAGCTGGTAGATGTACGGAAAGTACAAAAAGCAAATTTGTATTTGAAAAGGAATAACAAATGGTATGAATCAATTTATATAGAAGAAGAAGAAGAAGATTTACAAGAAGACACAGAAACACCAACTGGACAAATTGAAAAAGTGGACAAGTCAAAGGAAGAAGAAATTTATGAACATTTTAGCATACATCCTCTTCATTCAAAAGAAGTTATGGGAGACAATATTGATCTCTTTCAGATGAAGAAAGCAAAAGGAACTCCCGTGAGTGTATGGGAGGAGAGCTTGGAAGCTCGATGTTTTCCCCAGCTGTTTCCTAAAGGAAAAGGAGAACGATACGATGAACGTCCAGAACAGATTCCAGCTTCTGAGTATCGGACTACAAGACTATATGCTGAAGATCCCAGATTTCGACAAAGTATTCCTTATTTGTTCCATCTTTTATTTGAAAGCGACTTGTCTGCACTGTCTTATGCAGTAAATCACATTTTAAAAAGTGGAGTACATTTACAAAATGTGTCTGCTAAGGATTTTATGGAGAAAGTGCAGCACCGAGATGATCATTTGGAAACACAACTGATCAATCTGATGGCTTGTCAGCGTGGGACAAATGAATATTAGTACTTACGCCATGGTGAACTAAAATGCATGTTACGGAATTTAGGAACACCAACATGGTTCCTTACCCTAAGCTGTGCCGAGTACGCTTGGGATGATTTACTGGATTTTCTACGAGAGGCAAATTCAAACATTAAAAACATCGAATACAAGACAGCAGGAGAACTGTGCTCATTGGATCCGGTTAATGTTTGCAGATATTTCAATCATAGATTTGAGGCTATGATGTCCTTCATCTGCAATAAAAAAAATCCACCTCTTGGAGAAGTAGTGGATTTCTTTTGGAGAAAAGAGTACCAGGCAAGAGGTGCTCCTCATATTCATATGCTGTTGTGGATCAAGGATGCCCCAAAGTTTGGAACAGATACTGATGAAGCAGTGTTATCTTACATTGAAGAATATGCAACATGTGCTATACCAAAAAGCACAGAAGAGAAAAAGTTAAAGGAGCAAGTTTTACGTTTCCAAAGTCATCGGTGTGGAAAATACTGTCGACGGAAATACAAGAGCAAAGAAAAATACTACACTAAATGTCGATTTGGATTTCCTAGACCTGTTCTTTCAAATGGAAGAGTAAACAGTTTTATGTCAGCTGTGAGACATACTATCACAAGAAAATCACCAAAGAATACCTACAACCTTAAAAGAAAAGAAGAATCAAAAAATATAAATGACTACAACCCAGTCATTTTATCCATGTGGAACGCTAACATGGATATACAGTATGTTGCTGACAATTCCATTGCTGTTGCTCGATATGTAACGTCTTACATTACGAAATCAGAAAAAACAGAATTGAAGGAAATGTGGGAAGAGATTTCTCACGAGAAGACTGTCAGTAAGAAGCTGTACAGTTTCAGTTTGAAGATGTTATTGCATCGAGAAATTGGATCCTACGAATGTTCAGATAGGTTATCTTCTGCAAGTCTCTACTCGAAGTCAAGAAGAATAATTTGGGCAAGTTTAGGCCTTGCAGCAATGAGAAATCGGGTACTGAAATCTGTAGGAGAAATTGAATATTTGGCCGAGAATGACCCAGAAAGTACAGATATTTTGAAATCAAACATGTTGGACATTTATTATCCCAAGAGAAGTCATCATCTGGAGAACATGTGTCTCTATGAAGTGTTGCAGAACTACATTTATTCACGGAAAGCTGCAGAAGACATCAACAATGGAAAATATAAAGTCGTTGGTGAAGAAGGATGTTTGGTGAAGCAAACAAAAGGAAGTTTGATAAATCACCGGAAGCTGAGTTGTGACACTACTGACAAGAAGGAATTTTACTACTTGCCTCTTTTACAGTTGTTTAAACCATGGCGTACAGAGGATGAACTACTGGGAGAATTTCAAAGCTATGAATATTCTTTTAATGCTTGCAAAGACAGCATACAATGCAGTACATTCTCAACTTATCTGCAAATGTTAAATGAAGAAATTGAACAGGAAACTACAATTGCAGCAGAAATAGCTAGAGACAGTTCTCAGGACAGCCAGAGTTCAGGAACACTCAGTCAAGATCCCCTAGGACAACCAATCGTTGAAAATGAAGCATCAATAGCCATGAATGAAGTGGAAACGGCTATGAATCAAGCTCAAGAAGAATTTATAGACTTAGAAAATTTGGAAAGACAACTGAATCAAGAGCAGCAACAAATTTATGAAGAGATCAAAAACAAAATTGATCACGGATTTCTACATGAAAAAAAAGAGTGCTCATGCACATCATTTCATCCAATCAGGATGTATGTAAGCGGACAAGCTGGAACTGGAAAAAGTTTCCTAATAAAAGTCATCAGAAGCTACCTAAAGCAAAAAACGGATTCTACTTTGTCTTGTGTGGTTACTGCTCCAACTGGGTTAGCAGCATATAACATAAAAGGAATCACTTTACATCGTTTGCTAATGTTACCAGTGGAGCATGAGAACAAAATACAATTCAACAAGCTAACTGGAGAAGCATCCTTGGAAGTTTCAAGAGTATTGAAGAAGATGCAAGTTCTCATTATTGATGAGGTGAGCATGGTATCAAACTTAATGCTTGCCTTTGTGCATTTAAGAATGCAGCAAATTTTGAAGACAGACTATGACATGTTATTTGGTGGAAAACACGTCATAGTTTTTGGAGATCTTTTGCAACTTACTCCAGTTAAAGGACAACCAGTGTTTAGTACTGTCACACATGAAGACACAAAGAAGTCATTGGGAAGCATCGGAAATACAAATATTTGGTCCTTCTTTGAGTACAAGGAACTTACTACTAATATGAGGCAAGCAAGCGATGAAGAATATGGAAGTATTCTGAAGGATATCAGAATTGGACTACTCACAGAAGTTGGCAAAAAAGCATTACAGAGTCGGCTGCTACATAATTTATTTCCAAAGGAAGAAATAGTTGCAGAGAAGATATACAAGAACATTGCAGAAAACAAAAGTGTCATCTGCTTAATGCCAACTCTACGTGAATGCTCAATATTCAATGAGGAGCTTTTGAAATTGGAAAAGGAAGAGATCAGGAAATTGGAAGCAGTGGACAAAATTGAGGATGGAAGAATTACTGTCACAGTAACAGGCAAACTGAAAAATAAATTGGACTCACTAGAGAAGAACATCTCCAAAACAGCTGGATTAGAAAAAAATCTATATGTTTGCATGAACTGTAGAGTATTTTTAAGGAGAAATTTGGATGTTGAAAAAGGTTTAGTTAATGGAGCTATGGGAAGAGTTGTGGGTTTTATTAATTATCAGAAAAAAGATGGAATTGAATGTTTAAAAATAAAATTTGATCAGATAGAAGAAGTTAAAGACATTTGTCGTTGTACAGTTCGTTTCATGCTTGTGAAAGACTTATATGTACGTAGGAAGCAGTTTCCGTTTTCTCTAGCATATGCTGTAACTATTCACAAGTCTCAAGGATTGACTGTAGATTGTGCATTTGTGAACATTGGTTCAACTGTGTTCAAAGAAGGTATGGCATATGTTGCTTTGTCACGAGTGAAAACATTATCAGGTTTATTCATGATAGACTTTGATGACTCAAAAGTTAGTGCTGATACAAACTGTGTAAAGGAGTATAATAGATTAAGAAGAAGCTATGCTCCTCATTTAGGTCAGTATCCTGTGTTAGAGAAACGTGTAATTTCTCGTAAAAGAAAAAATGACAATATCTGTAATGAAGATGTAGAGAAGAGGAAAAAAAAGAGGAGTGATGTAATTGCAAGCAAAAAGAAAAAGGAAAATGAAGAACAGGTTGTAGGGTGTCATTTTGAAAATAGCTCTGGTGTCAACTGCTACGCAAATGTAGTGCTGAATGTTGCATTTTATCTGGAAAGTTTGCAAGAGCAGATAATAGTAAATCAGGGAAAAAGATTCTGTTCAGAGCTGAGTCTCCTTTTTCTTAAGCTGAGTAAAGATAAAACTCAAATAGAAAGTGCTACTGAAATTAGAAAACTTTTAGATATATGTTCAGGACGAACACAGTTTTCTCAAAATGAACAGCAAGATGCACACGAATTTTTGATGTATTTTCTTCAGGTAGTGGAAGAAGAAGGAGTTCCCATTGACATTTTTTTTGGTCTCTCTTATAAATGGGAACATAGTTGTGATAATTGTTATAATATATGTGGTTCTAATGTTGATAATGAAAGGTTTATTTATTTGACATTGCCAGAAAGTAAAACAGTTACTTTTGCAAAATTAGTTAAAGATGCTAATCATAGCATGAAATGTGGTGAGTGTAAATCTGACATGTTTTCAACATTAATTTTAAAGGAATACGGACAGTATGTAATTTTAATGATGCAACGATGTAGAGCTGATGGTTCAAAATTGGATACTTTAATAAAGAAGTTTACAGGACAGCAATTATCAATTTCAGGAAAAACTTTTGTAACTGTTGCAATAATTTTCCATGATGGACCTACTGTTACTTCTGGACATTACACAGTTTATCTTAAATGTGAAAAAGGCTGGACACTGTGTAATGATTCCCAATTGATTTTCAAACAACGTTTGCCTTTTGATTTAGCAAATTCCTATCTAATCTTCCTGAAACCTAAATTTTAGACAGATTTGGCAAGATCTGGACAAAATAATTTTACCATTTTACTGCATTACCATTACAATTTTGTAGAAAAATGATTTTTTAAATTATCATTTGGCCTAATGGAAAGATAACCAATTGTAATGTGTACTTTTTTAATTTTTAATGAAACTTTGAAAAACCAATAATTTAGAGATAATCGGTAACATCTGCACAATTTAAATTTTGGAATGTTATTGGACTGCCATTGGAATTTTTTTCAAAAATGATTTAAAAAATTACTATTTGGCCATGCGGAAAAGTAACCAATTCTATTGTGGACTTAATAAATTATTCCAAAAATTTTCGTGAACCAAAATGTAACAGAGAATCAGTGAGATCTGGACAAATTAAACTTTAGAATTTTATTTGATTACTGTTGGAAATTTATTCCAAACAAAATTTTAAAATTACTATTTGCCCTAAAGGAAATGGAATCAGATGTATTGTGGAGTTATTTGAGATATAATATTGTGATTATACTTCTGAAACAAACATATCAGACGGTATTTTAAAGAAATAACTATTGGTATTAGATGATATTTTTTTAGAATATTATG
The DNA here is from genome assembly GCF_964204655.1 of Triturus cristatus. Lineage (NCBI taxonomy): Eukaryota > Metazoa > Chordata > Amphibia > Caudata > Salamandridae > Triturus > Triturus cristatus. The sequence goes on along the minus strand of NC_140581.1, from coordinate 1,113,264,220 downwards.
CATTTCTATAATGTTAAGTTTAAGTAAAAAGAGATTCTGGGCTTTTTTATTACAATCTTTGTGATTGTTATTTTTTTTTGCCCGCTGTAAAATGATGAATGCAATTGCTTTCACAATTTATAGTGAAATGCAATATATTCTGAAAACAGCAAAAATAAGGCAAAAATATTTTTTGGAAAAAAATGTAAATATGTGTACTGTATTATAAAATGTTTTAAAAATATTAATACTTTTTTCTTTTTTTTCAGATTCATATAGAAATTTTTTGAAAACTAGAACCATTTTTAAAGCTATTTTGAAAAAAACAAATGAATAAATATTTTTTTGAGTGAGTATGGTAAGTCAATAATAATAATTGTAGTCTCTCAAGGACCTTGTAATGTGATAATTGATTTTTAGTGTTTTTTTTTTTAAAATAAAAAAAAAGTACGCGCACCGTACGCGTACGGTAAAAAAAAAAAAAAAAAAAGTTTTTAAAAACATATATAAAAAATAGATGAAAGGTAAGGTTGGCTCTTAAAAGAGCCGTTGTGTTCATGCAGGGACAGAGGAAAGAAAGATTGGGAATATTAGACGGTACGACAAGTGTGCTGATCTATTTTACTGTTCACTAGGGAAACACTGGTCTCCCTATAAGTAATTAGATCGTGACAAGTGGCGCACCGTACTTCAACCCTCGCAAACCGAGGGTTAATTTCCAGAGGGCCAGCAAAAGGAGATGCTCCCCCCACAGATGAAGGGCTCACCTGACCTGCAGAAGAAGGAGTCAGCTCTGCAGATGATGGTCCAGGCTGAGCTGCTGTGGATGTACTTGCTTGTCTTTCTGAAGAGTTACCTCCAAAAAGATGACCATGTGTCCTTTTGTGTACATCCTTGAGGTGTCTCTTCATGGTGTGATTCCCAAAGGAATACTTCCTGTCAGGATTACCTCTAGAAAGTACACGCTGACACAGCCTGCAAGTTACTAAGGGTGCATTCACCTTTTGCTGGCCTTCAGGAAAAGTAAAATAATCCCATACATAAGAGGGCTTTTGTTTCCTCGATCTCTGCCTCAAGACAGTGCTGCTAGTGCTAGCCTCACTCTCAGAAGAGCTCTGCTGTTCTGCCATCGTATCCCAAAGACAAACCAGCTCCTTCTCCTAAGGGATCACAAGCAGAAATGAGGGGAATGGGTGTGGTGTAGGAGAGTTCTAGAACTGAAAGTAGTTTCAACCAATCAAAAGTTGTGTTTCATGATCACATGACCTACCGTACGCTTACGGTGCGCTTACGGTACGCTTACGGCAAAAGTGCGCATGCGCGTAAAAAAGACACGCGCTTGCGCGCATGCGCATAACAGACACTACCCGACACTTCCGCGTAACGTGCGCGTGTAGCGCACACGCGTACGCGTCCCACGCGGAGTACGCGCGGCTACACAAATTGCGTAACTATACGCAAGCAGCGTGGATAAATTACGGACGTAGCGTAAACCGTACGCTTACCGTGAGCTTACGGTACGCGTACTAAAAAAATAATAAAAAAAATAGAAAAAAAGTACTGCAAATAAATTTTACATGTTTATTTTAAAAAAAATATTAAAAAAAAACATATTAAAGAATTTTAAAAATGTAACCATAGTCTTTATAAAAGGTAAGAAAAATAAAATAAAAATATGTTAAAAAAAATAGAAGAAAAAAAAAACAATTAGCATTTAAAAAACCTTGCAAATTCACTGAAAAAACCATGGGTTTCACACACGTTATAGTTAGGACTTAGCATTTAAAAAACCATAGAAATTCAGTGAAAAAAACCATAGGTTTCACACACGTTATAGTTAGGAATTAGCATTTAAAAAACCTTAGAAATTCAGTGAAAAAACCATAGGTTTCACACATGTTATAGTTAGCTGGACATTTTACTCGTAAAAAACCAATGAAATTCCCCCGTTATAGTTAGTTCAGCTAACTATAACTCGCGCGCCCGCAATGCACTGCTGATGACGTCACATATTACATCACTCATGACATGGTCAGTGACATCACTCATGACATCACTGATGACATCTCAAATGACATCACTGATGACCTCACTGATGACATCATCCTTGTGATAGAGTGGCAGACCTCCTCTTCCCCTAATAAAACCTTTGATACACACAATCAAAAATAGAGACTAAAATTTACAAAACAATGGACATACCAATAACAGTTACAACAACCTCTTCAGTAATTCTAAGATCCACATACACATCCACTCATTCACCAACAGTCCAATACAGTCACTCATACATGTACTCACTTATCATATGTACTCATACACCTATACATCCTATTACACAACGCCACTCATCCATAGAGCTACTCACACACATAGTCACTCATGCCAATAAAGAATCAAACATCCATTTACTTGCATATACAGTTAAACACACACCACCACACTTACTTCTACGGAAACTTACACATACTTAGTCTTTTTAACAATCACTTATAGAAACACATACTTATTCATACAGGAACTCTTTCAATCTCTCACTCTCACATATACTCACATATATAAACCAATAGTCACATATACTAGTTTTAAACATATGTAGTTACTCATAAAGACACTATTGAGACAGTCATTCACTCACTAACACACCCATGCACACACTCATCCACCCATGCAGTCCTGCACACATGCTCTATTCAACACATACAAACAGTGAGTCACTCATTCATGCACCTATGCACTACGTCATACCCCCCACCGAACCATGCAGACACTCATACTGATACTCAAAAAACCAACTAATAACCTATATAGACACCCATGTAGCTACTCTCCAACCCATGCAGCCACTTATACACAAAGTGAGAGACTGATACAGATATCTATATATTTAAACATTACTCACTAAGCCATGTATTCACTATGATACACTTAATCAGTCAGTTACACAATCAATTTTTCAAAAATAAATCATCCATTTAGACAGTAATATACCCATTTATTCTTCCATCGACCTTGAGATATACATATATAAAACATATTTAATTTTCAGAAAAATACACATTCACTGGATGATGTCATCAGTGAGGTCATCAGTGATGTCATTTGAGATGTCATCAGTGATGTCATGAGTGATGTCACTGACCATGTCATGAGTGATGTAATATGTGACGTCATCAGCAGTGCATTGCGGGCGCGCGAGTTATAGTTAGCTGAACTAACTATAACGGGGGAATTTCATTGGTTTTTTACGAGTAAAATGTCCAGCTAACTATAACATGTGTGAAACCTATGGTTTTTTCACTGAATTTCTAAGGTTTTTTAAATGCTAATTCCTAACTATAACGTGTGTGAAACCTATGGTTTTTTCACTGAATATATATATATGTATATATACACGCACATATGTGTATTTGTTATGCTACATGGAGTTTCCATGGTGCAACATCTGCCAGCGCCCAGGACCTGATTCCTACACTAATGACAATTAATAGAACTGGACACTATAACTTCCTTTGTATTGCGATGATTACGACTAGTATCATTTACGGTGTACAACGGCGCGGGTCTAGGAAACAACTGTTGTTAGAGGATGGTCGGTGGGAGCTCGTTTAGAGGCAGTGATGTTATAAAATAAGATTGAAGGCTTGATGCATCTCAGCACCGCTTCTTTCTAAGACCAAGACGCCCTTGGCCGTGAGCGCTGAAAGCAGTCTGGGGCACCAGAGGAGGGTTGAAGGTGAAACGTTCCTTGTATAACTGGTGCTCATGTAAAGCGCTCCAATATCTTCGGATCGATCTCGCACTATATACATCTGCATGTCGGGCATTTTCAGGCGCATGTCTCCTTGTTTCAACCCGACTACAGTCCACACTCTGCCACAGCCTCCCCACACAACACACTTTCAGAACAGGAAAACGTACACTTAGCCAGGGGTGGCTGTGGGACAGTGGATGGGTAGAGATCTGTGAGACAGTTATGTTATTTCTAGCAACCATCAGTAGCAAATTCCCTTTCTGGCCTCTGTCCCTTGGGGATTCTCTTGACTTGTGTAAATGTTCATGACGTCAGTGAACGCGTGGTCCACCATGTATAAAACTTCAATTGAAATTCAAGAGTACATTTTGAAAAGGGTCGCGGCGAAACGTGTCCTGCATAATGTTTATTGCAATGCCTGCAAGATACTCAATTTACACGCCCTTTAGAGGTGTAATTAGATTTAAAGTGTTCTGTCATATGACCTGACGGAGGATGAGTTTATGATAGGGTTTCTTCGAGATTTATTTTAATTTAAGCCAATAAAATGCTTCACGGCCTCGAATGTTTGACTTTTTAGCCCGCACTAGCACACGTTTACCCTTTCTATGGACAGAGCTTTAAGTCAGATGAAAAAACTTGGGGGTATCTCATAGGGCGTGGCCTCTATAATTAAGGGTGTAGCTTAAAACACAAGCTAAAAAATCTGTTGCCCAACTGTTATTTTGCTGCTTCTGTCCATTCATCCGGATATATAACACAATAAGTAATATTGCACCTACAACAAGCCAGAACTATTGGCTTTGTCAATGGGTGTAAGTTGCATAATATAAATAAGCAACAACTATCACTTCATTGTATAGAATACTGAAAATGCTACTTGCATTTGTGGAAGAGGTTGTGGTGTAAGGCTTGAGCAGCTGAGTTTCGAGCTGAGAAAAGGTTCGAGCCTGACATCCTGTGGTTAAAAAATGAATATGTTCTTGTGTAATATAACTGGTGCTCATGTAAAGCGCTCCAAGATTGCGTTATATAAAACTCAAACATGAGTCTCCTTGAAGTTACATCAAAGGCAGTGACGGGTTGTACTAATGCAGAGTTAAGGGAGCTGCGTTACAGAGAGGTGTTCGAGGCCATGCTCCTTTTTATACCTCTCTGCAATGCAGCTCTGTGGCGTTTACTGGAGGTACCTCGTGGAATAGTTTGACCCCAGGGACCCTCAGGATTCAAGGGGACTTAATCGCCCAACAGTGGTGAAGGGCGGGGGCGGGGCCTGAGGTGAAATGTGTGCAAATACGCCTTGTGTCGTGTTTTAAGTTGGGGAAGTAATTCCCTTTCAATCCTGAGGGCCCCTGGGGGCAATCTAGCCCACCAGGTGCTTCCAGTAAGTGCCACTACTGTGCGTTGCACAGAGGTGTCCAGGCCATGCCCCTTTTTACACCTCTCTGCAACGTAGCTCTGTGGTGCTTACTGGAGGTACCTGGTAGGCTAGTTGGCCCCCACGGGCCCTCAGGATTGAAGGGGACTTTATCCCTCATCTTAAAACGCGCCACGGGGCATGTTAACACAGTGGTGAAGGGAGGGGGTGGGGCCTGAGGTGCCATGCCAATGCATAGTGTTCCCAAGTGTATGTAGGTGTTTTCACTGTATTCTGAGTGTCTTTTAGCATAGCACTGGCTCTAGGTCTGGTTAGTCAGAGTCAGTTACCACCAGTCCCCGTCTGAAAAAGTTTTGGGCACAGGATGATTTTGCAACAATGCCTCTTTCTGCTCCTCTGTTGGTTCTTCCTGCACTTTTCTTCATCTTTGTGGACCTCTGTTGCCTCTTTCTGCATTTCTTTTGCTTATTTCAGTGTGTTTTTTCTTCTTTCTTCACATGTCCTACCTCTGTAGGCATAGTTAGAAACTAGAATTTGACAAACCTTTGAAATTCACTGAAAAAACCATAGGTTTCAGGCACGTTATAGTTAGAAATTAGCATTTAAAAAACCTTATTGGTGTTGGAGTGTCTATGGTTTTGAGAATGGTAGTCTGTAATTTACAGTGGGTGTATCAAAAGTTATATTAGGGTGTGAGAAGATGCATGAAATGTTACTGGATGATGCCATCAGTGATGTCATCAGTGATGTCACTGACCATGTCATGAGTGATGTAATATGTGACGTCATCAGTAGTGCATTGCGGGGGCACGAGTTAGAGTTAGCTGAACTAACTATAACAGGGGAATTTCACAGGTTTTGTACGAGTGAAATGTCTAACTAACTGTTACAATCTGTACTTGTTTTCCTCTTTTTCCTCCCCCCCCTCCTTTCCCTCGACAGTGGGTCAGCCCAACCTTAGAATGTTGGGGCTGAAGCTCCAGTTAGAATGTTGGCGATTCCGACAGTGAGAGGCTGAAGGATCTGTTGATTAAACGTCAGTTCTTACATCTGTGCGTTTTTGCAGTTCTTATTTACAACATTATTTGGTGACGAATGACTTACCGTGCTGGGGACGGTCCGGATCCTTCCCCCAGTGCCTTCTGCCTCTCATCTGACTTTCCTGGCGCTGTGTCTTTGTGTTCGATTTGTGATGTAGCCATTCCTGATGAGGACTTTCACCTACTCCCGCAACGCTCCCAATTCATAATCCCTGGATGCTGATCGACGCTGGTTTTGTTTGGGACGCCCGCCCTGTGCTTTGTCCGATTGTGAAGGAGACTCCGTGCCGGTGAGTCTGTGACTGCTTAGTTGGTTGGCTGGTTGCGGTCTGCAAGTGCTCTACTCTGCTCCCGGTGACAACATATCGTGCTGGTGTTGGCCGTTTATCCTGGGATGTCGGTGGCCGTGTGAGTTGCGCAGAGGTTTGCTGCTTTGAAGTGGGGTCCTCAAGGATCAAGTAAGCGTGTGCTACTCTTCGTATACTTTTTCCTGCTGGGTTGCATCCCGTCAGCGCTCTACGACGTTCGTTTCTCCTCACGAGTGTGTGTGCTGCTCTTCGTGGGATTTCTGCCTGCTGGTTTGCATCCTGTCAGAGTTCTACGGCGTTGTTTCCTCTCACTAATGTGTTCCCGCCCCTCCTCTGACTGAACTCCTCCGAGGCCGCTCTGTATCGAGACACTGTTCTCCGGTTCCCCTGGAACTGCTCCACCTGCTGGGGACTAATATATGGCACCTTAATCTTGTTCTCTTCAGTTTTCCAGCCTGTTTCGTAATTTCGCTGACAGGCTCAGCTCATTAAAGTTCAGTGCCTATATGTTCTACACCCTTCTGGTTCAGTTTCAAGCACAGTGGGTTACATTACAGTGGGTATTGTGCTACTTTTGCCATTTATCCCTCAGTGATTCCTCATATTTGGTTGCTTCTCGTTTCTTCATTTTGCTCTCCTTATCTAATTTTTTCTGTTCTCTTGTCTATTTCTCCTTTTCCATTTTCTTCAACATGTCCGCATTTGCAATGTCCCAACCCCCGCCCTTTCTTGATGACAGTGGGGATCCTGTTATTCCTTGGAAAAAATGGGTAAACCTGTTTGAATCCTACCTCATTGCCATCGGGGGGGATAGGTTTTCTGCAGTGCGTAAACAACATGTCCTACTGCATAATCTGGGGAAGCAAGGGAGGGATATTTTTGATGACCTGCCTGATTCTATTGTTGAAAATGCTAATGTGGGGGCTGAGGGCGAGGGGGATGTCCAACATGATGTGTATCAGTTAACGTTATTGAAACTGGAAGCTCAATTTGGTGACAAAATTAATATTGTGTTAGAACGCCACACATTTTTTTTGCGCATTCAAGGAAAAAATGAAAAAGTGATAAATTACATTGCCGTTCTGAGAGGTTTAGCCTCTACATGTGAGTTTGGTATGTTAACTGAGTCACTAATCAGAGATCAGCTAGTAAGGGGTAGCTGTAACAAGAAGATCCAGGAAAGGCTCCTTGCAGAAGCCCCTGATTTAAAACATGCTATTGATATTGCTAAGAGCATAGAGCATACTGCGTATTGTATGAATGAAATGAAGGAAGCCGTGGAGGGAAAACAAACTGTGGACAACAGTGTACACAAGATCTCCACTAAAGACCACAAATACAAACCTTCACTTTCCAGTCCGGAAGTACTTACTGCATCAGGGAACAAACCTAAATGTTACAGGTGCGGAAACCCTAATCATCTAGCCAACAGTGTAAGCTGTCCTGCAAGGGGTGTTGTATGCAGCAAATGTAAGAAAAGGGGACATTTCTCTAAAGTATGCCATAATGCAAAAAACAGCGTCACCCACATGATAGGTGGTGATCTGGATCCACAACTCCCTAGTGAGGATATAGTATTCCAAGTATCAAACTTTAATGATTGCAACAGCAATACTTACCCCATGTGTGATATATTTTTGGACAATGTTAAGTATGAGGTCTACGCGGATTCCTGTTCCCCATATACACTCGTGAATGAAGCTACGTTTCTTGCCAATTCAGGGACAAGGGTGTATAATCTCTTACCTCCAGACGTTAAACCAGGGGGTTATAATCAAGATCCTATACCACTGGTTGGAATGCTACTCATGAACATTAACTTTAAGGATAGATCGACCGTGGGAAAAGTCTACATCACAAGGAATGGTTCCAACCTACTAGGGTGGAAACACCAAAAGGATTTGGGAATCAAACTAGACCCCAACGCACCGGAGCCGGTATACCTGATCGACAGGGCCAGTATTGGGATGGAGATCTGCAATCGTTTCCCAGAGGTATTTACAGACAAACTCGGACTCCTAAAAGGCTTCCTTCACAAAATCAAACTTAAAGCCAATGCCAGACCTATCATCCACAAACCAAGGTCTATTCCACTATTGACGAGGGAACCGCTCAAGAAGGAGCTGGACAGATTGGAAGAGTGCAAGATCATAGAGAGGATTGAGAGCTCTGAGTGGTTGGCACCCATAGTCGTAGCAGCCAAAGGTGGAAACAAGGGGATCCGTCTATGTGTTGACCTTAGGGATTTGAACTCTAACATTTGGGTGGACCGACACCCCCTCCCCAACATTAATGAAATGCTGTCTGCCATCCACGGTGCTAAAGTTTTCACTGTTCTAGACCTATCCTCGGCTTACCACCAAGTCGCTCTCCACCCGGATTCCAAGCCCCTCACGTCTTTTATAACCCCGCTTGGAGCTTATCAGTTTTCAAGATTACCTTTCGGCCTGGCATCTGCAGCGGCTGTGTTTCAACGCGTCATGTAACATATACTGCAAGGTCTAGGAAAGGTTCTCTGTTTCCAGGATGGCATCCTGGTTCACGGTTCATCAGCTGAAGAACACAATAAGACTCTGGAAGCAGTGTTGACCAGACTTAGTAAAGCAGGTTTCACCACTCAGAAAGACAAATGTAAAATCGGGGTGGAATCTGTTGTCTATCTCGGTCACACCATATCAAGTGAGGGGATCAAACCCAAATCCAGTCTGGTGGACTCCGTTAAACTAGCCCCTGCACCCACCAACAAGGATGAACTCAAATCGTTCCTGGGGCTGACGGAATACATGTCCAAATTCGTCAAAAACTTTGCGGATCAGGTGTGTCCCCTCAGAGAGTTGCTAAAGAAGGGGTCGGAATTTGCTTGGAAGCAAGAGCACCAGTCAGCTTTCCAACTCATCAAGGAGGCCATTGTTGATGCACCTATCTTGAGCGCTTTCGATCCAAATGCAAAAACCATCCTTACTACTGACGCCAGCGCAAAGGGCTTGGGAGCCTCACTTATGCAGAAGATGAAGGGTCAAGAAACAGTGATTGCCTTCGCTTCGAGAACTTTGAAAGATGCCGAGCTGAACTACTCGACGATAGAAAAAGAAGCTTTGGCGTGCTACTGGGCAATAAACCACTTTAAATATTTCTTGTGGGGCATCCCGTTTGTGCTGAGAACGGACCACAAACCATTAATACCGTTATTCTCCACTAAACGCCTGGAAAATACCACACCACGTATTTCTAAATGGGTGCTGAGTCTGCAAGTGTTCAACTACACCATGATTCATGTCCCAGGAAGTGAGAATTTGGTAGCGGACTGTCTTTCCAGACTACCAATGACGGATGAGAACCCGATGCACAACCCACCGGAGGAGACGATTCTTTTGGTTGAAATTCCGGCCATCAATCGTGAGGAGTGGGAGAAATCCATAAGTGATGATGGTGATTTAGCGACATTAAGGAATGTGATTCGCAGTGGTTGGCCTGTTAACAAGCAGGAGGTGCCAGAGTCTATTCGGCATTTTTGGCCCGTGCAAGACGAATTATCCATCGTTGAGACCCAAATTTGTAGAGGAAGTAAGATCATTCCTCCGAAAAACATGTACGAAAGGATAATACAGATTGCCCATGAGGGCCACCCGGGGAGGAACATGACGAAAAGCAAAATCAGGCAACACTATTGGTTCCCCGGGATGGATTCGCGTGTCGAGGAACAAGTAAAGAATTGTGCAGCCTGCGGCTCCTGCGACAAAACCAAAGTTGTCCGTAAGTCACCGCTATTCCCGGTGGAGGTCCCCACCGTACCTTGGGAGAAGCTGGGATTGGACATAATTGGTCCCCTAAACCTACTAAACCAATCTAATAGATTCATGTTTGTTCTTATAGACTACCACTCCCATTGGATTGTAACAAGAATGGTTTCTTCAATCACCACCGCGTCGCTATTGAACTTCTTGAGAGACACCTTTTCTAAGGAAGGTATTCCAGGTGTCATAATAACGGACAATGGCGTTCAATTCGCTTCAGAGGAAATGAAGCAGTTTATGTCCACGCTGTCCATCACACATCTCAAATCCCCACTGTATTGTCCCAAAGCCAATGGTCTGGTGGAAAGGGCGAACAGGATGATAAAGGACACCATCCAGCTCGCATTGAACTCCCAGGTTCCGGTGGAAGAAGCCATAAGGAAAATGCTGTGGTCATATCATACATCGCCCAATGCTGTCTCTGGGGTGTCACCATTTGTTTCTCTCAAAGGCAGGAACCCGGGTTCCAAACTTACTCCTAACTGGCTAAATGGAGGAACTCCCGTGTGGGTGGACAGAGATGCTGTGTCGGAGAGAACTAAGAAACATCAACAAGAGTACAAGCTCAGGTACGACAGTCGTTGGGGAGCTTCAGGAAAAGAGTGGAGAGAAGGCCAGTGGGTGGTTGTTAAGAGGCCGTCCCTGTCCAAATCCAAGATATCCTCATTTTCCAACCCACTAAGGATAACTAGAGTCAACAACAATTCAGTAGTGCTGGAAGATGGTGGCATGTGGAGTATGGACAACATAGCTAGCTGTCCTAGCACTACTGGTTCCAAACCTAATTATGAGAGTGATCGAAGTCTCGAAACACCCAGTGGTGGTGAACTCAAGGTGGCTAGAGTACGTAAACCCCCAAGTTGGCAATCCGACTACAAAATGGGATCCTGATCTCGCCATCCTGCCTCACACCCCCTTTTCTCTTGTTTAAGAGCTTTCCTAGCCTTGGGAAGTGTGGGGGTTAAGTGGGGCACTTCTCCATCCAACCGCAGTTTTAGAGTATAGTGTATTCATTTGTATTCTTTGTCTGCAGAAAAATGTAATGTATGGTATACTCCATCTGCCCGTAGACCTTGGGTAACGCTATCTGTGGAGCTATCTGTTTTATATATTTTCTCTGCTCCGCAGGGAGATGTGTTACAATCTGTACTTGTTTTCCTCTTTTTCCTCCCCCCCTCCTTTCTCTCGACAGTGGGTCAGCCCAACCTTAGAATGTTGGGGCTGAAGCTCCAGTTAGAATGTTGGCAATTCCGACAGTGAGAGGCTGAAGGATCTGTTGATTAAACGTCAGTTCTTACATCTGTGCGTTTTTGCAGTTCTTATTTACAACATTATCTATAACGCCCCTGAAACCTATGGTTTTTTCAGTGAATTTCTAAGGTTTTTTAAATGCTAATTTCTAACTATAACATCCCTAAAACCTATGGTTTTTTCAGTGAAAAGAAAAATATATATATATAAATTCACTGAAAAAATCATAGGTTTCATGCACGTTATAGTTAGGAATTGGCATTTAAAAAACCTTTGAAATTCACTGAAAAAACCAAAGGTTTCAGGGGCGTTATAGTTAGGAATTGGCATTTAAAAAACCTTAGAAATTCACTGAAAAAACCATAGGTTTCAGGGGTGTTATAGTTAGCTGGGCATTTCCCTCGTACAAAACCCTAGAAATTCCCCTGTTATAGTTAGTTCATCTCAAATGACATCACTGATGACATCATCCATGTGATAAATTACGGCTTCTTCTCACACCCTAGTATAACCTTTGATACACCGACTCAAAATTTCAGATGGCCATTTTGAAAACTATAGGTACTCCAATACGAATAACTACATACCCACTCATTAACTCCTAGGTCTACATACACCTCCACTCACTCACCTGTACAGTCACTCATTCTTACAGTCACTCCGTACAAGACTATCATATGCATTTATACACCTACATAGACACTCACACACCACCAATCATCTGTAGAGGTACTCTCACACCTAGTCAGTCATGCAAATAATTAATCACACTCCCATTTACTCACCTCCGCAGTTATACACACTCAAGTTCACTTACTCATAAAAATAGTACCACATTCTTACTCTCTTATACAATCATTGATACAAGCACACACTCATCCATACAGCCACTCTCACAATCACACACTCTCACATATACCCACTTATATACTCTTACACGCATATATACTGCCTTTCACATATGTAAGTGCAGAACTATGAGGAAGTGCTGCAGCATTACACAGTAACCTCTTTAACTACAGTGTGCTGTAGTACTTCTGAAGCACAGGGATGCATCATATGTACATAAATATGTTGCAAATCTATGCTTCACTCTGCACGGCTGCTTAAACTGCAGCCATGTGGTGACACAGGCACCCTTGCACCATAGTGCAAGGATATCTGTGTCATGTGCTGTTCGTTTTTCTGCAGGAAGACACACCTTCCTGCACAAAAACAATGAGAAAATGCATTTTTCTCCTTCAATGTATGCTGAACATTTCAGCATGCATTGAAGATATAAAAATGTGGAGAAATGAAAACAATTCTCCTTGTTGTGCCTTCCTACACCAATTTTAGAATGGTGCAGCATTCACACACATATCGAGATTTATGATTTATGATAAATCTAGACATGTGTCTTGTTCTATGAGTATTAAGTGCAATCATGCACAACAACACTTATAGAACACCCTTTCAACACAAAGTGGTGTGCATGATAAGGTTATATTTACATGGAGTATAAAAAGTGCACAGAGTGCCTTTTCCTCTCTTTGTAAATATAAAAGAGTATCTTGCACAATAACTATGTTACAAAAAGTGACATATTTCCGTTTTTAAATTTCCTTGCGAATGATAGAAGGTAAGCACAGAGTTTTGTCTGCAAATATGTTCAAAGAAGAATGATTGAAATGATTGCGGTCCTTCAACAGCTGAAAAGGTGAAATATTATGAGCCCCTCAAATCTCTTTTTTTGCAGGTCACATGATATCTGATTATGGTCAGATTTCAGAACTACATAAACAGAGTGTTTTTATAAACGTGTTTCAACTTTGTAGCTTCTTGCAGGCCTCTTCATTCTGCATATTGAGATTTAGTTAAACTTATGTTCACAGTAATAGGAATAACAAATGGTATACATTTTTTTCTGTTTTTCATTCAAATATAAATTCATATAAATTGCTTATTTTAAAATTTGGATCTGTGAAAGAAAAGGAAAAAAAAAATTATAACATGTAATAATACATTTTATAGAACACAGCATAATTTCCACAAAGTAATTTTCTTGCCTTTTTTGCTGTTCTCAGAATATATTAAATTTCACTAAAAATAGTGATTTCAATCGTACTCATCACTAAACAGCGGTAAAAAAAACACAATCTCAAAGATTGTTAATAAAAAACCAACATGCCATTCTCAAAATACAAATCACAGAAATATAAAATGCACACAGCTAACACATTTTTTTAACTTTAACTTACAAAAACTGTAAATGATGTCGCTATAAAATATTCACCAAATCTAAAGTTGAATTTTTGGAGGATGCACCACGCCCACAACGTTTTCCTTCAGTGATGTGGAAATGTTCTACTTTTCTCGAGGGGCAAACAAAGACCAATACCACCTTTCTCATGCACAAGATTTTCAAAAGAGTTCTGTTATGAGGGGATCCTAACAAAAAATACTCATGCGGCACAGCAAGTATGATGAAACACCTAAGGACCCTTCATCCAAACAATCTTGCACGAGAAGAGTGCAAACAGATGAGAAACCCTCCTGTTCTGTATCTGTAAAAAAGAATCAAAAATAAATGTATATTATTAACTTTCAAAATTATACTATTCCATTACTGTACAAACATTTTATATAAATACTGACTAAGAAATTATGTCCCTGAACCACAAGTGTGACGATGGTTAAAACACTACATGCTTAGTGCATACTACTTTGAAGCAGTTTATGCCCTAAAGCCTACCTCACTAAAACTCTACATGCTAACTGACTAAATGATTACAGTACTATAAGGAGACACACTGGGTGAGTGACAGGGTGTTTGCTAGAAGAGTATGAATACTAACTAGGGAATTGAAGGTGTGAAACACAACTGTGTAGGTGATTAGAGGACTGCATCCATACTGCATAGGCATTTAAAGCAGTCCATGTGCTAAGGCCTGGCTCACTGCATCACTACTTGGGTACTAACTGAATGATTAGAGTACAGCAAGAAGAGTGCCTAGGTGAATTTATAAGTGCTAGGCTTTTCGCACAGGGAATGGATTAGTACTTGGTACTGAATGGGTCACTAGAGGAGTGCAAAGGCAGTGACAAGATGTTTGCTGGACTGTATGGATACTGACTAGGAAATTGAAAGTGTGAAAAACAAGTGTCTAGGTGGTTAGAAGACTGCATGCATAGTGGATAGGGGTTTGAAGCAGTCCATGTGCTAAGGACTGGCTCAGTGCATGAATACTTAGCCACTGACTGAATGATTAGAGTACTGCAAAGATAGTATCTTGGTGAATTTATAAGTGTTTGGGTTTTGGCACAGTGAATGGATTAGTACATGGTGTTGAATAGGTCACTAGAGGACTGCAAAGGGAGTGACAGGGTGTTTCCTGGAAGTGTATGGATACTGACTAGGGAATTGAAGGTGTGAAAGACAATTGTGTAGGTGGTTAGAGGACTGCATGCATAGTGGATAGGGGTTTGAAGCAGTCCATATGCTAAGGCCTGGGTCACTGGATGAGTACTTGGGTACTGACTGAATGATTAGAGTACTGCAAGGAGAGTGCCTGGGTGAATTTATTAGGGTTTGGCGCAGTGAATGGATTAGTACATGATGCTTAATAAGGTCACTAGAGGAGTGCAAGGGGAGTGACAGGGTGTTTGCTGGAAGTGTATGGAGACTGACTGGGGAATTGAAGGTGTGAAACACAAGTGTGTAGGTGGTTAGAGGACTGCATGCATAGTGGATAGGGGTTTGAAGAAGTCCATGTGCTAAGGCCTGGCTCAGTGCATGAATACTTAGGCAGTGACTGAATCATTAGAGTACTGGAAAGAGAGTGTCTTGGTGAATTTATAAGTGTTTGGGTTTTGGCACAGTGAATGGATTAGTACATGGCGTTGAATGGGTCACTAGAGGACTGCAAAGGGAGTGACAGGGTGTTTCCTGGAAGTGTATGGATACTGACTAGGGAATTGAAGGTGTAAAAGACAAGTGTAGAGTATGTTAGAACACTACATGCATACTGCATAGACATTTGAAGCAATCTATTTGGTACTTAGAAACTGACTAAATAGTCAGACTACTTCTAGGACAGTGCTTAGGTAAAACTTTTACATTTTCGGTTCTGCCACAGTGAACAGAATAGTACATGGTACTGCACCTTAGTGTCAAACCCTGACTCATTTTATCAATGCATAAGCAAAGACTAGCTTCTAATGCTACTAAACCTTGACAACATGACAGGTTTTAAAAGAGTTATCTGCTAAAAAATACACGCTGTTACCAAATGTTTCTCTCACAGTGGTTCCCAAATGCACACAGACTCACAGTGTGATTCTAGACAACAACCACTATACCTAGGAGTTTACCAAAAATCATTCACTACTGTGGAAGTGGTAAGGGAACTGCACACAATCTTCATATTTCAGGACTGCACTTTTGTGTCAAAGCCTAACTCACTTAATCAAAGCATAAGCAAAGACTGGCTTCTAATGCTACTAAAACTTGACAACATGACCGGTTTTAAAACAGTTATCTCTCAGCAAATACACGATGTTACCTACTGCTTCTCTCACAATGCTTACCCAAATGCACACAGACTCACAGTGTGATTGTAGACAATCAACACTATCCTAGGAGTTTACCAAAACTCATTCACTAGTCTGGAAGAGTTAATGGAACTGAACACAATCTACATATTTAAGTACAGCACATCAGTGTCAAAGCATGACTCATTTAATCAACGCATAAGCAAAGACTGGATTCTAATGCTACTAAAACTTCACAACATGACAGGTTTTAAAAAAGTTATCTGTCAGCAAATACGCGATGTTACCAAATGCTTCTCTCACATTGGTTCCCAAATGCACACAGACTCACAGTGTGATTCTAGACAACAACTACTATCCCTAGAAGTTTACCAAAACTCATTCACTACAGTGGAAGTGGTAAGGGAACTGCACACAATCTACATATTTCAGGACTGCACTTTTCTGTCAAAGCCTGACTCATTTAATCAAATCATAAGCCATAACTGTCTTCTAATGCTACTAAAACTTCACAACATGACAGGTTAAAACAGTTATCTGTCAGCAAATACACGATGTTACCAATTGCTTCTCTCATAGTGGTTCCCAAACACACACAGACTCACTGTGTGATTCTAGACAAGCAACACTATCCCTTGCACTATACCAAAACACATTTCTTCATCTAGAAGTAGTACTACATTTTAGTATAGAAACATAACATAACTCATTTCACAAATTCATAAACAATGACTGGTTTCTAATTCTATCAAAATATAAACACAGCACAGTTATCTGTCTGCAAACACATGAAAAACACAAATGCTTATCACAGAATGGTTTCTACATGCACACACACTGTCAATAAGATTGTAGAGAAAAAAAGTACTCCCTACACTTTAGCAGGAGAAATACATTAATTAGTCTGATTAAAATCAAAATAGTCTACATACATCCCCTCACAATTAAATAACTCATCTTTCAAGTTCTTTTGTAGATTAAGAAGTATATCAGTCAGTCACCATATTTTCTTTTACATAATCTCTGCACTGTGCACCTCTCAGCAAAAACAAAGAATGGAAAAGTTTCCCTTTCATTTTCCACACATATACATGTACACATCAAATCACAATCCTTCACACATAAACTCAAAAGCAAACACACATTTCTATTGGTTAAACATTTCAACCCTTTCCAACTGAAAGACATTTCAACCCTTCCCCCAATCTGCCTTCTGCCTGTTACCATAGAAACAGGTCATAGAACACTGCACTAAGCACACAGGTCAGAAGTTCAGCACACAATGTTCCTACACAAGAGAGGAAGTGTGCTTCACTTTTCAACATATCAGCTAATCATATATAATGTTCTTTAACCAATAAGAATCATACCTTTAAAAAACAGAAATATACGCCCTACCTTTCAGTGTACAAAGTTGTCATACAACCAATCATTTCTTGTCTTTTTTAAAAAAAATTCCGTGGATCCGCGTACCCAACGCGATAGGATGCGCTCACTGTGCGCACATTTCGCCATTTTTTATAAAAAAGGGGGCCCCATGGGGTCCTTCTGGGACCCCCTAAGCACCTCTTGAGGGTCAGAGTATTTCCACTCTGCCCCCTTTATATGTTTTACACACTTATTCCCCTTGCTTCTTCAGCCTCGCTTCTACCGAGGCAGAAAATGGCCACCAACAGTTCCTGGTTTCGAATGTAGAGAGGCACTCGACAGCCAATTAGCTTTCAGCGCACGATCGGGAGGGTGCGCGCCCAGTTCGGGGAGGGTGCGCGTACGGTGCATGTACGGTCTGCGGATCCTCCGCGGCCATAGATATTTATGTACTTTTAATTCTAATTTTCTCAGGAACTACTGAACGGATTCACACCATTTATGCAAAAGGCATGAGTCTGAACTGAGGACCCCCCTTTTTTCTCGGCCCCCGCTTGACGAATCACCACGAAACTTTCAGGGTAGGAGCGGAGTGGAGCTGACCAAAAGTTTGGAAAATTTCACAAGGATTTATCAACTGGCGCCAGACTTATTGGGAATAGAATGTTGCGGATTTCCTATGGAAAATAGATCCTAACTATAACTACCTACTGGCGACCGCCAGTAGGTAATATATATATATATATATATATATATATATATATATATATATATATATATATATATATATATATATACATTGCAGAGTGGCAGTAGCCATTCTGTAGTTACAGCTAGGATTCAATGAGAGTTAGATATATTTGACCATTAATAACTTTGCGCCTATTTAATGAATGAAAACTTTGCAGACCTATTTGTTTTTACATTGGTGGAAGATGCAAGTTTTGCGGTGATTGGAAAAGAAAAAAAAGGTGGGTCCCAAACGCATTTTTCCACCAATTCATTTTTGATAGACTTTGTACTCTAGCATAGCGGCCTAACAACGAGTCAGATTTTTATAGAATTTGGCAGGATTATAGGTTATGGTGTGGAGATGATCCTTTTTGGTAGCAGTATTTTATGGTACATGCTGATGACAAGGCAGTATATGATTGGGTAAGGGCTGCCTTTACAAAAGTTACAGGCAACCATTTTGTTTCATAGATACTTTGGCTGTGTTCTGGGTAATGGCCTTAGATATAGGTAACTAGTAGGTTTTATATTTTTCCCCACCTAAAGTGGTAATAGGAGGGAAATTAATTATATTTGTCTATATATGTTTTGTTAAATGTTACGCCGTGCAACTTTACTACCTAGGAAGTCCTCTGGTACTTAAAAAAACTAAAACATTGAAAACATTTAAAGTGCACTGTACTGCGCTATATTTCAAAAAAAGTGTGTGCTACAATGTATTTTCAATTTTTTGACATATTTAATTATTTACAAATAAGTCTACAGGGTACTGCGGTAATATCTACAAATTACCACGCTACTTACACTTTGTTTTTAAACCTAAATTGGTTAAAAAAATTAAAATACACTATAATACACCATATTTCAATAATATAATGTACTATAGTGTATTTTTTATTTTTGGTATATTTATTTTCTTTTGTTTTTGTTACTACCGCTGTACTTTCTAGGTACTAGTGCAGTACTCCATAATTTACAGAAAAATATATAAGGGATAAAGTACCACCTGTCATATATCATAAGGATATTACAAGCCACTGAGGAATTCCACAACAATATAGAGGAACAAGGCTGAGTTCCTTTTTAAGATTATGAAACTCTGAGCTGAGTTGCAATATCCTTATCTTGTATGGTAGTGGGTACTTTATCCCATATAATACATTGTCACACCATTGCCTTTCCCACAAACCACTTAAAACTTCGGTGCACAGCCCTTTCATAAACAGCGTAGAAATGGGGAGTAGGAGGACGAAACAACATTTTGTGGTCATTCCTTGCCTATCCCAAAAACAGATACATAGCCAACAGGTGCTATACATATATATTTTGAGTCCATCATCCATCATTAAGTAGCCAGGATCACATCAGGCCTAACAATGTCCATTGAATGCTACAGACCTTTCCACTGAAGTATTTTAATCAAACTCTACAGGGAAGTGCATCTTTTTGAATGGTTGGCCCACACTTTGTGCCTGATGCTTGATGTGATTTCAAACTGTCCCTGGTAACCAGATTTCCAGTGCCAGATCTCTTTCCCCAAATACTTTACCATGATTGGCACCACTTCAGCTACCCCTGTAAGTCCCTAGTAAATGGTCCCCCTGGTAACTAGGGCATGGGTACTGAAGAGGGTCCTCTGGGGTGGCAGCTCGAGTTGTGCCACCCCAGGGACCCCTCACTAAGGCTATGCAGTCTGACATTGCAGGCTGCATGTCTTGGTGCAGAGAAATCCAAAGAGTTGACATGGCATACAGCCCTATGTGCCATGCCACCCAAACACTGCATAAGAAATAGGTAAGTGCCCCCTACTGCATGCCTTTAGATTTAACGCAGGGTACACTATATCCTCTGTTTAGGCAGATCAGCATGAGCAGACATGCCCCTACAATGTCTAATCTGAGATGCTGTAAGTGCACAGGGAAGCCATAAAGAGTACATGGCTGGATTCTTGTCAACACGAGTTTCCTACCTCCATGATGGATTTACTGATTTCTAGGATGTTTTGTACCAAACATCTTGTCTTAAATCTTTACTGATGCCATTATTGGATTCATTAATTAATTCACACAGGACACTATTTTAGAGGGTCCCCTGAAAACCTACCAAGCCCTGGTGTGATAGCTGACTTGTTTTTGCCAGTCTGCCACCACCAGACATGTTTCTGGCCTCATGGGGTGAGAGCCAAAGCTCTCAGAGGACAGAGACAATGCCTGCCCTGGGTAGAAGTGGTTCACACCTCCTCCAGGACAGGATGGTCTTCCCAGGTGGGAAGATTCAAAGGGGATGACGCCTTTAAAATCTAAACCAGGAACCTTTAAATAGTGGTGGAAGCCAACTCCCCTTTCCTGCTCCACTTTTGGCTGGAGGAAAGACAGGAACATTTGTTAGATTAGAAGGAGGGTCCCCACTTAGCCTGTACCACGCCTGGGGTGGGTCAGGTGATGTGAATCCCTCTCCTGAAATTTCACCATCTTGGGGTGGGGGAAAACAACCTATCTGCGCTAGGGTAGGGCCCCTTCCCACAGGAAGAGGTCACTAGAGGGTGTGGACACCCTAAAGGTAAGTAGCCCATTGGCTACTACCTGTCTACACTTGTAACACCCCTAAATTCAGTGGTTAGGTGGCACCCCAAGACCTGAACATCAGATTCGATAGACAAGGACAAAGAAGACCTGCTGCATGAGAACTGAAACCCTGCTGCAGAAGAAAAAGGCGCCAAACCATGCCTGCTTCCTCAAGGACTCGGCAATTGCTGTCTGCTGTGTTCTTCTGAACCTGAAAAGACTCCAAGAATTCCGGAGCACCTCTAGCCTTCAAGTAATTGCTAAGAAGCATTCTTGGAGAGTTAGGAGAGATCCAATTTAAACAGATTTCTCTCCTTGCCAAAAGGATTAAAACAAACAATAATGAGGCTTGGAGATTTGACAATTTGATATTAGTACTGTCTTCAGGTAAGATCCCAAAAATAATTAATATCAGGCTTACCTGAAATTCTTTTTTTTTTTTTTTTTCAGTCCTCATTTACAACCCAGTCAGGCTTGTCCGTGCTGAAGATTACTGAGAAAAAGCAACCGTCTCAGGACACTGGATCTGCTGCCTTATGCCCTGTTGGGCCAAGACTGCCGGCGCAATCTCAATCAACAGCTTAGGAGCAATACCGACTTGGGGAACCCATCGCTCAACAGAGATCAATCGAGCGTCTCAATCGAATCCTTAAGAGGAATAAAGGATAAGCAAGAGAAAAGAGGGTTGTGTAATCCTTGGACTAGGGAAAAAAAAAAAAAAAAAAAACCCTAGTTCCAACTCAACAAATTCCAAAAATCCCGCTTCTTCATGTTTCCCGCCCTTGAGAGATCTAACCTCGATGTTTTTAGTAGAGAGGACAGCCAGTCTTGATGCGTGGGTGGTAACGAGTCTTTCCATTTGATGCAGATCTCTCGCCTGGCAAGCAAGATGGCATAAAATAAGATTTTCTCGGGTGCCCCTACTAGGTCGTTTGTAAGGCCAAACACCAGCATAGGCAGGTTAACAATAATGTGTGACCCCAGAACTCTAGAAAGTGTATTGTTGACTGCTTGCCAGAAGCCAATAAGGGCGGGACAATGAAGAAACATGTGGATGTCAGAAGCATCCGCTGCCCCGCACTTTGCACAGCATACTGGTAGCCCATTAGAGAATTTAGTGAGCCTCAGTGGAGAGTAATAGGCTCTGTGTATTGTAAACAGGTGATTCCTTCGAAGCCAGGCTGGTTTTACGATGTCATACAACATTTTACAGGATTTTAACCATAATGACCGAAGGTCGTGCCGTGGGATACTGCTCTCCCAGAGAGAGATGGGTAGTAGGAATTCGCCATCCTGCTCTTCCATGATAGAGCGGTACCAAATCGCCACCTCTTTCTTTGCTGGGGGTTTATGTATGACCAGATATTCAAATTGATTTGTACCACCCATTAGATGTTTATTGCGGGAGAGTTGAACGGCATTAGCCCAACTGGTTAGTTGAAGGTATTTAAATCTAGAGAGGGAAGGGCCGACCACATCTCTAAGGGCCTCCCAGGGGACCAGGGTACCCTCCACAAAAAGATCACCCCATCTCTCGATACCAGCCACCCTAAGGGGAGTTGATAAGCTATCCAACAAACACTCCGGGGTCCCAGGGGAGTTCCAGATTGGGGCTAATCCTGAATAGTATCCCAGTTTTAATGAGACTCTAAGGCCAGCCCATGATTTAGCCAGCCCCTGTAACACCTTCAGCCTGACTTTTTTGAAGAATTTTGCATTGCCATATTTGTATAGGAAACCTTGCTCAGATATACCCGAACCTCTCAACATGGCCAAAAACACAGCCCCAACACCCTCACTACCGGGAGTTTTTAGCAACATACGTGAGTAAGAAAGTTGAAAGGCCCAGGCATACAGCTGTATATCAGGAGCTGCTAAACCTCCCTTTTCTCTTCTCCTCCTGATTTTTTTCCACGCTATCCTAGACTGTCGAGAAGCCCAGACGAAGGTATTTAAATCACTCTGGAGCTTTCCTAAAGCTTTCATGTCAAAGTGTAACGGAATAGCACCGAAGAGAAAAGTAAATCTAGGCATAATGGACATCTTAATAAGGTTGACTCGCCCGAGTATTGAGAGCGGTAAAAGAGCCCAAGACTTCATTAGTCTGCGAGTTTCTCTAGCTATTAGGGTTAAATTGTAGGTGGGTATCTTATCAAGCTCTTGGAGGATATGGATTCCCAAGTATCTCATACTAGTCTTCAAAGGAGGGAGTTGTTGGTGGACCTGCATATTCCAGGCCATAATTTCAGTCTTGGAGGTATTGATCTTATACCCGGAGACTGCGCCAAACTCCAGTGCGAGCTTCATAACTGTGGGGTAAGCGGAATTCAAATCCGATGTGAATATAAGCACATCGTCAGCATAAAGAGCCACCTTTTTTCCCATTCCCCAAATCTAAAGCATGATACTCTGAGATCATCTCTCAGTAATTGAGCGAAAGGTTCAATATACAGATTAAATAATAAGGGAGAAAGGGGACAACCCTGGCGCGTACCTCTGGAAATCTCAAAGGATTCTGCAAGGAAGCCGTTAATAAGTAAGTTGGCCGAAGGATTATTGTACAAAAGGGCTACAGCCCGCCTAAACTTCTTTCCAACCATGAACTTGGCCAGGACCTCCGACAGGAACACCCAGTTAACCCTGTCGAAGGCCTTAGCGGCATCAAGAGTTAAGATGGCGAGTGGAAGAGAATAGGCTGAGGCCAGGTCTACAGCCCCAATCAAGTCATGGGTCAGTTCTGAGAGATGACGCCCTGGTATGAAGCCCTTTTGATTCTGATGCAAAAGACCCTCGACCTCCCCACTGAGCCTTTTAGCCAGAATGGAAGCAAAGATTTTGTAGTCAACGTTTAATATAGAGATGGGCCTGTAAGATTCACAACTCGTGGGAGACTTCCCCTGTTTTAATATTAAGGTTATGGTAGCTTTATTCCAAGAGGAAGGAGGAGTCAGGCCATCTAGAAGGATTTGATTGAACAAAATTGTCAAGATCGGAGCGACCTCCTTAACAAGAGATCTATATAGTTCAGTGGGGAGACCATCAGGGCCAGCTGCCTTGCCCATTTTTGATCTCATTATTTCGCAGTGGACCTCCTCTTGGGTGATCGGGAGGTCTAAAGCAGCTTGTTGTCCTGATGTAAGCACAGGGAGATTTACGTTGCTTAACCAAGATTGGATCCTCACACGATCTGAGTTACCATCCTCGCTGTATATTCCCTGAAAAAAAGAGTGGAATGCCCCTCTAATTTCGTCATCTGAGGTGTAAGCCACACCGTCCTTGATGACCGTGCTAATATTATTCCGTGCTCGATCTGATTTTGTTTTCCAGGCGAGTAATTTGCCTGCCCCTTCCCCATATTCAAAATGGGCTAATTTACTAGCTTCCCATCTTTGCATTAAACGTGAACTCAGCATATTATCTAGCTGCGCCTTAAGATCCCTGAGCTTGATATGGTTCTCAGTAGGTAAGTTTGAGTTATGACGCTCGAGTAAAAGCTGAGTAGCCTTGATATTGCGTTCTAGCTCGAGTATTTCTTCCTTGTATTTTCTACTCTTATAAGACATGATGCTAGTGATGATGCCCCTCAGAAAGGCCTTAAAAGACTCCCACACGTTAACTACGGACGAGGTCCCCATATTTCTAGCCATAACATTTTCAGACTCTCTCTGAAGCGAGAGTAGAGTGTCTTCCGAGGCCAAAAGTGAACGATCCACAGACCAATTCCTTTGCGGGAGCTCCGCCACTATCGCTATGGACATGAATACGGCAGAATGGTCTGAAAGATGGGCGGGAAGATAGAAAATGGTTTTAATGAGTTTCTGTAGGGTGAAACTGGCTAGTATAAGGTCTATCCTAGATTTATGTTTGTATTTGTGGTTAGAAAAGGAGTATTCGCGTTGACGGGGAAATCTAAGCCTCCATGTATCCACAAGGCCCAGGTCTTTCATAACTCCCATAAGACAGGCTCTAGTTCTAGGAGAAGGCAGTACGCGACTTTTCCTAGATTTATCAATTAGGGGATCCAAGACTATATTAAAATTGCCGGCCAATATGACAGGCTCGGGGAAGTCCAGCAAAGCAGAAATTAGATTATTAAAAGAGGAGGGATCAACTAGGTTGGGGCCATAATATCCGGCAATGGTTGCTCTCAAACCCGGCAGCTGGAGATCTGCAATGGCCCACCTGCCACCTGGGTCAACTGTTGAGGATCTGAGAACAGCCCTTGCTGATTTTTTGACAAGGATTGCCACCCCTCGTGTATTGACTGTCTGTGTGGTGCTAACCACAAAGTCGACCCAGCTTAATTTTTTGACTAGAGCTAATAGTTCGTATTGGGTCAAATGTGTCTCCTGCAAGACAAAGATCTGTGCGCTGTTGTCACACAAATATTGCAAAATCCAATGCTTTCTAGGATTGGTACGCAGACCATTGACATTCCAGGAGAAAACCTGAATCAAAGTCATAAGCAATCTATTAGGGGCAGAAACAGAAGACCCCCTCCCAGATGATAGAAAAAAGCAGCTGAATAGAAAAAGATATATAAGTATACGATTTCTTCTGTTGGATTTGTTGGAGTTACCCCATAAAAGAAAAAACAGGTTATAGGTGAAAATAAGGACGTTTTTTTTATTTTACCCCATTGCAACACCCACGTGCACCCACCCCTGAAAGAACCCCCCACCCCAACCCTCCGAAGGTCGGCAGCCCCCCTGCCTCCCTTGCCACCCCTGAGAACCCCCCCCCAAGTGTCTGGAATAATCCAGAGTTCGGCACCTAGCCGTGTATGGCCCTTAATAGCTTTAAGTATAGTGGATAGTAGAATTAATTATATGTATTTTGTTTATGTGTATGTATTTTTTTTTTTTTTATTAATTATATTTTTCTCTTCCTCTTCCTTCCCTCTTTCCCACCTCCACAAATTCATATGCCAAAAAAAAAAAGAGATAAAAAGGGAGAAAAATACTAGCCAGATAGTTATAAATCAGACCGATCATTTTTTAGCTAGATCTTTCAAGAGTATATCCGCTTCCGAAGCTGAGCTCACATTATGCATTTTGTTATTGAACATAATTCTCAAAGATGCAGGGAATTTAAGCTGAGCAGTCGCGCCCAGTCTTCGGAAGTCTTCTAGCCTTTTCCCAAGCTCCCATTGCTTTTCAAGCGTGGTTCTAGAGAGATCAGATCTTATTTGGAAATTACAGCCACTTGCCGATAAAGACTTTTGCTTAAGTGCAGATGAAAGAATTTGCTCTTTGAGAGCATATGTCTGAAAATTAATTAAGATCTTTCTGGGCTTCGGCCGCTGTAAGTTTCTCCGAAAAGGATCTCGATGTATGCGCTGAATATCCTTAAGCAGAAGTTCTTCTGAAATTTCTAACTGCAGGGCATCTCTTAGCAAAGCAACGATGAAACCTTTAAGATTGCTTCCCTCCTTGTCCTCTGGAACATTCAAAACCCGAAGATTATTTCTCCTTGCATTGTTCTCCAAAGTCTCTAAGCGATCAGAAAGTACTGTCTCAGTCAGTTGCAAAGACTTTATTTTGGTTTCAGCGGAATCTAGGGTGGCCTGCAGGGTAGTGACATTATCCTCTAGTTGGGATGTTCTTATATCTAATAGGTCTACTTTAGAACCGAGGGTCTCGCAGAGAGATCTGATCTCTGCCTGGTTTGTTGCTGAGGCTTGGAAGCCCATCTTTATATCGTGAGATAGAGCTCTAAGCATCCCCCCCACAGTATGGTCCGAATGGTCTCCAAGTTCCTGTGCCTGAAGGCTCTCGTGCATTCCTAATAGACTGGGGGAGTCATGCTCACCAGGTCCCGCTTGGGTGTGTGTCGGCACTTGGATGTCCAAAGTATTTGGAATTACCAGAACCGGTAATCCACTAGAGTTAGGATCTTCAGTGCCTTCGACAGTACCTTCCATAGTTTTAGTAGAAACAGTATCGCTTTTAGCCAGTTCCAGAATCTGGGGGAGAACCTTAAAATAGGATCTTAAGGAAGGAGTTATTTTAGTGGGCTTCACTTGATGAGATTTCCGCTTCTTGAGATCTCTCAATTTCGGTGAAACCTCTTCAGATTGGGGGGCCCCCCCGTCTATACCAATATCTGAAACGGTAGTGAATTCGAGTGCCTCGTCCACACCCTTTCAATTGACACGTCCTTTGCAAGTTGTGTTAGACTTTGGGGCTGAATGAACAAACGATCTGGCACCAGCTCTCTTCCCTTTCCTTTTGAGATTTTTAATTTCTGAATGGCCCGAGGTACCAGCTGTTTGAGGTCTGGGCCTAAGTTTAGGGTGGGCTAGTACAGCCTCGGAGTGGGAGACAGGTACTGGGGCTGAGTGTGCAAAGGCAGGATCTCCCCCTATGTCATCGGTACTATCAAAGCTTCCAGAGCCTCCCCCCTTCCCCTTCGCGTTCGCATTCGCCCTTACCTCTCGGGCGATGTATCCGGTAGGCTCCACGATGGTACAGTTTAAGCCCCTACCTCGAGAAAGGATGAGGCAAACACTTCGTATGTAGCGGAGCTCCAAAGACGCGAGAGCCCAGCGTGAGACGCCGGGAGCAGCAGTGGAGGACGGGAAAGACCTGGAGCCGGACCCGCACATCGACGGGAAGTATTGCAGCTGACCAAAGGGGAAGAGGGAGGGAAGCACAGGTGCAGAGCGTAACAAGCCGTAACAAGCCGTGATTCGAGGAAAACAGATCTGACTTGCTGAAAGGAGAAATTATAGAATTCTTTCTGAACTTCTGGTTTTAAGGGTTTTTTAAAGGTCGGACAAAACGTTTCTGCCCTCGGGAGCCGAGCAAACAAAGATCGGCATAAAGAAAAGAAAAAGTCCACTTCTACTCATCCATTACTGCTTCTCTGGAAAAGGGGCTCAATACACGGAGAGAGTGCCGCGGCCGCTCAACCCGTGGCCGCCATGTTCTCGCTTCCCCCGGCTTACCTAAAATTCTTGACCAATTACATCTGAAATGGTCTTACCAACTTACCTCCAGAAGCCCTGAATCTGAGGGCACTGCATAAACATATGCACGTCATCTACGCTTCTCAGATTGCATTTCACACAGGACTTCTCTCCGCTTCCCACCTTAGAGAGACTCTTCGGGGTCCAGTAAGCTCTGTGGAGTGTGAACAGATGATTTCTCCTCAATGATGCAGCCTTCACAACCTTCCACAAAATGCTTTTAGATACTTGCCATAAAGATGAAATATTGCTGGAAGGCAAATCTCTTCTCCTGGGCTCCTCCATAAGCAACAGTGGCGAATCTCCTTTAATCAATATCCAGTACCATTTTGCCACTTCTTTTTTTTGATGGCACAGGACTAAAAACCTGCTTTCCGATTCCTCATGTATAACACCATCTTTGCCCTGATTTATAAGCCAGCAGGAGAGTTGATAAAATTTAAATCTGGATAAGCTTTGATTTGTTTGAGATTTAAGCTCATCCCATGGCAAAAGTTTGTTATCACGCAGTAATTGGCCCCATTTCTGAAAACCATATTCCCATAAAGGGGCTGATAATCTATCATTTAAGCATTCTGGAGTACCTGGAGAGTTCCAAATGGTGGCGCTAGCACAATAATATGGAATTTTGAGCAGTTTCCTCATCTGGAACCATAGTTCACCGGCCGAACGTATCACCTTCAGTTTAATTTTTTTTAAGTATTTGGGGTGACCAAATTTAAAAAGGAACCCATCACCCCCTTGCGGTAAGCTATTAGACATAGCTAAAAGGTAAGGCGTAAAACTGGAAGATTCAAGAAAAAGAGATCTTATGTTCTTGAAGAGAAAAGCCCAGCTGTAAAACCCGAGATCAGGACTGGCTAATCCCCCAGCTTTTTATTCGCATCTCAATTTCTTCCATGCAATCCTGATCCCTTTGTCAACCCAGAGAAAACTATTTATGTCAGAATGCAAGTTTTTAGAGCAACTGAACTGAATAGTAGAGGGATTGCATCAAAGATAAATGTCATTTTAGGCAGAACCGACATTTTAACCAGGTTAGAACGACCAAGAATTGATAATGGGAGGTTACGCCAAGATTTCAATAAGGCTCTAATCTCCTTCCGTTTAACCTCTAAGTTAACCTGAGCCAATTTGTTGATGTTCTGGGTTATTAGAATACCTAAATATCTTATTTGGTGGTGTACCAAAGGCGAGCTAAATTGCCAGTTCCATGACATAATCTCGGTTTTTTGGGAGTTAACTTGGTAGCCCGATATCTTCCCAAAATCTGTTATCAGTTGTTCTAAAATTGGCAAGATTGCAGGAGAATCCTTTGTAAAAATCATCAGGTCATCTACGTACAGGGCCAGTTTTTTAGACCATCCCCTAAATTCGAACGGGGCGAAGAACTCACTGGACCTAATTATTTGTGCAAGTGGTTCTATGTAAAAATCAAAAAGAAGAGGGGAGAGGGTTCATCCCTGCCTAGTGCCTCGCTCCAAAGTAACTAAGTTGGTTAAGTTCCCATTAACTATAATCCTAGCTGTTGGGGTTTTGTAGATCTTCCTAAGAGTTCTTGCAATATTTTCTCCTAAGCCAAACGGTTGGACTAGCTGGTGTAAGCAAGTCCAATTGACCCGGTCAAAAGCTTTGGCCACGTCAAATGCAAAGATAATAAGTGGCAGATTGTTAGCTGAAGCGATATCAATAGCGCCAATTAACTCATGAGTTAAATCATGCAATTGGCGCCCTCTGATAAACCCCTTTTGATCCAGATGGATTAAGTTTCCCATTATGTTATTCAATCTCCCTGCTATAATTTGCGCAAAGATTTTATAATCACAATTAAGCAGGGAGATGGGTCTGTAAGACTCACATTTTTTTTGTCTTTATTGGGTTTCAGAATCAAGGTGATGGCTGCCTCGTTCCAGGAACTAGGGATTGGGGAATTATTTGTAAAGATGCTATCAAAAAGTTTCTCCATGACCGGGACAAGCGTCTCATTTAGTGCAATATAAAACTCATTGGGGATTGCATCTAGACCTGCAGCACTCCCCCTCTTTAAATTTTTAATTACAGCCCTGTTATCAGATAGTGAGATCTTCCTGTTAAGCTGTTGAGCCTGATCTTCAGATAACGTCTGTAAGGAGGTATTATCTAGGTAGTTTTTAATTTAAGAGTCAGTAACTACTAGATCTTCAGTATATAGATCCTTAAAAAAAGTTCAAACGCCTTTTCCATCTTGGCCCTATCTGAAAATGTCTCCCCTGTTTCTATATTGTGGATCTATTTAATCACATTTCTCGTTAGATTGACTCGAGATTTCCAGGCCAGGAGCTTCCCACTACCCTCTCCATATTCATAGTTAGCCAGTTTGCTGGCTTCCCATCTTCTTCTAATAATACTGTCTAGATAATCTGCCACGTCTTGTTATTTAGCTAACAGCTCAGGACTATCCTCCCTCTGTTCTGCACTGTTCCAATTAGTTGATTGAGTAAGCGAGGCTTTAAGAATTTCGGCTTCCAATATCTTCAATCTTTCTTTGTTTACCTTATTAATATTTGCTGAAATGCCAATAATTCTGCCTCTAATGAAAGCCTTATAGGCGTCCCATATTATCTCTAAAGGGGCAGACCTATCATTTGCTTCAAAGAAAAACAGAGTGTCCATTTTTAACTGTGCAACCACTGACTCATCGTTAAGAATAGATTTATCGAACATCCATCTTTTGGTTTCTGATTGACAAGAGAATTCTAAAACAGCTGAGTGATCTGATAGATGTTCTGGGATATGAGAAATTGCACCAACCAGTTCTATCAATCTATGATCTATCAGAAAATAATCTATTCTATAATGATGTTTATGTTTTTTATTATGAAAAGTGAAATTTTGAGGGCTAGTAATAGACTTATTTTTCACTCTCCAGATGTCTACCAGATCCGCCATAAGGGTTTTGATCAATGAGCCCATTTTCGTATATAATAATCTACCCCCTTTAGATTTGTCCACAGATAGATTTAAGAGAACGTTAAAATCCCCACCCATAATAATGGGGTAATTTGAGTCGAGTAGGTGATTATAAATTGTTCTAAGAGAAGTCTGCTAACTCACCAAAGGTTTTAGATTGGGTGTCATCTGTTAAAAGAACTCACAAGTTGGATATTGTAAGGCAAAGAAAAGAACTAGATTTTCGGGGCTCTGGGATAACTGGGCTAATAATTTGAGTTCTGCAACTTCCTAGCACGCACAAAAGTCCAATGATTATGAAACAAGTGAGTTTTGGGGAAAATGGTTTATGGATAAACCATGGATGTTATATTATCCTCGGAAATTTCCCAAGTGTCATGCGGTTGGTGTCCCTAAAAAACCCTTGAGGTGGAAAGAGATCTACAGGGCCACGCCTCCCCTCTGTTGGTTTCAAGAGGGTGCCATGATACCATTTTACGATCACTCACTCTATTTCCTAATGAGGACAAAAAAAAAAAAAAGAAAGGAAGCTCCCTTGGAGTGAAGGTATCGCTCCCCTATACCCCACAGGCACAGATCCCATGAAGAACAGTTTGTCGACCTGCTGCTCCCTGACAACATCAATGCAACACTGAAGCGAGAAAAGGTATAAAAGTTCCAGAGTATCAGATCTAACTCCACAACAAGTTTGGAGTCACCAGTAGCTGTCAGAGGCACGGCACACCAATCCCTGGTGTACTGGAGCCCCAACAGCAAACACCTAGCCAGGTTTGTGATATATCTTCAGGTTCTGTCTTGGTTGGGTTGAGCTTAAGTTAAGCGCAATAAAAATAAGACGAGTCCATACCGGACTCCCAAAGCACCTGAAGCAGGCACCCATCGAGGCACGTTGAGACACCATAGAGCCACTTCCTGAGTTGTCCAGCTGTCCCGACATCACCTCTCCAAGGTGCCTGCTCCTGACAGCGAGGACCTCAAGATGCATGATGCCAACTGACCTGTTCACTCTGCAACCGGCCCCACCTGCGCCGGCACCAACCAACCAGCTGTGCTCCCCAAGCCCTTGCAACCTCCTCACTCCAAGGAGAGCCACCGTACTTACCTGAAAGTCCTCCTGTGCAGAGTGTTTTTAAGTGCCCCCCTTTGTCTTTGTGCATCAGCTTCCAAGACCCTCAGCACTCTGCTACTGGCCAATCTGGGATGCTCCCAAACTTCTGCTGCTGGACCCTTGGACCTGGTCCCGACATAAACCTAAAACGAGAAGGTGAACTGTGTGAAAGCATTGCCTGATTTAATGTGCATTTTGTTGTTTTTCCCCGGAGTTTTCAATGGTGTGTAATTGTGCATAAAAGTAATATATTTTCTGAAATTTGAAAAATCGTAACACCTAAAGTGCTTACCTTAGAACTGTGTTCTCTGCCTTAAAAATTCCATAAAATGCAACATTATTTTTATAAATTGGTCTCTGTATTATTCTTGAGTTTGTGTCTCATTTGTTGCCTGTGTGCGGTACAACAAATGCTTAGCCCTACCATCTGATAAGCCTAACTGCTAACTAGGGGTGGGCGGAATTTGCGGAATTAACCTTCGCAAATAATCGCGAGAATGTTTAAAATTATCGCAAACAAGCAGAAATATCGCAAAGATGCGGAAGTTTTTTTCCGGCATGTTCGCGAGATTTTCTGCATGGTTGCGGGTCGCCAACTTACCCATGTGGTTGCTTGCGGGCGCGGCCATCTTGTTTTGAGTTGTTCTCGCGGTGCATGATCGCGGGAAGAAAGACGTGATCGCGCGACGCATGACGTCACTGCGGGCGCGAACTGTCGCGAGACAGCGCAAATGGCTAAAAACAATACAACATCTCATGGAGAACGCGACCGGATCAAGAAAACTTGTCGGCGAACGCAGGGATTCAGGTAAGGCGATCGCGCGCGCGCGAGAATGTATCATTTTACAGCGCGAGCAAGAAACAAATTATCGCCAAGCTGCGGAAACCGGAATTTTTGACATTTTCGCGCTCTCCGCGGAACGCAAAAATGTCAAATTATCGCAATTTCCGCGAACGGAACGAAATTTTTGCCCAGGCCTACTGCTAACCCACACTACCACAAATACGAACTTTAGAAGTATCTGCTTTTACCACTGTTTACCTTTTGAGAATTCACTGGACTCTCTGCACAGTGTACTTAATTTTAGTACACTATATAGAGAGCCAGCTTCCTACAAATTCTTTCTTCTATTAACTCCTCTGATGAAACACAGTTCAACACGTTTCGGCCTGTTCACCTCTCCAGGCCTCTTCAGGACCAGCGAAAGACAAGTGACCGTATACTAAAAATCAAGAGTATCACATCAAATCAAATCTCAATATTATCTTGTTCTTTTTCACAATAGACAAAAGAACCTCCTTAGCCAATGTAAGTAGCTCACAGAAAGGATGTCAGTACCACCTGCGTGCAGATGCATGTCACGTGCGGGCCATGCCTACCCCCACCATTTAAGTGCCATCTTAAGAAAACTCTATATCCACAGTGCATTTTTGTGCAACCACGTGCTACACCACTGTCCATTATCCCTCAAAGAGACTTTGACTAACTTGACACGTTAGTATGTTCCCACATTATAAATAACACCTTAAGGAATCATAATATTGTGCCCTTAAAAAACTCTGTCATGCATGCGCTTACCCTCTTTAACATTGCAGCCCCTAAAGGACGTGCTAAGGGTAAATACCATTTTGGCAAAAAGAAAGAAGCAGCATGTCCTAATATAACTGGCATTTGCTGCCAATTGAACAATTTGAAAGGGTAGCCCACTATAACATACATAATAATTGTGAACTAGTGTTTCTGAGTCTAAGGCCTAGATTGATCAAGACTTTGCGTCAGGTTTGTGTTACTTTTTTAATGCCTCCATAGATTGTTTTGTGTAGGAAGGTATCCCTTCCTACACAACACAATACTGCCAACAACGCAGACACCCTTGCACCCTGGTGCAAGGGTGCCTGTGTTGGCGCTAGGTACCAAATTGTGGGCATGCAGAAAGGACAGGAATGCACCGTATCTTGTAAATGCAGTGCATTTCTGCTATTTCTAATTGCCATAGGGCAGCGCAGCAAAAAGACTTTCGGCGCTGCCCTACGCCAATTCATTGTAAATGATGCCCTTAGTGTTAAAATAGCACTTAGAAGCAAATAGGGTTAAAGGGGTTAACCAGGGTTGCACTGAACGTGGACAACGTCAAGAGTTCAGGGAGAGCAGGCCGGCTACGAGACCCACACAGGGCCTGTTGAGCAAAGTACATTAATCCCTTGTCACAAAATGATTTCCGGGTGTAATGCTTCGATACTTCCCATGCAGTTGAGGTTGCGCTGAATATCTCCACGCAGCAGTGGTGATGCGTCGGTTCCATGGACGAAGCATCGATTCCGGAATGCAGCAGTTCCGATGCCAATGCCCCGGGGTAATCCACACTGGAGATGATGCAGCAGTCTTCTCCATCCTGTGGTGGCAATGCGTTGGTTCCTGATGCAGTGATTCCAGAGGCGATGCGATGGTGCTGAGTGCAATGCACCAGGCACAGATCTCACAGCGGCAATGTATCATTGATCCTGATCTTGCAACAGACAATGCGTTGGTTCTGATTGGCACCACGATCGTCATGTGCAGGTTCTTGTCAGATGCAATGCTTTAAACTCAGTTCCAAGGACCTTGGACTGGATTGGCACGACTTGCCATAGTACGACTTTCAGCAAGTACATTTCAGTTGCTGTGTTGAAGATGAAAGGTGAAGTCTTTGATATCCCTGAGAGTTCAGGAATAGGAGGCCAGCCAACAAACTCCTCGAGAAACTTAGGTTCAAGGATGTAGAGAGCAGGTTCAGTTCTTCTCACTCCCAGCAAGAGGCACAGCAATCAGGAGGCAGCATGCCAACAGAAATAAGCAAATTAGCAGAGTAGCTGTCCCTCCTACAACACCACAGCTCTTCTTCCTGCGAGAATGTCTTTAGTTCCAGCAGTGTTCCGAGTTGGTGTGGTCAGAGTGCCAGTATACTTATACTCCATTTGGGCTTTGAAGTAGGGAGACTTCATAGAGATGCTTCGAAGTGCACAAGACCCTGCCTTTCCTGCTCTGTCTCCAGACTCACTTCAGGAGAGTATGCAATTCTGGATAGGACCCAGCCTTTTCAGGTGCAGAGTGTCTGCTACTCCGCCCGCCCCTGCTCAGGATAACCGATCAGCATGCAAATGACTAGACAGTCACACCTACCCTTCCTATATGTGTGGCTGTCTAGAGGGAAAGCAGGAAGCCAGCTGTCACCCACCCCAGACATGTATTGCAGTGACAGACAGAAAAGCACCAAATGGTTTAAGTAAGAAAATGCCAACTATCTAAAAGTGGCATTTTCAGAATCACAATCTAAAAAACAACTTCACCATAAGAAGCATTTTCAAATTGTGGCTCCAAAGACACTAAGGCCCAGATTAGGATAGCGGGTGTTCAGACCGCCCCCGCTATCACGCAGTCAGGAGACTGGCCAACAGGCAGGCGGTATTCCGACCACCCAATTACAATGCAACCGCCAGGATGGCAGTCACAAAGTGCTCCTTTACATGGCGGCTTGTGCTGCATCCCAGGAAAAGGGCAGCAGCACAAGTCAGCATATAAAGGAGTACTTCCTGAACATCCATGCACCGTGTGCCATGCACCATGTGGTGCATGGCACAGAGATGGGGGCACTACAGGTGCCCCTCGGGCCACTTTGTAGTGGCCCATGATGGACAAGGGCCCTGTTTGGGTTCCCCACAATCCATTTCTGAATGCCTTTTCATGACAATTTTTCTGACATGAAAAGGCTGTCAGAAATGGATATCGTAATCTCGACGGTGGTGCCTGCCTTGGCCCCACCTCCATTCGGTATTATGATTCCGATCACTGCCCCAATGGGATCACTGATCCTGTCGGAGGCAGTGGTCCTCTCCCCGACCATCTCGGGTCCGACTGCCAGGATTGTAATACGGCAGTCAGCCCGAAGGGCTGTCGGCGGTCGGACAGCCACCAATGGCCTGGATGTGTGCGATCCGACTGGCAACAAAATCTGCCTCTAAATTTGGGTTTCCTATCTTTTCCCAATTGGGAACTGTACTTAAAATGGAATAATTCAGTCCCAGTGTTATCCTGTGGGAGAGATAGGCCTTGCAGTAGTGAAAAACAAATTTACGAGTGTTTCACTACCAGGACATGTAAAACTTAAAAGTGCATGTCCCACTTTTTAGATACACTGCACGCTGCCCATGTGGTGTCCAGGGCCTACCTTAGGGGTGACCTATATGTAATAAAAAGTAAGGTTTTGGCCTGACAAGTCGGTTTACTAGCCTGGTCGACATGGCAGTTTAAAACTGCACACACAGGCTCCCCATAGGCAGGCCTGAGACATGTTTAAAGTGCTACTTAAGTGGATGGCACAATCAGTGCTGAAGGCCCACCAGTAGCATTTAATTTACAGGCCCTGGGCACAGATAGTGCACTTTACTAGGAATTTAGAAGAAAAGTGAATATATCTATGATGGATAAACCAATTTTATCATGTTTTAGATAAAGAGCACATGCACTTTAGGACAGGTTAGCACTGGTAAAGTGCCCAGAGTCCTAAAGCTAGCAAAAACAAAGTCAACAAAACAGTCACAAAAAGCAGGGCAGAAGGCAAAACGTTATGGAAACCACATCAAGGATTCCAGGACTAACATGTATGAATGTTGTCAGTCCCCTTGAAGTATAGTTATTCACAGACAGAAAATCATATCTTGAATACCATTGGTCAGATTAGATACATGGAATGGCAAACTAGAGCTCATAATTTTCTTTAAAACATTTCATCAAGAAAAAAGAAGGTGTTATTTCACCAATAGTTCACCTTTTTATGTGTGCCAATAGCTTTTGCCGCAATCATCAAAGCTATTCAGAACCAACCATTCACAGATGGTTCCTGGTAATCACAATCAAAGGCTGTATGATGATGCTGTTAGGCTCGGCTTCTCTTTATAATTGTATGGTTGATACAGATATAGTGTAAGTGTGCTTAACGTGAGCTAAACAGCAGCTGCAGCTGTAGGCAGCTCTCTATTATGCGCACTCCCATCTTTAATTGGGCTTTTTCTTCTTGGCTGAACACCAGAAACAGTCACAAATAACGACAGTCAATAGATGCGCCGCAAATGATTTCAACAAGTGATTTGCGCATCCTGTGAAGAAACCGCATGGGATTATCTGGCCCATTTATCATTGCGTATTTAGTTATTGAAGTGTATTAAGCACAACAATGTGTGTCAGTGCAAGAAAAACGTTAGGAGAAAGAGGTTCTTTCAATTTACTGAGCTTTCGCCCTTGTTTTTCCTAGTGTCTCACTTTTCCTCCTTTTTGTTTCTCTGCCCCATTAGAGTCTTTCCTCTATGTCTTCTGCTCTTAGACCCTAATTACGGATGACCCGGAATTATCTGGCGATAATACCGCACCCAGTGCAGTGCTTTAAATGGTCCGTTACTGTCTGGTTCTGAGTACTGGCACTTTTTAGGTCTCGCCTGACCCAGCGCATGCGCTGATCTGGCGAGACTTTTAGTGAGGGCTCAAAAAATGCTTTCTTGGCCAGCCTAGAGCGCACGCGCACTTAGGAGCAGAGGCACCATATGGGAAATCTCGTCATGCTCATTAAGCGCCCGCGATCACTTTCACTTTCGCCAGCGATCACTTTCGCGGCGCCCCTTTGATGTTCTCGTTCAAAGAACATCAAACATCAAAGAACATGTTGTTGTTTTAATGCTTTGCTGCGCCCGTTTGACTTACAATGTGCTTTCTCTTTCCACAAACTCGATGTTTGTGTTCCTTTATTTTGAGATGCTTTTAGTATCACTGTTTTGTGACTTGACTTAAGGAACATTAAGGAAATGTTACCGTGAAACTGGACAACAAGTTCACAGTGTCCGTTGCACCATTCAGGGAGTCCTTTTGTTAGTGCTTTCATGAGGACATGATGAGGAAGCTGGAAACTTTTGGCACATTGTCTTTAAAAGCACAGCATGTTGGCGACTGGTTAGTCAATTAGACCTATGTAGCGCTTTAGCTCTCAAAGCGCTATGGTGGGTGCAGCAGTCATAACTCAGGAAATATGGGGTGCAACTCACAAGGAGGGGGCAGGTTTGAGTGCACATTGGCTGCAATCGAACTCTTAAGATGTGTAACCACACACAACCACACACAACCACACACACAACCACACAACCACACACAACCCCAACCACACACACAACCCCACACACACAACCACACACACACAACCACACACACAACCACACACAACCACACACACAACCACACACACAACCACACACAAAACCACACACAAACACAACCACACACACACACACACAACCACACACACACACCCATACACACACAACCACACACACAACCACACACACACAATCACACACAACCACACACAACCACAAACACAACCACACACAACCACACACACACACACAACCACACACACAACCACACACAACCGCACACACAACCACAACCACAACCACACACACAACCACAACCACACATACAACCACACACAACTACACACAACCACGCACACACACAACCACATACAAATGCACACAACCACACACACACAACCACACACAACCACACACACACACACAACCACACACAACCACACACACAACCACACACACACAATCACACACAACCACACACAACCACAAACACAACCACACACAACCACACACACACACACAACCACACACACAACCACACACAACCGCACACACAACCACACATACAACCACAACCACAACCACACACACAACCACAACCACACATACAACCACACACAACTACACACAACCACGCACACACACAACCACATACAAATGCACACAACCACACACACACAACCACAAACAACCACACACACACACAACCACAGACAACCACACACACACAAAACCACACAAAACCACAGACACAAACACAACCACACACAAAACCACAGACACACAACCACAACCACACACACAACCACACAAAACCGCACACACAACCACACACAACCACATCAAACCACACATCCACACACACACCCACAACCACCCACACCCGCACCCACAACCGCACCCACGCACAACCACAACCACACACAAACAACCACACACACAACCACACACACAACCACACACAACCACACACAACCCCAACCACACACACAACCCCACACACACAACCACACACACACAACCACACACACAACCACACACAACCACACACAACCACACACACAACCACACACAAAACCACACACAAACACAACCACACATACACACACAACCACACACACCGCCATACACACACAACCACACACAACCACACACACAACCACACACACACAATCACACACAACCACACACAACCACAAACACAACCAAACACAACCACACACACACACACAACCACACACACAACCACACACAACCACACACACAACCACACACACAACCACAACCACACATACAACCACACACAACTACACACAACCACACACACACACAACCACATACAAATGCACACAACCACACACACACAACCACACACACACACAACCACAGACAACCACACACACACAAAACCACACACAACCACACACACAAACACAACCACACACACAACCACAGACACACAACCACAACCACACACACAACCACACACAACCGCACACACAACCACACACAACCACACCAAACCACACATCCACACACACACCCACAACCACACCCGCACCCACAACTGCACCCACACACAACCACAACCACACACAAACAACCACACACACAACCACACACACAACCACACACACAAAACCACAACCACACACAACACCACACACAACCACACACACAACCACACACAACCACACATACAACCACACACACAACCACACACACAACCACACAACCACATACACAACCATACATACAACCACACACAACCACACATACACACACAAACACACACACACACAACCACCCACACAACCACACAACCACACAACCACACACACAACAACACACACAACAACACACACAGACACAACCACACACACACACACACACAACCACACACACACACAAGCACACACACAAATAACCACACACACACACAACCACACACACACAACCACACATACACAACCACACACACAACCACACCCAACCACACATCCACACACCCACAACCGCACCCTCACCTACAACTGCACCCACACTCACAACCACACCCACACACACAACCACACACACATCCACATACACAACCACACACACACACACAACCACATACACAACCACACACACACACAACCACACACACACACACAACCACAAACACACACACAACCACACACACAACCACACCAAGCATTGGCATAGCCAATAGGTCTCGCCTTTGGGACCTTATAAGTGTTTAGGTACGCAACATTAGATGTGGTTGCACCAAGGATATTGTGCTGCATAAATAAATACTTAGAAGGTCCCAAAAGCGAGACCTATTGGCTATGCCAATGCTTGTTTATTTTGAGAGTGAGAGTACCGGCACTTCTCAAGAAAAATGTTATACTTTTGACTGGAAGGTACCGCATTTCAAGCCCTGACCCAGTGTATCCAGCGATGCAGCGCACACACAGTAAATTGTTTTATTTATTTATTTACTTAGTTTAGTCCGTTCCACCATATGTCAGAGTCCACTACACCCCACGCTGCCCCTCCCCTGCCCTGCCCCAGCCCACCGCCCAGCAGCACTCCCTCTGCGGGCCACCACTTAGAATAGACTGTGATGTATTTTCAGTAGCTAGTAGAATTGATTCAGATATCTTATTTATTCCACCCCTGTATGAATGTGACAACCCTGTATGAATTTAACTTAAACCATCTTTATCATTTGATATTAGTTAAAAAGGTATTTTTTTTCATCTCTTGACCTTAACATCAATGGATTCTTCCAATGGAGCTCTGTAAACCATCTCTCCATAATTTTATTAACGTTCAACATTTTGGCCTCCATATACAAACCTTCAAGGTTTTACTTTGTGCTTCTTAGCAGTAATTGATGACCGGATCAGTGGTTTAGTGAGCGTTGAAATGTAAATAAATTCATATAGGGGTGGAATAAATAAGATATCTGAATCAATTCAACGCTACCACGATGTTCTTTACAGTTTGATGTTTTTGCTCCTCGAGTCCCTTAAGACTGAGCAAGCAAAACCAGTAGTAAAATATGACAGGACAGATATGCTGCAGCAAACTAATGACCCCCTAACACAATGTTTCAATGTCCCCAGAAAAATCTGTTGTCACTATCAAAGATACATTTGACATTGGTTTTATATGAGATGGTTTAGAATGTGCATGCACTGCATCGTATATGTCTGATTCAACTTCCCAGATGAAATCAAATTAAAGAGATGTGGATCATCATAGATAGACCCATTGGAGGCATGCAGCTGAAGGTAAATAACTTGCAGTATTAAGTACCAAAAAGCACAACCTGAAAAAACATGAAAAGGGCTATTGCCTACCTTACCAAGGAGATTCTGGAAATGTATTAATTGTAAAAACAGATTTTATAGTTTACCAGAAAATATAGAGGTTAAGGACACAAAAATACTTCTTATAAATTTTCTTCCAAACAACCATGCACACTGGTATTAAATGGCTTCAAACTGGGTACAAAAGTGTTAAGCTCAAACAACACCATTCGTGCATTCTGTCAAACATAGTATTTTATTTGACTTGCATAGTATCTTATTTTTTAGCACCCATCTTAACTGCTCACCTCCCCAAAAATGCATAGAATCTAACCATACAAGACATATTGAGTAATGATATGACCATAATGATAGGTCGAAAGTATTATGTAAGATGCCTATTTTAGGTGTTAACGAAAATAGTCCCAGACTGACCAAATCAAAAAGGCAAAGAAGTCATCGACTTTGGTAGTTTTTCACTATCAGCACATGTAAAGAAGGGGGCGTGGCTTGGCTGCCGACGGGCATGGACGCGTGAGCAGAGAGCTCCGCATCCAGCCCAGCTAATCATCCTGTTTCACCTACGGCCCCGGTGTTCCAAACGCCTGGAGGGCAGCCTTGAGTGCTCCGGTCCATGACCGCGGCGCGGCGGAGCGGAGCGCGGCGCCAAGGGCTGGCGCCGCGCTGGGAGTAACGACGGCCGCGAGCAGCCGCCGGCCATCTTGGCCGGCCTGAGGGCAGCGGAACGGCCGGGGCCCACAGTTTCGTGGGACCCGCCCGGAAGTGAGGCGCGGACGGCCGAAGACACCGGAAGTGGCGGCCCCGGCGGGGCGGAGGCCGAACCGGGTCGGAGCCTACCCGAGGGGGGGGCCTAGCCGCTGCTGGCCCTTGGCAGCGCTGGATCGTACGCGACGGCCACCTCGAGGAGGAGAAGAGCTCCGACGTGCTGAGTGCGGCCTGACGGAGGTGGGGTGCCCCGAGGAGCGGAGTGCGGCCTGCAGTGGGGCGGCGACCCTGGTGACGGCGGGGCTGTGGAACCCCCGGACGCGCTGATAGCAGGTCAGGGGTGGAAGGACCGGCGCCACGCAGGTCATTGTGGAGGTGGCCAGCCGGGCCTTGGACTGCTGACCGGGCCGAACGGCTGGGCGAACTTTGCCTCGGGGGCGCAGTGGGGAGATAAGACTGTGGCCGACGGGGGCGCCTGCGTCTGTCGTGCCGCGCTGCTGGGACGACAGGCTGGGAGGATAGGAGGAGTGGAGCGGCCCCTCAGGGAGCAGGACATTGGTGGTTCGGGGCAGGAGGCTGCAGCGCCTCGTGGTCGGAGAAGAGACCTGCCGTGACCACTGGGCTAAGGCCTTGTGCTACTTGGTGATAGCCTCGCGGCCCCCTGGCGGGCTCCCTGACCTGGGAGCATGGGCAAGCCGAGGTCCAAGCCGGGAGCGAATCCGGCGGACTCCGTGGGCGACCCGGCTGGTGGCCGGGATGGCGGGACTCACGTAGACCCTGCGGTGGGGCTCCAGCAGCGTCAAATGGAACAAATCCTGCAGGCCATAGCAGATACCCGGACGGCGCTGCAGACGGACATTGCGCAGGTGTCCTCTGATCTGGGACTGCTGCGCGCGGACCATAGGAAGCTGGTGGATAGAGTCAAGCAGACGGAGGACACGTTGGATTTGGCAGCTCCGGCGCAGAAGGCATCGGAGGCCCAGTCGGCGGACCTTCTCAGAAGGGTGGCGGCCCTAGAGAAGAGGGCAGAGGACGCGGAGGGACGCAATCGCCGCAACAACATCCGTGTGGTGGGTCTGCCTGAAAAGATTGAAGGAGGGGACATGCTGGCTTATCTGGAGACCTGGCTGAAGGAGGTGGTGGCGCCGGGAGGACTGACACAGTTTTACACCCTGGAGAGGGCGCACAGGGTCCCGGCCCGGCCCCCGGATCCGGGCCGACCTCCCAGGCCGGTGGTGGCTCGGCTGCTGCACTACAGGGACCGCGACATCATTCTCCAGAAGGCGAGATCCATGGGCCCCTATCACGTGGAGAATGTCCCGGTATCAATTTATCCGGATTATCCTATGGAGGTCCAGCGCAGGCGCTCCTTCTTTCAGGCGGTGAAAAAGGCGCTGCGGGACGAGGGCCTGCAGTACTCATTACTGTTCCCGGCTCGCCTCAGGGTGGTACTGGACGGCAAGACATTCTTCTTTACGGATCCCGCGGCGGCCTGGAGCTGGTTCGAATCGGCCCGAACGGGAGCAGCGGCGCATGTGGACGAGGAGGGACCGTCGGGGACCCGAGCAAGGGCCCGCCGCAGCAGGCGCAACAGGACACGGACAACAGGGGTTCGATCACCAGGAGCGTCTCAGACGGCGCTGGAGCGGCGGGCCGCGTTGCAGGCGGTCTCTGTGATTTCGGGGGCCGCGGCCTCCCAGCCCAGTGAGGACTCGGGCTCCAAGAAGGGCTCGGAGGCCTCCCTGTCGGATGGCCCCGGAGAGGATGCGGAGCTGCTGCCGGACGTGACCCCAAGGACGGCAGATGAACTGCTGGACGCTTGAAGGAACTGGGACTTCCCCGGGTGCAGTAAGAGGCGCAGAGCGGGAGCTGTGTGTATGCGGGGTGG
This sequence comes from Triturus cristatus, assembly GCF_964204655.1. NCBI lineage: Eukaryota > Metazoa > Chordata > Amphibia > Caudata > Salamandridae > Triturus > Triturus cristatus. The sequence continues at coordinate 1,113,220,399 of NC_140581.1, read as the reverse complement.
AGGGCCCTGACCTGGCTTTGCGGGGTTGGGAGTGTGATCGGTACTTGCTGATGCCTTGCGGTCCGGGGATAGCTGCTGGGGGGGCCCCGGGATGGGGAGCTGGAGAGCGGGTGATTTGAGGGGGCGAGGGACACCGGGGGGGGATTTGCAGGGACTGGGCACGGATGCACAGCAGGGGACAGTCGACCGGCCCGTCTGGTGCAGAGCCACCACCTCACCCTCACGGACAGTGTGAGACGCTGGTGGCTACCAGAGTGTTAGATATTGTTTGGGGTGGTATTTGGATGGGTAACTGCAGTTTAGCACCTGTTCTGGGGAGGGGAGGGCGTGTGGGGAGTTGGGGAGTTGTGGGGTTTCAGGGGAATGTCAGTGTGCCTCGGAGGGTTGGAGAAGAGTGGTTGGTAAGGCGATGGGATGGGGACCCCACCTGAACTGCGAGTCCTGACCTGGAATGTGAGGGGGCTCACCTCTATGGGGAGGAGATATAAAGTCCACGCCTACCTGGTGCGGAGAGGGATCCAGGTAGCCTTCCTCCAAGAAACCCATTTAGATCGCGAGGAGGGGAAGGCGTTACAGCGGCGCTGGCGAGGCCAACTATTCTATACTACCTTCTCAAAGTTTGCCCGAGGGGCCCTGATATGGGTTAGGGCGGGAGTCCCTTTCCAGCCGCTGGCGACACTGGTGGACCCGGAGGGCAGGTTTGTAGCAGTGCAGGGGAGACTAGATGGGAGGGACATGGCTTTATGTAGTGTGTATGCCCCTAATGTAGACCAGGCCGCCTTCTTTTCCAGACTGTCGGGGCAGCTCGCGGCCTATTTGACGGGGACGGTGGTGTTGGGGGGGGATTTTAACTCAGTGGTAGATGTTGAGCTGGATAGGTCCCACCCGCCTCTGGCACAATCGGTGGTCCGTAGGGTGGCTAATAGCAGGCGCGCTTGGCAGGACACATGGGGGTTGGTGGACACATGGCGGACGCATCATCCGAGGGCTAGGGATTACTCCTTCTACTCAGCCCCCCACGAGTTGTATGCCCGCTTGGACAGTATATTGTGTTCCCCGGATGCCCAGACTCTGATGCGACACAGTGAGTTCTTGGCTTAAACCATCTCGGACCATAACCCTTGCATGGGGGTGCTGCAGTGGTCTAGACAGCGGCAGGCGATACCCACTTGGCGCTTAAACCCCTTGTTGCTGGAGGACCCGGTTTTCCGGGCTGAGGTTAGCGGCTGCATAGAGCAGTACTTTAGGACTAACACGGATACGGCGTCGACCCGGGCGACGGAATGGGATGCGTTCAAGGCAGTGGTCCGGGGAGTTTGTATATCATCCACCGCTGGCGTGCGGAAGACCTTGTTGAAGGAGGTAGCGGGGGCGGAGGCCCAACTGCGGACGGCTGAGCGCGCGCATCAGGCGGGGGAGGGCGAGCTACCTGCGGTCGTGGAGGCACGGTAGGGCGTGGCGGTGTGTGTAGAGAAGCTTCGCTGCTTTGATCATAAGGACTACCTTACCCGGGCGCATGCGGAACGGGATAAGGTGGGGTCTCTTTTGGCATGGTTGGCGTCCCCGACGGCCCGCGGTACACCTATACTGTCTCTGGTCGAGGCAGGGGGGGTCCCGGTCTATTCTCAGGAGGAGATTAATAAACAGTTTGCCAGTTATTACGCAAGGCTGTATGACAGCACCATGCGGGGAGAACCTGAAGGTTTAGCTGAGTTTCTGGTGGCGGCTCGCCTGCCCCGGCTGGACCCGGAGAGCGAGAAGGACCTCGGGGGTGCTATCACCCTGGGCGAGATTCGTGCAGCAATTAAGCAAATGGCCAGGCGAAAGACCCCGGGGGTGGACAGATTGCCCATCGAGTTCTATGCGGCTTGCCCAGATTTGCTCGCGCCACAGCTGCAAGTCCTTTACGGAGAGGCTTGGCGACTTGGGCGCTTACCGGCCTCCGCTCGAGAGGCTATTGTGGTGCCCCTGCTGAAGCCGGGAGGGGAGGCTGGCGCGCGCACGGCGTACCGCCCGCTCTCCATGTTGACGGTGGACTACAAAATCCTGAGCAAAATTTTGGCGTCGCGCCTGTTGACTCATATGACCGCCTTGATCCACCCGGATCAGGCGGGCTTTATCCCCCGACGTAACACGGCCACGTCGGTGCGACGTTTGTTACGGGTGATGGAGCTGGACCGGGACATATATCCGGATGCCTGCACTCTGTCGGTCGATATTGAAAAGGCCTTCGATAGTGTGGAGTGGCCCTATTTATACCGAGTGCTGCGGGCTTTTGGCCTGGGGGATGGCTTTGTACGCTGGACCACCTTGCTCTATAATGAAGCCACGGCCCGGGTGAAGACGGGGGTTACTATTTCGGCCTCCTACCCGGTGCGGAGGGGAACGAGGCAGGGTTGCTCGCTCTCCCCCTTGTTGTTCGCCCTGGCTATTGAACCGTTGGCGGCGCATGCCCGGCTGGGGCGTTCCTATGCTGGAGTCCACTTGAGGGGGGATGTTCACTATATCTCCCTGTATGCTGACGATCTGCTGATGTTTCTGGCGGATACCGAGGGAGCGCTGAATGGGGCGACTGCCTTGTTGGAGGCCTTTGGACGCCTATCAGGGCTCAAGGTCAACTGGGGCAAGACATGCTTGTTCCCGCTGGGACCGGGCGGCCGGGCCCCCCAGTCACTGGGACTGGTCCGATGGGGGGGGCTGCCTGCGGTATCTGGGGGTTAATATCTACCACACCCAGCAGGACTTGCTGGAGGGGAACATTGGCAGAGCCATTCGCGGATTGCGGGGCAGCATGAGTTTCTGGAGTACGCTCCCGCTTTCGTGTGCCGGGAGGGTGGCGCTGTTGAAGATGGTGGCGTTGCCACGACTCCTCTATTACTTTCGCACCCTACCTATATGGGTGCCGGCGTCGTACTTCCAACGGCTTAGGGCGATGTCCACGGGCTTCATTTGGGGCTCCGGGAGAAGGCGGGTGGCGTTGACCACCCTGCGGCGGCCGAGGGCGGAAGGGGGCCTGGCAGTCCCGGACTTCGAGTGGTACTATCTAGCGGCCCAACTCCAGTGGCTTACGCAGGCGGTTGCCAGAGAATACCGGGGCCCGGAGGGCCCACAGGGTAGGCTGATTCCGCGACATGTGCTAGCCTTCATAGTCTTACAGCAGAGGCTGGACCTTGACCTGCTCACGTTGGAAGAGCGTACACTCCGGCTGTGTTGGAACCGATGCCAGAGGAGGGCGGCGATAACTCGCCCCTACGCCCCGGAGATTCCTTTGGGGATGTGTACGGCGTTCCCGCATGGAGGCGATTGGTCTGGGCTGGCTGTTTGGGAGGAGTTGGGTGTGCAGATGGTGGGTGACTTATTCCGGGAGGGGGTGCTGCTGCCGTTCCAGGAGTTGCAGGACTCCTACGGGCTCCCACGTGGGGACTTCTTACTTCACGCGGCCCTGGTAGCGAGCCTTCAGCGGCACTGGAATGCGGGGCTCTCGGAGCCACCGGTCGCTGCGGGTTGCCAATATGTAGTGATGGCGGCGGGGACGTCCAAGGCCATTACTTGCCTATACCGCAGGCTGTCGACGGAAGGCTTGCCGCCCCTTGCCGCCTTGACGGGCAAGTGGGAGTTGGACCTTGAGAAACCGATCCCCGAGACTACCTGGTCCACGCTGGTGCGGCGGGCCTGGAAGGGAACGCGCAATGCCCGGTTCCAGTTGGTGCAATTTTTCACGTTGCACAGGGCGTATTTGACACCGGTTAAAATATTGCAATTTTTTGGGGGGGCGCACTCACAGTGCCCGTGGTGCGGAAGAGAGGGCGCTGATTTTCGTCACATGTTTTGGTCCTGTGTCCAGCTGGGTGATTATTGGGCAGAGGTCATGGATTGCCTAAATCAGGTGACGGACCGAGTTATTGACCCGGACCTGGGGGCCTGCTTGTTGCTTTGGTTCCCGCACACCCGCCGGACGAAGGTCACTAGCAAGTTTTACGACTTAGGATTGATAATGGCCAAGAGGGAACTGACTATGCACTGGAAGTCCAGGACGGGGCCTAGCTTCTTGCGATGGAGGGCGGCCTTTGTGCGTTGGGCGGGAGCTGAGGGTGCGCTCCGGTTGCAATTAGCTCTTCGGCGGGATGACGAAAAGGCGTTGGCGACGGCCCGGGCGTGGGAGGCGCTGGTGGTGGAACTTCAGGGGCTGATGGCTGACAACGGGGTAGAGGGGGACACATCTGGCGGGCAGGGGGAGGAGGTGAATGGGGAGTAGAAGGGGGGTAGTAGTGATCGCTGGCAACGAGGCTGTGGCTAAGCGCAAGGGAAAGTCACGGATCTCTAGTGGAGGGCGAGTACCCATGTCTGATTTATCGCAGGGAGGGGGCACATCGGGAGCGAGGTGAAAGACAGGAGGCACACTGACATGGGGTGGGGAGGGAGGGGGGAGGGCCGGTATGGGCCGTAAGCTCATTCTCCCGGTTGTTGGCTGGTAACTTTATGTGTACTAAACATTCTTTGGCCGTGGAGGAAGCGGGTTTGTACTGTGCTGTTGCTATGAAAACAATAAAAAAATGTTTCAACAAAAAAAATCAGGACATGTAAAACTTAAAAGCACATGTTCTGCCCCTTAAATAGATTGGCTGGGTTGTTCAGGGCCGCATGAGGGGTGACTTATATATATAAAAATGGAAGCTTTGGACTTGGCAAAAGGTTTATTTTGCCAGGTCGACATGACATTGTAAACAGTGGCAGGTTTGAGACTTGGTTAAAGGGCTACTTAAGTGGGTGGCACAATGCAGGCCCACTAGTAGCATATAATTTACAGGAATGGGTACACCGAAAGAGATGATGCCTGTTCGAGAAACAATAATATGTGAGAATGAATGTGAATTCTTCACAGAGGAATTTTCAATACGCCCCACAGTCACTCTATGGGTTGTTTCTTTTCCAACGCTATATCAGTCGCATACTTGTAGTCGTTACCACATATAGGGGCTAATTACGATGGCAGTCAGGCCGCAACTGATGGCTTGTCAGTTGCGGTCTGACCGTCATCTACTGCTACAGTCTGACTGATGAGTTCCAACTGGCTCAAGGAGCCTGATGGTCGGTCGGAAACTAACCATAATCCCTTAAGGATGGCGTTTCTTCCGTTGGTATTATGATGTCAGTTTCCAACACCCATTCCATGTCGGCCTTTCTGACATGGAAAGGCTATTGAAAATAGACATTGGGGGCCCCTAGCAGGACCCCTGTCCCACCGCGGCTTTCGCATTTGGGCCTGGGTGGCACCTATTGTGCCCCATCTAAACATCCCTGCACAATGTGGCAGGCACCTCATGGTGCCTGCCACATGGTGCAGGGTTGTTCCCATACTTCCATTTTTCAATGGGAGCTTGTGCTGCAGGCGTTTTCAGCCCGCCACACAAACTCACATTTATAAATGGAAGTTTCCGACTGCACTATGTGCGGTTGCATCCTAATTGGGGTGTCGGAATCGCCGACCTATGGTCAGGCAGTTACTTCCCTGAAATGGTGTCGGTCGGAGACAACTCCGACCAACATCGTAATGAGGCCCATAGTGTGGACAAGCTGTGTTAATGTTGGTTAGAACATTACAGTATTTCGGCTGTGAAGGAGCGTTTGCCCCTAATGAAAAAAAAAAACATGAATTTTTCTGATTTGCTCCGGGGACCACACCCCACTATAAATAAATGATTTATAGTGACAGGGATACATGCTGTCGGTAATGATTGGAACAAATACTCTGAAAAGAAGCTGCAGGAAGAATTTGACAGATAGACAGAGAAAGCCTGCAAGCAGTTTTTAAAATTACTGATAATGGCATGCACAGTATTTGCAAAAGAGTGTACTCCTTATACAACAGCACGTCTTCAGTCTTAGATCTCATTAAAGGAGATTTAGGTCTGCTATAACATGGTCAGGCTTAAATAAGAGCTATGATGCAATTGAATTGGGCTTTATAAACTCTTCAGTCAGGTTATGTGCCCTAGCAACTTCTAAATGAAACAGCCAGTTTTTAACCTTACAATTTGACACTGACACTGAAAACAATGGCTAAAATACATCTGCAGACACGTTGTTAAGTATGGAACAAATGGAAGAAACAGCATTTCATTTAGTGAAAATCCACCTGTTATATGGCTTATACAAGGAGTTATTTCCCTGTCTATTACAAATTTTCATTTTCATGATTCTCAAAAGTGCAGATCCTAGGCAGGCAAGAGAAAATGCACAATTCACATCTATTTCATTCATAGAGATTTCTCTTACTTACATGTGTTTAAATGAACATAAAGATGACCGTATATTTATCAGTGTCTCTAGCTGCAAGAATCCCCTAGATCACTCAATACTGTGCAATTCATTTTTGTTGCAGGGCATGTGTAATGCTTTGGTGCCTGGATTAAGTTGTGCCCTATTGATTGCTCCTGTTACAAGTTGTGTTTCTATTTGGCAGAGGCTGTCCAAGCAGGAACCACAATCCTAGTCAGGGTAAGTCAGACACACATACTAAATTAACATGTGCGCACCAAATGGTAGCTTAACACAGTCAGGATTAACTTAATAGGTAATGTGTAAAATATTTGTGCAAAACATATCACAGTAAAACAGTGAAAACACCACACAAACATAATCCACACCAGGTTAGAACAGTTCAGATTAGCTTAATGAACAAACCAAGACCAAAATTACATACAATCTAATAAATAGAACTTGGGATAATAATTTATAAAGAATTAGGTGAAAGTAGTGCATAAAAGTGCAAAGAGCCAACTGTGGTTATCTGGTCGTGCCAGACCGAGACAAAGTCACTAGTTCAAGCCGACTGCTTTGGAGCATGGGTTGGCTACAGGGACACGCCTGCACCTGCTGAACACAGTACCTTTAATCCTGGTACACAGTCTGCGTTGCATTGCTTTGCCAGGCTTTGTGCTGTCCAGCTTTGGTTTCGAGAAGGACCACAGAAGACAGAGCATCTTAGGCTCACTTCCAAGAGTCTAGGACTGGGTTGGCACCACTTGACAGGGTAGACTCACAAATGGCAGAGTCCAGGTGCCGTAGCGGGTGAGTTGGAAGTCTTTTGTGTTTCTGAGATTTTGGAAAACAGGCGGCAAGTCAGCAAGCCCTTGGGTCACTTTGGTTCTGGGTTGGAGAGATGCAGGTCCAGTCCTTCTCACTACCAGGCAAGGAGAGCAGCAGGTCACCACAGCAGAGCATACCTCCAGCATAGTGGCAGTCCTTTCAGCAGCACAGAAGCCATTCTTCCTGGAAGAGTATCCACAGGTCCAGAAGCATACTGAAGTGGTGGTGTCCGAGGTCCAGTATTTATACTGTGGTGCCCTGTTTCTAGAAGGTAGGAGAGACAATGGCTTTGAAGTGCAGTGAATCTCCTTCCTTCCCTCGCTCCAAGCTTGCTGGAGGGGCAATACAGGGTCATTAGGCCTATTGTAAGGAGACATGCACAGCCTATTCAGGTGCAAGTGGATCAGTGCGTAGCTCGGTACCCCCAACCGAGCCAGTTAAGGGCCCATTAAGACCCACCAAGTCACACCTAAGCTCTCATTATGTGCTGCTGTCTAGAGGGAATGTACACGGCCCAGCTGTCACCCACCCCAGTTGTGTATTCAGAGACAGACAGGGGCACAGAATGGTTAAAAGTAAGAAAATGCCAACTTTCTTAAAGTGGCACTTTCAGACTTACAATTTAAAATCCGACTGCACCATGAGTTGTGATTTTAAATGGTGAGCCCAGAGACATCAAACTCCAAATTACTATCTTGTTCCAATGGGAAATTAAATGTATAAAATGGAATAAGGTAATCCCAATGTTAACCTACAGGCAAGATAGGCCTTGCAGTAGTGAAAAATCAATGTATTTAAGAGTTTTTCATTATCTGGACATGTAAAACTTAAAAGTGCGTGCTCAACTTTATAAAAATGCTGCACCCTGCCATTCGGGCTGCTTTAGGCCAAACTTAGGGTTGACTTATATGTTTTAAAATTTAAGACTTGGGCCTGGCAAATGGGTTATCTTGCCAGGTCGACATGGCAAATTAAAACTGCACCCACAAGCTCTGTAATGGCAGGCCTGAGACATATCTAAAGGACAACTGGAGTTGGTGGCACAATCAGTGTTGCAGATCCACTAGTAGCATTTAATTTACAGGCCGTGGGCAAATGTAATGCACTTTACTAGGCATGTCTAAGTAAATTAAATATGCAGACTATGGATAAGCCAATGTTACCATGTTTTCAGTAGAGAGCAAAGGCACTTTAGCACTCGTTAGCAGTGGTTAAGTGCCCAGAAGCCTAAAGCAAGCAAAAACAAATTCAGTAAAAAGGGAAGGAGGAAGGTAAACAATTTGGGGGTGACCCTGCAGACAGGACCAGTGCCACAACTCCCTATTCATCCATCCACATGCACCACAAGATATTAAATAATAGTTCCTTTTTAATGCTAACCAACATCAGTTGTTGCGGGCCAGAACCTGGCTAACTTTATGTGATTACGGTTTTTAAAACAATACAGTGTTGTGGAAGAACCTTGCATCCACCTCCTCAACATGTAATCAAAGGTGTCCTTTTGCTTAGTATTGCTATGAAAGACATTTGTTTTGCTAAACGTAACAAATTAGTGAAGGTGTTTCTAACAAAAGAAGTCATTTTGACTTCTGCGACAGAGACCTATAACTTACAGACAGCCAGAACTGCTTTAGAGATTCAGAGGCTGTTACAGACACAATATTCAACTCACTTTGCTCATATTTTCAACGCTTCTACAAAAACTGGTAACATGCACTTTTTAAAGAAAATTTGATATGGTTTGTGACTGTATTTAAAGAGCTGTGGTCAGACTGATACCATTATTTTTTCCCTCTTTATTCTCCAGGTTTTTTGGTGGATTCCTTACCATACCTCTACTCATTGGCTGTGTTATTGTCATCTTCCTTTTCATCTTTCAATGAAATCATCATTATGGCATACACATATCTAGCTGAATAAAAGTGCTGAGAAACCCTAGTGGCTATCTGGGACATGAGTGGCTTTCTGAACTCAGTGAAAACTGGATGTTGTCCTTTCGTAAAATTAATGTCCTGCACCTGAAACCAGTTTTCTGGTGCATGAACTGTCCAAGTAAACTTGTTATGCATTTAGATCTGGGCATCCCCCAATGGTTTCCCTACACATGGAAAAGATCCTGCAATCATTGCAATCACATTAGAGGCAATGCCGAGCAATGCATTTACCACTACTGCAAGATGCTTGTTATGATGGATCAATAGCACAAATCTCACTCTTTGAAGATCTTCCTGAAGATTAGTTTCAGTCAATGCTGTCATTCAAGACTCCAAACAAGGAACTCTCACCATCACTAAGTGCTTTAGAGCTACAACCACTTCCTGGTCCATCCAAATCATGAGTCTCTAACAACATGCGCTCATTGACAGTCCTTTCCCATGACCTCACGTACGCTCCCTGTGAACCCAAGGCAAACCTCAGATAAGGGCTAAAAGTAACCCATGATTCAACAAAGAAATTGCACAGGATCTTGGATCCACTGCAAAGGCTGTGAAGGAGAAACATTTTAACAGACTATTTTTTTTATTTCATTATCCATTTTGCTGATAGGTCTTTTCCCTCTAGAATGCTTAACCCTTTATTGGCTGTTTGGCGTAGTTCATGCTAAGGCCTCCATATTGTTTTTTCCACATAAGGTATCCAAAACACATTTTTGTCCTTATTTTCCAACATCCTGGGGATTCCATAAGTACCCAGGGTTTGTGGATTTCCCTGGATGGGACTGAGAAAATAGCCAAAATATAGCTATGTTTTTATGTTTTTGGGAAAAATAGGAAAAAGTGCTCCACAAACAAGTGTCTGTTTTGCCCCTAAAAATTGTATCAATTAAAGGTTTTCTGTGCTAAAGACACCATGTTCCCAGCATTCAGGAAGATGCAGAGCTGAATAAAGAAACCTATATTTTAGCACAGTTTTTGAATTTTTCACAGAAGTATCCATTTTTTCCTAATTCATGTGCTTTCAACTTACTTCCAGTTTGTGATGGAAACCGGGATGAAACACAAGGGTAATCCCAGAAAGCTATAGATTTCTGAAAGCAGACAAGATTCTGAATTCAGCAAGGTGTAATTTGTGTAGATCCCTAAAGGTTTTTCCAAAGAAATTAATTGTTGAAATATAAAAATATTGAAAATGAGTAGGTAAAAAGGCTGTTTGTGACAATGTTTTCATTTGTAACTTCTTGTCCTAATAGCTGATTTACAAAAGCAATATACCATTACATTTATTACCTACATACCCTATAAATCCCCAAAACCAGACATAGGGCTTGAAGGTTTTCCAAGAAACTGAGGTATCCAGAGCCAACAACTGAACTGCAACTCACAATGTTTTTTCGATGTGTACCAGGTCTAGAAAAGTTGGTATGATAAAATATAAAGAGTTAAAATTGGGTAACAAAAAAAACTATGTATTTCTAAAATAAACACCAAGGCCCATATTTCTCACAGCAAGCCACCTTGCTGTGGTCTGCTGCGCTGCACTGCCTGAAAGGAAGAGGGCAGGAATGCACCATATTTAACATTATATGGTAGATTCCTGCTCTCTGCCTGCGCTGGCTCACAAATCTCTGCCCAGCACCAATACAGGCACCCTTGCACTATGGTGCAAGGGTGCATGTGTTGTAGGCAGGATTGTTTTTGTGGAGAATGGGTGTCTTCCTGCACATAAACAAACCTCAGAGCATTTTCCTCTTTCTAAGTGTGTTGTAGAATGCAGCACACTTAGAGCAAACAACATGGAGAAATTAAGATATTTCTCCTCATTGCACCTCTGGTGGGGACGCGTACAATTCTGATGCATTCCCAGTTCTAGCAGTGTTGGTAAATGTGGATATGTGTCAGAATATATGGATGGATGCATGTAAACACCCACGCTCCACACATGGCACGCCTCTGTAGTGCAGAGTAACGCAACAAGCGATTTGCGCTGCCTTGTGTTACTCTTGATTTATCAAGTGATGCAGGGCTAAGCAAGGTGGCCTTGCGTGGCTTGATAAATCTCATTTAGGTTTTGTGCTGCCCTTGCGTCCCCTTGGAGGTGCAAAGGTTGTGGCAATCCTTGATAAATATGGGCCCAAATACAGAGTTCAGGAGCAGTGGTTATTTATACATCTCTGAAGTTGTGGGTATCCATACTAGTTCTTGATTCAAGGGGTATTTTTCAAATACCCCCTGACTTTTTCCACACAGGCTTATGTTTGGAAGGCACAAATTCAGAGAAATTCTGTATTTCTACGTGTCTCCCAATAAAAATGGTACCTCACTTGTGTGGGTAGTGCTAAAATGCAAAATGGATGCATCGCATATTGTTTTTGCAATGTTGATATCTGTGTATTTTGGGCCCTAGCCCAGCTAGTACCTAGGGAAACCTAGCACACCTGTACATTTTGAAAACTAGACACCTAGGGCAATCCAGGGTGGGGGAACTTGAGTGGCTCTCACTATGTTTTCTTAGCCAAAAGTCCTTGTAAGCCTCAAACTTGAACTAAAAAAACTAATTTTCACCGCATTTCTGTGATAGAAACTGCTGGAATCTGCAGGGAGCAACACATTTCCTACCACCTACCATTCCCCCGAGTCTCCCGCATCAAACCAAGGTCAATAGGGGTCTTGCAGAGAAACTCTTATTGGCCCTGGTTTATTTTGTGCCTCATGGGGGCATCAGGCCTGGCCACACAAGTAGGGTATCATTTTTATCGGGACAAGTGGGAGACCCTGCGTGGTAGGAATTTTGGTGATCTCTGAGGTCTCCAGACGTTTACGTCACAGAAATGACAGGAAAATATGCAATTTTAGTCAAAGTTTGTGATTTGCACGGCATTGTGGTTAAGAAAATATTGCGGTATCCACATGAGGCACACCACTCTGGACTCTCCCAGATGTCTATTGTTTCAGAAATGTCTGGGTTTGGTAGGTCTCCCAGTGTGGCCACCAAGTCTGAGTTCAAACACTGGAGCTACCCCTATTGCTGATTTCGCCACACTGAATTTTGGGGCATTTTGTATCATGGAAACTAGGCCCAAGAGGCAAGTGGGGTAATATTTCTTTCAGGATTGGTGGAGGAGGGTAGGGTGGTGGCCATTTTGTGGATCTTGGTGGTTTCCAGACGTTTATGTTACAGAAGCACGGTGTGATGCCTGGGAGAGCCACTCCCACCCCCTTTTGGGGGGAATATTTGTCCCCTGGTGTCTAGTGGCCTTTTATTCCCCCAGGGAAAAATTTTAGGTAAACTCCCTCAATCCACCCCTCGGGAGGGGAGGGCAGAAAAACGTGGTCTCTGGTCTGAGCAAAATCATGCAAAGTTTAACTTCCACTGAAATCCAGTTATGTACAATAGCTTCAATGGATGCAGGTGTCTCAAAATGATTGGGGATGACTGCAAGGTTCAATCACTTTGTGAAATAGAAATGGATGATCAAAATCCACTGAAAACATACATAGTCTTTTAATTAAAATTTCAAAAATTGCAAATGTAACAAAGAACGTATTTTACTTTTCTATTTCATATTAAATTGCAGTTTGAACTCATAAAGCCACGCTCTTCAAGTTTTCTTATTCATTTATTTATTTAAGAGTTTTATATAGCGCTGGCCAGACTCGAAGGTATCAGAGCGCTTTACAACATTTATCGTGATGCAATTGGCTACACAGTATTACAATAAACAACATTGTCTTGTGTCGAATCTTGTTCAGGGCTGGAGGCGGTATTAGGAGCGAGTCAAAAGGCAGGCGATGAAAAGGCCTTTTTATTGAAGTGTCCATGTTCTACGCTGGGCAAGATTCCTGTGCTAGATGAGCTCTATCTCTTTGGGAGGCAGCTATCCATTCAGATGAGATCGGTTGAGGAAGAGGTCTTTGAGCTGACTTTTGAAGTTTAAGAAGAAGGGATTAGTCCTGATATGGACTGGGATGGAGTTCCAAATTTTAGGCGCATTTCCCGAGAAGGAACGTGATCAGGTTTTTTGTTTGCAAGTTTTCGGGGGAATGAGAAGTAGGGTGTTGGTGCTCCTGAGATTCCTTGTTTGGCCTGCCTTTTTGAGTTTGGAAGCCAGGTAGGCAGGTTTACCAGTATAAAGAGCTTTGTGTGTGAGGCATGCAGTTCTGAAGTTGGAACACATTTTGATTGGGAGCCATTTTAGCTCTCTTAGAGAGGGAGAGATGTGGTCGTATTTCTTTACTCGGGTGACCATCCTGGCAGCTGCTTTTAGAGTTGATCGGAGGGGAGCTAAGTGAGATTTTGCCGTGCCAGTGAGTGTTGCGTTCCTGTAGTCCAATATGGACAGCACCAGGGATTGTGTGGCCTGTTTAAGGTCATTGGGAGGCATGAAAGGTTTTATTTTGTTGAGTAGTTTGCCAGGGTAAGATTACAATTAATAGCTTCAATGGATTTTAGCCATTCTGAGACTTGGGGGGGTCTGCTCCTTGTTGGATATGGGAAGGGTTTCCGTCTTATCTTGGTTGAGGTTTAGGTGGTTGTGGGATAGCCTGTGCTGGACTTCTCGCAGAGTGTTATTTAGTCTCTGCATGTCTCCAATTGAGGATGTTTCCAGGTAAATCTGGGTATCGTCTGTATAGAGGTGGAAGGGGATGTCGGCTTTTTTGAGTATGGCGGTGAGGGGCTCCATGTAGATGTTGAACAGTGATGGGAAAAGAACTGAACCTTGTGGGACTCCCCTGGTTATGGGGAGATGGTCAGACGTGAAGTTGTTCATTTATATTAGTTGGGAGAGGTTCTGAAGGAAGGAGATAAACCATTGTAGGACCACCTCGTCTGCTCCAATCCTTTCTCGGATTACATTTATGACCAGATTGTGGTCAACCATATCGAAGGCTGCTGATAAGTCAAGGACTTAAATAAATAGTAATTTTATGCCTTATACCCTTTAATTGCTCTAAATGAGCTGAACTTTGGGAAAATGTAAAGACAACAATAAATTATATTCTGCATGCACATCTAGCTCTAATCCAGCCTTTACCACATAATGGTGTATGTCCTTTAAATATTAAACTCAGAATAACGTATTCAGTTATTGGAAACACCGATTGATACTGTTGTCAATATGAGCATGTACATAATGATTTGGAATCCTCTGTGTAATTTGCATTCATTGGGAAAAAAAGCTAATTGTTCTCTTCAAGATTTTATGAAATTTGAATACCTCTGGATTTCTATTAAATGAGTTATTAAGTATGACAGAGAGGGAGAATTAAATAATAAACCCATATTATAAGGATGTGACATCTTAAGAACTGCCCCCATAATATTAAACTGCTACACAACATGGCGTACTCTCATGTCATTACCATATTGTATATCACATAGATGGATCTTCTGAAGTTATGGAACAGTAGATGTGTAGGTTGTTATTATTTTGGTAGATTATGTGTAGGACTGTACCTGTATTCTTAGCTTCAACATGGGATAAAAGACAACATTTTCTTTTGAGCACCACTGTGGTTTTAGTACAATGGATCATAAGTACTCTGAGGGATAATCCAAGAACTCTCTGTCCTTGTTTATTTGATATTAATTTAGGTACGTATCTTAGTTAGGTCTTATATGTTTTTGTATGTAGGTGGGGCCTGTGTTGCTAGTTTTTTTATAATGACTCCAGTAGAGCTGTAACAAACAGATTTTTTCATGATCAATTCTGTCCTTGGTCCACTAATTTTGATGAGACGTATCCTCTTTCATGAAGGGACAGATGTATGACGCTTGCATTTTGCGACTTGTACATTACGTTGCTTTGCCACTCGCAATTTGCCACTCGCAAAATGCAATGCACAACAAACAGTGTCACAGACACTGTTAGCGATTCCCAAAGGGGTCACAAATTGCATGCCTCATCAATATTCATGAGGCAAGCGTGATTTTTTGACCCCATTGGGAATAGATAGTACTCCCAGGTAAAGTGGCCTGCTGGGGTCAGCAGACCACCATGTCTGGGACTGCTTTTTACATAAAGCAGTTTTTTTAAATGCAGCCCGTTTTCCTTAAAGGAAAATGGGCTGCATTTAAAAAAGAAAAATTAAACTTTTCAGTTTAATTTTTTAAGGGCAGGCAGTGGTCCCTGGGACCAATGCCTGCTCTTAAAGAATATGTTTGCACCCATTCACAAAAGGGAAGGGGTCCCCTGGGGACCCCCTTCCATTTGGGAATGGTTTACCACCTAAGTAAGTTGCAAACTGCGAGTGTTTTGCGACCGTAAATGCAGTCGCAAACCAATGGTACATACCATTTGTACTGGCTGTTAGGAAGGGACACCCTTGGCACGCTCCTTCCTAATAGCAAGTCACAGACTCTATTTCACAAGTCTGTGAATCGCAAAATAGCGTTGGTACATACAACCACCGATTTTTAAGGTCGCAAAAGGGTTGAATACCCTTTTGCGACCCCAAAAATGGTCGTACATCTGGCCCTAAGCCTCCTGAATTGTCTTACAAACTGTATAAGTAAAAGAGATTACATCTAAAAAAATGTATCTAGCCTGCAGGGCAAATTTCTTGGTATTTTATTACATACCCCAGCCATCTGGGCTTTTGGGTACACCATGTCTTTTAACTTACTGCTACTCTCTAGGTTTTAGCAGTCTCTCTTAGCAGTTCCCTCTGATCCACATTGGCTGCATAACTCCCATTGATCCTCGCCTGATAAGCAACACGTAGTAAGTGACCATTCACAGAGCACCACTGCCACAATCAAACATGATGACTTACACATGTGCACACCACCATCAACACTAAACACATACCATCAGCACCTCATACTGCAAAATTGCCACAAACACCAGTCACACATGCACCACTTGTGCCTCACATACCACCAGTGAAATACACACATTCACTCATCCGCACAGCACCACAACCACAAACACACTGCGCCAAGTACTAACAATTACAATTAAGAACACATAACCTACATAGCCAGAACATATTAGGCCTAATTACATGTTTAGGTGCCATATCTCACACCGAATAAATAACAATACCACAGCGTATGTTATATATCTGGTGGTGCGATACATAACATTTAATATGATTTGGTGGGTAATTACATGTAGATTTGGGTGTTTAACGCAACAAAATCCGTGTGATATGGTAAATACCTTTTTCTTTTCCCCTGTCAAATTTCAGAAGGTTTGACCGACAAAATGTAATAATGGTTGAGGTATTTAATGTGTGTGATAATTATCGGATGTGTTATATACCTACCAACTTGTAATTCAAACTCGTGCGTAAACAGTTCACCCAAGGGTCGGAATGTAATGACCAACTTGTAATCAGTGCCCTTGGCTTTGCTAATGCTTGTTGTAAATGTACCACCTTATTGGTGAATCCTGTGCCTCCATCCCTTTTGATCTATAGTTGAAAATACACTAATGTTTATACTGCTCAAGGACAGGTCAATCTATGCTGATGTTGATAGCCACATTCATATACAAAGCGCACTTAGTAAAGACAGCCAAAGTGATGACACCTTCCACTCCTGTAGCTACTCTACATCATCCTCCAGGCGTTGGGGGTTTGCTGCTGTACTGCACACAATACTTACTAGCTCCTTAGAATGCTGAATGCATTCATGCCTGTGTAGGTTCATAGGCAACTCTACCAACAAAAGCTCTAATATAGCGTCTGAACTACGTGTCATTGATTGACATCCTCAACACCAAATGGGTCTCTAGTGGGATGTTCCATAATATTCTATGCACATCATTTTTTCTAGTTACAAAACCTCCTGGATACTTCAGTCCAGATCTAAAATGGAGAGACATAGACAAATAAATAATTTTAAAAAGGCATTACCATCGAATTGAGACGAAAACCACAATACATTAGTAAAAAGGTTCAACCTTGCCTTCCAAAGTTTCTATTAAAGAAAGCAAGCCATATGCCTATATTTGGTTTTATACTTACTGTGTTTCCAAAATATTTTTGGAAGTAGTGCAAATTTTGGCTTGGTAGGGCAGTGGTTTCGATTTAGTTGCAAATTCACTTGCTGCATGTGGTTCAGGGGCATTGGGGTATCCGAAATTCACATTTTTTTCACTTGCATAAATATGTGAAATTCTGCTAAAATGTCATCTGTAGGGGTGCATCATAATCACGTGTAGAGCACACCCGCATATAATCATGTCTTGTGTAATAAAGTGAAGTGTTAGAATTGTGAAATGTAATAACATAAATATGTGAGGAATTTTAGGTTATTGACAAGTCGTATGGAGAACTAACGTAGGAAATTGATGTTGAAAACGTTAACATACAAAACTTGTGTTGAACTGACAATTATTCATGTATTAAAATGTTTATTATTTATGACATTTCATACGTAGGTAAAAGTATTAGTAAAAAATGTATTAATGGTTTTGTGAATTTGTGAAGATTGCATGATGCAGTCGTATGTTAGCTGAAATCATATGCCCGAAATGCAAGTCCCTGACAACTCTTGCTTTACAAATAATAGGCTGAATTTCAGGTGCACTGTGGAATCTGTTCTTTCTCATGTTTTGTATTGCAGGTGAAGAGGCATCCTTTTAGGCAGAATATTGTCTTTGTTTTAGCAGCTAGGCAAGGAGAGAAGAAGTTAGAATCATGTGACTTGGGTTGATAAAGGATTGACATTGGGATTTACACAGGAGAAGGCCTGGGAACAAATTGTTGAAAAGGTTGCACATGGACAACACCATGGAAAAGTACGCCCAGACTGTACCCAGAGTGGATGGCGTGACAAGTGCAATATAGGAATTCTACCTGTGGAAAACTGATTGTTGGAACCAGGGAAAGAGCCCCACTCATTTCTTGCCTTTAGAGAGAGAGCATCCTAGAACAAGCTCTTTCTTTGCGATGGTGGCTTTATGCTTCCTTACCCATCTCGACAGTGGAGAGACTTTTTAGGAAGACTCCACAACTGACAACTTATTTTCCTCTTGACTTAAATTGCTTACCCTGATAGAGTAGGGACAGATTTAATGCTTTTCACCGGGAACAACTTTTACAACGCAACTTTTACAACGCACTACACTTACAACGCATTTTTTACAACGCAACATCCACTACAACGCATTCCATTACATCGCATGACACTACAACGCATTTTTAAAAACTACCTTTACAACGCATTCCATTACATCGCATACTACCTTTACAACGCATACCATTACAACGCATAATATTACACTACACTATCCAACACTTACCCTACTGTTGCACCCCCTGGAGTTAGAATAGTAATTTTTACCCCTATACTATCCAACACTTACCCTACTGTTGCACCCCCTGGAGTTAGAATAGTAATTTTTACCCCTATACTATCCAACACTTACCCTACTGTTGCACCCCCTGGAGCTAGAATAGTAATTTTTACCCCTATACTATCCAACACTTACCTTACTGTTGCACCCCCTGGAGTTAGAATAGTAATTTTTACCCCTATACTATCCAACACTTACCCTACTGTTGCACCCCCTGGAGTTAGAATAGTAATTTTTACCCCTATACTATCCAACACTTACCCTACTGTTACACCCCCTGGAGTTAGAATAGTAAGTTTTACCCCTATACTATCCAACACTTACCCTACTGTTGCACCCCCTGGAGTTAGAATAGTAATTTTTACCCCTATACTATCCAACACTTACCCTACTGTTGCACCCCCTGGAGTTAGAATAGTAATTTTTACCCCTATACTATCCAACACTTACCCTACTGTTGCACCCCCTGGAGTTAGAATAGTAATTTTTAACCCTATACTATCTAATACTTACCTTAAATGCAATTTAATATTATGCGTTGTAATGGTATGCGTTGTAAAGGTAGTATGCGATGTAATGGAATGCGTTGTAAAGGTAGTTTTTAAAAATGCGTTGTAGTGTCATGCGATGTAATGGAATGCGTTGTAGTGGATGTTGCGTTGTAAAAAATGCGTTGTAAGTGCATGCGTTGTAAAAGTGTGCGTTGTAACGACATACATCCCTTTTCACACACCAACCCTCGATGCAGGGAAATTTTGACTTATGCTTCTTGATTTACTACATCCTACTTCTTGAATTAATCGTTTTGTTCATGCTGCACCGTCTAAATTGGATGCTTAGATTTGGCTTCATGCTAATTCCTTTGAATTTCTGTACACTCGTGTTGAGGTGTCTCTAGTTCTAGTTATTTTTGGCTTATTTACTAACAACATTTCTCCCCTTTACATTTTCATGGTGCGAAAAAGAACCATCAGAGTGTGTCTTTAGAAAGGTCTAGAATTAATGGTCTCAGCCTTTTCAAATGTAATTGCATTCTGGTTGTTAGCGTTATTCCCATGCTGCCATGCTAAAATTGTATTAAGAACAGTGTAAATCACAAAACAGGGGTCTCCAACCGGTCGATCACGAGCTACCAGTTGATCGCGAGCTACCAGTAGGTCGCTGACACCCTGTGAGTAGCTCACGGCCGAACATCAATTTTAGTGCAGCTTGATGCCTTGCATTAAAAGTGAATGTGGCCTGTCGTCATTGTGGTTTTTTTTTTTAGGCCTCTTGCAGTGCTTGCCTGCCTTCACCCAAATAGATTGCTCACAATTGGCTGAATCAAACTTAGCTGGAGCGGGCAGCAGTGTGATGTCAATGCCGACGGCCCGGCAAGAGCAGTGTTAGACTGGACACTGGGAACTGATCGGCCTGCCTTCTGCTGCCCCACACTACACTGCCTTAATGTGCAATCTCTGTGGCCAGAGAAGCAGACTTGCCACCGGAGCCTTGTAAGGTCCAGGAATCCGGTTGGGTTGGGTTGGTTGTAGTTGCATACCGCGGCACAAGTGGTGCAGTGCTTGGCACCTTGGGCCCAAGAGCACAACCAGCGTTAGGCCTGAGACCGGAAGCATAAGGGCCCGACGCCGGGTTGAGATCAACATGTATGAGGTACTTTATTTTACACCGTCTTATTGTTGAAATAGGTGACATGTAAAATTATGAGGTAATTTTTTTTTTTTTTTAAAGTGAAACATTTTATTAAATGAGAGCAGCATTTCACAAATTTTTTTCTTACATAAATAAAATACCTCTCGCAATTTCATTTACATTTCTTTACAGCCCAAAGAAACGTACAATTAAGTTCCTGGGTCCGTGTGTTTTTTACAGCACTACAGTAAAAATAGGAAAGGCAACGCAAGTACTCAGGGCGAATCTTGCAATCAATGGGACTTCGCTGTTGTATGTCATTCCATCCTTAGGTCACGAAGTGCGGGATAACTGCTGGGAAGCCCGATGGCGGATATAGATAATTTCAATTTATGAGTTTGTCTCTTTAATGACCCCTAGACATTTCCTAAAAGCGAACCAGGCACACCAGCTGTTTGTCACTAAAAACGCAAGGATCTTTTTAGGGGGCTTGAGAAAATGGAATACAGTTTGATGTTGGCTGAAGTCCAGGTGGAGAAGGGGCAACTCTATGGTACAATGTGCACTGGTCCGAGAGTCGGACTGCTTTTTAAACTGCTCTGCAATTCAGATGTTGCAGTTATAAGACTGTGGCATAAAGCACACAACAATCTGGCACTGTTTTACAATGTGCACAACTGGAGTGGCAGAGTACCCGCACTACAGCATTGTGTGCACTGCTCGAGTGGTGGCGTCTACAACATGCACCTGTCGGCTGTTTGCCTAGAGGTCCTTCAAGGCAAGGCTGCACCAAGCTTTCTCTCTGTCCCTCCAAGGGATCTACTGCTGACCTCTGACTGCCAAGCTTCATATATCCTCCTGTTGAGAGCCGCCCTAAACTCCCCAGTCTCACCCAGATCACACCTTACATGTTTTTCATAAGCAGAGAACCAGGAGCTTTTGATGGTTTCACTTCACTGTGACAAAATGTGCGCGTGACCCCTGCTTTTTACATCACCTGTAGCCTGTGCCGATGTGAACAGCAGAAAGTGCATTTGGTCAACTTAACAAACAGACTGCATCGAGTGCTTGAATGACAGGTGTAATGGTTACAGAACACATGTTATAGAGCTTGTAAGAGTGACAGGCAAAGTAGGCCCTGAGGGAATTCAAGCCTGTTCCTGTAGCTCTCCAGGAAGAACCTCAACCAACTGAGGTACCCTACCAGCCTAGGGCACTCTACATTACACAGCGTTGTTTGCAACAGGAACATTTGAAACCTGTGGTGGGTGGTGTACACTTAACAAATCAATGAACCTGGACGTTGGCGGTCTCTGGGAACAATGCACCAGTAGCTGCTTGGCCTTCAGTAGCTCATCAGGATTGTCACTAATCAGAAGTAGCTCTAATCACAGAAAAGGTTGGAGACCTCTGCTATATGACATAATGGCGTATTTCGGGAATTTTGACTAACACAGTATTCACAAAATTACACAAGATTACACCAGTGTAATGGGAATTTTGCCTTTGCCTACAATATACATCATACCAGAAAGATTGCCAAGTCATGCAATGTATGTCTCCATACCTGCCATCTTGAACAAAAACCGCACCGTGTGAGAAGGGTGGCGGGCCTTGGTGGGGACGGGGTCTTATGCTGAGAAGTACCTAAGAGGAGCTTTTGATCCACTATGCTCCCAAACCCCCTAGTCCAAAAACAAAAACTAAAAAGCTTGTTGAGGCTGGTGCCGATGTCCTGTGGTGTGTTTACACCCCTAAATGGACATCTCCAGTTTAAAGCCTCGGAAAACGAGCTGGAAATCCACTATTTACAGTGGCTTTCAGCTTGTTTTCCCTGCCACCGTGTGATATCTGCTCCTCACCAGAAGACTGTGTGATCAATCAATCAATCAGGGGAATTATAAGCACACCACTCACCCATGAAGGTCTCATGGCGCTGGCGGGGTCAGCAGATCCGTGTCAATCAAAGAGCCAGGTCTTCAGAGCCTTCCTGAAGGTGTTCAGGGAGGGGGGCGTCTGATGTCGGTGGGGAGCTCGTTCCAGGTTTGGCCGCGATGTAGGAGAAGGATCTTCCCCTGCTCTGGCTCTGCAGATGTGCAGGGTTCCGGCGAGGAGGAGGTTGGTGGAGCGGAGGTTTCGTTTGGGTACGTGGAGGGTGACTCAATCGTTGAGGTATTGGGGTCCGGTGTTGTGTAGGCATAGGTGAGTATCTTGAAAGTGACTCTTTTCTCGACAGGGAGCCAGTGGAGCTTTTGTAGGTGTTGGCTGATGTGTTTGTGTCGTGGGACCCGGAGAACGAGTCTGGCAGCAGTTTTCTGTATTGTCTGGAGTTTGCGGAGTAGAGACTTGTTGATGCTGGCATAGAGGGCGTTTCCGTAGTGCAGTCTGCTGGTAATGAGTGCGTGGGTAACTTTTGTTTTTCTTGCCTCGGAGGGATCCATTTGAAGGTCTTACGGAGGATGCGGAGGGTGTTGAAGCAGCTGGAGGTGACGGCACTGACTTGCCAGTTCATGGAGAGGGAGGAGTCGAGTCTGATGCTGCGGTTCTTGGTGTGGTCTGTGGGGGAAGGGGGCTGCCGAGACCGGTGGGCCACCAGGAGTTGTTCCATGCCCCAGGGTTGGTTGCTAGGATGAGGACTTTCATCTTCTCTGAGTTAAGTTTCAGGCAGCTGTTGCTCATCCAGGCTGCGACATTCTGCATTCCCTCCTAGAATTTGAGTCTGGTGGTGTCGGTGTCCTTGGTGAGCGAGAGGATGTGCTGGGTGTCGTCGGCCTGGGAGACTATGCTGAGGCCGTGCTGTCGGACGATGGCGGCGAGGGGAGCCATGTAGATGTAGAAAAGGGTAGGGCTGAGTGATGATCCCTGTGGGACTCTGCAGTTGATTCCTGTGGGTTCGGAGAGGAAGGGTGGCAGTCTGATCCTTTGGCTCCTGCCGGTGAGGAATGACCTGATCCACCTGAGGGCGCTGCCTTGAATGCCGGCATTGTGTAGTCTGGTTGCGAGTGTCCGGTGGCAGACGGAGGTGTTGAATGCTGCTGATTGGTCGAGTAGAATCAGGGCTGCTGTGTGGCCTTGGTCGAGGAGGGAGCGGATGTAGTCGGTGGCGGCGAGTAGGACGGTCTCAGTGCTGTGGTTGC
Source organism: Triturus cristatus (assembly GCF_964204655.1). NCBI lineage: Eukaryota > Metazoa > Chordata > Amphibia > Caudata > Salamandridae > Triturus > Triturus cristatus. Next base: position 1,113,197,296 of record NC_140581.1, on the reverse strand, counting down.
TTCAGAATCCAGATTGTGAGGGGTCGAGGATGGTGTTGTCTCGATGAATCTTGTCAGTTGTGTGTTAACCGTCTTCTCTGCGACTTTAGCTGCGAACGGGAGGAGCGAGATGGGACAGTAGTTTTTTAGGTCAGTCGGGTCGGCCGAGGGCTTCTTGAGCAGGGACCCGACTTCTGCGCGTTTCCAGTTGTCAGGGAAGGTGCCGTATCGAATGTGGTGTTGATGGTGCGTTGCAATATGGGTGCGATGGTGGTGGTGGCTCTGTGGTATATGTGGGTTGAGCAGGAGGCTGTAGGGGCCCTGGAGTGGATGCTTTCATTGGTTGCAGTGGCCTCCTCGGTCGTGACCCGTGTCCAGGTGGAGATGGTGGTCTGGCTGGTGTTGCCGCCGGGCGGGTTGGCTGCGTGGTCGGGCGTGTGGTCATTGAAGTTGTCGTAGAGGTTCTTTATCTTTAGGTGGAAGTAGGATCCCAGTTTGGTGCAGAGGTCCTGGGAGGGAGTGATGTCCGTGGCTTCGCTGTGGGGTTTGGTGAATTCATGGATGACGCTGAAGAGTTCCTTGGAGTTGCTGAAGTCGGCGAGGATTCTGTTGCGGATGAAGGTCCTTTTGGTGGTTCTGATGCGTTGATGGTATCCTGTCATGGCGTCCTTGAAGGTGGTCTAGTTTTTGAGTGTCTTGCTGTTTCTGCAGGTCTTCTCCAGGGGTCTGCAGGTGCGTCTGGTTTCTTGGAGATCAGTGGTGAACCAGGGGCCTTTCCTTGGGTGCTGCTTGTCGGGGTTGCACAGTGGGGTGAGTATGTCAGCGCAGTTGGCGATCCAGGTGTGGAATTCCATGGCCGCAAGGTTGGCGTCGGTTACAGCGGGAGGTTGTTGCCGTTGAGGGCGGAGTTGAGTTGTTCCTCGGTGACTCTGCTCCAGTTCCTACCTGGGGGGCGAGGGGCAGGTTCCGGTGGTTTGAGTTTGTTGATGAGGAAGTATACGCAGTGGTGGTCCGTCAAGGCGGGCTGTGTGTTGTGGCTGAAGTGGACGCTGTTGCCTCCAGCGAAGATGGGGTTGAGAGTGTGTCCTGCCTTGTGGGTCGGGGTGGTGAAGAGTAGTGTCAGTCTGATGTTGGCAAGGGTGTCGCGGAGTGCGGCGGTGTTGGGGTTATTAAGGTGGAAGTTCAGGTGTCTGATGAGTATGTAGTCCATGGTGGCAATGGCGTGGGGAGCGATGAGTTCGGTGATAGTGTCAGCGAAGAGTGCTCGGGCCAGGGGGTCTGTAGGCAAGGGTACCACGGAGTGTGTAGTTGGGGCTGGTCTGGACCTGGAACTGCAGGTGCTCGGCGGCGGGGAAGTTTTAGCTGGAGGTGTTTAGGCGGCAGAGGCGGTTCGATGAGGGAGTGCTGTGGGCGGTGGGGCGAGGCGGGGCAGGGGAGGGGCATACGGCAGAACGAAGTTAAGTAACTAAATAAAACAATTGACATTGCGGGTGCTGCAACACCAACTTGGCGATGCAGCATGCTCAATGTAAATTGTTTTATTTATATATATATTTACTTAACTCCATTCGGCCGTATGTTGGAGTTTACTACCCCCATTGGCCCGCCCCACTGACCTGCAGCACTCCCTCGGCAAGCCGCCACTGGCATGCGGAGGGAGTTTTTGTGCGTGATGGTGATTCCTCCTCCAGGGTGTTTGGGGCGGTCATTCCTCTGGATCTTGTACCTGTCTGGGATGGCGATGGCGATGTTGGGGCCGAGGAGGCGCTGGTCCAGGTTTCCATGAAGAAGACGACGTTGAGTGAGAGTGAGTCCAGGAGATTCCAGATTTCCACAGTGTGTAAGGAGCGCACGTTGAAGAGGATGCATTTTAGGGCATTGGGGGTGTAGGCGGCCGAAGTGGTGGTGAAGGTCAGGCGGCAGGAGAACTGGCCGTGGGTTGTGTTAGGTGTGGCTTTCTGGCAGTTGTTGTTTCTTCCGGAGTTGAGTGCGAGGAGTGCGGCTGTGTTGTAGCAGTGGATGGTCCGAGATCCAAGGTCCCTGGCACTGGTCGCGTCGGGTCATGCGCAGATGGGATTGCCCCTATGACGCGCCCGTTGCGTGCGTCTGTTACGCACCCACTGCACGTGTCCGTTGCACGACCGCGCAGCGGCCGCAATTAAGTAGGGGAGGGATGAGCAGCTGGGAGGTGGGAACGGGCGTGGACAGGGGCTGCAGGGGCAGCAGCGGTCGGAAGGGGGAAGTGGCAAAAAGCAGACACAAAGCCAGAATAACACTTACAAAAGGAAGACAAGTCCCAACAATTTCAACAATTAGACGCACAGCAGATCCACCAAGGAAATGGAATCAGACAGAGGCAGGAACGGGCACACACGGAGCAGAGAGCGGCCTTGAACACCTCCTAAGAGGAGGCTGGAGGGCTCAGCAGCAGAGTAGGTGGAGCGGAGCTGCTGGGGAGAGAGCAGGAATGAGACCGAGGGTCAGAGGTCTTACTCGCACTCCCCCGCAGCAGCCGCCTTTAAGTAGGGGAGGGACGAGCATCTGGGAGGTGGAAACGGGCGTGAACAGGGGGGAGGGGCCGCAGGGGCAGCAGCGGGGGGAAGGGGATAGCGGAAAAAAGCAGGCACAAAACCAGAATAACACTTACAAAAGGAAAACAAAGACAAATACCAACAATTTCAACAATTCCAACAATTAGACGCACAACTGACCCACCAAGGAAATGGAATCAGGCAGAAGCAGGAACGGGCACACACAGAGCAGACAACGGCCTTGAACACCTCCCAGGAGGAGGCTGGAGGGCTCAGCAGCGGAGTAGGTGGAGCGGAGCTGCTGGGGAGAGAGCAGGCCTGAGGCCGAGGGTCAGAGGTCTTACTCTGTGAGCTGATATCATGTGTCACACGGTGCACTTTGTGAGTTGCCAGGTCTGTGTCTCTGTATTGGTTCCAGATCTTCCTTTTTGTTAACAATATGCCTGATTCTTATCCTAATAGCATTGGAAATAGTCAATGAGGTTGCCAAATGTCCCTTACCCTTATTATGCACCATTGCCTTGGTTGGAGCCAACAAGGCATGTGATGCCAAACAACTAGAGTCAGTGACCTGCCCCCAATAAGAGAGGGTACATTTGATTTTCCCACAGTACTGTGATTACCAGTTGCCATCTTCAACAGTCTTTCTCAACTGATTGAAGATGCGGAACAGAAATAAAATCTAATTAAAATGCCCTATTTAAAAAAACAGTAATAATATCACAGACACTATCTTCACATTTCTTTAGAAATTAAGAATTATTACTTAAAAATCTACAGAAGCTGGCAGAAAGTGGTGAGACTGATGCATAATTATGTAAAGCCACATTGCCACCGAGGTGCTATTAAGGGCACTTTTACATCAGGAACCTTAGAACTAGGAGATTCCATTGAGCTCTCTCATCTTCACATGCAATGGGGGGGGAGTTCTATCATGGCGTTTCCATCAAAATGCCCCCATCAAATGTTGGGATGTGTAATGCTGGTGCAACAAATAAAAGGAGGTGGCCCTGGTTTGACCAGGAAGTAAATGCAACATGATTTAGGCGAATATTCTGTTTCATGAGATAATGGTACTAGAGCGGGTGTACATGAAATGTATGCTTGAGACTGAGTACCTGAGAAGCTAGAAGCCCCATTTATGACATTTTGGCATAGGTCAGCACAGCAAGTAACCTTGCTGCGCTACCCTACGTCAACGTAAAGGGCAAGAATGCACCGTATTTAAGAAATACGGTGCATTCCTGTCCTTTCTGCCTCTGCTGGCACCGTTTTGGCAGCCTAGCGCCAACGTAGACACCCATTGCAGGCAGGATTGTTTTTGTGAAGGAAGGGGCACCTCCCTGCACAAAAAGAAGCCTAAGAGGACTTTTCCTCTTGCTGTGTGTGCTGCAGAATTCAACACACATTGAAAGAGTATAAAAACTAGGAGAAATTTTCATATTTCTCCTCATTATGCCTCACCTCGGGAGACTTACGCATTTGACACTTCCCCAGGTTTACATCACTTTGTAAATCTGGAGTTTTTTCAAATTCCATGGATGTTGCATGGGTAAACCCACCACAAAGAATATACAACATACAGAGCAAAGTGACTCAGCGATTTGCACTGCGTCCCCTTACTCAGGATGTATGAGGCCACTGAAAGTCACGCAGGGTGGCTTTACGTGGCTTCATTAATCTTAAAGAGAGCCCTGCCTCATGCTCGTACCACTTTATGTGGTGCAATAAGTGACGGAGGCTTCTCATAAATAATCCCCTTAGTGACTCTTATTAAGGACAGAGTGGGTCAGTCTGAGCTATTGCGGTTCCTTTTGGTCTAGTGTGGAAGGCCAGTGTAAACAGCCCCATCAAAGGCGCCCTATATTTCTGCAAAGCTTTATACCTCATTATCAGGCAAGATGTACGTCAGATTACATGATATGAGTTGAATGCTGCATCGTGCAAATGACGGCGGGGAATGACCTTTCTGGCCTGCAGTAACATTTTTCATTTTCTTGTTGTGTACATCATTCGATGCCTGGTGCCCTTTGAAGTCCATCATGTGTCTGAGGGCAGCGGTCACTGTACTTAATTCCTAAATGTTTCCATTATTGCTCGAAGAGAGCCCTCAGAATGAGTAATGAATGCCAAAGTCCTTCAAGCACAGGCCAGGAATGTCTCCCGTGACCCAAGATGCTTATCTGTGGGGGAGTCACATTTTTGAATGCGGCTGCACTCTCATGAAGACCACAAGCAGACCCAGACGACCTCACAATAGGCACGATTGTTTCTGCGAGCATTTGGGTCATGTTAGCCGCTCTAACATCCCCAGACACATTTGTTATTACCCAATCTCTTCGCTCCTTGTCTACAAGCTTTCCTCTCATAGAACTGTGACCTAACAATTGTATTTGACTTTCGTTTTCCACGTCAAGCACTATAATTGGATAGTCTGACTGTGCTATAAAGTGGTTTGTTTATTTTATTTATTTGTTCATACATTCATCAAATTGGATGCGCACAGCGTATGGCAGTGCATTAAAAAATGGGAGCTGGAATCCTGACTGCAGTGGGCAGTGCCAGTGTGTGTGGTGGTGGGGCCAGAGACTAGGAGGCACAGAATATTCTGCAATTATTCTTTTGGCCTTTTACTTCCAGGGAAATACATATACAACATTATGCACACACTTTAAGTGAAAATGAATACAATTTAAATGCAGGCTAAAGTAATAAGCGGGAAATGTACTATTTTGCATTAGGAGAGCTCAATTGATTAATGTGCCTACTTCTGGTGTGTGTGCGTGTGTGCGTGCGTGTGCGTGCGTGCATGTGTGTGTAACCAGACAGTCACATTACTAAATCCTGCTTCGTACAGTGAGGAGTAGTGACATGTATTACAATGTTAGGAAGACCCAGCTTACGATTGTGTAATACCATTTTTAATGGCTTGCATTTTATCAATGCTCTTACTGCTCATGGTATTGAGAAATCTCTTTTATACTTGCCTTGATCCCAGGCTACTCAGAGTGACTCCAACAGTGCTTAATTTGAGCCAGTGGGTTCTGGTGCTCAGCACTGGCACAACACCAGTGCTTTTAGCGCAAACTCGACCCAAAGGTATAGGAGCGCTTTTCATGAGCACCAGTTAAGGACACATTCATTTTTTGTAAGCACAGAGAGATTAAGTGATTTGCCCAGTACACATGATGTTGAGCCTACTGCCGAGACTCAAACCTGGTTCCCTGGCTCCAAAGTCGGCAGCTCAGGGCATTATGCCACATCCTTTCCCTACTTTTAGGGTTTCATGGTTAGTAGTTCTGTTATAGGCTGCAGTAATAGGAGCAATGGGCTGGTGCAATCTGCCTCCTGAGAGCCCAGGCACTTACTTTTTCTCAAATTAACCACTGGACTCCAAGGGTCAGTTGACTAAACAGCTGTGTGGGCTCCAGGGACACCGCAAACTTCAGGAGGCCTCCCTGCAACTGGCAAGCTGACCAGCTGCAACTGGACCTGCCTGGACCCCCCTAACCCAACTGCGTGCCCCTGCTGAATCAAGACCCAAATAGGTGATTCAGGTGAGAGAAGGAATGGACCTGACTTGGCAACATAAAAGACTCACACCCCCGCTAACTTGACTAGCAGGGAGAAGAAGGCATATAAGGTCAGTGGCAGACTTTCCATACTTTCCATAACTCTTTGTCACCAGTCAGCTAACTTCCACTTTACCGGCACTTCGCCTGCAAGTAAGAAGTGTATTTTCTCAAGCAAGTACTTAACATGAATGTATCTAAAGCTAGGATAGCATGGCTTTGGCACAACAGTGTCAGGCAGAAAACTAAGGGGCATATCAGCAACACCCGGCGATAATTATCGCTCAGCGCTCTTAGCGTGAGGATAATTATCGCCGGCTAGCGTTGATTTTTATCACTGAGATAGCGTGCTATTAGCAACGCTTATCTCAATAGCGATAAAAATCCTCACGCTAACAGGCTAACATGAGATTATCGCTGGAAACCCAGCGATAATCTCACGTTAGCTTGTTGATAGGGACAGGCAAACTTAGCCATGATATCCTCCTTCCATTGGATATCATGGCTAAGTCAGAAAAATACCAGACGTAAAAAAGCAGCGTTAACCGCGGTTAGCGCTGCTTTTTTTGTCTCTAACAGGGTTAGCGACATTCTTGATAATAGGAGAAATGTCGCTTAGCAACATTTCTCCTATTATTTTACTCTGGAACGCCCCCTTTGCATCTCATTAGAGATGCAAGGGGAAGCGTAGAGTAAAAGGGTGCTAACATGCAAATTTGCATGTTAGCACCCTGTTGTTGATAGGGTGCTAGTTTTATCTCTCCTTTTTTGGCTTTTAAAGCCAAAAAAGCAGAGATAAAGCCATTGTTGATATGCCCCTAAGCTTTTCTCATTCACACAGAAAGTGTATGGCATAGCAGCAGCACTATGAAGTAGCGTAATAGTAACTGCTGTTAATCATAGTGTTTAGAAAACATTGAAGTAAAAAAAAATGGGAAAGAGCATAGCAGAGGGAAGTAGAAGCAGGAATGGAGCAACATTTGGTGGGAGCACCATGGGTGCTATTTTAACAAAGGGCGGCAATATATCAATTTACATGACAGGGGATCAGGGCAGCCGGGGCCCGTTCTGGTAAGATCGGTGGAGCGGTGGGGGGCATTTCTACAGATGACGACAAGGGGAAATTAATTTTTCCCTCGTCATCATCACTTGAAATCCCCCCCACCAGGCCCCACCCCTCTTACCTGCATGGACCGTTGCTGGATCAGGGTGCCACGTAATCTTACGATTTAAACATAAAAGACTAGCTAAGGATACCATCCAATTAACTGCAGAATAAACCACTTCTCTGATGTCTGCCATTACAAACTCACCAGAAACAACTGTAGTTTTGACCAACATCCAAACTCTTAAACCATACAGATACCAAGAAGTCCGATGCAAACATATAGCTAGCATCTAACATTTCACAAAAGCGTGCCACTGCCTGCTGCACCACAGCGATCTCTCACAACAACCTTGCACTTGTACTTTCATTGGAAATATTGAAGATGGGATTTCGCAGCTGCTACAAAATATCTGTCACCACTGATGCCCATTCCTTACCCGCATCACCTTCAACTTATTCACCTGTCATGAGTACTTAATATGTGCCGTGGTGGGCACCAAGGCTAACTTTTGAGGACCAGAAGTTTGACCCAGCGCAAGATAGAAAAAGACAGAAAAGGATGGAGAAAGGGAAAATAACAAGCAGTGACAAAGGGCCAACGCAAGGATGAAAAAGAACCTGTAAGACTGGGATAGAGACAGGAAGTGTGAAGTGGTGAAAGAAAGAGGCATGGGGGGGAATCAAGACTTGCTATTTTCCCAATCCATGCATTAAACAGCTGCGGTGGCTGGCTGCCAAGAAAAACATTTGCTCTCGCAGTTGTTTATTTATTTAGTTAGTTATATTATCTAAAGTTTAAGCACTGCATGCCACAAACCAACTTCCACCAGCAAGGCTGGGGCAGAGGATGGAATCAGGAAGATAATCTTCTTATCCTCACAGAGAACCCTTCAGGACGAGGCAAAAACATTTGCTAATTGAAGGTATATTTCTAAAGAGTTGATATTAGTAGTCAGTGGCTGGCAATTCTCGGTGCAATTACTATCTATTGCTTCATTTTTTTGGGTCTATTAATATGTATTTAGTGTGACCACTGTCGGAAAAAATAAGCTGCACCAAGTAATTAAAAAAACAACATTTTAATCCAGTCAGCCCTAATTAACAAACTTAAAAAGGCATAATATAAATCAGCTTGGAAACAAATGTTTGGCATATTAATTATATGAGTCATTAACAGTGTTCCATAATTCCATATGCCAGTTGCACGTGCCATCTACACTAGGGTTACCCCTCAGAACTTCCACAACTGGTTAGTGTGCGGCTCAAAGAGAAATAGGAGAGAAAGCAGGCTGAGATTGTTGTTGATTAAAAAAATATTAATTAAGCTAGATCCTTGAGAAGCATTGTGCATCAGTTCTTCCTTTGAATTGCATGCTGGTAGCACTGCCAATTAAAATACATTATTGTTAAAGTTAGGTATATTTTATATATACCTAATATATACTTTTAAATGAGGTGTCAGCTTAACTTACTTTTGGAACAGAAGTGGGAGAGCCAATTTTATATTCAAAGCTATCATAGGTACTCTCTTCCTGGTCAAAAGACACTATCCCATCCTACCTAAGCTATAATTGTCTGATGGAGATTCATTTTAGAAAACATTGTCCTAGGAGTTGATCGAAAAATAGATTTCACGTTAGGCCTGGGTGAAATTTTCATAATTTCTTTATCGAAAATTAAGCAAAATGGCCAAAGACTATCACAAACGTGCATGTTATTGCATGAAATGACGGTCTGCCATTTAGCATTGAAGGGCCTGATTCACAAAGGGCTTCGACACTCATGGTGGAGGCCCCGCAGTCATGGGGGAGTCTCTGCACTCGTGGCTGAGGCCCCGCAGTCATGGGGGAGTCTCTGCACTCGTGGCTGAGGCCCCACATTCATGGGGGGATTTCTGCACCTGTGACTGAGGCCCCACATTCATGGGGGAGTCTCTGCACTCGTGGCTGAGGCCCCACATTCATGGGGGAGTCTCCACACTCGTGGCTGAGGCCTCACAGTCACGGGGGAGTCTCCACACTCGTGGCTGAGGCCTCACAGTCATGGGGGAGTCTCCGCACTCATGGTTGAGGCCTCACAGTCATGGGGGAGTCTCTACACTCGTGGCTGAAGCTGTGCAGTCATGGGGGAGTCTCTGCACTCATGGTTGAGGCCCCACAGTCATGGGGAAGTCTCTGCACTTGTGGCTGAGGCCTCACAGTCATGGGGGAGTCTCTGCACTCGTGGCTGAGGCCCCACATTCATGGGGGAGTCTCTGCACTCGTGGCTGAGGCCTCACAGTCATGGGGGAGTCTCTGCACTCGTGGCTGAGGCCCCACAGTCATGGGGGAGTCTCCGCACTCATGATTGAGGCCTCACAGTCATGGGGGAGTCTCCGCACTCGTGACTGAGGCCTCACAGTCATGGGGGAGTCTCCGCACTCATGGTTGAGGCCTCATAGTCATGGGGGAGTCTCTGCACTCGTGGCTGAGGCCTCACAGTCATGGGGGAGTCTCTACACTCGTGTCTGAGGCTGCGCAGTCATGGGGGAGTCTCTGCACTCAGGGCGGAATCTCCAATGGCAATAGCATTGTGGAGATTCCACCTCTAGTGCGGAGACTCCCAAGTGACTGCAGGGGCTCCGGCACGAGTGCAGAGGCCCTTTGTGAATCAGGTCTGAAATGTTTACTCATGTCTATTTGGTATGCGAGAATGCATTTCTCGCTTAAAAAAGAGAAAGAGCAAAATTGCATGTGATTCAAACAACAGCCACTTAGTTTCCATTGTTCCCTTGCTCTCTTTATAGGCTTTTTCTCAGAATTAAATCTTAATTACGTTGCGTAGTACAATGGCGTAATCTCGGGCATTTCTTGTATAAATGGTATTGGAAAATGCCAGAATGTATGCAAGTTGTTACAGAGCTGTAAACAAAGGATAGCCTAACTTCATAAAGTGTGCTGAGTGGCAATGCATCAGCTTTTTCAAGTCTGCCAGATGCAGTGCAGCAGCCTAAGTAAGCACAGTGCATTAACAATGCATTTCGGAAGACATCACTTATTTCTTTGAGCTTGTTTGTCTTTTACACAGATATCAGTGAAAATGCGTTCAAAATTTGCTAGCCAAATTTACAAAGAGCACTTTCATCCAGATAGTTTATGCTTTTCACAAACAGGGGTACCATGTGCAAGACATGCATTTCAGAAGGATTGAGGCCAGGCTATTGAATGTGGTGCACATATTAGTGACAACATCCACTAACACATGCACACACAACAGTACTAACATCCCTTATGACTGATCTTACAAGTGGAGGTCAGTTTCAGAAAAATATCAACGCAACTGGTGGCCTCATCACAGACACACATACACACACACTGCTCCAAATCCAGGCTCCTTAAGCCTATGCTCATAAATCACGTAAACATAAACATTCATATTTATTTTTATACACCCATCCTGCTAGCTCACATGGTACCACCGTGTTTCAAATGGTCTCCCAGTAGAGAGCCGATGTCACATGGTGGAAGACATAGTGAGGTAGAAACACATAATGACTGAGTGGCATTCAAGCTCATGTGTGTAGTGACCTGGGACAGGGCACTAGGACCCTGCAGTGGACAATGTGGACTCAAGGGTAACCGGACACCACAGCCGGTCAAGGGTGTGGGGAAGGGGCAGTCGAGGGGACGAGGAAGCGTGGGCAGATGTGGGCACAGCAGCGCTGCGTAGGCACGAAATGAAGAAGAGAGATAACCCTTCCCTGTGTCCTTCGTCTTTGTGGGGACACGACAACTGGCGATCGAAGGTCGGATGCACAGAAAATAGAAGGAAGCAGAATCGTCGTCCTCCCTGACCTGAAGCAGGCGTGACGAACTAGGAGCCCACCCTGGTCCGCTGGACGATGGAGAAGAATCGCGACGATCAGGATCATCGCGCCGATTCCCCGATCCAAAAAAAGCCAGGATCCCACCCTGGTCTGAGGGAAGCAGTGAAGCGTGAAGCGACAAGGGAGCCCACCCTGGCCGCGGAAAAGTGCAGCAGTAAGAGCGCTGAAAACAGCAGAATAAATTAAATAATTTAAGCGCCCCGCCCGTGAAGCGAAGAGCGCGAAGCGCCAGCACTGGAGCGTACAGAAACAGAACTGAATGGGAAAGCGCGCGTGATTCAAAGGAACTCCTGCGAGAGCGGCGGCCATCTTTAAGTCAGGCAAAGCGGGCCAATAGGAACAAAGAACAGCGCGGCAGCCATTTTGAAAGGTCAGGCACACTGGGAGAAGACAGAAACATCGCGAGACTCTGGCGGCCATTTTGAAGCCAGGCAAAATGGGCCAATAGGAACAAAGAACAGCGTGGCGGCCATTTTGAAGTCAGGCAGCCATTGGAATCAATAGAAAAACTGAAAAAGAGAGGAAAAAAGGCATAAAAGAAGAAAAAAAACTGCGAAACCAAGCAGGATACAGTGGCAACAAAAGGATAAAGAAAGAAAATAAATAAAGAAATAAGTAAACACAAATAAATAAATAAAAGAACGACGAGAGAAGGAAAATGAGCGACAATGATGAGAAGATGAGCACGCAAGCCATATTCCGCAGGCCTCTACCGTTCAGTCTATCGGAGCCACAAGCGGGCATCCGGTGGGAAAGATGGATCAGGAAATTTGAGTGCTACATGAGTGCCACTGATGTCCTGGACAGCAAGCAACTACACCTGCTTCTGAATCTTGCAGGGGATGAAATAGAGGATTTATTGTTAACATTCCCCGCCGATCAAACGGCGGATTACAAAGGAGTGATAAAGTGTCTCATCCAAAAATTTGCCCCCCAACGAAATGTTGATTTCGAGAGGTACACATTCAACGCCGCATGCCAACAAGGAGAAGAGAGTCTAGATGATTTTGCAACGAGACTAAGAAAATTGGTCACGTACTGCGAGTTTGACAAATTTGACAATGAGCAAGCAATAAGACTGCGCATCATCGAAGGTTGTCAATCGGTGGAGTTCAGAGCACGCATTCTGAAGGAACCAACAACGCTGGAAAAAATATTGACGATGGCTCGCACGGAAGCAAGGGCCACAGAGCACGCCAAGCAGATGGAGCTAGGAAAAGAGAAGAAAGTAGCGGTCGTACATCGCGTCACTGGGAACTTCAAAAAGAAGGAATTCCAGGCGTAGACTGTACCAAAGAAGGGCGAACAAACATGCTACCGATGCGGCCTCGAATTCCCACATGTCGGTGCCTGCCCTGCTATGGGTCAAAAGTGCAGGAAGTGCAACAGGGACAACCATTTTTCAAGCACGTGCATGACTAGACAATTCAGAAGTGAAAGAGGCAGAACAATGAGACCAAGGATGACCAGTAACAGGTAAGCACGACACATGGAAACATCAAATCGCAGCTCCTCTGACGAAGCAGAAGAAACGGCAAATCCTGCGTCGGAAGCAAGACTATATCTCATGTCAGATGCACCAAGAGAAGGAAAAGAGACAGAACACATTCATCTTGTGGAAAAACAACAAATAAAGAAGACTGCCACGGTGGACATTGGCGTAGGGAGCCACCAAGCTAAGTTTGTACTTGACGGTGGAGCAACATGCAACATCATGTTCATGTCAGAATACCAGAAAATGAGAGTGAAACCACAACTATCACCGTCAACAGTAGATGTGTTCACTTGGGGTTCCAAAAGGAAAGTAGAAAACATGGGAAAATTCACTGAGATCTTGACGTACAAAGACAGATGCTACCAAGAAGAAATACATGTGCTCAAAGGAGACATCCCAGCACCATGCCTGCTCAGCAATGTGACGGCACAGATGATGGGGTTACTAGCAATGACATACCACATGTCGGAAACGAAAAACATTCTACAAGAATACCCTGCCATACTAAAAGGTCTTGGTAAGCTGAAAGGGAAACAAATAACATTGCACATCAATGAAGCGATCAAGCCGGTAGCTCAGCATCATAGACGAGTACCAATACATCTCCAACCACAAGTTGAAGATGAAATAACTAGCTTACTGGCGCAAGACATAATTGAACCAGCGGAAGGACCAACGGCGTAGGTGTCTCCGATCGTGGCAGTTCCCAAGAAAAACACCTCAAAGATCCGCATCTGCGTTGAAGTCTCTGGGCCACAGAGCTTCGCTGAATGTGTCTATGACGAATAAAATTTGTTTACAAAAAAAAAGATCCGCATCTGCGTGGACATGAGGATCCCAAATACAGCAATCGCAATGGAGCGTCACCCGGGGCCACACCTAAATGACATGATAAGCTGCCTCACTGGAGCCGGCCGGTTCTCAAAGCTGGATTTGTGCAAAGGATACCATGAGCTAGAACTAGATCACCAGTCCAGATACATCACAACATTCTCCACACATCTGGGCCTGTTCAGATATAAGCGGCTAAGCTTCGGAATCTCATCGGCAGCGGAGATATTCCAGGAAACAATACGGCAAGTGATAAGGCCAGTGCAGAACAGCCTCAACTACAGTGATGACATTTTGGTATTTGGAAAAACAGACAAAGAGCATGACGCAGCGTTGCGTCAAGTGTGCACACAACTGGAGCAAGCAGGCCTAACATTAAATGGAGAGAAATGTGAGCTGGAGAGAGGGAAACCAGTGTTCTTCGGACACATTTTCTCCAAACAAGGGATGAGGCCAGATCCCAGCAAGGTTGAAACACTGAAGAACGCAACTCCTCCGACAGATGTTGCGGAAGTAAGATTATTCCCGGGCCTCGCTAGCTACTGTGCGCGATACATACAGGATTTCGCCACAGTGAGCACACCACTAAGAGAACTGACCAAACAAGGGCAGAAGTTCATCTGGTCCCAGGAATGTCACAAGGCATTCGAAGAAATAAGAAAAGCAGTGATGACGGTGGAACACCTGGCCTACTTCGACCTGCTACAATGCACTGAACTGACGGTCAATGCCAGCCCAGTAGGACTAGGAGCAATTCTAGCGCAGCACCTGCCAGGGAGAGACTCACAGAGGAAAATTGTTGCGTATGCAAGCAAAAGCTTAACAGACGTTGAAAGAGCATAGTCGCAACCAGAGAAGGAGAGCTTAGCAGTGGTATGGGCATGTGAACACTACCACATGTTTATTTATGGAAAATCATTTACAATAATAGTAAATGATAATAATATAGTAAAACATTTATAACAATCACTAGTGACGATCTACGGCAGCCCATCAGCGAAAATGCCACCCCGGATTGAACGCTGGGGCATAAGACTGATGGACTATGATTTCAAGATTGTGCACAAGCCAGGGAAAGAACACAATCCGGCAGACTACATGTCGGGACACCCCTTGCAGCAGGTCCATGAGACGACATCAATGGCAAAAGAATACCTCAACTTCATACTGAAACAAAAAACCCCAGCGCCGATAACACTACTCGAACTAGCAAAGGAGAGCAAGGGCGATGCCACACTGTAAACAGCAATGGACATAACCAGAAAGCAGAGGTGGAAGAACGTCAACAACAACTGCACCTGGGGAACAGGAGTATGCAAAGAAGAAGTGCTGGCTCTCAAGAAGATCCATGAGGAACTGTCCGAAACAGACACAGGGATCATGATGAGAGGGACGAGAACCGTGATACCAAACTCACTCCGGAGAAAACTGGTCAATTTGGCTCATGAGTCACACCGAGGTGTGGTAGCAACCAAGAAACTACTAAGAGAGAAAGTATGGTTCCCCGGCCTGGATCGCATAGTAGAAGAGACTATAGCGACATGCCACCTCTGTCAAGTGATAGGACCACCGGCTAAGCATGAGCTACTACAAATGTCGGATCTTCCAAGAGCGGTATGGACAACACTAGCAGCTGATTTCTTTGGGCCCCTAGACACAGGCAGCTACCTGCTTGTAGTCATTGACGAATACTCACGGTTCCCGATAGTACGCCAGGTCTCATCAACATCAGCCACAGCAACACTACCGATATTGGATGACATCTTTGCAGCATGGGGCTCACCAGAAACACTAAAAACAGACAATGGCCCACCATTCTCAGGAGAAGAGTTCCGCCGATTCATGGTCTATCTAGGGATAAGCCACAGGAAAATAACACTGCAATGGCCTCAAGCGAATGGAATAGTGGAGAGGTTCATGGGGAACATCAAAAAGGCAGTTCAAAGGGCAAAGCTAGCACAGATATCACTTAGTCAAGCACTGTGCCAAGTACTACGTGATTACAGAAACAAATCCCACAACTCCACAGGAAGGTGCCCGGCAGAACTAGTACTGGGAAGAACGAGTCGGACGAGGCTACCGCAGATAGAAGCAACAGTGCCACCCGATCACAGCAGCATTGCAGACAGGGACCGAGAGGCGAAAGAAAAAATGAAAAGATATGCAGACGCCAAGCGACACGCCATCCCGTTGAACATAAAGGAAGGAGACACGGTAGTTGTGCGTCAATGGCAACAAAGAAAATCCGACAGCATGTTCTCCAAAGACCCGCTAACAGTAACAAGAGTGAATGGCCCAATGATCATGGCAGAGTCAGAGCATCAGAGGATAACAAGAAATAGCTCCCACTTCAAAGGACTAAAGGAAGATGACACGGAGACAGCAGAACAAGGAAAGCAGGAGCACGACAAGGAGGAAACAAGAAATAGAGAGGGGCTAGAGGAAGAGCAACGGACGGAGGCCGGCCCGCGAAGAACATGCCGGCGCCCAAAGAGACTAACAGAAGAAATGTAATGATGGGGAGCATACTGAACTATGCCATGACAGACCTGCATCTATCACCTACCGACACATCTGTGTATTGTCACTTTCTTGTTATTCTTTGTGACACAGGGGGGAGATGTAGTGACCTGGGACAGGGCACTAGGACCCTGCAGTGGACAATGTGGACTCAAGGGTAACCGGACACCACATCCGGTCAAGGGTGTGGGGAAGGGGCAGTCGAGGGGACGAGGGAGCGTGGGCAGATGTGGGCACAAGCAGCGCTGCGTAGGCATGAAATAAAGAAGAGAGATAACCCTTACCTGTGTCCTTCGTCTTTGTGGGGACACGCCAATGTGAGGACGCTCCGCACAGCTGATATCCATTGGAATTTTGCAACCTCACCAGGACATCAGTGGCAGCCTCAGAAGCATATATTCTCTTTTGTGTTTGATGGGGGCTAACCGTGCCTATTGATTAGTGCTGGCACAGGACCATACACCCTCTCCATAGGCTTCCTACAACTGGCCACACATTAACAGTCTTGTGCCCTACCCCTCACCAAGCCCCACCTCCACATAGACAAGAATATATAGTATGGTGGCAGGTCTTATACATCCCTGTATTAGATATGGAAAATGGAAAAATACATTTTCAGAGGATAGGCCCTTCAAGGCTCATCATTTGAGATGCACTACATTACACACATTAATAGAAGGCATGGCTACTATTCCTCTCACTGCATGGCTGATGGGAGACAATCTGAAAGAGACTATCAGGTGTGTGCCCACATACAGTTATGCAGGAAGAGAGCACGTGTGACTCTTACTCTCAAAGGCCGTACCTGCCACATCACTCTCTTCCATGAATCATTGGCGTGAAGTCAGAGCCTCTTGTACATGTTCATGAGAAAAATGCTTAGTGCCTTTGTCTTAAAAAACTAGACCTCACTATACAGTACTTCACCTAATTCCCTCTACCCCAAACTCCTAAGTCTCCTACCCCCTTGACATTGTTGTCTTACAACTGTAATTCCTACCCTGTCATTGAACTGTTAACATTTACAGCCATAAACAATTTAACCTACATCAATAAGCATCTAACTATTCAAGTATTCAAACTCTTAACTTTCATTTGCTTCCTCCAGGTTTAACTGTATTACCAACACACATTGTCCTGATTACCCTATTTTCACACCCATCATCTTAATGTATAACCATGGCAACTGAAACTGCCCACCGCCTTGCACCTGCTCCACGACGACCAAATACACAGTTCCCCCTTCTGGTGAGAGGGAAAAATCAGTAGCTGCTGCTGAGGGTCACTGTGTCACCTACCAAAATAGTGACTGCCCATATAAAATGGTCGCATATATATTGGATATGAAGCCCAACTTAGCCTAGCTCAGGCTAGCCCAATGAAGCCCAAATGCAGCCTGGGAGGACCCATTGCCCCAATTCCCCGAGGGCCACACCTCCCTTTGGTCAGCTGACCACCAAATCCCGGCCTGGTAGCGTCACTAATGATGAACGGTCGCAGATTGCTTATTGCCTATTTTACTAAATTGAAACAATTTAAACATAATGTGGCAATGTTCTCCTGTTGCTAGTTGCTCTCATTTTACAAAACGAGAAGCAAAACACTCTCGGCCGCATTAATGGCTGTGGTGGGAGTTCGCCAGTGATATCATCTGCATGGGGTCCCTGGGTAATTCCCTAAAGCGCCATTTTTGTGAACGCAACATTCTCTTAAAGTCTGCAGAGCTCTATGTTTTATTACTGCGGAGAGCTTAGTTGAAACACTGCAGCTCCGGGGACACTCATTCGAACGTGCACTTTCCTCGTAAAGCACAGATGGTTTTTACCAAATACATGTCGGACTAGTCAGGCTTTAAATGTGTGCCTTGAAGGTATGGCTTGGCAGTGCGGGCTGGACTGTTCCCATGAGGCACAGGGTCAGACTGATTTGCATATGGCCATGTCTGAACTGGGGTGGCGGAGTGGGCTAAAGAACGGTGATGGATCAAACCCAGATCTGTTGACTGGGTGTGAGTGTTTGATTGGTTCTGATGCTCCGTCCATCACCACCCCCTTTTGTACCGCTTTGAAAGGTAATGTGGCGCTTAGGGTATACTCCACGAGGCAGGTTTTTCTAGACATTCCTTACCGCCATTATATTGGTGAGGTAACAATAGAAATATGCATTTAGACAGGTTGTTCCACATTTCTACGCTTGTTACAAATGTATTATGATGGTGTATTGCTATTAGTGCATTAGAAGTGCCTTAATTTCGCAGTATGGATATAAAATTTCCAGTTACCATCCGCAAACAGCTACTCGTAACAGCGCAGTAGGAAAAGCTCAAACCTGCAGAAATGTTTTTCCTTTAAGCCCGAATTCCGAGTTTTATGGTAAAGGGTACACAGGAATACCCAGACCAGAATTACCATTTTAAGCCAGTGTTCACGTCGCAGTATTGTCTAATTCTAAGATTGGACAGCCGGAATGGGGAATAACATGCAGGACCCGGAGTTACCAGACCTTTTCCTGAATATCTATTTGCGTATTTCTGCTCTGTTTTCGCACAGAGATACCTTGTCTAGTCGGAATTTGTGCATAGAAATACAAGCCAAGACTTCGGGCAAGCCTGCATCTGATGAGTTCAGAATTGGATGGGGCTGTCTCCCGCAGAGAGTTAGCTCCGCCTGACTTTGACTCAGGACAGGACAGATATTTTATTCCACCAGATATATTCCGGTTGTGGGTGGCGCCCTTGGAATCCGGTTTTGAAATTCCACAGCCACTCCTGGTGCCTCTGTCACTTTCCCCAGCTCCTGGAGATTAATTGCAGCAGGCACTGGAGGCTTCAAGAGAGAGAGAGTGAGGAAGAGAGAGCGAGGAATGGAGGAGGTGGTGAGAAAGCAATCAGTTAGGCAGGAGAGAGAGAGAGAGAGAGAGACAGGAGAGGCGTAACAAAGGCCCCTGCAGTCCCCGAGCTCCAGAGGGCCCCACAGCACAGTACCCTGGTCTTGGAGCTTCTGAGCAAGTCTGGAGGGCTCCCCTCCATGAACTTTGCAGGTGGCTCTCAAGTTTCATGACGCCATTGAGATAGAGGAGGAAAAAGAGAATGGGTGGATGGAAAGTGATAGATAATGTAAGGAGATGAAGGGAGCTTGTTTGAGCATCTTACCCAGGACTGCTTTGGGTTCCCCAGTCTGGCCCTGATCAAAATTGGGCAATTATTGGCGTACAATTCGAAATACTTGGGCCCAGATTTACAAAAAAGTATCGGAATGCAGTGCTGCAGCCAAAAATGCTGCGCTGTGTGACAAGGAGGGAGAAGGAGAGCGCCATATCTACAGCTTATGGCTTACCCTCCCTCTCCCTAGGGCAGGATGTTGATTTCAGCCACTGTGTGCAGACACACACTGTAGCACCATAGTGCCAGGGCGCATGCTCAAGTCTACCGTTGGTTTTGCACTGGAAGGGTACCCTTCCAGTATACAATTCTATACGTGGACACACTTTAAAACTTTTCCTTCTTTGCATGTGTGCTGCACAGTGTAGTACACATGCAAAGTTGGAAAAGAAAGGAAAAATAAACACATTTCTCCTCTCAATGCCTCCTTTTAAATGGCAGTATCTTTTGTAGCTAAACCTTGTCTACTATTGTTTGTACATACGGTTTTGCGTCAAAAGGCATGGGTGTTAGCATGGGAACACTCATGTAACACCCATGTAACCGCCCCCGTTGGTGCTAAGTAATGCAAACCAATGCCTCACACTGTTTTGCGTGACTTTCAGGGTACTTTCCAGCACAAAACATTTTGCACTGTAACGCAAATGAGAAAAAAAAAATTGTGCTGGCACAAAATGTTAGCAAATCTACCCCAAGGGATGGTGCCCATTCTGACTGCAGAAAAGTTAATTCCACATTTGGGTAATACTCTCAGATTGAGCAGGGCTTTCTAAATTAGGACTTTACAAGAGAGATGGAGAGCTAGAAATGGTCAGGATATCAAAAGCAGGTAATTTTGGTTCCAGGTGTAGGGTCTTTTTAGTGCCTAGGAATGGCCTATTATCTCCTGAAACAATCTCAAATGCCAGAACGAATCTGGAAGCCTAGAATTGCTCCAGAAAACAATTTGTAGAAGGAAGGTTTAAACTGAAGACCAGAAACACCTTCCAACTGCCCAGGCTAAGCAGCACAAGCAGCAAGGCAAAGAGCAACGATAAACAAGCAGGCGTTTAAGAAGACAGAGATTCCATGAATCCAGTGAGCGAGCAATCAAGCAAGAACAATTGTGACACAACGGGACTCAAAATGGACGCCCCTTTTATAGTGCCAAACAGGATGTGAAATAAACTAGCAACAGTTAGGCCATCTTGGATTAGGAATGCCACTCCGCTCATTTTAGGATATTTGGTTATGATGAAATTTCAAATAGAATTGTTTAATCGAAATGCGAGCTTGAACTTGTTTAGCAGGTTCCCATGAACAATCACAAGGATTAAATCCCTTCCAGGCCATAAGATATTTAAGCTTCTGTAGGAAAGTGGGATCTGCATCTTATGATTACCCCCACTTTTTTGCTTCATGTTACACAGTTTTTACTAGTCTGACTGGGATCCTGCTAATCAGGACCCCAGTCTATCTTCTTTCTCCCTTAAATTGCTATACCTGTATTTTGGTACACTCCAGATTGGATACTGGGGCACCCTTATAAGTCCCTAGTATATGGTACATATGCCCCCAGGGTATAGGTACCCCAGAGGCCTCCCATGGGATGAAGCATGTATTATGCCACCCATGAGAGGTCATACAAAATGGATCTACAGGTCTGCTACTGCAGCCTGTGTAAGCTGGTGTTTGCACCACTTAATTTAGATATAGGTTCACTATAGCTATAGGTCACTACACTTAAAACTCATAAGTCACCCCTATAGCAGGCCTTAACAATCCTGAAGGCAGGGTGCTGGGTTTTACGTGAGAGGGTGCCCCTGCATGAACAGAGCCCATCTGCAGCCTTCGGAGACCATTCTCCCTGGTTGTCTGTGACTCAGCCGGACATATAAGTAGAGGTGCATTATAACCTCGCGGTAAATGCTATCTCGAAAATGGCTGCATAGAAACATATCGTGTTTGGTATCAAACACCTTGGAATCTTACCTCCACACTGGTGTGGGATGTATGATTTCACCCTTCTGACGTGAGCTTCGTGGGGTCACTGGTCTATCCCGTGCCATCCTTCTCGACCCGGTCAGCACAAAATGGATGCTGCCGACCAGAGACATATTTTTGCCTTCCTTCTGCTGAGCCAAGCTCGAGCAGAGGAAGTCAGCACAATAGGCATCCTGTCACAGGGAGGTGAGACCACCTCCCAGACAGGATTTAGTGTATTGGGGCTGGGTGGGTGCACTCTGAGAGTTCCTGAAAGTCTGCACCTAGGGCATGTTTGGTGTCCCTGTGCATAGTCCTGCTCAAACCAGTTCTGGGAGCCGTTGGCTCCTGCTCTGGCGTGAAACTGGACAAAGGACATGGGTGTAACCACCCCTCTGTCCTGACCCTCCTATAGGAGGGTCCTCCAAATCTGGCCAGCCCTCTCCCGTGGGTACAAAAGGGCTTACCTGACTGTAGCTCTTTAGATTTTATGTTGACAAGATTCTACAAGAAGAAACTACTGACCTTCGACCGTCTGGACACTCTGGACTTCTACGGACTTCGACCAGGCCCGTCTTCGTTCCCCTCTCCATCCAAACCTTTGTCTCTGCCCTTGCTCCATACAGGCTTCGTGCAGGACCTGTGATGCACTAAGGACAACCGAAGAATCTCCCTTGGGGTGAAGGAGTCACTCCCCTGCATTCGCAGGCACCTCAACACAACTGACCGTTCTGCTGCTCCCAAGCTCCTGCGGACTCTGAAGACTCTAGCAACACAGGAGGTTGGTTACTAAGGTTCCTGAGGTTGATCTGCCCTCTCAGCAAGTTTGAGGCCAGCATCCCTCGTGGGGACTGCATAACCCGAACCCCTGTGCACCACATCTATTTGCAAGTGCATAGGCTTCTTGGCAATTCACAAGCTTGTGCATTAGACTCCGTGTAGTCCTGACCCTGAGCAGTATTTCCACCAAAGAACTACGGCCTCCTCACACCGAGTGCTCCGTGTGCTGGTGCTTTGTGATCTTGCTTGAGGTCCCCTCACAACTCCTGGTCATTTGGCCTGTGGGTCCTCCTGGATTCTGTTGGGCTTTCCTGGTTGCTCCAGACGTGCCCTGACTCCCCATTGCTTGGTGAGTCTCCTTGACCTTGCTGGTCCACACCGTAACCTGCTTGACTTTCCGGCATGGGTTGCTTTTGCCAAGGCTTGTTGGTGCTCCAGTTGGACACCGACAACTCAGCACTTGACATCCTTCGTGGAACTGCTCTCACCTGGCTCCTGGTCATTGTCGACGTCTCTTGGTCCTTGTGGCTGCAGAGACAAGCATCCATTCTTCGCACCTGAAGCACCCAATATCAGTGGGCATCCGTCTCCCGAGCCCCTGGTCACTCTGAAGTGACCCTGACTCTGTCCTCTCTGCTTTTAGGTTCCTTTCTTCCAGAATTCCCACTGGGATTCCACCGGACCCTTTTCACCTTCACGGCAGCAGAACTACTTCGCAGCACCCCATTGAGGAAGACTGCTGTTTCCAATACCAGTCCAGACCTATGCACCCGGCTCCTCTGTGATAGGTAACTCGGGTACTGCGGTATTCATGGGTGGGGTGGCTCTCCAAACTCATAAGTTCCAAAGGGTTTCCTCGAAGTCTTTCTAGAAGGGTCCTTAACTTGTAAAATTGCAACCGCGACTTCTCCGCAGAATTGTACAGAGCCCGCAGTCGTGTTAGCACAGTGCACCCGTCCTCCGTGGGGTCACTATCTACTCATTTTGGATGGTTCCTTGGGGTCCCAACAATTCTACGTGCTCCAGACCTTGACTTGACCCGAGTTGTCGTTATTATACCACTATTTTAGTATATGGTTTGGTCTCCCCCTGGAGCCCACTGTGTATTGTGCTACTTACAACTGTTCTATTGATCTTGTATTGTGTGCTTTGTGTTCTATCCTTGGGTAGAGGAAACTAGAGAGTTTTATATTAATACATTTTTATATAACTACTGTGTAGTTCTCCTTTCATTTAGTTAATACTGTAGGTGATATTCTGGTAAAACAAGCTGCTTTACATTCCTTCAAGATTAAGCCTGGAGGCTGCTCTCCACAGCTACCACTAGGATAGCTTTCTAAAGGTTATCTTTGACCTCATATATCAAAAGGGTCGTTTGGACTGGTGCAAGGTGTATACCAGGCCAGCTTCTCACAGCTTCCCCTAAAAGTTTTGGGAATCTCATCTCTTCTGTACCTCATACTTTTCTCTTTTTAACCTGAGCCCTTTTAGGACGAAGATAGGGTTATAGATGGGAAACATCAAAGCAAGGATGAACCCTCTAGGATATCGGAAGCTTGAGTCTTCAAGTGACCGACTTACTGATCTTTGAAATTTGAAAAGGGCCATAATAGCTAAGAGAGAACTTTGACCTACAGATTGAATGAGGTAAATTAATGGAGGCTAGCTAACCCCTGACCGCTATCTTACTCGTAGGACCTGCTTGCCTATACCAGCTGGCCTATAATCAAATTTTTAACTTAGTTGCCAGTAAATTCTGAATTCAATTGTCTTTCACCTTCTTTAACCTTTCAAAAGAATGTTGAACTGCAGGTACCATTTCCAAGGAATCTGGAAAGGTTTGAGGATAGCATCCATTTAAGGCAAAAAAATGGAAAGAAGCCAGTGGAATTATTGATTGGGTTATTGTAAGTGAACTCTGCTGCAGGTGGGAGAGTCTTCCAGTTGTCTTGGACAGCTGAACTGTAGCACCATATGAATTCTTTAAGACTTCGATTTAGCCTTTCAGTTTGGCCAGTAGCTTGAGGATGAACCCCATAAGTTAGTGGTCTTTAGGTGTATATATCTCTACACTCCCAATCTATTATGCAATGTTGTTACATTATATCTATTATGTTTCTTGTTTCTTCTTTTCTCATTGTGTATGCGTAACCTTTTGAAATATGTAAAGTATTTAATATTTGCATCTATACTTGGTTAACATGTCTGCTTTCTTGTACAGCGCTCTGATACCCGTATGGGTAATGTCCGTGCTATATAAAACAACTCAAACAAAAATAAACTACTCAAATGTCAAGTTTAAGACAAAGAAATATCCAAAATTTAGATATGCAATGCAGTCTGCAAACATAGAAGAATATTTGGGATAAGCCATGTAATTGGAATATGTCAGAGTCGAAAATTTCAGCTACTTCTGGCACTGTTTGTAATTTAGGAAGTAGAGAAAGCTGAACCATTTTATTATAGGACTCCTCTGTAACCGTTATTGTGGTGCAGTTCTGAGATGGATGCAAACCTACTATAAAGTCAGTTGAAATAATTTTCCAAGGATTGGAGGGAAATTTAGGTGTCAATATTAATCCTGCGCTTTTTTTCTTTCAGATTATTTTTGAGGACAGACCTTGCAAGACTTGATAAATCTTGGAAAATTGATGGCCACCATTTTCTTCTGATTAATTCTTCTGTGGCCGGGGGGCGTGGTCTCGCGCTGTGACAAGATGGCGGCTGATCCGTGAGCTCCGCTTGAACGCAGAGGTAATACTTCGTCAACAGCCTGCAATCTGGCCCCTGAGGACCCACCGAGGATGAATTTGAAGCGCTGAAGGGTTGGTGCGGCGATTGTGGCCGTCCTGACCCTGGATTCTGCCTTCCTGAGCCCGGTGACCGTGGCGGTGTTTTTACTTCAACAAATACGAGCGGCGGCCGCCATTTTGTGCGGACCACTCATGCCTTGCTATACTTTCTGAGGTAAACCGGCGCTCTGATAATGAACGCGCGGCAACGTTTTTTTTTTTCTCATTCCTTATCTTGTGTTACAATAACAAATGACTATTGCCAGTTATCCCCTAATATAGCTAATGGTGATTATGTTCATCGTCACATCTCCGCATATACAAGGTGCAGCATGTTTTTTGCAATAGTATCTCTAGAGGTGTTGCCAGTTGCGCTACTTTCTCTTTTTCCTGGCTCATTGTCCTATTTTTAGTGTGTGCCTATTTTACTTTTTGTTACACTTCCTAGCCTCTTGGTGATTTCTTGTTTGATTTTTTCTCAATTGACACGCTGTCTAGCTCACGAAGGTAGACTATCACCAGAGTGCTGACGGAAGGTGGCTTTCGTTACTTGCACATACTATCTCTTTTTTCTTTTTGGTTGTTTTGGGTCTCCGAAGAGTAATTCAAAAGAGTGTTATCATTTTTGTGGCGGATGGGCAGACGGAAGTCCTTATTGAGAATTACCTCTCGACCATCTTATTATTCCAAGATGGCTAGTGAAGTCTCACATGTGGCTAGAGCAATTTCGTCTGGTACCAAACCCAAGAGAGCCAAGAATGACCCTCCTTCACCTATTTTATCCTCTCAGAATCCTGTTCTAGACACTATTTTGGATGAAGTACGGGGTCTTTTTTTTTTTTTTTTTTTTTTTTTTTTTTTTTTTGAAACCGTTTATTGCAATCTCAAATATATACAAGTATGGGCCTACAACCTTCCCGCCGGCCGCTAAAGTGACAAAAGCACATGACATACATATGATAAGGCACTTGGCTTTGCATAGACGATAAAGGAGGAGGTATCAACAACGTGGGCCACATAACTCTGAACCCACAATACGGTTTCGTTTTCTACAACACAACAACATAAAACCACACCCGCAAGGCAACCCACGATCAAAAATGACGACATGTGCCCCTCAAGTGGGGAACCCCAACCATCTAAAGAAATCCAGAGGGGGGGAGGGAAACTGATCCAGGACTGGGAGAACAATGTGCCCAGGGCTGAGGGAGGGGGTCAACTATGGGGATGGAGCTGGTGAAGCGGGAGGCAACAACGGTGGCTCGCAAATACCCCCGCGGTAAGCGTTCCAGGGGCCCCATATCTTCACCCATGCCCCAGGCTTACCCCGCGCCACGTATACCACCTTTTCTCGGAACATGCACCAATCCATATGTTCTTTCCAAGCCGACACCGCCAGGGGTCTCTGAGATCCCCACAGCTGAGCAATGTCACGTTTAGCTATCATATATCCCAGAGTCACCCATCGCGTCTGCGGAACCGAGTAATCAGTCGGTTCCCACACATTCAGCAGGCATCTCCTCGCTTCAGGCAACAGCGCGACATGTGTAACCGCTCGCAGGACCTCATGCACACCACGCCAGAATCGCTCCACCCTCGGACATTCCCACAGAATGTGTAAAAAAGTCGCCAAAGCACCACACCCACGCTTACACAATCCCTCCTCAGCATAGCCCATACGTTGAAGCCTTGGCCCCGTCATATACACCCGGTGGAGTATCTTAAGCTGGACGAAGCGAAGGCGAGCCGGGATGGCCACCTCCTTCGGAGAGGCCACCGCGGAAATCCAGTCCTCGTCGTCCAACTCCAGCCCATCGGCAACCCAAGCCTCGCGGAGGCCAGTCAGTAAGCCCGAGCGGTCATTTATCAATTTCTTATAAATGAGGGAGATCGTGCTGTCCGGAACGTGACCATCTAGCACTCTATCCTCCAGGGGGGAGGACTCCGGGATGGAGGCCACGTCTGGGAAGACGGAACCCAGTGCGTGACGGACCTGCAGGTAGCGAAAGTATTCACTGCCCTGCAGCTGAAACTCCGCCTGCAGCGTCTCGAATGTCTTGAATCCTCCCCTCGTCCAGAGATCTCCCACTGTACTGATGCCTATCATGTCCCACCTCTCGAAGCCCTTCGAGGTCCACAATGAGCCAAGCCTCTCCGACGCATACAACGGTGACGCCCGGGTCAAACGGTCCTTCCATCCCATAGCTGCATTAGCCGCGTGCCATACTCGCACCATGACACGCGTGGGTCCCGTCAAGCGGGAATCGGGCACGCTAGTGTAGAGCGCTCGATTGTAGTCGCCACCGGGCAGGAGCATTTTGTCCATTTCAAATGCCGGGTTTAGGGCGGGCCCATAGAGGCCGTGATTAATTGCAGCTAACTGGGAGGCCCAGTAATACCGCTTAATATCCGGGAGGGCAATCCCTCCGTCATACCACGGAAGCGTCAATTTTGCCAGGGGAAGTACGGGGTCTTAAATCTTTCATGGCCACAACTAACGAGAAGCTTCAATTTATTGAAGATCGATGGATTACTATGGAAGCCAAGGTGTTCGACATGGAACAACGTATTAGTGATGTTCAGGACATTTCTACTAAAATCCCGCTTTTGGAACAAGAAATCCACCGTCTTAAACTTCACACTGAGGACCTTGAAAATCGCAATAGGCGCAAAAATCTGCGCCTTTATGACTTACCAGAAAATCTTGAGGGCCCAGATCTGCTTCTTTTTCTGAAGAAATTTTTGTCTGAACTCTTAGGCATTGCCCCTGAACCTGCACTAAACATTCAACATGCCCATCGGCTTGGTCGTTTTCAACCTAATGCTTCTAAACTCAGAGGTATCATCATGTTGTTTCTGGAGTTCACCGACCTAATGCGAGTCCTCTCAGCTGCCAAACCAAAACGTCACCTTACTTGGTTGGGTCACAACATCTTTATTTCACAAGACTTATGGAATGCTACCAATGCACGTAGAAAGGAATTTCTGGCACTCCGTCCTCAAATGAGACAGTTGAATATTCGCTATGGCATCCTCCATCCATGTTTGTGTAAAATCACCCATGAAGGCTCCACGCATTCTTTTGATGACCCTCTGAAACTGAAATTGTTTCTTCAAAACCTTTCTTCACTTCCTGCAACTGGCTCTCCCTCCGTTCCTTAATGTCCTCTAATCCTCTTGCTTTTGTTTAGTAATTTTCTATTTTTATCTTAGTCTCTGTCGTCTAGTCTGTCGTTGGTGCTGTTACGCCCCATGCATTCCTTTCTGTTTTTGTCTTTTAGGTCTGGATTTCTTTCCTTGATCTATCTTCTTTTTCTTTACCTTCTGTCCTCCTTCTCTTTTTTTGCTCTGTTATTTTATCCCCTCGCTCGCACTTTCAATCACCTGATGTTAGGTTGTTTACTGCATATGTCCTGTGGAATTGTGTATTATGTTAATGTTTTTGTCCTTTATTCTGATCAATTATGGTGTCTCTTTTTTTCTAGCTGTTTCCCTGAAGTGTATCATCTCCTTCCATATTGTACCCCTCCACTCCTCCATTATGTGTAAGTTTGTTACTTGGAATGTCCGTGGTCTTGGCAACCCCGTCAAACGTCAGAAGGTACTTTCTCATTTATCCAAACTAAACTCTCAAATATCTTTCATTCAAGAAACTCATTGTAATGAAGAAGAATCTCTAAAGTTGAAAAGGCAATGGGTAGGTCAAGTTGTACACTCCCCTGCCTCTAGTAAGAAAGGGGGTGTCGCTATATTGTTTCACAAATCGTTATCTGTGCAAATTGTTTCTAAGCAACATGATGCTGATGGAAGATGGGTAATGGCCAAGGTTGTTGTACAGGGCAAGGATTTGATATTATTGAATATTTATGGTCCGGTTAAACCTGACCCAAAATTTTGGCATGATATTAAGGTTCTACTTTCTACCTTTGATTGTCCCAACATTATTATCGCTGGTGAATTTAATCAATGGATTGACCCCTTTTCTGATAGACAATCTAAGTCCAAATTCCAACCAGACAAGTCTCACAAGGCTTTTCAATCGGCCATTACCTCTCGTCCTCTATTTGATGTTTGGAAAACATGTAACCCGGACTCTCTTGAATTCACGTTTTTTTCCAATGTACACCTTACGCGATCCAGGATTGATTATATTTTAGTTAGCAAATCCCTGCTCCCATCGATTCAATCCTCGGAAATTGGGTCAATTTTTATTTCTGATCATGCACCAGTCCTTACTGTCCTGGATCTCTCGTTAAGCCTCCAAAAATCTAGTCGGTGGAAGCTTAATAATGTTCTATTATCAGACATTACTTTCATTACAGAAGCCACTGCCTTTGTTCAAGAGTTTTTCATGTTTAATAATCCTTTAGCAACCTCTGTTTCTAATAATTGGGACGCCTTTAAGGCCTCCTTCCGGGCATTTACTATTTCTTATGTGTCTAAGAAAAAGAAAATTGCTAGGAACAAATATTTAGCCTCTATTCAAAAGCTTAAGGTATTGGAGCATAATTATTTCACTTCCAAATCACCCTCGGCTCTGCATGAGCTCATTAAAGCTAAGTCTGAACTTAATAAACTGGCGACTGTGGAAGCTTATAATATTCTTCTCAAAATTAAGTCTAAATATCATGAGGGTCAAAATAAAGCTGGCAAGATGTTAGCCAATTATTTAAAGATCAAATCTGAACGCAAAAACATTGGCCCAATTTTAGACAAATCTACCAACAAATTAGTGTCCTCAGATGACGGCATTGCAAATATCTTTCATGATTACTATGAGGCCCTATATTCTGATGACACCAATCCTTCCAATCAAAATTTAGATATCTTTTTTTCTGGCCTACCTTCCCCCCTCCTCCTTACCTAGTGAATTTGAGTCATTGGAGGCTGCGGTTTCTGCCCATGAAATCATTAATGCCATTAAATCCTTAAAAAAATCTAAGGCCCCTGGACCAGATGGCTTTTCGGTCGAATTTTACTCTTCCTTCACCTCGCTTTTGGTCCCCAAGTTACTGACACTGTTTAATTCCTTTATTAATGATGCGAAGGCCTCTGGCTCCTTTATGGATTCTCTAATAATCATCATTCCCAAACCTGACAAAGATCATTCCCTGTGCAAAAATTATCGTCCTTTTTCATTAATTAACTATGACTGTAAGATATTTGCAAAGATTCTTGCTAGTCGTCTTGAGAGTCTTCTTCCATTATTGGTTAAGACTGATCAAGTTGGTTTTATTAAGGGTAGATTAGCCGCAGATAATGCTCGAATGTTTGCTAATAATATATCTCATGCAAAAAAAGTTAAATCTCCTCTTGCAGCAATGTCTCTAGATGCCGAAAAGGCGTTTGACCGTATTAATTGGCAATTTATGTTTAGAACCCTCAAATGGTTTGGTTTTGGTCCCTCCTTCATTTCGTATATTAAATTACTGTACTCCTGTCCCCGAGCCAGTATTTTTGTAAATAATCACTTTTCTAAATCCTTTTCTCTGTCTCGTGGTACACGTCAGGGATGTCCTCTCTCCCCTTTGTTATTTGTCCTATGTCTTGAACCCTTCCTTGAACGTATTCGGGTCAATGCTCATATATCTGGCTTTACATATAACTCAATAGAAATAAAATTATCCGCATATGCTGATGATATACTGGTATATATGGCTAATCCAATTACATCCCTTCCCCCCTTTATGGATGAGGTTCGGTTATACTCCAGCATTTCTGGTTATAAGTTGAATCTCTCTAAGACGGAAGTTTTACCACTGAATTCGTTATGCTATCAATATATGTTTAATGATACTGACTTTACATGGTGCCCCATGAAAATTAAATACCTTGGAGTTTGGTTCTCCGCGTCCCTACCTGCCACGATTAAATTTACATTTGCTGCATTAACTACTAAAATACAATCTTTGCTTCTCACCTGGTCCCCATTATTCCTTTCCTGGTGGGGTAGATTAGACACTATAAAAATGATGATTGTACCTCATGTCCTTTATATATTGTCTATGTTGCCTATTCACATTCCCACTTCATATCTGTCACAAATTAATTCCATTTGTGTAAAATTTTTATGGAATAAGAAACATCCACGTATTTCCCTTATCAAACTTAAACACCCCAAGTCTGAAGGTGGAGTACGTTTTCCCGATTTTAAGGCTTATCACTCAGCTTTTATAATCAAACAGTCCTTTGCTCTATCCTTTTATTTTGCTGATACTCCTGTACCACGATGGATCGTTTTTGAGCATTCCTCTTTAAAGGATTTTTCTTTTCAGAATGTGCTTTACATGTCTAATTGTTCTTTCATCTCTACTAACCCTATTATAAAATATTCCCAAAATGTATTATACAATACATTCACTAAGGGTTTAACTCCTTTTCAATGCTTTCTATCCTCCACTATCTGGTATAATAAATTTCTTCGTTACAAGGATAAATCTTTTTATTACAAGCATTGGAAGGAGAAGGGCATTATTTTTGTTCATCAATTAATTTTTCAACACTCTATTATTCCCTTCCTGGATTTGCAAACACGATTCCAATTACCTGACACCTCTCTTACCGAGTATCTTTTAGTTTCAGCTGCTATACAAACACAGTTAGCCTCTTTTGAATCTTATGCACCCACACCGTCCCTTAATCCCCCAACACCATTATACAGTCTATTTTCTTTGCATAAACCTAAAGCCGCTCTTGTCTATAAACTATTGTTGTCACATACTACCGAGAGATCCAAATCCTCTACTGAGCTGGCTTGGGAGGTAGATTTATCTCTTTCATTTACTATAGATGTCTGGGATAAATTATGGTCCAAGTTATTTAAGATCTCTGCGGCTGCCCGTATAACTCAATCCTTGTATTTCATTTATAATAGAGCTGTTATTACTCCTGTTTGTATATCCAAGTTCTCACCGTCCGCGTCTCCACTTTGCTGGTCTTGTTCTGAACATACCGGCACTTTGAGACATCTCATTTATGACTGTTCTAATGTGTTGACCTTTTGGAAATCAGTTTGGTCAAAATGTATGATCATTTTTGATTGTAATCTAAGACTGTCATTTCATAATGTTTTTTTAGGTTCTTCATCACCTGATTTGGATGAATCCACGTCTGTCTCTTTATTGTTTGATCTGTTTATTGCATTAGCATTCAAAGTTATTTTATCTTCCTGGAAAGACAATTCGAAAATATCTTCATTAATGTGGTGGAATTTTATTTGCGATGAACATCGGATTGCCAGTGTCTCTTCTTTTGTCATTTCCCAAAAATTAAAACTGATCTTCTCTGGCTACCTTTTACATCTTTTCTCTCTTCACATGCTCCTCTTCCCTAATTTGGTTCTTCTTTTCTTTTTCTGATATCTTACATGGTCTCAGGACATTTGCTATTCTTTGATTCATATTCTATGATTTATGATCTTTATTGTTTAGATTTTTTCTCTCCTTTTACTTTTCTTCCTTTTCTCTCTTTAGTTCTATTTCTTTTCTTCTTTTCTGCTATTGTTTGATCATTCTATGGGTTTTTTGTATATTGCTTCTCATTAACTGGTTTACTATAGTTTGTAAGTATGATATTGATTTCTTATTTGATTGTATCCTTTTTGTATTTCTCGTGTTTTATCCCTTTTAAAAACTCAATAAAAATTTCTTAAACAAAAAAATTCTTCTGTGGCCTTTTTACCTCTGTGTCCGTAGATTCATATATGATGTTTTAGATGAACTACAATTCTTTGGGAATGTTTTGAAGGAATGAAGAGTTTGTTTTTAATACAAATCAGACCATTTATATTATTTGACTGAAATCGCGAAAAACTGTTTAATAGTACATGGAGATTGATACGTTTGGTTTCCTGAATTGACTCAAGAAATGTAGAGGTAGTAGAGGAAATGAAGACTTGAGGAGCAATGATTTTTTCAACAGTCCTGGAATTATATTGTTTGAATAAGGAATCTGAAATAACATTTTTGGAACAGGGACTGTAGGTAAGAAAAAAATGTAATTGTTAAAAGGAGAATGCTCAGCAGACTTGTCTAATATTCTGATATTTCTCCTGTTAACAAATTTGAAGATTTCAGCGATCAGTGTACACTGTTATACGAAATTGAGTGCAAAGTAAAACATGTCTCCATTCTATAAAAGCTGGTTTTATGGCAAAAAATTGTATCTCCAGAACGGGAGAGTTTCTTTTTGCTGGGAACATTTTGGAGAGAAAAAGAGGATTGGATGTTCTGCGCCATCCTGCCCAAGCTGGATAAAAACAGTTCGTATATATGGGTCTGAGGCACTGGTCTCATTAATAAAGGGATTGAAGACATCGGGTTGTTGCAAAATGGAAGTGCAAATTTATTCTTTCTTGAGTTTTTTTAAGCAAAGGTAGTACAATGATTCCACTGAAAGGGCTCGTTCTTCTTGAGTAGATCGGTGATTGGAGAGACAAGCTTGGAAAAATACTGTAGGACTTTCCACTAATAATTTGATTGGCCTAAAAAGCTTTGTGTTGCCTTAATAGAAGACAACATGGGCCAATCCAGGATGACTGAGCCTTCCAAGAGTCCATAGCTGTCCTTCAGATGAAAGAATATAGCCCAAATCCACTGAATCCTTCCCATATAGGCATTTTACAGGTTTGGACAACAATCTCTCTCATATACTGCAGAGCTTGTTTGACATGTGATGAATGGTCTGCTGTATTTGTAGAAAAAATAAGAATGGGGTCTATGAAGATTACCCTTGTCTGGACAATCAAGTCTGCGAAGACTGTATTTATAAAACACTGGAAGATAGCAGGGGCATCACTGAGGCCAAATGACATCACCTGATATTCGTAATGTTCCAAAGGTGCTCTAAATGCTGTATTCTACTTATCACCTGATCGGATCTGGATTAAGTGGTAACCTCCTCTCGGATCCAATTTAGTGAAAATGTTATCTTTTTGGACAGCCTACAGAATGTCAGAAAGAGGGACGAGCAATAAAGTTCTTTGATAGTCACCAGGTTTAAACCCCTATAATCGATACAGAGCCAGTGTTCTGAAGAAAGTTTTGGCACAAAAAAACAAAAAGGCTCCAGCAGGAGTTTCTAGATGGAGTAATCAGACTTTTCTTTACCTTAAATTCAAGATATTCAATCAGTGATTGACTTTCCAAAGACAATAAGGATGCTATGTGCCCATGGAGAACTAAAGCCTCAGGAAGGATTTTAATAGTGTGATCAAAAGGTTGATGCAGTGGTAACTTCTTGGTAGATGACTCTTGAAACACGAAAAGGTATTCATAATAGATTTGTGGGATTTCAGAAAATTGTGGAAGTCCAAAGAAGGATTTTAGAACCTTCAGCATAACATAGGTGAAAAGAAGTACAATGAGAGACACAAGACACTGAGCACAAGAACAAGGTCTTTGCCAACCAATGTAAATATGGATTGTGCTGGGCTAGCCAGTTGATTCTCAAAATAGTAGGATAATGAGGAGAGGAAATTAAATCAAAGGTGAGTTTCTCTTGATGGGCAGTGATCCGGGGAGACAAAACCTGAGTTTCCTTAGTCATTATGTGAGGAGCAATTAGAGTCCTGTCAGCCCCTTTCAGGGCAACTAGAACTTCATTCTTTTGGACTGTAATTTGATCATTTGAAGCCCAGTGAATATCCCTATAGACATTGGAAAGACCATATTGAAGAAGAATGGGAGCTAAAAGATGTTGTGACTAAATCCGAATTTACCCTTGCGGTAGGACCAACCCAGAGGATGTAAGAGGAGTTTCTGATTCACACTTGCCCTTATTCCCTGCTCTAGGGACGAACTTCCTAATTTCTTGGCCCTTGGATTTGACAAACCAGGCATACTGAACAAGAGTTCAAAAGATAGGCTTTCTGATCACAATCAAAGCTTAGTCCCTGCTTATGATTTCTTGTCTTGACCTCCTCTGTCAAAGGACCTTGAGCATGAGCTACTTGCATTGGCTCCTCTTCTGGAGTAGAAGCCGTTGATGCCATCCCAAAAGCAGGCCTTTGAGGAGGTTAGGTCTGAGATTGTTTCTGATGTTCCATTCATCATTCTTGGAGACCACTGCCCATTGAACAATTCAGCTGAATAGGATCTTGTAAGGATGCTCATCTACCAACTCTAGTGAGTTCACCCTTCAACTCTTCCTTCAACCCCTTTCGTAATATTATTCTGTAGTACAAGAGTAGTACTATTGTAGTACTACTAAGTGTATTACAACATGCAGTTTGTGAATAAGTCCCTGTGAGTCAGCGATAATAAGAATGATTAGTAGAATAAATGAAAGTGAGTGTGACATGGAAGAGATAACTGTGAGGAAGAATGAAGGGTGCAGTGGGAGGGAGCAATAGACAGAAAGGTATAGGGAAAGTGGACAGAGAAATAGAAGTGAGAAAAAGAGAGAGGAAGGTAGAGAGATGAGAGAGAGACAGACAGAAAAATAGAGCACTGGCATTTTATGGCACAATCACTCATAGAATGAGAGAGATCAAAAATTAAAAGCACACACTAAAGATTGCCATCTCTAGAAACACTACTGGAAGTGAAGCTGTCCTGTGGCACAGTACCTGGGGCTGTATAACAATAAGTGCCCTGGGGGATCAACAGGCTTGTGCATCTTTTTCCTGCTCCACCAGGGCACAGCAGTATTAAAGAAGAAGGTGCAAACACATCTGTGATCTCTTCTGTTATACAGATAGCACCAGTGCAGATTAAGCATTGGTGCTATCTTCAGGGGGCATGAACTCATTTGCATGGGGTTGTGGCCCCATGCTAATAGGGAAAATACTTGGCCTCTGCACCCGTGCCGAATTATGGGCATGGGAGCAGAGGCAAAAATGCCGTCAGGAGGTGCACTGACTGTGCCACAAAACAATTGCACACAGTCAGTGTGTCCCCTGAGTGCGACCTCTTCCAGGCAATGAAGGGGGTCACATGGAACCCCAGACATCCCTCTGCAGGTGGGTGCAGTCACTCACTTCACTTGCCTGCAAGGGGCTCTCTGTCCCCTCTTTAGAGTGCAGGGGAGTGTCTTCTGCGCAGAGAAAAACTGAGTGACTGAATCAAACAGCTGTTCTGTATTTCCCTAATGCACTGCCTTCGGGGCAGTGAGAGTTCTCAGCTACTTTGAGGACAGCCAATTATTTGTAACGGGGTTTACTGTCCCTGTGTGCACCTGGCACACTTGTTTAAAGGTGTGCAGTGGCGCAAACGGGGACAAGGTGCCCATTGCTTAAGATGTGTCTAGGTGTACTGGGTGCAGAATAGTAATGTATTCCATTTCATAATATCTTATAGATGGACCTCTGTGCACAGCAGATGAATATCTTGTATACTGATAGACAGGAATTGATGGTAGTTCATATGGCACATAAAGCATATTCATGAATATGTAGACAATTGTTTGGCTACAAATTTGCATAATTTCAGTGGCATAGACGTTAACTCCTGAGTTGTTCTTCATTCCACACTTTTCAAAGCCATCAAGTGCATCTCATTACACCAGGTTAGGACTAGTTGTTGCTGTTTTGATGGTTTTGAGCTCCAGCTAGGTGCTGGACATCCAAGTTGGATGAGGTGCAGGAAGTGTGTGAGGTATTGGCTGTCTGTAGCAAAATAATGTTGGTTATCTTCTGCCTAATTGTGAAGATTGATGCAGTAATCAGTGAGTAAATCCATAAAGAGCTTCATAAAAAGGCTGACGATGTCGGAGGGCAAGATGGAACCTTAGTGAATTCTGCAAGTGATAGAGATGTTTTTGGACCTTGAGGTGATTGTGTGAACTAACTACTTTTGGTTGGTTGGTCAAAAAGAGAACCAGTGAAAGACGATACCAGTAAATCCCATTTGAAACTTCAAGATATTGATTCAGGTGGTATGGGGATGGTCATTTGGGTCAAAGGTGGCTGAGATATCCAGCAATGTCAGAAGGCAGAGGTCATCTTCATTTGTGGTCAGGAGGTGTTCTTCAATGTGTAAAATAGCTGTCTCTGTGCTGTAGTGTGACCTGAAAGCAGATTGGTAGTTGTTCGGGAGATGGTTGGTGTGATCTTAGAATTGAACCCGACTGTTTTTTCAATGGTCTTACCGCTAAAGGGTAAGTAAGTGGTGTGTGAGTAGTTAGTGTAGTCTTCAAGGCCTAGTATGGTTTTCTTCAGTAGTGGGAGAAAATGAACTGTCTTGAGGGATTCGGGGAAGATGAATTCTGTGACCTTTAATGAAGGAGGAGGGTAAGACATTCACTCCATAGTAGGTGGCTTTGAAGGAGCTGAGTATCTGCAAGCAATTGAACTTTGAAGGATAACCATTAGGGGATGGTACTAGAAGGGCTGCATCAAAAAGGAGTTTTGAGATTGTGGATGTGCTGTCATGTCTTCTATATCATGGTCCCTCAATCCACCCCTAGGTGGATCCAGATTGGATCAGCATACATTTTGAAATAGAGGTGATTTTGCACAAATATGTAGCCACATGTACGCACCATTGTGGATAGGGAGGAATGCTAAGGTGCCCAACATGTCATCTCTTGCTGCAGGATCTCACTATTTCTATCTGAATTTCTACGCTGTGATCCAAAAGGCATACATTGACTAGTTTTATTGCTGAGTCAGTAAATTCACTCAAACTCCATTCTAACTCAGAGTACTTTATTATGGCTCAGACTTAAGGCTCTACAATATTCGTAGTATGGTGTGTCCCTAAGTTGTAAACATAGGGACCTTGGCCCAGATGTACAAAGCATTTTTCAGGTCGCAAATAGCCTGATTTTCAGAATTGGGTTGTTTGTGATTTCAAAAATGCTTCTTTTAATGTTCAAACGCCAAAGTGCAATTATTCAGAAACACAATTTGGGTATACGATTCAATGTTTGGAACGGGCGTTTTTAGGGCATCCTTTCCAAATACTGGACTATTTCTTAGTGGTATGTATTAATGCTTTCCGAACGAAATGCAGTCACAAAACATTAATATTTAACAAAGGAAGTGGAAATTTGTTCTCAAATGGGAAGGGATCCCAGAGGGACCTCTCCCCCTTTGAGAATTATAAAAAAGCATTTTTTTAAGAGCAGACACTTGTCTCACAGATCACTGCCTGCTCTTAAATAATTTAATTTAAAAGATCAATTTACTTTTTGAAACACATTCCATTTTTCTTTAAGGAAAACAGGCTGCATTTCACAAAAAAAGATTGCTTTATTT
This sequence comes from Triturus cristatus, assembly GCF_964204655.1. Taxonomy (NCBI): domain Eukaryota; kingdom Metazoa; phylum Chordata; class Amphibia; order Caudata; family Salamandridae; genus Triturus; species Triturus cristatus. Next base: position 1,113,159,503 of record NC_140581.1, on the reverse strand, counting down.
AAAAGCAGTACCAGAAAGGGGAAACCAACCCTGTACTCTCAAGGAATTAGGATATACAAGCCATTCGTATAAACGGTGTTCCAGGGTCAATAAAGATGTAGCAAATAGGTAGCAAATAGGTAGTTCCATACAAAGGTCCCCACTGACAAAAAATGAATGATGAAAAAGTATTAAAAAAATATTTAATATTAATGATTGGAATAATCGTATTCATAATCCTCATATGACTAGGGGTGGGCGGTTAACTCTGCTCCGTGGGCGGAGTGCACCGAGTTTTGCCAATCTGTTAGGAACCCGGATTTTTGCAAAAAAATATGATTCGCCATGTGGTAGAGTTTGCCTCCAACCCCTAGCCCGCCGATGCGATTTCCAATAGAAAATATCGGAGAATGTTGCAAGTCACTCATGACGCATTGCTCAATTTATAAAGGTGGCCAATGTTGCTTGTCTTTCCTGACACCAATGTCCAAAGCAAAATGGCCCCCCGAAATGGCGGGTCATTGCTTATGCATTCATGCTGATGTTCGATGACACATTCCTCAACCAAAAATGCGGTGCCATCCCAACATCCGTGTTGCTCGCTATACCCAAACCGCAGTGCACTGCCAAGTTAGTGCAAGTGACACCGAGACTTCCCCGAAGTTAAAATCATGCCTAAACCACACAATGCCTCCAAGTGCAGGCATTCGCAAGTCTCATAGGCACCATGGAACAACTCCCCTAACAAATGCATCGCACTATGTGGCGCCAAATACAGAATACGTATTTCCTAAAATTATGTGCACTCAACAGCTTTACCAAAGGAGTGCAATTTGCAACGCCAGTGTGGCTCGGACCCCCGTTGCACATCTGCTCTTCCCTTGGGACAGGCAGGAATATAGTCTATGTATTCTGTGTGAAGCATGCACGTTCCTTCCCCTCCACCTCCGCTCCATGCTCCTTCCTGGCGCCTGCATAAAAACTCCTTTCTGGGCAGCACTTTCCTGGCAGTGTCTGTGAAGTGAGATCCCTGCTTCACCTAGAGTCAGTGCGCAGCTCCTGTCAAAGCTGGGTACAGACAGGTACACAGCCAGGTAAAAGCCCCTTGCCAGAAGCTGCCTTAGAATGCTTCTGACATGTGTTTAAGGTATCCTGGGGGATTTCTTTCTCAGCCCGTGAAAGCTGTGCCCTGAGTCTAGGATGTGGGAGAAGAGAGACTGAGGGGGCGCATGCTGCTCAGAACTAAGCAAAACACTATCATCGCGGGTGGAACGGAACTCCGCGGAATCACACAGAGTTTTTATGTGACTCAAAGGAACTCCGTGAAGTGCAACTCTGCGAGCTCCGCCCACCCCTCGTCTGACAATTCCAACAAGTGACAGGGTGCTACATGTGGCAGGGCAGTACAAGTGAAAGAAAGTGAAGAAATGTGCATAGATAAATAGTGTGCATCACATGGATTGAAAACTCAACCAACAGGGCAAGATTTTAATGCACACAAATATAATATCCAGTCAAATCATAGTTTTTTTCCATAAAGAGTGCTTTAAAAAAAAAAAGATGTGGTTGAGACATATTGGTCAGCATTTTTACCCCAAAAGACATCATTTTGACAGGGACTTTCTTAAGACAGAAAGTAGGAATTGTCTGTGCAAAGGGAAAGTGGCTCAGAAAGAAAGTCACATGAAAATATATAGAAGCTGGCAGCTCACCTGAGCGGGCTAAAGGTTATGTTTCACAAATGAGACTTGCTTAAGAAAAATGAGATCACTTGTATCAAAGAGAAAATAAACATGAGGGACATGTGTCATTAATCAATAAGAGAGAAACATACCTAAACATCCCTAATGTGACCACTATAGAAGGTGTGAAAAAAGTTGTCTCTACCAAGATAATCGTCCTGTGTGAGGCCATTCTAGGAATTTGAGTACAAAACATGCCTGTGATTTCACCACGATAATAGGAGAAAACAATCCGAGTCCTACATCCAGGACAACTCAATGATTCGGTGAATTTAGGAGAAACATCAAAACTTGGGACATCCGCATTAGTCTGAAAGTATTAACCAAGAAGTTAAATACTCAAGTGTGGATTCCTTAGGGCAGAACAGGGCAAAATATTAAAAAAAAAGGTAATCACAAATCATACAAAGAGCTACTTTGCATACTTTATCATCATTCATTTTATTGTCAGTAGGGACCTTTGTGTTTATATAAAAGCAATCAGACATGGTGGTCTAATGACTCCAGCAGAACACCATCCCCTGTGATGGCTATCATTCCCATTGGGTCACAATTTGCGACCTATCTCATTAATATTGATGAGATAGGTTGATTTGCAACCCTCTAGATATTGCTAATTGAACAAAAAAGTTTCATACATCAGGAATAGCGGTTTCCTAATTGTAAATCGCAGTTTGGTGATCCCTATTCCTAATGTTAACACTTATGGCCCCAAGTTGGGAAAAACTGCAGTGTTTCCTCCCCACCATAATGCTGTGTTTAAAAAGCAGTAACACATTACAGAAAGTGTATTTTTCTTTGCTTTCTGGCATCAGATCATTTATAAACCAAAAAAGAAAATGCTTGCTTTGCCGGACTCGGCCTACCCTCCACCTCAATGGATCACATTCTCCCTGGGGGCCCTAGTCACAAAGGTATTTTTGTGTACTAAAGTTATGAGTGCAGAGTCTCTGCACTCCTGGTGGAGTCTCCACACTTGGGGGAGAATCCGCCCTTAGTTCCATGGACGTGTCGGTGTATTTTACCACGCAACACACATGGAATTTGATGCCGCCCCAGATTTTCTAAAACATGTAAACCTAGGGAAGCATCAAGGCGTAGTGAGGAGAAATAACTTCACTTCTTCTCGTTTTGCCTCATGTGTGCTGCATTCTACATCACACATAGAAAGAGGAAAATAACTCTTAGGATTCTTTTTTTTGTAGGAAGGTGCCCTTCCTGCACAAAAACAATCCTGCCTGCAATGGAGGCACCCTTGCACCCTGGCGCAAGGGTGCCTACGTTGGCGGTAGGCTAATGGTAGGCTGACGAAACGGCTCCAGCGCAGGCTGAAAAGACAGAAATGCACCTTATTGCTTAACTACGGTGCATTCCTGCCCTTTCACTTTGGCTTAGGGCATTGCGGCAAGGTGCCTTGCTGTTCTGCCCTACGCCAAAATGCCATAAATGAGGCCCACAGAATCTACACTAAATGGATGCTTAAGTGACAAACCAACAGATTTGCAGTAGGTGGACGTTTCACCACATTAAGTGCCGAGAAATGTGCATGAATAAATGTAACTACTTGATAGAAACCATATTCAACCCTATTTTAGTTTTCCACTGTCGTTGCCTATTTGTATCAGACTTTAGCTGCTCTCAATTCGTGAATATAAAACTAGCTTGGGAAACTGGAACTGTTCACTAAACTGCCTGTTATATGATTATCGCTTAGCATCCTTAGCGCATGTTATTTGTTTGTGTCCCTCCTTGTATGCGGCCCGTGGTCCTATGTTGAAACAAATGTTTAGCCGCCTGGAATTGCGCTCATGCAGAGAATCAGTTTTATGCTTCTGTTGGGTGTTCTGATCGGGTATTCTGTTCGGGTTCTCTGCACGGAACCTGGAATGAAGGTTCCGTGCAGGGAATGTGGAACAGACTGGGACGGCAGTTGCTGCCGGGGGATCTGTACTACCGGACTGAATAAAGAAGCTCTGCTATACCAACGGTGCTATTTTCTTTTCATTGGCGACGGGCTGGTCCGGTGTCCAGTCTCCCTCCATGTGTTCCTGCTCTGCCGTTTTCCTTCCTCGATTGCTGTCGATACGGCAGACACGAAGGAATTGAACTTTGTGGAGCTTGAATGTTGGTGGATCTGGAATCCTTCCCTGCTGTTCTTCCTGCCAGCGATCCTCAGGAGTGAGACGTCTTTTTGCCTTTCCTTTCCGTTTCCTTGTGATTTGTTCGGCGCGTATATCGACGCGCGGCGTCAGTGCGAGCGTCATCGCGTGTCTTCCTCTCCTTGCTCCTGCTGTTTACGGTCACCTTGGCAACCGTTGCGCTTTTAAAGCATGCGCTTCGGTCGAAGGCTGTGTGAGGATTTCAGCGCTTTGGCATTTCATGCGCTACTGTTTTTCAAGTTCAGTTTGCCTTGCTAGAGCGAAGTATTACCAGTGGATATTGCTGATACAATAATATAAAAGGAAAATATCCAAAACTCTGTGGAAATAAAAGCTATGTACACAAGAAAGCATTTTTAAGTAAAATAAGACAATTTTGATGTCCTAAGTTTAAAAGACACTTTTACTAACAGTGGAAAGATTCCAAAGTGACATTTGCAGGATAGTGTTTATCTTAAGTGGCAGCAACTCACCCACGCAAGATTAACAATGGATAACATTTCTGCTCCACCTCCATTTCTACAGTTATCTGGTCCTCCTCCTATGCTATGGCAACAATGGAAGGCCACTTTTGAAGCTTATCTGGAAGCAATCGATGGTGATACTTTCACATCTAAAAAAAAGAAGGCCTTACTTATGTACAATGTAGGTGCTGAGGCCAGGTCAATTTTGCAAACTCTACCCCTGGAGTCGGTGTGGACGTGCACCAGCGGAGGTGAAGATGGTGATTCACTAATTGTTGATGACTATGCTTCGTTGGTAAAAACTCTTGACAAAAGGTTTAATCCTAAGCGCAATGTTGTTCTGGAATGGCACACATTTTTGCAGTGTGCACAGATGCCTGGTGAATCTATTGATTACTTTGTTGCTGCTCTCAGAATTTTGGCTCTCAAGTGTAATTATAGGGAATTTCGTGATGAAATAATTCGCGATCAACTCATTGAACGCACATGTGACAAGAAAGTTCAACAGAAACTTCTATCCTCTGATGATCCTGACCTTGAGACTGCTCTTATCTTGGCAAAGAGTGTTGAACATTCACAACTCTGTATGAAGGAGTTAAATACACCTGTATCGGCGTCTGCAACCACATCTGCATCTGAAATCAAGTTGGTTACCACTAAAGCTCCTGTTAAATCAGTCAAGGGTACTAACGTCAATGCTTCCCGGACACCATCCGTGCCTAATTCCCCGAAAACAAGAGTGGAACAACATCCTTCATGTTATCGTTGCGGTAGCACCTCTCATCTGGGAAATTTCAAGTTTTGTTACGCCATCAATCAGACTTGCTTCAAGTGTGGGAAGAAGGGACACTTAGCACGTATGTGCAAAGCAACTTTACCCCACAGAGTACTTCCACGTACTGTGAGGGCCATAGAAGAGGACTGCGTGTATGAAGATGATGAATGTTATGAGTTATTAATGCTATCTTCGTCATCTATACAAGAAGAGGGGGTAGTAGAAATAGCTTCCATTGCAGAGGGTCAAAGAAGGAAAAGTCCCATGTGTACTATAAATGTGAATGGTAAAGGCATGAAATTTCTTGCCGATTCCGGGTCCCCTTTTACTCTCATTAACGTCAAGGATTTTAAAGGTTTGGGCGACATCCCAGTAGCTCACTCAAGTATAAGGATTTTTGCTTATGGTGACAAAAGAGTGAAGGTAATAGGCAAATTCAAGGGGAACTTAGAATTCAAGTGTGATTGTATTTTCGGTACTGTATCCATTGTGGAGGAGGGTGCGAATTTGCTAGGATGGCATGAACAAGGTGAACTTGGAATCATCCTTGATCCAAATCATGCTGACATGGTTCTATCCAAACGGGAAGCTAGACAGTATTATGCTAGTCTTTCGGATGTTGTTCCGATGCATAATATCACGACTGATGTATGCGTCGAGAATGACTGGATCAAAAATTACCCTGAGGTTTTTAATGGAAAGTTAGGCAAACTTAAAGGATTTCAACACCGCATTGTTCTCAAAGAAGGTGCTAGAGCTGTGGCGCACAAGGTACGGAAGGTACCACTTAGTATGCGTAGTGAATTGAGACATGAGTTAGAACGGTTATGCGCGTTGGGGGTGATTGAAGCTATTGAAGGGTCTGAATGGTTGTCACCCATTGTTTTAGCGCGCAAAGCCGATAAGTCTCTTAGGATGTGTGTAGACTTGCGCGATCTGAATGCTTGTATCTGGGTGGATCGCCAACCTCTACCCAACATCAATGAGATGTTGTCAACTTTAGAGGGTGGCAAGTATTTTTCTTCTCTTGATATATCTTCTGCGTACCACCAAGTCGAACTGTGCAAGGACTCCAGACATCTTACGTCATTTGTGACTCCTGATGGAGCTTTCCGATATTTACGTATGCCGTTTGGGTTGGCATCGGCTTCCGCAGTGTTCCAACGTCTCATGGGAAACCTGTTCAAGAACACTGCGGGGGTGGTGTTCTTCCAGGACGATATTCTTATTCACGGGAAGACCATACAGGAGCACAATGCTAGGGTCAGGCACGTATTAGAAATAGTCAAGTCTAGTGGTTTGACGTTAAGAAGAGACAAATGCAGATTTCTTCAAGAGGGGGTAGATTACCTTGGTCACCATATCTCCGCTAAGGGTGTAGAACCAAAAATGAAGTTACTTGATGCCATTAAGGATGCACCTGAACCTATGAACAAGGATCAATTACGCTCTTTTCTGGGGCTAGTTGAGTATTACGCAAAATTTGTACCCAACTTTTCAGATAGAACTGTATGTCTGCGTGGTCTTCTTAGGAAGAATGTGAAGTATGTGTGGTCTGATCAATGTGCGTCTGATTTCAAGTTACTCAAAGAGGCTATAGTACATGCACAGCCACTTAAACTTTTCAACATCAATGACCAGTGCATTGTCACCACCGACGCCAGCAATGTTGGTCTTGGTGCTGTTTTAATGCAGAAGAGATCAGACAATAGGGAAGAGATTATTGCTTTTGCTTCTAGAACACTTCGTGGTGCCGAAGGAACCTAATCTACCATTGAAAAGGAAGCCTTAGCACTATGGTGGGGTGTACAGTATTTTCGGAATTTCCTGTGGGGTAATGGTTTTGTTCTCAGGACTGACCACAAGCCTTTGGTAGACCTGTTTACCACCAGAGGTGGAGGGAGAGCTACGCCTCGTATTGCCAAGTGGCAGTACAGATTAAATGAATTCAATTATCGTCTGGAGTATGTGGCGGGTGTGAAGAATTGTGTGGCTGACTGTTTGTCTAGGTTGCCTCTTTCTGAAAGTGTCAGTGAACCTGCAAATGATTTTTTGGAAATGGTGTGTGCAGTCAGCACTGTAGCTGATACGGGAGCTGCTTTATCTGAAGGGGATTGGAAACTGGCCATTTCTGAGGATGTTGAGCTTTGCAGGGTAATTGATTTTGTAACTCAGGGTTGGCCCAACAGTACTACTATTCCTTCGGAATTGATTCCGTATTCGAGGATTAGTGAAGAGTTGTCTCTGGTTGATGGGATTTTGCGCAGGGGTGGGTTGCTGGTTGTTCCCTTGTCATTACGAAAGAAGGTTTTAGACTTAGCCCATGAAGGCCATTTGGGTATTCGAGCAATGAAGCGGAGAGTCAGGGAAGATTTTTGGTGGCCGGGTGTTGATAGGTCCATTGAACATTGCGTCAGAGATTGTGGTGCGAGTGTGTTGAGTGACAAATCTCAAGTAACTTGCCCGTCCTCGGTCAGTCCCATTCCTGTCAAGGAAGCTCCTTGGTTTAAATTGGCTTTTGATGTGGCTGGTCCATTCAGTGGTTTGGGGGGTTCTGCCAAGTATGTGCTAGTTCTTATTGATTACATGTCCACGTGGCCAGAGGTTAGGTTTGTGGATGGAATCAACTCTGGTATCATTATCAAATTTCTGATGGAGGTTTTCCTTCGGGAGGGATTTCCGGAGGAATTGATAACGGATAATGGTACTCAGTTAGTGTCTACTGAAATGCAAGATTTTCTGAGGAGGCATGGGATCAAACATACACTCACCTCCCTTTATCATCCACGTAGTAATGGGTTAGTTGAGCGTTTTAATCGTGTCATCAAGGAACAGTTACAGTTGGCCTCCATAAATGGTCTTGATTGGAAGGTAGTGATTTCGGATGTGCTGTGGGCAATGAGAACTACTCCACACTGTAGTACTGGAATGTGTCCATTTTCCTCGTTAAGGGGGAGAGTTGCGGGTTCCAAACTCAACAAAGATTGGATGCTAAGGAAGGTGGTGGATCCACAAAGGTTAGGAGCGGTGGCGGATGTTAGAGCTGCTACTCAAGCCAAGTATGGCTCTAATTGTTCCAAGCAGTCTTCTGTGTGTGAAGGGGATTGGGTAAGGATCAAGAAACCAGTGCTTGTTTGTAAGGGTTTCTCTTATTTTTCTGCTCCTGTTAAGGTCAGTAAAGTGAGAGATCATGTAGTTGTTCTGGAAAATGGCAAGGTCTGGAATAAGTCTGCTGTTTCAGTTGTGCCTAAGCCCAAAGTGGAGTTTGTGAGAAGTAAATTTGGTGTCAATACGCAAGGTACAATTCTACCTCCCAGCATTGATACTCCTAGGGGTCGTGCATCGGGAAGCAACCTTGCTCCCCAACAGGGTCCCTTGAAGACTAAGTTTCTTCCTGCCAGAACCAGGTCATCTCCTGTTGAATTACAGGACTATGTTAGATTTTGATTTCCTGTATTTTGTGATCAATGCAGTTTCATGTGGGTTGTAATTGTTTTTATGCAATTAGGTGTGTTTTTTGTGAAGGGAGGGGGGGGTGTTGGGTGTTCTGATCGGGTGTTCTGTTCGGGTTCTCTGCACGGAACCTGAACATGAAGGTTCCGTGCAGGGAATGTGGAACAGACTGGGACGGCAGTTGCTGCCGGGGGATCTGTACTACCGGACTGAATAAAGAAGCTCTGCTATACCAACCGTGCTATTTTCTTTTCAGCTTCCTAGCTGGGGATGATGTCCAGCTATTCAGTTGATTTGTTAAATTTAGGGGTGCAGCCATCACTTCATTTAAAAGAGCAATATGGTTCTTGAAAAGAGAGGAGACTTTGTTTTTGATTCATGTTACTATTTCATAACTTTTAAAAATATTTGTCTCTCGCATTGAGCACCGACTAATGCTTGTTTCAGTGTCTGTACAAGGCCGTTTCCAGTAGACACCCCTGTCTATTTCTGAGTTGGATCTGATCCACACTCTTCCTTTGCTCTGGCCAGAGCACTTCCGGGTTGCAAGGCTTTGATTGACTGACCTGCTAGACACCTTACTACCTGGCCACCTCCTTTATCTGTGTTAGGTAAACTATATTTAGTGCTGCCATTGCATTGGCTGATGGCCGCCTTCCGGGTGAGGCTGGCATTGAGTGTGATAGGTGTGGAAAACAACTGAAAATCTTTCACTAAGGAAATGCTATTAGTGGCGTTTCTGTTGCAGAGTCGTTTAGACCTGATGGCTCTTTGGATTCATGCTTCCAGCCCAGATAGCTGTGTTTGACCTGATGAATACAGACACAGGTTGTGAGTGCTATCAGCCTTTCAAACTTCTGATACGAAGCAAGTGAGTACCACTGAGTTGAGTAACAATAAATATCAATAAATCAATCAATCAAATGATCTTTATTTGGCTATACCGACAAACAAGCACATAGAAATATCACAGTGACCAGAATACATAAAAACAATAACATACATTGATTTTTTTTTTTATAGGATAAAGTTCATTCAAATTCATCTGAAGACTGGAGATCAGAAGCTAATATACAATATTAACAATAAATATACAGATGCATGCTGGGGTCCCGAGCTAGAATTAGGGGGCGTAATAAAGCACAAGCCCTTCAACAAGGCATCCTTTTATGCCTAAACCTCCGTATAAACATGAAAAACCATGAGACAGAGAGTAAAATAAATTGCCTTGGATCATTTCTTAAAATTCTAATGAAGCTCTGAGATCCCTGAGGCCCAGGATGCGACATATAGGAAGGATACACTTCCTTCTGTAACCATAATAGGTTGGACAGAAGAATTCGACATGTTCAGTTGTTTCCTTCACCTGACAGGACCCATTAGATTCACTGGAGACACACTTCCACTTTGCTGTCATAGAGCGGAGTGGCAAAGTACCCAATGCGAAATTTAATATAAAGTGTCGTAACGAATGGGGACTCCATCTCATCCAAGAAGACTTCCAGACTATATAAGTCTTTATACTCCAGAAAGGAGGCTTTAAGAGTGCCTGCCTTTGTGGGGTTTGATAGCCCAATGGCTTCTACAGGGTTAGACTAAAGGTTCTGATACCCAATCTGGTGCAGTCATAGTCTAATAGACCAAAGCCAGGAGATCTTATGGGCTATAGTCTGCCACAAGACATCCTCACTGGCCCTTCAATACTGTAGAAGCTCAGGAACCATCCAAAGCCTGCGCCAATATAAGAGTGGTTTGAGACCGACTAAGTCAACAATAGATCTAGGGCCGTAGTCCAGCTGTAAGAGTAAAAGCTGGGTACTGACAGGGAGGTTATCAAGGATGTGCATAAAATGTTTTTTAACAATCTTCAGGGATGTGGCGTTGTTATTGCCCCAGAGTTCCCCACCTTATGAGGTCACCTCCAGAACTTGGCAAGTATATTTCAAAAGCTGGTACTATTGGGTAAATAAAATATCCTTACAATGCCTCAAGAATATTGTTCTAATTCAAGCCTGCCCTTCTCAACATCGGGGGGACCAATCAAAATGCTCTGTAAGTGTAACCCCGATGTAATCAAACACCTGGACTTTCTCCAGCGATAAATCATTAAGAGTTGATTAGGACGGGTTGTTGGACATGGATTGAATACCCTGTACTTAATTTTGCCAAGTTTGGTCTCCAGGCCCCCTTGTTTGCAGAAAAACCCAAAATGATCCAGAAGCTTCTGAATCCCTGTTGGAGATTTTGAGATCGGGAGGTTATCATCTGCAAACAGAATGGGCGGGACCTTCTCAACAGCTAGGCTCGGGTCATCGCTCTCATGTTTCTCTAACTGTGCCATCAGGTTGTTAACCCCTTCCCTGCTCATGACAGAACCACTCCGTCATGAGCCACGGGCGCCGTGTGCTCATGACGGAGTGGTTCCGTCATGCTGCGGCTGTTGGCGGCCGCTCCACCCACGCGGCACTGATTCCCCGCCTGTGCGGGCGAACAATGCAAGTGGGCGGAGTCGTGACGGAACCACTCCGTCATGAGCACAGCTCGCCCGTGACTCATGACGGAGTGGTTCCGTCATGAGCAATTCGTGCCGCGGCGAAGGGGTTAATATAAAAAAGAAAAAGTGTCCCCCGTACCGCAGCCTTACCTCACGCCTCATTTAACTGGAACGGGGCAGTCAGTTCACCTTGGGACCTGGATCTGAGATCCAACCCTAGCAAAGTTATTAGTGTGCAACCTTACAATGACACTCTAGAGGTATGCTGGAACCCCTATTTCTGCCGGCATATGCCACAGGGACACTCTCGCATGAGGTCAAAAGTAGACTGAAGGGCCACAAAGAGCACATAAAGTTTACCACCCCCCAGGGTAACATGCTTCCAGTAGAGCTGCTGAAGGTGGAACACCTGGTCAATGGTTCCAATACCATACAGGAAGCCTGCATGTAGTGTGTTCAGCATACCAGAATCAGTTATCCACTCACACAACCTATCCAGAATAATCTGACTGAATACATTTTGTGAGCTATTAATGAGACTGATGGGCCTATAATTGGAGGGAAAGAACCTGGAACCCTTCTTAAAAAATTGAGATGATCGCAGCCCCTGCCCAGGTAGGGGATGTAGGAGCACCAGCCATTATAGCATTAAAAACAGTGCGAAGTAGGGGCACCATACATCCCTTTGCACCATGAAGAGGTTTCCAGGGACCTTGTCAGACCATGAAACTTTATTAGGAGTAATCCAATCTAAAGCTTGGCTGATCTCAGCACTGGAAATAAAACAGAAATTCGGGGCCCTCAGTTCAAAATCAGAGACCAACATGGTAACACTGCCAGCTTCACAGGACCTGTCTTTATCCGTCAGTCTAGAGGGCGCATCCTAAGGATGTTCCAGTACAGCAGCCCCCTGATATAATATGGAAAAATGATCAACCCAGTCGGCAGCAGAAATATTATTAGCCAGCAAAGCTTGGTCCTCAGAGTCACCACTAGCAAGGATATACCAAAAGGAGCAGTAGTGTTTACCTTTAAAGGCACTCAGCATGAAATCCCATTTTGTGCAGTCCCAAGCTCTTTTGGTGCTAAGAATCTTTGCTTTATAAGGTAATCTGGCTTCCTAAATCACCTTTCTATTCCCAGCTTTATGGCTTTAGAGATGGCATGTTTGGCTATTCTGCAGGTTTAGAGAACCAGGAGGCCTCTTTCTTACTTTTAGAGATAGTCTTCTTTTCTACTAAGAAGAGATTCCTTAGGGAAGCAAACATGGAATTATGGATAGAACTAAGTCACAACATGGAATCTCTTTGCACCAGAGGTGTCCTCTCAGCCAGCACAGCATCAAGACCCATGGACACCACTCCATATACCTTATTCAAACTACCTTAGATTCCACCAGAAAGCTTCATTTAAGCCTGAATTGCTTATTAGTAGGAAGGAGCCTTTTGTCAAATAAGTTCATCGGAGGTCTTCAAAAGAGAAGTGCCAAGTGCCCCCAGGGTTAAAACCAGGGCATTGGGGTCACTGTCTTGGTGGGACTCACAAACATATCAATCATAGCGGTTCAAAATCTAATATCCAACAGGATGTAGTCAATAAGACTAGAACAGTGTAAACAATTAAATGTGTGTCTCTCCTCTTTGTCAGAATTAGATCTTCTGCTACAGGCTCAGAGACCATTGCTGAGTGTAAAAGCATTTAGTTGTTACACAACAGCAAAGACTAGACTTGATCCTCCTTGCCATTAAGGACCTCAAAGGACGTGCTCAAAGGCTCAAATTTGCAATTAAAATCACCTGCAACAATTTTAAAATAATCTACGATTAGGACTGGAATTTGTGATCCTATCAGATCTCTGACCTGCAACTTGGCTCCCTCGCCCCCAGGCCTGCAATAAGCATTGAATATAAAAAAGTACCACTAGGTGAAAATGTCAAACTAACACACTGCAGATAAAGGGCCCAAATCCATCACTTTGGCAGCACAAAGTATAGTATTTTTTATCCAGATTGTTATTCCCCCCTCCCCCCGATGGTCTGCCCTTCTCCATAGAAATTACAACCCGAGAAAAATTAACAAAACCTGAATTTAACTGTGGGAAAAAAGACCAAGTCTTCTACAACAGACAGATGTCAAACGTGTTAATGAACTGGCCCCATTCAGGGCAGGATAGTTTGGTAGTATTCCTGCTAAATTCCAAGAAACAATTTTGGATTGGATGTGATTACTGAAAAGGGCAGCACCTGAGACTACGGGAGATATGGGAGGCAACCCATCAATAGTGGAACCTATTGGTGGAATAAGTACGTCTCTCACCTCCTCAGGCCTGTTGGCAATGCTGTCATCTGTGATTAAAGTTGGGTGTCAATCAATACCCTCCAGGCTTGACAATGGGAGAATCTATTAGAGATAGTGATGGAATAACCATCTGGTGCATCTGACCTTGCTAGCGAAGGCCCAGGCCCCACCCCTTGCCTGGGTTGCAAGAGTTTGTAGAAGAATCCTATTGATAACAGCTCTCAACATATGAACGCTTGCACCCCACTTAACTAGACGACGAACCAACCCTAATGTTTTACAATTAATAACCACAAGATCCCCACTGATGTTTTTGGGCAAGAGGCCTACTCCCCACTCTTCTTACAAATAAAATGTCCTCATATTCTGAGATTCTAAAATCAGTGTGCCAATGGCTACCTTATTTTTGAGCTGCGCTGTTGATTTCTCCTCAGAGCATTTTGGGGGCGGTACTCCTACAGGATAGCTATGCAGAGGGGCAGCAGTCAGGGGGAAGGTTCAGGCAGGACTGGAGGGGGTTGGGCCGGGGGTTTACTACCATGGGTAAATGGCCTATTGATTGCTTTAAGACCATCCTGATGGCCCTGGGAGCCTCCTTGACTTCCGTCAGACTCCAAAGGACACAGGGCACCTGCGACTCACAGGAGTGGGAGCCGGACTTCAATATCAGATGTCACTAAGTTAGGTGATGGGAGGCTGTCACCACGAGCCACAATAGTGGTCAAGGGCTGTACAACTCTGGTGATCGATGGATGAGCAGGAGCTTGATTGGCTAATAGAATATTCCCAGATGCAATTAACTGGTTAATGGTGTTTTCTAGAGAACAAATCTTATCAACCAAAGGGGTAACGCAGGCATTCACCAATAACAAAATTTGTCCAAAATGCAGTCCCAGTCGATAACAGGAAGCTCATAAAGGCATTCGTCAGCCTCGGGTACACCTCGGCCAGGATGCAGCGGAGAGGGTTCTGCATGGTTCATAGGCCAAGTGGAGGGCTTGCGTCTTGTGGACACTTTAAAGCAAGCCCCCTGTTTGGCTTTGCATTTCTTCTTGACAATGAGCTCACTGTCACTACAATTCATAACATCAGGGTTGCAAGCCACAGAAGTAATAGGCGAAGGGTTGTCACAGTGGGCAGTAGGCCACAGTTAATTGATGGAACTTAACTGGTTGAACCTGGATGCACCCCCACTGCACTCACGAAAGGACTACTGGGGCCTGCACACAAGTCCAAGGAAAGACGTCTCTCCGCTAGATTTATTTCTTTGGTGATAACACCATCTGTGTGTGTCAAGAAGGAGTCAAGAATTGTGCCTCCATCCAGGCAATTTATGGGTGACAGTATATTGGACCCCTGATAATTTCCGTTTCCCCATGGTTCTCCCAGGCACTCAAGGGGGACAAAGAAAAAAAGGGAAGACAAACAAGCCAAGTCCAGCTTCCAAGAGGGGTGGCCCAGACCAGCCTCGTCTGAGTACAGACAGGAGTAGATGGGCCCCCCTTTGCCTGGGCATGGCCTGGGCGTGTCCCGCACTGTGGGAGAGCCAGGGTGCCCTTGTCAATGGGCAGCTCCGCCTCCTTCTTGGACCGTTGCAGTGCCTCCTGGTGCTGAGGATTGTGGTGCTGGAATTCGTGTTCCACAGGAATATCAGTACTTAAGGAGGTCTGGCCTTAATTTATGAATTGGACTAAAAATATTTAGTTGGAGTAAGCAGTTGTCCAAGGGACCACTGTCAGCTCTAACTGAAACTTTAAGAAAAAATACAATTTTTTGAGGTAGTCCCGTTTCCTTTAAGGAAAATGGGCTGCTTTAAAAAAAGAAAAATCTTCATTTAAAATACGTTACAGAAAGAGTGGTCTGTTAACACTTGCAGGCCACTGTCCCTATGATTTTGGCCAAATGGGATCAGCCTCAATTAGCAACCAATCTCCTGACTAGTAATTAGGCAGGTCGGACTGTGACCCACACTGCTTCCTTATTTTGGAAATTGTCTTATTACCAGATAGATTGGTTCACAGAATACGTTATGGTCACAAATTGTGACCATAGTTTGCAAACAGAAGAAGAGTCTAACATGCCCTAAGATTTAGGGTCATATTTATGATTGGTTTGCATTGCTCTTGTACCACCATGCAATGTGGTACAGGAGCAATGCCAACCTTACGTTAGATTTTTGAAGTCATGCAAAGCAATTTTGTGTCGCTTTTAGTGGCTCCAAAAATCTGGAGTAACTCAACACAGCACAAATCGCTGCATTGCATTACTGTGCCCTGGGAAGGCCTTCTGGGGGTGTTGTGTAGGTGCTCAGTTGCAACTCCCATGGTTTTTGATGCATGCCCAGATTTACAAGACCTGGGAACGCGCCAAAAAGATACACCTCCCAGGAGAGGTATAACGAGGAGAAATGTCTTTATTTCTCCTTGTTACTTCCTCTTTCTATGTGTGCTGCATTCTGCAGCACACATAGATAGAGGAATATGCCTCTCACGATTGGTTTTGTGCAGGAAGCTGCCCCTTCCTGCATAAATACAATCCTGCATGCAACACAGACACCAATGCACTATGGTGCAAGGGTCCCTGCATTGACACTAGGAAGCCTATTGTGTGCCAGCACAGGGAAAAAGTCAGAAATAAACTGTATGCCTTACATATGGTGCATTGCAGCCCTTTCCCAGTGATGCAGCAGGTGATTTGCTTTGCTGAACCACTGTTCCATAAATGTGCCCCTTAGTTTATATTTCAAATACATTTTGTGATGTCAAGCCTTTGAGAAACTGGTAGAAATGTTCCTTAAGCTAGGTTGAGCATTGTGATTACTTTACCCAAGTTTAGCTTCATGTAACAAGATGACTTTATATGACTGTACTGCTGATGTTCAATAAATATTTTAATCTAAAAACTATAGTTGTGTAACCTCTAAGTGCAGTCTATAAAATGTACAGTCTATTTTGTATACAAATTAAAGGAAGTGTAATTGGCTTTTATTTCTTTTGCATTGATTCTACGTGCATTTAATATTTGACAATGAATCCCATGGTGAGGTCCATGAAACTGACAGTTAAGTTGATTGATATTCTTAAAAAGTCAAAGTAGTGAAAAGAACACTAATCTAATTTTTATTCTTGTAATGTTTTGTCCTTTTCCTGGTTTAGGGTCTGAATATTGACAGTTGTGTGAAGAAATAAAACAGGAACTAAAGAACAGCACCAGGTGCTGGAATATTGAGGTAAGTAACACAGTACCTTTCTCATTCAATAAACACAAGGGCTGACAGTGGATTCTAGATTAGGTGTCACTTCTAGACTGGGCTATGCGGCATAGTTGAGTATCGAAGAATCTGGACATTTCCCACTGGAGTTTATAAGTCTGAAGGAAGGCTCAATCAAGTCAAGGTCTGAAACCATTTCTGTGTGCCTCCTTGCCAGCAACAGGATGCTGATGCCGTAAGTGAAAATATGCCAAACATGCTGTTAATATTTTTCCTGATCTCTACGGCTGAATACTGCATCACTGCGGTGTGTCGAGACTGTGACGGCACACGTTGGAACTTATCAAGGTCCACAGTGGCTGTGGATATTCGAACCTCTTGGAATCTTTGGCTGCGATCCCATCTGTCACTTATGAAGTACACTCTGTACACTTAAAGATTTTACCAAGATTGGGCTCATCATCCAAAAGCGGATATTCTTACTTCCTTTTGAGCGATATCCGACGAAGATTTGGAGGATGCACAATGGTTTTTAAACATGGAATTTTGACAAAGCACAATAGCTTCAGGTCTTTGTCATATTGATTAGAAACTGGGAATCTTACTTAGAGGAACCATCTGCTTGCAGTTTTTATTACTACTTTATATTATGGAATTCATACCGAAATTAAGCCTTGAAAAAGTCCACAAGGCAGACAAAACACATGTTGGCTCCATCATTTGTAATCACCTATCATTGACTGTATCCTCTGTAACCAATCACCACTGTAACATCTGACTGATTGTGTGATTATAATACAGAAGAATCAAGCTTTTTCTGGGACACTGGTACTGATTAATTGATGGAACTAAGCAGAAGTAAACAGAAGCATTCATCACGCTATACAAGTTTAGACTCCTTGTTTTGTTTTGATCATACACTAAAATAGACAACACCATTCTCAGACTAAAGATGAAAAAAAGTTGGGTGCCATTTTTTCTCCGCTATTTTGTTGTTTAGCTCGCGCCAAGGTCATTAGGCTGTGCCTAGGACCTGGCAGATACACCTCTTGGCACCAGATGTGATGTGAGAAGCTGTCCTGGTATATGATGTCCGTTGGCACCTTGCACCAGCCCAGACAACCCCTATGGTGATTTAAGAAGTCTTAAACAACCTTCGAAGCTCTCAAAGTGGTAGCAGTAGAGAGCAGCCTTCAGGCTTAGTCTTCAAGGAATGTAAAGCAGCTTTTTTTTACCAGAATGCAATCTTATAGTACAGATTAAATGAAAAAGAAGCACACAAAGTATTTATAAAAATATGTATTTATTATATAACACTATCTAGTACGATGCAGTATCTCCTACACAGAGATAGACACAAAGCACACAATACTTTAGCAAATAAATCACAGTAAATAGAACTGATACACAGTTGGCCCCAGGAGGGGACCAAACCATATACTAAGAAAGTGGTATTAGAACTACGACTCGAGTCAGGACAATGTCGAGAGGATGTAAAATCGCTGGGACCCCACTGAACGCCCCCAAGGTGAGTAGATAGGGACCACACGTAGAGTGCATGCTGTGTAGGAACACGACCACGGGCTCCGTACAATTCAACGTGTAAGTCGAATCCTATCATGTTTGGTATCAAATATGTTGGAATCATACCCCCACAACGCAAACAGAGTGGAAGGTATGATTTCAAGCACTGGGTGAGTTCTCTGTTAGGCTCTCAGTGTTCCCTGTATTTTTGAAGTTTTAGAGACCTTCCCAGTGGACCCTGAAGAAATCCCGTAGAAGACAGAAGGTTGGCGAGCCACCTCACCAGTGGATACACTAGTACCCACGTTACCTATACCAGCGAAGCCGGGTGCATAGGGGTGAAGTGGTGTCGGAAACCGCCGTCAAACCCAATAGAGTACTTCAGGAAAGTGCCTCTGCTGGAAGAAGAGAAAGTGTCCGTGGGAATACAAACGTGGATTCTTGAAGGAGAGTACCTTAAAGCAGAGGAAAAAGAGTCTATGTGACTCAGGAGTGACCAGGAGACTTGGAAGACGAATGCCCTCAGATGTTGGGTGCTTTGGGGATGATGTCGATGACCTTGACTCTGCAGCTGAGGGGTCCAGGCGACACTGAGCATGACCCGGAGCTGGATAAGAGCTGTCCCATTAAGGATGTCGAGTGCTGAGGGATCGTGTCCGGCAGGAGCACCAACAAGCCTTGGCAAATGCATCCCATGCAGGAAATCAAAAAAGTACAAAGGTGGAACCAGCAAGGTCCAGATGACTCACCAAAAGCAAGGGAGTCAGGGCATGCCCTGAGTAATCAGGGGAGCCCAAAGGAATTAAATGTGGCCCTCAAGAGGACCCACAGGCCGAAGGTACCCGAGTTGTGAGAGGAACTCAAGCAGCTCACCAAAAGATGCAGGCCATGATGCACACCATGTGGTGTGGTCACAGTTCTGGTCACTGGAGGTGCTCGAGGTTGGGGCTACTTGGAGCCTGATGTCAACAAGCCTTTGCAACTTCAAAGAGGACGCATAACCCAAGGGTTCAGTAATTGCAACCCCCATGAGGATTACTGGCCTCAAACCTGGTGAGAGGGTAGAGCAGGCCTCAGGATTAGTGCAAAACCACCACCTAGATTGCAGAGTCCACGAGGTCCAGAGGAGCTCAGGATCTGCAGACCGTTCGAATTAGTTGTGGTACCTGCAAATGCAGGGGAGTGACTCTGTCACTCCAAGGACATTACGTTTGTTGTCCTTGATGCTTCACAGGTCTTGGAAGGTTCCTGTATGATGTAAAGGCACAGACAATGCAGCAGACTTGAAGGGAGATGAAGTCAGGCCCAAACGAAGTCCAGCGAAGTCCAGAGTGTCCAGACGGTAGAAGTGCAATGGTGTCTGATATGAATCTTATCTCACGACATATCTAGGGACCTACACCCAGGTAAACCCTTAGGTACCCTAGGGAAAGGGTTGGAAGATTCAGGGGACAATCCCAGGGGAGGGTCTAAACAGGGGGAGGTTACTCCCATGTCCTTTGTCCAGTTTCGCACCAGAGCGGGGGCCAACAGCTCCCAGGACTGGTTTGAACTGGACTATGCACAGGGACACCAAATGTGCCCCTCATGCAGACTTTCTGGCAAGCGCACCCAGCCAGCCATAATATACTAAATCCTGTCAGGGAGGTGGTCACACCTCCCTGTGACAAGATGCCTATTGTTCTACCTTCTCCGCTCAAGCTTGGCTCAGCAGCAGAAGGGCAAAAATGTGTCTCTTGTCGGCAGCAACCATTTTGTGCTGTCCGGGTCAAGTACGCTGGTACAGGGAACACTGAGAGCCTAACAGGGAACTCTTCCAGTGCTTGGAATCATACCTCCCACACTGTTTGTGGTGTGGGGGTATGATTCCAAAATATTTGATATCAAACATCATAGGATTCGTTGCAGCCGTTTTCAAGATGGTCATCGCATAATTACGCAGTGCCCCTCTATGTAGCATATGGCTGCTTCACTAACAACCCAGGAGAATGGGCTCCATAGGCTGCAGGGGTGTCCTGCTCATGCAGGGGCACCCTCTCACTTAGAACCAAGCACCCTTCCCTCAGGATTGAAAAGGCCTCCTATAGGGATGACTTATAGGTTTTAAGTGTAATGTCCCTTAGATATAGCAAACCTATATCTTTAGTAAGTGGTGCATGCACTAACGTACACATTGCAAGGTCTCTCATGGTGTCTTAATGCATGCTTCAGTCCATGGGAGACACTGGGATACCTATGCCCTAGGTACATAGATGCCATATACTAGGGGCTGCCAAGGGTACTCCAGTATCCAATCTGGGATGTACCTAGGTACTAACACAACATTTTAGGGAGAGAGGAGATAGACTGGGTCCTAATTAGCAGGATCCCAGTCAGACTAGTCAAAAACAGCATCTCATCAAGCAAAAAGTGTGAATGACCATAAGAAGCAGATCCTACTTTCCTACATGTAACAATAGCGTATCAGCATCAGAAATTGTTATTCATCACTAAGCTTTAAAGGGAGGGATGTGTGACGTTTATACCGTAACGGCCTTCTTTGTTCATGCACGATATTTAAATCAGGTAAGGTTTATTTATCATCATAGTACATGACCGGCAGCTGTGGCAGAAATAAACCAACTGCCTAAGTTCAAGTATACACTTTCCAAACGCCACCTTACTTTGCAATTCCAAATGGCATGTAGCATACTTAACGACAACAATAAGCACACAAACATGGGAGCCAAAAGGCCACCTCCTTTATAGTGATTCTGATGCATTAGTTGACCATACAGGGAAGGATACTATTGAAAGGGGTCCAAAGTATTTCACTTGAATTTTGTTGTAGAACCACTCATCATGGCCTGTTGTGTAAATCTGAAATCTGCTTTCATAAATCATACTCAAACAAACCTCTTGCTTCATCATTTATAAATTCCATCAAATTCTCAAACATCTCCTAAACCTCGACCCCCAAACAGTGCATTAGTAATGGAGTTTTCCTCAACGCGCTCAAATTGGTCACTAATTACTTACTTGCATGCTAGCTGCAAATGTCCTTACAGCACGTGCTACAGCAGTCTTACGCCAGCCACTGACATAAGGCTGACTCTCTTGATAGAATCCTCTGCACTATGCATGACTACTTCTACGTAAATGTGCCACACCTTTGCTGTCTCCGACTCGTGAGATATCAGTTAGACCATGAACAGCATTTAAGAGAACCTTGCTTCCTACTATTCTGCCTTTTTGTGCATGTTTAACTAATATAGTCACTTTTTGTAATGACTAACTCAGTAGTAGCTGTGCCGCACTGCGGACAACCTTAATACCAAGTTTCCTATTTTAACTCCACCAATGATACAATTCTCAACTTCCCGGCTCGTAACTTAACATAGTGATGGTTCGTGTTGAGGCACTTCCATTGTCCAGTCATCACCACTTATAACGTTTGATGAATGACACCAAGAAACATAATTAGTAATTAATACTCAGCTGGTTTATTATTGACGTAAGGAGGCATACTATTGGGTCCCCTTAGATGTCTTTTTGGATGGAATTTATTCAATAATTGAATTTGGCATGATTCTGGGCCTGAACCTTACAGTCGAGACATTTAATACTAACATAAACGTTGTTTTTCTGCATGTTTCCTCCTCTGCCGGTGCAGACCCAAGGCATTCATTCGTTAGTAAAAAGAATCTTGTATCTCAGAGATAGTGAGGTGGGGAAGAACTGGGAAGGGCAAATAATCTTAATGAAGAATAAAAAGAGTGTTACCAGTTGGTCCTATCAGATGAAGGGAGGAATCCAAGGATGCTTTCAAAGCGGAGACTGTAATATAGGAGTAGTGTTCAAGGTAGCAAGTTCTTTCATGGGAACTGGAAAAGAGCTATGATGTTTATGAGGCCATATTTCTTGAAGGGTGTTGGTACAATTTAATTAGTGAACTTACATTGGGTTTGGTCAGATTCCCTTTAGATTTAGAGAGGTGCAGACCTCTCTTGTTATCTCTAATTGTGTGGCTTCATGCGATACATGACTCCTTCCCTATAGAACTTCTACAGAGGTTCTGATTCTGACACCTTGATTCACTAGGGTTTACCCGATCCTTAGTTTAGTGAAGGGTTTAGTAGATGTTGTGGATCTTTTCCATGTATGAGGAGAAGGATCAAAACCATTTGTCTAATGTATGCAGGACCAATATTGTACACCTCTTTGGTCTTCCTTTGATAATCTTGTATTTTTTTATAGTATACCCTTGAGTTTGATTTATATTGATTTATATCAGTCTGGGTTTGGGTTTGTAATAAACATTTTAACTTCAAGTTACTGACTCAAAATGTTGTTCTAATGGTCACTCTGTACCTTAAGATTTAAGTTGTTGTTAAATCCCTTTTCCTCTCAGGCTACTAAAAAGGTCTACTGACCATGATCAAATTGATTGGAACGACCCAGAGTGTTCTCAGGTGCAAACTCAGGCTGCCCTGGGGGTAGCGCTTTCAAGTGAAATACGGAACGGCTTCTTCCAAGCCGCTCCGTGTTTCACTGTGCAGAGGGCAACCCACCTGCACTTTAATGAGGGGAGAAAGATCCCCTTGCAGGTGGGTGCAGTGAGTGACTGCACCCACCTGCAAGGTGATTTCTGGGGGTCCATGGGACCTCCTTTCTCCCCTCCAGAGGGTTGCCTTTAGGAGGCACACTGAAAGTGTGGCACCTTTTCATGGCACACTTTCAGTGCGCCTCCTAAAGGCATATTTGCATCTATGCCCACGTCCATAAAGTGGCATGGGTGCAGAAGCAAAGTGAATCCCTCATTTGCATGTGGCCATGCCCACATGCAAATGAGGGAATGTCATCTAATGATACGCAGGGACTACATGTGCCCCAGTGTGACCAGTATCACAGAACAGGCCACACAAGCATATGCACAGCGAAAAGAAAGTGCCCCAGGGGTACACAAAGCAGGCACACATGCCCTTTGCATTCCCAGGGTATCTGGGTAAACCAGCAGTTGGTTGCCTGTAAATCTATCTGTCTAATGTATCTGTTTGCCTGTCTTTCAGTTTGCACTGTTTCCAGTGTGTTTTTCTGGTATTTTTTGAAGGTATTCCACTGTAGCTTTAAAAAAAATAATGTAGAAAATGTGGAGCTTGATTTGTTCATTCGCTCCAAGTAACATGCATACCTTGAAGGCTTACCTGCCACTGTGCAGGTGGGATAAGCAGGGGAAATTAAGTAAAAACTGCATCATTTTGTACATATTCCTCTTGAATGAATTCTGATTTCTGGTTGTTCTGCGTGAGGAAACTTGATAGTGATTGCTGTGAAGTCTGCCTGCTCTATGAGCGACGCCGAAAAAACTTCATGTGATTTGCATTAGAGACCCCTCTCCCCACACATCTTCTCTCATCCCACTTTCATTCATTCTTAACAAAATGAATGCAAAATCCTTGCATAGACAGATGAAAGCCATTTTCACTGGGGTCCCTGAATGCTTTCAATCTATTGCCTATCGTTGCTATTATTGGGCTGAATGGAGCTTCTTCACAAAACAAATATCAAAGTAATAATTATATAACAAAGCCCAATCAAGGCACACAGGGCCATGCAGCTGGCGTTTGAAACAAACAGACAGGTGCTCAGGAGACTCTTAAGATATGCAGATCTGTAGTGAGGTAACTTCTCACAGTAAGATGTCTGTCTTTGCTTAATATGTTCTAAAACAGCTCTATAGAGCAGAGAGACCCTTTGGGTGTATATTTGTGCTTTAAAATGGATCATGAGATTGATAGATATGTGTATGTCTATGCTGCAGCTAGTCATTGTGACGTGTAATAAGCCCTGCTAGCGCCCTGCACCCTTACAGCTCTGCTTACGCCAGTCTTTTAATGTAACTTTCTGAGGACTTGTGTTTTACTGCTCGCATGTTTTTACGTCACATTGCTTTTTATAATTAACTGTATTGCTGCTATTACTGTGTTTGCACTTTTCTACTTGTTTGGTTGCACTTCAGGGCCGACCCTGTTCCGCTGCGGCAGACGTGCGACTGTGCGGAGAACGGACCCTTCATTCCCAGCTCAGTCCAGCATACACTTCCGGGGAGGACGCGGTCTAGTCGTCCTACGAAAATACACTATTTAAACATCCGATGGTGCGGGCACGCAGCGGGCGCGCCGCTGGTGCGCCTAACGCAAGCCCGTCTGCACCCGTCCGCGCCTGGACTGCGCCCAGTGCCCCAAACTCTGGTCTAATGCCCTCCCAAACCGTTAGATTCTCCGCTAGAAAGTTATACTCTTTTAATAAAATGAAGGAAATCTGCTGTGTGGTAGGTTCTGGGGCTAGCACTGTTAGTTCTGCATGCGGATTTTCACTCCCACAAGTGCAAAAGATTTCTGCCTTGCAATCTCCCCAGAGTTTACAGAGCTATGACTCTGATAAATCCCATGATAGATCCATGCTCTATGGTGGTCTTGTCAATGCTAGATCACTGGCAAAGCACAGATATGAAGTAGCTTACACAATAGAAAACTTGGGTTTGGAAATCTTTTTCATAACAGAAACTTGGGCAGATGCTGCCTCAGATCCTGATTGTATTACTGCTACTCGTGCGGGTTTTAGAGCAATTAGAGTAGACAGGCCATTAAAACGAGGCGGTGGAGTGGCTATTATTTTTAGAGAACACTTTTCAGTCACCTACTATCCTGCGTCTACTCCTTTCTATGAGGCTCTCCAATTCACATTTTAACTTAGTTCTAAACTGACCTTGAAAGGCATTTTATTGTACCGACCACCAGGTACGAGAAATGCTTTTTTAACAAATCTCGATACCCTGCTTGAACCCATTTTTTAAAATAAGGACTTCACCATCCTTGGAGACTTAAACTTCCATCTGGAATATTTAGATAATAGAGAGACGGTGGTGCTTGTAGATACCCTAGGAGCGCTAGGGCTAACCCAACTAGTGCAATCACCCACTCATGAGGCTGGTCACATATTGAATGTTGTTTTTCTCCTCAGCACACAGGCTTATAGTGAAAGAAATCCTTCCTCTGTCATGATCTGATTATTCACTCATTAAGTGTAGTCTTCCATGCATCATGGTCGGGCAGGTTAGCATTACTAAGCCGCCTGTCTCTTCCTGTAAAGCATGGAGTAAAGTGGACAAAACAATCCTTCGCACCCATTTGGAAGCCTCATGTCCTCAATTTCAGGGCCATGTGGACTTAGCTGCTACCAAATACACTAAGTGGATTTCTGAGGCAGTTAATGCCTCGGTACCCACAAAAATACTGTCCGGAAAGAGGACTACCCCGTCTGCCCCCTGGTTTTCTGAATCACTTCGGAAGGAAAAACAGAACTGTCGCCGAATGGAACGGCGTTGGCGAATAAATTATTATGAGTTTGGAAAGCAAGCATGCAAGACAGCTTTAATGAATTACAAAAAACTACTTATACTCGAGAAGAGAAATTATTTCACTCAACAGATTGAGTCAGCTAATAATTCCCCTAAGGAACTATTTTCAGTAATCAACAAACTTACCTTGCCCAATAATACAGGAAAGAAGGGCAATCAAAAGTTCTGTAATGATATTGCTGCAACATTCAAATCCAAAGTTCTGGACATTTTCAAAGTTTTTAAGGATGGATCAGGCCCTTGTTTTTCACCCCAAAGGCATGGTCCAGACCTTAACAAAAGTACTTTGCTTAAATATCCCCCTGTCTCTACGGAAGCAGTAGGAAAGTATATAAATGAAGCCAGGTCAGGATCTCCTTTGGACACATGTTCACCAGCACTCCTTAAAGGATTAGTAGACCTGGTGAGCCCCGGGCTTGCGGAAACTTTTAACCTGATGTTTAATTCTGCCATCTTTCCCACTAGTTGGAAGGAAACGTCCATCCTTCCTTTATTAAAAAAGCCTATTTTAGATGCCACCAACCCCAACAACTATCGACCCATCGCCAGACTACCTATGCCAGCTAAGGTACTGGATACAATTATGAATATTCAACTGTAACAATTTATCAGTGAGAATAGTCTGCTGGATCACTCCCAGTTCGGTTTTCGTAAGGAACATAGTACGGAAACGGCGCTTCTGAAAGCTACCGAAGAGATCAGAGCGGCGATGAATGGAGGAGGCATAGCTGCTCTTGTGCTCCTCGATCTATCTGCCGCTTTTGATACGGTTGATCATGCTCTCTTGCAACATCGGTTGGAGAAGTTGGGAGTGGATGAAGCGGTCCTGGCACTGCTGTCCTCCTTGCTAAAGGATCGGAGATCAACTGTGTCACTTGATGGATTCAACTCGGCTCCTTACGTTCTGCCATGTGGAGTCCCTCAGGGCAGTTAGTTGAGCCCCTCTTTGTTCAACATCTACGTCTCCGAACTGGCCCCACTGATCCGGGAATTCGGATTTAGTCTGATGTCATACGCCGATGACACCCAGATTGTGGTAGCTGCATATAAACATCAAATCTCTCCTTTTCAGCAGTTTCAAAACTGCATGAATACTATTAACAAATGGATGAGTACACATTGCCTCAAGCTTAATTCCGATAAAACTGAAGTTTTGATTTTTAGCAACATGCAGCCAACCTGGAGCAATCTGTGGTGGCCGACAGAGATAGGCATACCTCCCAAACCAGCGGCTAAAGTAAAGAACTTCGGTGTACTGATTGACAATAGATTAACACTCTGTCAACAGACTAATGCTATTGTCTCTGCCTCATATTTTCTTATAAAGTAAATAAGGAAGATACTTCCGTACATCCCGACGGATACTAGGACAACAGTAGTCACATCTCTTTTTCAATCCAAATTAGACTACTGCAATGGGCTATACTTGAATGGCCAGAAGCAGTGCCTAAAGAAGTTTCAGATGGTTCAAAACTCTGCGGCACGTCTATTGCTCAATATCCCCAGGCATAAAACGGTATCTAATGAAATCCACAATTTGCACTGGCTTCCTGTACTTCAGAGCATCAAATTCAAGGCACTGTGTCTTGTCTACAAAGCCTTGCTTCATACAGGCCCCTCTTTTCTTCAGAATCTCTTTTATGGTACCAACCGACCAGACATCTTCGGGCGATGGTGGCAAGACTTTTGTTAGTGCCTAGAATTCGTACTGCACTTTGGGGTGGCCGCAGCTTTCATTACGGCACATCTAAACTCTGGAATTCTCTTCCACTGGAACTTAGGAACGCCAGCTCCTTAATGGGCTTTAGGAGAAAATTAAAAACCTGGCTGTTCCAGGATTAGGCGCAGAGCATGCTGATTGGAGTCCTCAGCACCAAGACACCTTTGGGTATTCGTGCGCTTTTATAAATTCCATTAACATTAACATTAATAGGCAAAGAAATAAAACATATCCTATTAAAGAGTTTTTAATAAAACACTTGTGAGATTATTGTATGGGGAATGCTGCGCTGATGAGGCCTATGTTCTATCTGCTCTCTGTGCTAGGTTATTTAGGCTAGCTGAATAAAGATTGATGCTGTTTATAATACATTTAACACTGTGATCATTATCAGATATTTACTTCATTATGATTTCATTATCCCCTGTCCTGATTGCATTTCTCATTCCATGATATCTTGCCTATTTTCTCTGAATGCACAGTTACTCAAACATGGATTTTGCTCTTACTTGTAGTACTGATGTTAAAGGTGATACCAACAACAATGCTATGGTACACCCCCATTATATCACACGTGTTATATAGCCTGACCGTAATATTGCATACACTATATCCACCTAGCCACTGCAATGCAAGATAATCATTGGTGCGTAGATCTGGAGGTGAAGTTAGGAATGATATACTTTCCATGATGAAGTAGTTGTAGGCAGTGGAAACAATATTACTGTAGGGTGGTGTTATCAATATTGACATGTGTCATGCAACATGCCTCTAGTGTAGCTAATCCAACACGCTGTGATAGGACAGCTGATAGCCACACACCATAGGACAGTGAGCACCCTAAAGCGTGTTTGCAGGTGAACTTTTAAACTGTTGGGACAGAAATACCTGCACCCAATTGCAGGTACAAAGTGCAGAGAGCAAGGCTGATTTCTGTGCTTGAAGTGTGCAGGACTGGCTGACCATGCACAAGACTCCTTCCAGGACTTGCATCACAAAGCGCAGGCAGACAGTGTGCAAAGCTGGCACTGCACAGGGCTAGCAGAGTGCAAAGTTTCCCCCAGGGTTACAAGATTTCCATGGTTTCAGGCAAGATACATAGATGACAGAGATATCGATTTCTGTGAGCTCTAAAAGAGTACAAGGCTGGTATCTGCAGAGTCAATATTTGCAAATATCTTTCTTTCTCCATGTTACTTCCTCTTTCCAAAAGTCTCAGAGGATTGTTTTTTGCTTGCTAAGGTATACCTTCTGGTACAAAATCAATTGTGCGAAATCCACCCTACCCATAATACAGACTCTCTTGCACTATTGTGTAAGCGTGCCTGCTTGGATTCTAGGGAGTAGAGAGTGCAGAAATGCTCCTTATCTTTGTAAATATGAAACTAGTGCATGTGTCTCAAGTGCACACGGCGTGACAAGCATAAGTCTGCCTTCAAGATTGCCAGTGTACGGGGCTAGCAGTATATGTGCATGTCTGAGAGTGTACAGGTCTGTCAGACCTGGCAGAACTGGCAGCAGCCATGTCTATCTTTAATTTAAAGATGTCATTGTCCTTTCCTGTCAGTGAGTAGGTTTCACAGGCATTGTACAATCTGCCACCGTTGAGAGATGCTTGAAAGACTGTTTTTGCAGGGCACTTCATGGCACACACTTATGCGCACAGCTGCATACTATCTACCCATAGGGTTGAATGCGCTCATGCCACATCTGTGCGAAACTGCCAGCCTGTAGCACAGTCTATAGCCTCAGCTAGAATGGTGAGGGTGTTGCAGGGATTCTGCTCATGCACAGAACTATGCGCAGGAAACCAGGACCTCAGTGAATTGCGGTGTACCAAAAACTCACCTCAGTACCCAGAACCCCAATCCGACTAGCATCAGTGTCCCATTCGTTATACGTATCCTCTTGGAGCTCTCAATGTATAGACAACCCAGAACAAGCGACTTAGAGTACTCTCAGGAATGGTGGGAATCAGAAATACCTGTTCGTTATTATTCTCATATCAGTCCACAACAAGAGTAATCAGAGACACGGTAAAGTTTAAAATGTTTATTTTAGAAACTACGTGTCCTACGATGCAGTACTTTGGCTAACATAAGCAGACAAATGATTAAAATTAAAACCATCAGCATTGTTACAATACCATAAAAAGGTAGATTTCCCGTATATAAGGAGTATCGTACCTATATTATGTTCGCATGATGCATCTATACATACCCTCCTGTTTGATATATATGCTTTTGCCTGGAGGAAACTCGTTTATTTCCTCCCTGTATATCTATTGCTAAAAGAGTAGGCCGAGAACCATACAGACGCCATCTTCTGAACATTTGCTTGAGCACGGGCTGTGATCACGGGCTGATCACGTGCAGTTGTCAGGCCCCAGCTCATCTGAGTTACTGGTAGCAGCTGAAGGTAGGCTGTTTACTCGACTGTTCTAAGACACAAAGTCGCATCTGGCTTTTGGGGTGATAAGCGCATTCCTGGAGGCACCGTGTCTACACTCCCAGGCACCAAGACGAAAAGGATTCACCCCTCCTGACCTCATCAGTAATAGATAGTCAAGCCTTTGTACTGGTCTGATGTGTGCCATATATGGTCCTTTCCTGGAGCTCGAGGGCCAACTGGTGTTTTTCCTTTTACAGTGATTGTATGTGTTGAACCGAAAAGTATATAACCTCATGTTTGAATACCAGCCAACAGTCTTCTCTGCGCACCTGAAGGGTGAGGTTCGGAGAGGCTCCTCTATAGAGTATTTTGTCTAATAAACGATTGAACCTTCTTCACTGCCAACTGACTGATTATTTGGTAATGGTATTGGGACTATTGGTAGGTATAGTCCTTTAGTTTATTTTTACGGAACTTCAGTTGGCGACTCCGCCGGGACTCCGTGACTGGGTTGTCCTCCCCGTAAACGGGTGGTAAGGACAAGGGGTAATTCTGGTCGAGCGGGTGGACGGAAAAAGGATCCTTAGAAATGTAGCCATCTTTGGTATAAACTTACTCCGCTCTCACAATCAGAGTATCCCCAGCTGCTAGTGACCCTTCACCGGAGTCCTACGGGCGTAACCCAGGAGCTGACCGTGTTGGTCTTCAGGAGTTGGCAGTTGAGCACACGTCATTGTACCTGTGTGCACCAGGTGAGTGGAATTATTTTGATGTCTTTGGCATGCACTGTTGAGCAGTGCTTTTGAAGCAGTTAACTGTGTAAGTATTTGGTGTCCAGTGTACCACGGAGAATCTTGGGGGTCTGACGGGGCAGCATTGTGATGGTTGCACGTATAGATGCTCCACGGACTTTTTGTGAATAATAGAGACGCCGATCGGACGCCCGGTGTGGCACGTGTCGTGCGCGCCCGGCCGGACTGCTCTCGGAAAAGCCTGTGGCTGTACCTGGGTAGCCTTGGGAACACATCTGAAGCGGTGCTAATGAAGCGGGCTTAGTCAGAATAGTCCCAAGAGTGAACCAGGAAGGCTGCGGGATGGTCTGTAGGTCGGTCTGTGGTTATACCAGTCTGACGGTCTCTTGGTAGTCTTTGGACTGCTTGGTTTTGGTATCTGTCGGTCTTGGAATCTGAATTTGATTGATTCTCCACGAACAGGAGTCGACGTGCTCTGTTCTTTGTTTGAAAAGACGTCATTTTTGAATACCTTTGTATGTATATATATATATTGTTGTCTTGTGTATGTTTGAATGAGTGTGAGGTTGTATGTTTTGTGAATGTTTGAACATGGCCATGTTTGGAAGTTTATTTTTATGATCGAATGATAAACGCGTGACGACAATAACCATGCCGTGTTTTAGCAAATTGGGTTGTTTTGGATGTTGTTGCCGCCCTAATGATACTCGTTTGGCTGAAAGTCAACCTGCCCCGCCTGAGGGCAGTCCAAATTATGATATGTATGTAAAGCATGGTATTACACCTCTCTTGTTTAATACACTATGGCATAAATACACTAAAGATAATGTGGAATTACAATGGCCCTTAACCGGGTCTTTTGATGAAAAAAAGATACATTTTCTGCAGGATTGATTATTTTCTAAATGAAGTCGACAGTCAATGTTTGACTCCCTAAGCCTGTGGCAGAAGGAAGCAAAGCGTAAACGTATGCGGGAGGAGAAAGTATGTAGGATGAAAGGAAACCAGACGATTACGCAGAAAGCTATAGCTTATGATAAAGCACGAACTGAACAAGGGATTGATTGTGCAGACAGACAGTTTAGATTGCAAGTGGATAAGACCTATGTGGCTAGGACTGAAGCGGAAGATGAGATAGAGGATTTATTGGATACTCGTCCACCTCCACCTTATGCTCTGCAGCGTATATATCCCGTTGTTCCCACGACTCTAGTACAAGTCCCTTCAGCTTCCGCCCCTGTTGTTTCCCCTTCCCTTGCCTCTCCGGGAACGTCCTCTGTTTTGTCTCCCTCAGTGTCCGAGACGGCTACTTTATGGCCTGTTACACTGCCGTCTTCCATTCTGTCCACAGCCGTTTTGTCTCCCCCCACCCCTGTGTGGGCTTTCCTTTCTGCGAGCACGACCCCATCTCCAGCTGTGTCAACTCCATTTCGTGCTCCGGGGGATTTCGATACACGGAAGTTGTTTACCCGTTCGGCTGTAGGACAGAATTGAGAAACAGATGATTGAGAATCAGTCATCCCAGTGGATACGACAGCCTATTTATACTATAACTGATATATGGAACACGCTTCGAGACTATGAGCCTGTTATGCAGCAACATGCCTTGAAACACATGGCTGCACATATTATTACTCTCTGGGAACAGTGTTTTCCAGGAGGGATGGCCCCCCAAGTGATGTATGACATCCGGGACAGGGCTCATAGGTCTGAACTTAGCCCAGATGAAGTGTATAGAAATGTGGAGGTTTTATTAAAATATCGAAAACGGATGCTTCAAAAGTGTCCCTCGTGGGACACTCAGCATCCTATGCGAGAAGTTCATCCTATCTTTCATCCTGAAATACCGGAATTGAAGGATGACCAGGTCGAGGTGACTAGACCTCGTGTAGAGGCCCGAGTGCAGGAGCAATGGGTTTACACCCCCAGGAAGAGGTGTGAAGTCCTCTCGCTCAAATCACAATTACATGACCCCCGTAAGAATCCCACGGCTTATTATAAAGAACTCACAGAAGCGGCCTCTTCGGCCATCATCACCTTAGCTGACATAGAGCTATTTTTTGCATTGTTAGTTCCCGTTGACGTATGGCGTCAGGTGCATGATCAGGACCATGCTCAAGAATTAGGCAGACATGGGAGCAGATAAAAGATTGAGACAAGGATCTTAAGCCTGGAAATAAGCCGAAACCTGAATTATTGGCATTACCTGGTCGTATTATCACTTACATGCATTCCTTAATTCCGCCTCGTAAGGTGGATTGGGACAAATTGACTGCATGTAAACAGAAGAAAGATGAAAGTGTTTCTGATTTTTTCACTAGATTTGAGGACGTATTCATTGATTTTAGTGGACAGGATTTATCATTGGAAGGCGGTATACGATTATTTGTTAATCGTTTTGTGACCAATTTGTTACCAGAAGTCTCTGCACGGCTACAAGCCGCTGAAAGTACCTGGACCACTTCCACGCCCTCGGTAATATTGAGTATGGCCCAATATTACGAACATAGAGAAAATGAGAGTAAGGATAAGATGGAAAAGAAAGCGAATGGAGTTGGACAAGAAAATAATTATTTTGATAATCCAAGAGGTAGGTAGTATTATAAAGAGGAGTGTGCCATGGACGCGACCGAAGGGTATGCTTATACATAGGATAGCCATGGACAGAGTGAGGGCCAGGTGTCAGTATCCGTTGAACAGCAAGGACCTTATGTAGAGGCGCATTTGATGGCGACTTCTGATTTTTTTTTAGTTGATACGGGTTCAATGAATAGTTCTATTTCTCGTTCCCTGGTCC
Organism: Triturus cristatus; assembly: GCF_964204655.1. NCBI lineage: Eukaryota > Metazoa > Chordata > Amphibia > Caudata > Salamandridae > Triturus > Triturus cristatus. The sequence continues at coordinate 1,113,126,345 of NC_140581.1, read as the reverse complement.
CAGGGGCTGCTCTGTCCGGGCACAGTAATGTTTCGGTAGGATTCTCGGGAATTCCGGTGGTGAGCCCCATCTCCAAACCTATTCCTTTTACCATTGGTCCTGTTACGATAGACTCCCTGTTTCTTTTGACTTCCCATTGTGGCGAAAATTTGTTGGGCTTGGATTTGTTGAAGAAATTACATGCTAAGATTCATTGTTCGCCTGATGGTGTTTACTTAACTATTAATTCCCTTAGGAAGCATACATTGGAGTGTTTCACTAAAAATTAACCCCTCCCTCCTGAGTTTGCTGTTATTCCAGCAACATTGTGGGCCACTGGTGACACAGATGTAGGATTATTAAAGATTCCGCCCGTTTCTATTACTTTGAAGCAAAATGTTCGGCTTCCTCGTATACCCCAGTACAAAATTTCTCTGGCTGGCGAGAAGGCTTTTCTCTCCATCATACAAGATTTGGTAAAAAGGGGTGTGGTGGAAGAGACAGCTGCTAATGTGTGCAACAGACCCATTTTGCCTATCTTAAAGAGAGCCCCTGTTGGCAGCGATCCTGACTATGCTGATAGCTATCATTTTGTGATTGATTTGCGCGAAATTAATAAAATAGTGGTACCCCAATACCCTGTGGTTTCCGACATCACTACTATTCTCACTATGATTCCTCCTACTGCTAAATATTTCTCTGTGATTGATTTAAAAAATGCTTTCTTTAGCATTCCGATTCATACTGATAGCCGGCATATTTTTGGCTTCTCATTATCTGGTCGCAGCTTCCGGTTCTGCCGCGCTCTCCAGGGGTTCACAGAGAGTCCTAGTATTTATAGTCAAGCTTTGAAAACATTGTTGGATGATTTGGTCTTGCCCTCTGGCAATGTGATTTGTTGGTGGCCTCTGATACCGAGGAAGGCTGTAAGAAGGCCACTGTACAATTATTGTCTCATTTGGCTGCTAATGGCAATAAGGTATCACTTTCTAAATTTCAATATTGTCGTCAGGAGGTGACCTATCTCGGTCATCTATTGTTGAAGGCGGGGAGGAGACTAACCCCTGAGCGTGGGACTACCATTTTTAATATGTCTGTACCTTGTACTCAGCGTGATGTTCGTGCATTTCTTGGCATAACTTCTTACTGTCGCCAATAGATCCCTAATTTTTCCCTTCTTACTAAACCTCTTCTGTACTTAAACACTAAAGATGTGCATGAACCTTTACCCCGGACTGATGCTTGTCAAGATGCTTTTGACTCTTTGAAATCTGCGCTTTGTTCTGCACCTGTTCTTGGTACTACTGACTACCGAAATCCTTGTGTGCTTTACGTACACGAGGTGGACGGTTGCTCGCTTTCTGTGTTAACACAAGGATTTGGTGGTAAGAAGAGACCTTGTGCCTATTTCTCGGCGGTGTTGGATAAAGTCGCCAGAGCACTCCCTAGCTGTTTAAGAGCTACTGCTGTGGTAGCGGTGGCTATTCGACAGTCGGAAGGGCTCGTTCTGAACACTGACCTCACAGTGATGGTACCGCACGCTGTGGATACATTATTGAACAAAACAAAGACCCAGCACCTTAAGAGTGAGCGTCTTACCGTATATTAATTGACTTTGTTTGCTCCACACATTACGATTAAACGATGTGCCACTCTGAACCCTGCTACGTTACTACCCCTCCCTTCGAACGAAAAGAACAATGATATTCATGATTGTATATTTCAGACTGAGGAAGAAACGAAGGGACGGGTAGACCTGACGGACACTCCTCTATCTGACCCTCAAAGGGAATTGTACGTCGATGGCTCTTGTTTCAAGTTACCAGATGGCACGACAACTGCTGCATATGCGATAACTACTCTTCACACTATAGTTGAGGCTTCTCGAGTACCCTACCAGTCAGCACAGGCGGCTGAATTAGTGGCATTGTTTCGGGCCTGTGAGTTAAGTGAAGGACTGAGAGTAAATATTTACACTGACAGCCAGTACGCCTTTGGCGTGGCTCATAGTTTTGGCCGACTTTAGGCAGAGAGAGGTTTTCTTACTTCTCATGGTCAGCGAATACAGCATGGCCCCTTGATTTTGCGATTACTGACAGCATTGACGTTACCAGAAATAGTGGCTGTAGTAAAATGTAGTGCACACAAGGCAGTGGTTGATGCAGTGGGGGAGGGTAATGCCTTTGCCGATCAAGTAGCTAAGGAAACTGTGAAATCCAAATTAACCTCAATGTTTGTGACTAGCTCTGCTAGGTGGGTGGCTGAAACAGAGATGTTTGATAATACCATGGAGAGTGTCCGAGAAATACAAAAAGAAGCTAACCCTATTGAACTGGCTCACTGGAAAGAGCGAATTGGGAGATTAGATGCAGATGGTTGTTGGATTGATCTGACAGAAAAGCAGCGGTGGCTGTTGCCTAATGCATTAGTGAATGCGGTGGTGACAATGGCACATGGTTCGGCTCATATTGGGGTGAAAGGTATTTGTGCATTATTAGATCTTGTATGGTACAATCCCAATATTTCTAGGACCGCTGCCCATTTGGTACAATATTGCATGGTTTGCTTACGACATAATCCAGGGGGCAGGGAGCCTGTTCTGAGTGGAAACTTTGCACCACCATCTTTGCCTTTTGAGGTGTTTCAAATGGATTATATACAGCTGGAGCGCGTTAACAATTTGAAGTATGTCCTGGTCGTGGTATGCGCTTTCAGCAAATGTGTGGAAGCCTACCCGATAAAAGAAAACACTGCTTTGGCAACGGCAAAGGCATTGGTAAAGGAGTATTTCCCTCGCTACAGATTGCCTCGTGTGATCTGGAGTGACAACGGAAGACATTTTAATGCAGAACTCATCACACATATTTGTAATGGACTACAGATTAAACAGAAATTCAATGCAGCTCGACACCCCCCGTCCGCTGGGTTGGTCGAGAAGTATAACGGGATATTAAAGCTCAAATTAGCTAAGATTCAATAAAGTAATGGATTAAGGTGGCTAGATGCTCTGCCGCTGGCATACATGTCAATACGAGTTACCCCACACTCTTGTTCTGGTTTGTCTCCGTATGAGGTCATTTTTGGGCGCCCAGCTAATGTTTGGGGCGTCCCGAGCCCCAGAATGTTCCGTGAAATAGAGTATCCTATGCTAACAGACTATTTGTATGCTTTGACTAAAGATCTTCGTTCCATTCATCAACAGGTCTCAGCAGTTTTGCAGCCCCTGCAGGAGGGTCCTGGACATCGCTTGGAACCAGGACAGTGGGTTCTGGTCCGTAACTATCAGCAAAAATCCAGCTTGGATCCTCGTTGGTCTGAACCATTTCAAGTCTTGTTGGCCACGCGGATGGCTGTAAAAGTGAATGGCAAGCGACACTGGATTCATGTGTCACATCTGAAAAAACTACCCCTCCCACTTCCATATGATCAACGAATCCAGGACGGGGTTCTGACTCAGGAAAGTGAGCAAGAGCCTCGATTCATCCCTTTTTCTGCCTCCCAGGTAATTGGAGAAGGGCAAGGAGAAGGTGCACCGGGCTCGGAAGGGGCTCTGTCATCAGCACAATTGATCGCCCCAGATTCTGTTGTTCCTACAGCTAACCTAGAGGCTCGCAGTGCCCCTGTTTCACCGGATTCGTCATCCTCTGTTTTGTTCTCTGATCAATGGTGCTTGGCCATACTCGATACAACCTGCATCCCAGAAAACAACACGGTACACCAGGTGAATATGGTATGAGATAGGGAGAGACTTGAATGATAAGGGACAGACCTGTGCTATGAATGTCTGTTAGATACGCTTCTGGTGTACTGAGCGAGACACTGGACTGAACGCGCTGAGAGCCTTGAACATTTGTTTGCTCTGTTCAGAAAGAAAGACTGAATTTCATGTTCAAAGGGGCCCAGGTTGTGTTATCTTCAAGGATTGCGTGAGAACATAACTCCAACGTAAGAAGTTTGTTTCGGTATTATCTGTGATGAACGATAGGAGCTTGCCTGTGAGGCTCTAAACGGACACAGGAAAGAAGCACCCTCTGGCAGGTTGGACTGCATTGCCCTAGTTTATTGTTTTTTTTTAGTTAGCAAGTATCCCTTAGCTCGTTTTGTTCCTGAAGAGGAACGTCCTTTTGCACCACGCTATTTTTTTTTTATCATCATCATCAGTCTTTATTCGATTTGAGAAAAAATCATAATAGACAACATAAATCCAACGTTACATATAAAATACATTAAAATATATTGAATAAATAGGATACAAATTCTTTTTTTTAAAAGACATTAAACTAGACAAAATGGCAACAAATATAACAATACACCAATAAAAAGCCCCCTTCAACTGTAATAGTTTAAAGGAACAATTAAATAAAAGTTACACTAGGTAACAGCAGGTTGGGTTATGTGATTCTGGGGTTTGGCACAAGCTTTCGTCCTTAGGGACCATGCCCAGCCCAGGAATTTAGCTATCGGTATAGAAATAGTTGGGGAAGTGTTGCTGCATAAGATTCTTAAAGCTACAACACTACTCCTGGAGCCCAAATTTCTACACAGTGGTGACAACCACACACGTCTAGGAGAAGCTAACACAGGGCAAACAAACAAAAAATGAGCAATAGATTCTGCCTGTAACCCACAGGCAGGGCAAGTTTCCTCTCGAGGTCTAGACCACCTGCCTGTGAGGGACTTAAGCGGTAGAGATCCTACTCTGAGCTGGAAGTAGAGTTTCCTGTCTCTTGGATTCGTAATCAAGTCCCAGTATGGTTCAAGAGCAGGCGTAAACTTGACCTCTAGATAACGGCCAGCCATCCCATTAGGGTTAGCTCGACTCCACACCTGACGGTCGACACATTCCCAATAAATAACTTTTAGGGTTTTCTTTGTGGGGAACTGAGCAGTTGCTGGATCGCTCCATAACCCCACCATGCCCATAAGTGTCAAGGTCTGGCGGAGCGGCCTCAGCCATTCGATCTTATGAAAAACATCTGACACAACAACATCCATGAGCCCTTGGGCATACAGGGAGAGCTCAGGAGTGGTCCAGAGCCTTCGCCAATATAAAACCGGGCGAAGTCTAGCAATATCCACAATAGCCCTCCTACCCAGCTCATACCTTACAGGAACCATAGGGGAGCTCTGGGGGAGGTTTGTTATGCCACGAAAAAATGAATTTTCGGCTAAGGTTAAAGGGACCAGTCGATTAAACCCCCATAATTCTGCCCCATACAAAGCTGAACCCAAGCCCTTCGCCTCGTAAACTTGAAGCACAGGTTTTACGGGCTTAGTGAAAGATTTTTTATGTTCTCTGATTATAGTTCCCGAAATTTGCCTAAGTTTCAGGGCGGCTACCTCAATGTGCTTATCCCATTTATTATTACTGGTTATATGTATGCCCAGATACACAAAGCTGGAGACCATTTCTATTGGTTGCCCGTCCAAAAGGAACTTTCTCCCTCTAAAGCTTGGATGCGGATTAAAGGCCATAAATTTTGTCTTGGCCACGTTTACCTCCAATCCGTGGCCAAGGCAGAAATCCTCAAAGACTAGTAGTGCTCTCTGCAAGCCACTTGGAGTTTTAGATACGATAAGCGTATCATCCGCAAACATTAATATCGGAGTGGTAACTCCGGCAAGCTTTGGAGCATCAGTAATGGTGCTGAGCATAGATTGAGCTATCCCATTAATATACAAGGAGAAAAGAGTAGGGGCCATGGTGCAGCCTTGCCGCACCCCTCGTTCAACCGGGAATTCTGGGGTGACTTCGACCGCTCCTCCCCACTGGATTTTAGCAAAGTTCGACTCGTGGAGTCTCTTTATCAGGGTCAAGGTTTCCACTGGGAGCCCTAATTTTGCAAGCACTACCCACAACCGATGGCGAGGGACAAGGTCAAAGGCAGCTCTTAGGTCCACAAAGGCTACATAGAGACTGCCTTTCCCCAGGGTAACTACTTTCCAGTGGAGTTGCACAAATCGAAAGACCTGATCCAGTGTACTGGTTGACTTGCGAAAGCCAGCTTGAAAGGGAGAAAGAATCTGATTATCTTCAGCCCATGTTAACAACTGGTTCGGTATCATTCTCCCAATGACCTTCTGCATAGTATCGATCAGGCTAATTGGTCGATAGTTCCCAGGGAGGGTTCTGTCACCCTTCTTAAACACGGGAATTATGACAGCCCCCCCCCAGCTATTTTCCTATATATATGCCTGTTTTTTCTAGTTGGATCAATCGTGTTAAAATTGCATTTATAGCTACTATAGCAATATTGCTAATTATATTACTGGGAGTATTTATATATTTAGAATTTCGCCACCCTATGCATACTGTTTTAGGAACAACTACCCCACCTCCGGAACATTTGTTTCATACTTTAGCCCCTCATAAGGAAAGGCATCATCAGACCTATGTGAAAAACGCATTTATTGAAATGCTTCATCAAGCACACAGTGCCACCAATACTACATATTGTTGGGTTTGTGGTCTTTTACCATCTGTTATGCACAAGCACGACTTATTTATATCCCTGCCTTTGTTTCATCCGGGAAGTTGCGAGGCTTGGTTCAAACTGCTTTCTATGATGTATATGCATACACTGTGGACACTCTAAGGTTTTCAGAAAAAAGATTATGAAATGATTTTAGCATATATTGAGGTTCATCAAGGATTCAACCCTGATGGGAATAATGGAGAGGGAACTTTAGATCTGAATGCCTGTATGAATATGTATATAACGCACGAAAATATCACTTGGTTGAAAATTGAAATTTTGGATTTTGTTGAATTCAATTTCACTCAATATTATCAACACTTTCAGGACCGTAATGTTACTGAAGATAGGGCTATTCCAGTGCCTGTATTAAACAGTACCTCTACATTTTGTGTTCAAGGAGCAGGGTACATATCAGTAGGAGAAAGCCGACGTAATTACACTTATCAGTTGCGTACCTTTAGTAGCCCTCTGTTGCTAACCCCTCCTAATGTATATTTTGTTTGTGGAGAAAGTGCCTATAATTGGCTTCCACGAGGTTGGACTAGACGTTGCTACCTGTCCTTCCTGTACCCTCCAGTCTATATTGCTCCTTCTGATTATCACAAGGATCACCGACTAGATAAACGTAGCGTGCTTATTAGGAGTGATAAAAGAGTGATAGATACCACTGATACAGATCAGACTGATACTCCACTGCAGTATTTCACCGACATTATGAAGGGAGTGTTACCCTTTTAGGGGCCTATGATTACAAGGCAAGAAGTACGACGTTTGTCTAGAGTAGTTGAAGGGGTAATTAACACTACTGCAGGAATACAGACCAATATAACAGTAGAGCTACAGGCGACCAGACTCGTTTCGCTTCAAAACCGTATGGTTTTGGATGTTATCTTGGCAGATCGAGGAGGAGCATGCCGTGTGATCGGCAGCTCTTGCTGTGTTTATATTCCTGACTCCGCCCCCTCCGTTCATTTGGCTATAGGGAAGCTATATCGTTTAGCTTCCGAGATACATGTAGAAACCGGTACATGGTCTCTCTCTGGTTGGTTCCGAGGTTTGCTGTCTACTTGGGGATGGAAAGCTTTGATGGTACTGGCATGTATAGCTGGTATTATATTCACGTGTTGTGTTTGTGTACAATGTGGACCTGCATGTTGCTCTTATTGCGCGACAAAACTCTCTTCCTATGTGTCTGGTCCATCCCCAATAGCGGTAAAAGCTCAGTTAGTTCAGCAGGAGCTCAAAGATCTATTGCAGATTGATGAGGGAATATTTGAGGATTGAACTATTTTAGTTAGCTACATCATGCTAAAAGGGCCGTTCTGAGGGATAAAAAGGTAGATTTCCCGTATACAAGGAGTATCGGACCTATATTATGTTAGCATGATGCATCTATACATAACCTCCTGTTTGATATATATGCTTTTGCCTGGAGGAAACTCGTTTATTTCCTCCCTGTATATCAATTGCTAAAAGAGTAGGCCGAGAACCATACAGACGCCATCTTCTGAACATATGCTCGAGCACAGGCCGTGATCACGCGCTGATCACGTGCAGTTGTCAGGCCCCAGCTCATCTGAGTTACTGGTAGCAGCTGAAGGTAGCCTGTTTACTTGACTGTTCTAAGACCCAAGGTCGCATCTGGCTTTGGGGGTGATAAGCGCATTCCTGGAGGCGCCGTGTCTACACTCCCAGGCACCAAGAAGAAAGGGAGTCACCCCTCCTGACCTCATCAGTAATAGATAGTCAAGCCTTTGTACTGGTCTGATGTGTGCCATATATGTTCCTCTCCTGGAGCTCGAGGGCCAACTGGTGTTTTTCCTTTTACAGTGATTGTATGTGTTGAACCTAAAAGTATATAACCTCATGTTTGAATACCAGCCAACAGTCTTCTCGGCGCACCTGATGGGTGAGGTTCGGAGAGGCTCCTCTATAGAGTATTTTGTCTAAAACAATTGAACCTTCTTCACTGCCAACTGACTGATTTTTTGGTAATGGTATTGGGACTATTGGTAGGTATAGTCCTTTAGTTTATTTTTATGGTACTTCAATGGAACAGCAAACAGTGGAAAACAAGAGAAATGGATTGTGAATATAGAGAAAAGGGGCAGAATGCACATGCAAATAAATGTGGGGCACAAGCCTAGCCTGGAAATTAAGTGAGATAAAAGATCAATGAGAGAGTGAGACTGAATGCAGAGAGAAATGGCAAAGCTAAGTAGTGATTTGTATAAAAAATAGTAAAAGAGATTAGATGGAATGGGGTTGCAAATTGAAGGAAAATCTAAATATGAAATGCAGACAAAGAAAAATAATATCCCTAGAATTGAAAAACAGAGAGTACATGTGTAGCTAGATTGGAATATAAAGATAGAGATGGTAAAATATGGGTTTTAGATAATACAAAGCCTGTGGAAAATGTAGCAAGAGTCAATGGTGTGGTAGGAAATATGAAATGATGCAGGATGAGAGAAGAAAGACATGGGAGAGAGAGAGAGAGATAGAGAGATAAACAAAGAAAGAGAGAGAGGGGCTGGATATAGATAGTGTAAGAGAATACTTGTGTCTTTGGTGAAAGTGGGCCAGACTGTGAATTCTACCAGGTAGCCAAAAGACAGGCCAAAATGCAATATCACTATAGAATAGTTGTAAACTAGAATGTATCCAAAGAATAAAGGGAGAGAAGCAGCATATCAAAATGTGAAATTGAGAGATAGTAGCTATGTAAGGAAGATATGAGGAACAAGAAAGTAGAGGACACATGGAACAGAAAGGTTTGTGAGAAATATTAGAAAATGAGAAAGGAAAAATATTAAGTGACATTTAAATTAGAAAATTATCACTATACACAGAGAAAAGGAAAGGTGCGGGTAGGTACGAATCTTGCATAACTGAGATGTGCCTTTCAGTTTTAGATTCCTCTGTGAAATATAGTGCCATCGAGAAGCCAGGTGATAAACATGGTGATAGCAAGTAGAATTGCAAGAAAAGCCTAAATCACTTGCCCACCCATTTCACCCCAAACTCTCCAACTCTATAAGGGGTACTTAAACGGATCAACCACGGGAAACAAAACTATTACTGCAGGAATAGAGCAGTATTTCTTAACATGTTGATATGGTAAGATTACTTTATTCTACAAATAATGCTCTAACTTGGCCCAGGCTATGGAGTTTTTTGCTAGATTGCATCGAAAATAGAACACAACCACTCATTTTAGTTAGTCATAAAAACAATTTGTAAAGCACTAGTCTTTAGATGTTATGCTTGCAAACAAGTTTGGAACTCAGTACCTGTTGTGTTCCATTCAAGAGTGATGCACATGCCTGGGATAAGAAAATTAAATACGAGAAGAAAATAATACGTATCAAGCTTTGCTTCAATGGAAGAACTACAGTGTTGCTTAGATGGGTCACATTGACCAGAATGCACTGGGATGGCTACTGAGTCATGGTGCACTTGAAACCCACAGGTGAAAGGTATTGTTGAGTGCCTTTCCAGATTTGAGTGCAGCCATATGGAAATTTCATCAATAGCTAAATATCTCGCCAGTACTTTGGTTTTTAAAATTAAACGTATTTTAATGGTAACACAGACAATGGAAAATATTGTACATAATCAATGGTAGGCATTCATTCGTGGTACATTGACTATGGCAACTCGTTGCTAGTTGGAATAAGGGAAGATCTACTATCTAAACTACAGGTGGTGCAAAACACTGCAGCTCGCCTTGCCCTTAATAAACCGGCACGCACCCCTTCCGCACCCCTCCTGAGCCAACTTCATTGGCTTCCGGTTAAGAAACGAGCCATTTTTAAGATGCTCTGCGTGGTCTTCAGGTCTCTTCAGGGGAAAGGCCCAGCCTACCTCAAAAAGAAACTTACCCGGTATCAACCCGTACGACAGTTAAGATCTAGCAACCATAACTGCCTGTGTATACAAAGAATAAACAAGGTGAAAACGGGGGGGTCGAGCTTTCTCTTATCTGGCTCCCAGTCACTGGAATAACCTACCTGAGAAGATTCAGCCTTGTACCGATTTATCTAGTTTTAAGAAACTGTTAAAGACCTGGCTGTTTTAGGAGGCCTTGCTCATGAGTACCCATTTCTCGAAGCGCCGAGAGATCCCCCTGGGGACGATTCGTTGCGCTCTATAAATGAGTAAATAAATAAATAATAGGAAATAATTCCCACAGCAGTCTGTCTATTAGACTTTAGTAGTACAGTGTAGTAGTTCTTTTTCCTGTGAGTGGGATTTCAGTGGGACTATTGAAGTAGTTCTTGTAGTATTGCTCACTCTCAATATAGCATTCAGTCCCTGGACTAGTTGTGCACTATACCCTCTCTCCTTTTAGGGTGCATTGCCACTGTACATTTCTGATATTGGTGGAAAGTTCCTGAAGTTCCTTGATGTCAGGCAGTGATTTCATTCATCATTCATCAGCGGGGGTCAGTGGTAGTCTGGGAGGTGTGAATCCTGGCGGTTCAGGGAGTGGAGATGTTACAGTTCCGGCCTCCAGCCAGACAGTGGGGTCACGCCTCACAAGAAAGGTGTCAGCACCAACAACCTCAGATAAGTGACAGCAGCACCGCCACCATTAGAGAAGAGATTGGTACCATATCTTGATGCTGGTGGTCCTAGGAATCTTACCACTTTTGTCTTCTTTGGGCCCAATCACAATCCCAACCCCATAGAAAGCTATGGACCCAGCCTGGGTCGCAGCAGTGAACACTCCATGGAGATTCAGAATCGACAGTTGATGTTGACCCTCATTCAACACTAGTGCGTTCTTTGTAACCTGACTGTGGGCGGCAATCAAAAGCTCTCCAGCTCTTTGGACAATTCTTGTCGTGAGGTGACACTGTGGAACTCACTCCCTTTTGAGTTCCATGACACCCTGAGTCTCAGATGTCAGTGCCTACATTGTGGGTGCACCTTAGGGCCCTTGGACCTCAGTGGAGGCGGTGGTATGTATAATCTAGGCTTCTTCACAGCGTCCTGTCCTTCAGATTTCTTCACGCAAGAGAATCTTCGACACATCTCCTGAGCAGTCACTCAGCAATCTCCCTCAAAGCCGTGTCCAGGTAACCCCTCCTGTCAGACTAGTTGAGACTTCCCCAGGTTACTGGTCCGGAACCAGGAACGGGGATCACCGCTAGTTACTCCAGCCCTGGTACTCGAAAGGATACTTATGGTTTCCACTAGTGAGGGACCAGAGGCTTTTGGTGAGAAATTCTTGCCACATTTGCTGGAAGCTTCTGTCCCATTTTTATACCAAAGTTGCAGACGGCAGTTCTGTATCCCAACTGTGACTGCTGGTCGGGATCTGAGCAGTTCTGCCATTTTCCTTATGTCTCTCGGACAGGCCCAGCCCAAGTCTTTATCATGAACTCTGAGCAGGAATGTGGAGTGGAGTTTGGGAATCTCTTGCCAGGAGCAACCCAAAACAAGAGCATAATAGCAAAGGAGGCTGCCCCTGTTAACTACCTATTAACCTGAGGGGAGGGAAGCTATTCCAGAGGACAATGTGCTGGGAAAGGGAAGGAGACACTCCCAAGCTTCAAAGAAGCCTCCTATGACCTCTCTGGGACCTGACCCACTTCAAAGGAACACGGGAATGCATTGGAGGCAAACCATGCAATTCACATTGGCTGTGTGGCTCTCCCTCCTGCCCTCAATCGTAGGTACCAGTTGAACACAGCAAACACAAAACGGAACCTAGTGTGGCCACAGGCACGTATGTCATATGTGCACCACACACATCCTTTTACACACAAGTACTGTGCACACAGGCAACATCCATGCTCCACTGGTAAGGTCGGAGGACCGGGTTATAGGATGCAGCATAGAAATTTAGAAAGCATGAGAGTGTCCAGTAGGCCAAGCTCCCTTGTAGGCAGCAGGTAAAAAGGTGTGTCCTGTCTAACAAATCATATTACTGCCATCACAGTCAGTCCTGTAAAGCCAGTGTGCAAGCAGTAGCCATGCTCGACAAAGAGGGTCACAAAGTATGCTCTCTAGACCACTGAGGTCTGGTCTAGGTCTCAATCAGTGTCATAGAAGTGAAGAACACATATGATTAACGTGTGCTGATGGCAGGGACAAAAAGCTCCAGCTAGTTACAATGATTTCGAGGCGGGGCAGACGTTCTCCAGAGTCACCCAGGTCACCGTTTTCAATCTTAGCAGTTATGCTGTCATTGAACATGAATTGCCAAAACTTTGGGGCAGATCTACAAGGAAGTGCCGCAGTGCGGCAACACAAGCCCTTAGGCTGTGCCACGCTGCAGCACTTCCGAAGCACAGGAATGCAACATATTTACAATAATATGTCACATTCCTGTGCTCTCCCCTGTGCTGGCGCACAAACTGCAGCCATGCGGCGGCGCAGGCACCCCTGCACCATGGTGCAATGATGCCTGCATCATGGGGAGATTGTTTTTGTGCAGGAAGGGGTACCTTCCTGCACAAAAATAATCACTACAGGCATTTTTCTCTTTCAATGCATGCTGTAGAATTCAGCACACTAAGAAAGAGGAAAAAACGAGGAGAAATGTAAAGATTTCTCCTCGTTGCGCCTCGCTACGCCTCCCCTGGGGAGACGTAGCATTGACACGCATTTCCAGATTCACGATTGCTCATATATCTGGAAATGTTTCTCGTTCCATGGGTGTTGCGTGGGAACACCCACAGCAACACCCATGGAACACCCCTTCCATGCACAGTGCTGCGTGTGAAGGGGCCATATTTTCAAGGAGAGGAAAAGTCAATCAGGGTGGCTTTTCCTCTCCTTGTAAATATGGAGAAGTGAAATGCGTCTCCAGTACGTCACTAAAAGTGATTTACTGGTGGTGCAGGGGGGTTGTAAATCTGCCCCTGAGAGTGCACTACGATGTTCACTTGGGAGTAAACTAAGATTATCAATCTAGGAATGTGCTGGCACTGTTTATTTGGGAGTATAAAGGGATTTTTCAATTGAAAGTCATACGAGTATTGTCAAATGAGAGTTTACTGAATTCTGAACATGGAGTGAGTGTAATGGAGTTGTGTCCCTGAAATATATCGAAATTGTGAGACAATCAAAGACAGTTGTAGTGCTGGTGAACACTTAGTCACACAGCCCTGTATTTTATTGTAATTTAGCACTTATATGTTGCTTAATACTCCAATGTAGGGCACTGAAGCTCTTGCCCATGTGGTAAGCAAGCTAAAACATGTGGATTGTGTGATTGGAAGGGTGTTGTGTATTGTTGTGAGCCTATGTGGGCAGTGTTTGATGTCATGCGTGAGTGACCAGAGAGGTGCTCTTGCCTCACTTTGAGTCACAGTGCTTAACAATGTGGTTTTAGGAAGACATGCAATAGACATTTAACACACTGTTTACATTCACTTAACTGACTGAGGCACTTTTATAACAACCAGGGTGTATACAGTGTGTAGGGTCGATCCAGAAGCCGAAAGCCACTGGGGAACTGTTACATAACAAGGGTGTAGGTTATATAGTTTGTTGTGGGGAAAGGGATGCATAATTGGACTAAAATATGCCATCCGCTATATCGCACCATCCTAGCAAGATAAGCATCAGGGCACAATGTGCCTTAACACCACAAGAGGGTTGATCACAGAAGGGGGAGTAATCAAAATGCACCATGCACAGGGCAGGAATACTATAAAATTAGCAAAATAAAACCAAATGAGCAAAGCAAGACTTGGAGCAAAAAATGGTTGATGATAAGAACAGTAGCCATTCAGCTCTATGTGAGGGATAGTGCTTACTGGTGTACAAATACACGGGAGTGAGGTAAGTGGTGGAAGAGAAAGAAAGGTTGACAACCTGAGCAGAAACTTCGTAGTAACTAAACTCCCAGGCATAACCTACTCCTGCTATTCTGAAGTGGCTACATTTTTAACAGAGGTTCATGACCAAACCCTTGATAAATTCCCAAAGATGATCAGGCACCAGTCAGGGAAGCACAAGTTGGCCTGGCCCAGAATGGCATTTGGCACATTTAAGGATGAGACATAAAGTGCTTGCTAGGTTGCTGCACTTTGTGAATAAGACTGAAATGTCCCACCCTGGGCTACACTTCTATCTTCACACCTCTGGTGCAATCCACTATTTTCTTGTAGATCCTGGAGTCCCTTGATCTCTCAATAATTTGCATCAAGAGGCACCCACCTGCCCTTTTAGATGTTAGAAAATGTCATCCAAAGGTAGAAAGAGATAGCGATTGAAGCTACAACACATCTTGGTTTTCCTAGAACTCCCACTGATTCAAGGAGGTTCGCAATCTCTCAGACCATCCACCCTGATGCTGGGTTCTTTGATTCCATTGTGCTAACCCTTATTATTGGAATTAAGACGCTCACAACTTGTTTTAAGAGTTATTTTAAGGCTTGGGAACCTCCTAACCCCTATTATCCCTATTATCTAGCAACTTTACTTTCCATTCCAGCAGACTACCCTGATAATGAACTCCAGAGAAGCAAGGTGCTAGCTAAAATAGTATCCTCTTCAGGGAAATAAAGTGTGTTTTATTTTGTGATTAGCTCTGTCCCATTCTGCTCTACTGTGCAGCCACAGGAAAAGCGCTAATCTCCTAATGTAAAGTCCCTAAAGTCTGACTCCATCTTATGTAGGCCTTGACTCCATCTTAATTCACGGAGGCAGCCATCTTTCTTAACTTAGACAATGGAAGCTGCTATATTCAGTGATTTATGCAGAATCATTGTCATGTCTGCCTTTAAGCGCAGATATTGACAGACCTTCTATTTCTAGGAACTATGATATCATCAAATTCTTCAAATAATGACATTGATACAACATCTAATGCAACATTTGTCTGGGTTAAATGTCTACTCCTCACCATTTCAAGGTCAAATAAGAACACATTCAGGCATTTAACCAAAATAATCTCTGCCGTAAATCAGTTTTACATTATTTAAATGAATAGCATTCAGTTGGATAAAATTAACATCAATAATAAGTGTCTAGAGAACAGATGAATGGCAGGGTGCACTCTATACGTTTAGTAAGGACTTTTTTAATCTTATTTTTTAGTGTCCGCATATATTGTTTTCTACTTTCACATTCTGCTTATCTTTCACAGTATTTCTCTATTGTGAAGTGCTTTTTTCTTAACTGCTTGCCACTTCATGGCCCTTTTATGTACAGACATATTTTGCAGAAAACAGCCTTTGCTTTACATGACCAAGTCTGATACCTCACTGTGTAGACTGCTGTCTACATGTTGTGTATTACTCCTTGGTAGGGGGGACCACAGGGAGGTTGAAATACGCAGACTTTCACCAAACCTGTGTGACTTCTCCGTGAGCCTAAGTGTTTCAGATCTGGTGTGTTCTCAACGTCTCGCTGCCCCGGTGTCTTTGCATGTACACTGTTGTCTGCTTTTTGAGGCTTATCTCTTTGGCAGGAACTGTTTATGTGGTAAGGTCTTGTCCTCTATCCTATTGTCTTGGTTTGTAGACTGCTGTCTGCTCTTTGAGGGGTATTTCTACCAAGAAGCCACTATGACGTAGCTTGATCTTTAATGAAACCCTGCAACAATGCAGTCTAGATGTTGCCATTTAGTTCCTAAAGTGTCTATCTCCGTCTCCCCATCCACTGGATCTTTCAGTCCGACCCTATTACTTGCATTTGGTTGTGTCTGCACTGGCACTAGTGTTATTCTTTCCTGGCATCAGTGTGTTCATTATGTCAGTGTCCTTGTAGTCTCTATCACAGGACCAGTGCATTCCCTGTTCCTTTCTCATTGCATTCTGGGATTCTATGTCACTGGCTTCCCCATCCCAATGTTTTGGTATTCATTTCCAGAGTGTCATGGCATTCCATACCTAGGGTCCATGGATTCCTGCCCACCTGTACCATTACATTCATCTGACTGTAAGGGATTTGTGTATGCTCCTTCCTCAATAACCATGGTGCACATGTTTTAGTATATTGATGTGAATGACCGTGACCTACTACGTGAATGCCCTGTCACATTATCCTTTGATTTGGTGTGTATTTATCCTAATGGAGGTGCTTTTCAGTTCCAGTCTACGTATCTCTAGTCTATGATATAGCAGATGTTCCCCAGTATAAGGATCTGCGTGCCCTCACTTAGCCACAGTGCCTCCCTGTTTCGTTGATAAAGAAAAATGTACAACCCAATAACTCCTTGTGAGCATGAGTATTGACCAAAATATATATACTTTGCTAACATTTACATCAAATTACACTAAATAAACTGAATATGAATACATCAAAATGATATTAATCAGATGAAATCATCTAATCATACGCATATATCATGCATATGAACAGGCATATAATATGAAGGAATTTTTTTTATATATATTATGAATCTCAAAGAAATATTGGGTACATCAACAAATAAACCCTTGATACATCGATCATGTAGATGTTTAAATAAGAATAAATTCTCGAAACCATTGATTAGTGTATAAAAAATTCACGCTTTATCCTTATGTAATCAATCCTGTGTTGGAAAACGGCCCTCCCTGAAGGGTCACCCCAAACTTTTTGCCTTCCTCCTCTTTTTCTGACCTTCTTTTTGTTGGCCTTAGGACTCTGAGCACTTTACCATTGCTGACCCGTGCTAAAGTGCAAGTGCTTTTTCCCTAAATATGGTAACATTGGTGTCTACACAACTGACATATCTAGTTTACTTTTAAGTACTTGTAATGTGGTATACCAAATACCCAGGGCCTGTAACCTAATGCTGCTAATGGGCCTGAAGCACTGATTGTGCCATCCACACAAGTAGCTTTTCAAACCTGTCTTGGGCCTGCCATTGCAGGGACTGTGTGTGCAGTTGACTGCCACTTTGGCTTGGTATTTAAAACCACTTAGCAAGCCTTAAACTCCACTTTTATTACCCATAGTCTTGGGCCTGCCATTGCAGGGACTGTGTGTGCAGTTGACTGCCACTTTGGCTTGGTATTTAAAACCACTTACCAAGCCTTAAACTCCCCTTTTATTACCCATACGCCAACCCTCAGGTTGACTCTATGTAGCTCAGAGGGCAGGGTGCTATGTAAGCAAAAGGTAAGAATCGACTGTTAGGTTTTGCATGTCCTGGTAGTGACAAGCACCCAAATTTCTTTTTCACTAGTGTGAGGCCTACTTCTCTCATAAATTAGCATTGGGAATTCCTTAATAAATTCTTAAGATGTAATTCCTGATTAGAAAGGAGTGGCTGGGCCATGTTTTATATCTTTGGAATGGTAATGATAAATTATCTTTACTGGTCAAGATGGATTTAACATTACTGTTTTACAAGTGCCACTTTTAGAAAGTGGACTTTTCTCTGTTCTTACTGCCCTCTGTACCTGCAGCCTGACTCCAATACACTTCTGGGGTGGGTGACAGCTACACTTTGTGCATTCCCTCTAGACAGCCATAAACACAGGAAGGGTAGGTGTGACAGAGAACTCATTTACATTCGTCTGCATTCTGATAGCTCTTCCTAGGCAGGAAGAGACGGGGGAGCTGACACTAACACCTGAATAGACAGTGTCCTGTCTCCCACAAACGGCTGATTACCCCCTTCTGAAAGTTTGGATGCAGGGCTGGGAAGAAAGGACCTGCGTGTACTTACAAAACCCTTCTTTTAAGTCACCCCCACTTCAAAGTCACAACTGGTTATGAGTACTGGTGCTCTGCCATTACTAAAACAGTACACTACTGGACCTGTGAAGAACTCTGCCAGGTGTAAAGACTGCTGTGCTACATGGATTGCCACTGCTGACTGCTGCTCTGGAAGAACAGATTTTCTGCTTTGCTGTGCTGCCCTGCTACCTGCTGATCTCTGCCCTGTTGAGGACACAGACTGGACCCATCTCACCTTCACCCAGAGTGACTCCAAGGGCTTTCTGCTATGCCCCCTGTTCTGAATTATCAGGGCCATCAAAGACTTCCTTCAACTCTGCAACAGCATGTGGACTCTGCCATCTGTGAGTCCTGCTCTGCCAAGTGGTGCCAATCCAGTCCTGGTCCTTTTAAAGGTAAATATGGCTGTCCAGAACAATCAATATCGATGCAGTGATGACTTTGCACGGATCGTAACTGCTGCATTGCCCTTTGACACTGATGCAGCAGCCGATCCATGGCAGGGCCTCGACTGACTGGGCAGCTCGATGACAATGGACAGTGGGGCTTGACAACGATGCAGCAACTGCACCATAAACGGTTTTGTCAACGAAGCCTTCATTAACTGTGTGGATCGGCGCCAACACTTCACCTCTGTCCACGGGAACGATGACGACACAGTGCCTCCTCGACTCCATGCATCGTGTCTTCAACGTCGACACTTGCTCCATCCAAGGTCCATTTTTAGCAGGACCTGCGTGAGTCCTGTAGGCAGCCTGCCCTCCATCGCAGTCAGTCAGAACTTTGAATTTACCCCGGTCCAGCGCAACCTCAAGTAACCCTTTTGTGCTATTTGACTCTAAGCACTGGATTTTGTTTTATTCTTTAAAAAATCATAACTCTGGTTCTACTTATTGGATGTTTAATGGTTTGGTCTTGCTTTACTTATAAAATTATTCTCTATTCTTTTAAACCTGTGTGGATAATATTTGTGGTGTTTTCATTGTGCTGCTGTGAGTGTGTTGCACAAATACTTTACACATTGCCTCTTTAGATAAGCCTAACTGCTCTGTGCCAAGCTACCAGAGGGTGAGCACAGGTTATCTTTTAGTGTGTATCTAGCTTACCCATACTAGGATTGTGATCCCTACTTGGACTGGGTACAGACATTTGCCTCTTAGAGACCCAATTTCTAATATTGGTGGTCAGCAGGGGATAGGACTTGTGTTTGAGCAATACAATTTAGTAACTCATTGTTCACTACATCTTCATACTAATACTATTTCAAATTATTTTCAATCCTCTCCGATTAGCCTTTCGATTTGTTCTGATGAATTATGTCTCACTCTGGAGAAGCAGCACTTGCACCTGCAGAAATAGATTTCAAGCTGGCTAGGGTAGAAGTTTACACTCTGCCACAGTTGAGAGATTTTTACATGGATTTTCAGGTATCTACAAGAGGCTTCACCAGGAAGGTGGAGCTACAGAAAATGTTGAGAGCCTGGGCAGAGACCCAGGTTGCAATGGATGACAAACCAGAGGAGGAGCAGGAAATTCCTGAGGAGGATGGCCTGATTCTGGAGTCTGATATGACTTTGGGACTTCCTGTAGAGGGTTCAAATACTGTGGTGGAAGCCATGGTGATTCCCAAAGCAGGGAGCAGTGTCTCCTCCAAGAATATGTCCCCAGAGGAGCTAACAGGAGGGAGGAAAGGAAATGAAAGCTTGAGCTTGCTAAATTATAGCTGGCTCGGTAAGAGAGGAGGCTGCCCATAGAGGAAAGAATACTGATCCATGAGTTCAACCTCAAAGAGCTGTACATCAGAGCCCTACAAGTGGTGTCCAGCAACAGGAATGGTGGCAGCATACATGCAGTATCCACTGTTGAGTCCAGAGTCAGGATACCCAAGAATTGTGTGCCCAGTTATGTGGTGGGGGATGACATAGACAAATGGTTCACAGCCTATGAAGCGTCTCTAAGAGTGCACTTGATCCCAGATGACTTCTGGGGTGGTAGTTTATGGAGATACATGCTCACAGGGGGGAAATATACACTTCTCACACTAAAGGTGGGGGACCAGACATGCTACACTGCTATGAAGGCCATACTAGTCAACAGGTTTGTGCTGACACCTGAGAAATACCAATATAGGTTCAGGGCCAGTCACAAGATTACATCACAGAGCTGGGTGTACTGCTTAGACTATGCCAGCAAGACACTGAAAGGCAGCAAAGTAGATGAATATTCAGGGTTGTACAACTTCATCTTGAAGGAGCATATGCATCCTAGTAACAGTAGTAGCAAGGCTTTCCATTGGCTCACAAGATTCTTGGGGAACCTTGCAGGGATTCAATTGAAAACCACACCAAGGCCCTAGTAACATCAGGTGCAGATAATCTATTGGTTCATGGGTTATGTAGGATGCTTGCAGGGATTCAAGTGCAATGGAATTACTGGTTCTAGGAAACACTTGCAAATACTCAAGCGCAATGGAATCACAGGTTTTGGGGAACATCAGTCATGGTATCATAGCGTGCCATAAAGCGCCACAGGGGTAAGGCAACTTAAGCCCTATGTGCTAGAAGACTATGAACGGGGGGCAGGAGGGGGTCATGACAACTAGAAAGGAGTGTGTCCAGTGAACTGCAAGCAACTGTGACTAGTCCCCTAGTTGCTCTGGCATGTTGTATACCTTTGACAAAGGATAAGGCTTTACTTTAAATATAGTTACTGAGCTAAAGAGCCTTCGCTAAGCTGGCCAATAATAACCAAAACTTTGGAGACCATCCAGTAAACTCAAAGATAGCCATGTCCACCAGCATAGGAAAGCCTTGTAAAGGGTAGATAGTTGCAGGGTGGACGTTT
Source organism: Triturus cristatus (assembly GCF_964204655.1). NCBI lineage: Eukaryota > Metazoa > Chordata > Amphibia > Caudata > Salamandridae > Triturus > Triturus cristatus. The sequence goes on along the minus strand of NC_140581.1, from coordinate 1,113,105,409 downwards.
TTAACCTACAATGTGGAAATGTTTCCCAACCTTGCACATCACTTTCACATGCAACATATATGGTTTCATGTCATCTGCTCAGGATAACCTTAAAGTAAGACTGCCAGTATTCCTATGATGCTGCTGCCTTGCGCTCTGTGGTGAATCTAACTGTTGCAGTGAGATAGATGGACCAGCACAGACGCTTAGGAAGGTTTATCTACATGTAAGTCACTTAAAGGATTTAAGGATTTATGTTCTGTTTGGACTTTCAATCAAGTCATCCTAACATGATTTCATGCTCTGGCATTTGTGAAGCACTCCTCCTGAATTTCAGACCAGTTTTGCTCTTTGACAAAAGCTCCAGGATACTCCCTTCCATTCTCAATGAGTTTGGTCTGTCATCAGAAGCTCCATCTGTGTACTAAATAGCTGACAACAGTAAGAAGCCTTCAGCACATGAGCTGAACACAATGCTTTATTCAGGACCCTGAAGAACTTAATGGTTTTTCCAGATACTTTTCTTAGACTGTGTGTTTGAGGAGAGTTCGGTCAGAGGACACTTTCGATGTCATGTTCAATCATAAGTTGCCTGTACTAACCAATGGGACATGGAAAGCTTTTGCCTGGGCCAGGGTCAGGAGAACCTCACAGTCCTTCATAGCTTCGAACTTTACCTTAAGTGGTATGGTCTTGCCACTCTCTGCCTGGATGCACATGACTCACCACAAATAATTGCACTTGGGTGTATTAAAGGTTTTCCATTATATAGTACTGCCAACAGCCTTCGAAAGTGTCCTGGGTGCTCCTTTGAACTGTAACTGAATTCAGCTATGCTATCTGAATAGGCATCACAGAATGATACTAAGCCAGCCATCAAAAATACAGAACTCTAATCCATGATCTTGCCCATTTTACTTTGGGATAAAATGTTGACACTTTAGTTACATATTGTTAGAACCATTGAAAATGTTTTTACCTCATTTAACTATAGTTCCACTTTCCAATTATGATTTTTAATTGTGTCTATTCTAAAATAGATGATCTCAGTTGCATGTGCTCACTGCACTGTTTTTGTTTTTGCCACAATTATACCAAAAAAGTTCATAATTGTATCATTTATTTTGTTGGTGATTTTTGTCTAGTTGACTGCCTCTCATATTACAGAGCATTCTGATGTGGGAGAATTGGCTCGCTTGAAACTAAAGATAAAATACTCTACTGTAAAAAATATACATGTATTGCTCAAAAAGAGAGAGTTTTGAAATAAAAAAACTGAATTCAACTCTTAGAGGAAAATGTATGGAGTTCCTAAGGGCAGCTCCTTTACCTGAAAAAACACTTCTACCCCATTTAATGATGTTAGATCTTGTGACAATCATCTACAGCTTGTGCATCCATCTGGAGTGTCAGGCAAGAACATACGTCTCAAATTTGTGTGACAGTCGCTCTTCCTCCCCCGCACTCGCAGGGCGCCCACGGGGCTGGTTCGGACCCCGAGTCACAGCGCAGTGCGCATAAGAAGACCGTAAAGAAGGGGTCGCCCGGATCAAAAGACCGCAGTCGGAAGCTCCAATGTGGAGGTGCGCACGGTGAGACATGCGCGACCCGACTCTGAGCCAGTGACATCAGCCTGGAGCGCACTGGTGTGGAGAGCGGCCTGCACGCCCGGGGAAGGCCGGGACCTCAATTATCACACGGTCCTGTGTGTGATGTCATAAACACAAAGAACTAACAGGGCCTTTTGTCACACGCCTTCCAGAGGCAGCCAATTACAGCGTCAACGCTGTGATAAGTGACCTGGGACAACGCTTTAGACGGCCCGAGCTGGAGCGGGGGGTGCCTGTCTTAAAGGAACAGGCAGATGCAAACTTGGCCCCTGGGCTCTGATTGACACCACTTGCAGCGCCTGCAGCAGTATTGCTTCCAAGATTGACGTAGCCTGGGGCAGCGGCTGCGACTGACTACAGGCTCCATAACTGACAACCCAGAGCAGCTGGAAGAGGGCGCACAGAGTGAAAGGGTGTCACTGGTGCCTCAATGCACCTTTAGAGACTGCGCTGTAACGGTCCAAGGCCCCAAAGAGTTCACGTTAGCAGCGAGGCGGGAAAACCGACAGGCTGTGCGTGGAGTGTGATCCCGCGGCAGGCGGCGGCGATTACCGACCGGCGCAGCACTAATTGGACAAAGATGGGGGGCAGGGGCCCGCGCACGAACTCACAGGTCAGGCTAGATAAATATGCCTATGGAAAGGACCTTTCCACTCTACCTGAGCGCAAAGACATATCTGATAAAGTCTCTAACCTTGAAGGAGCGACGAAAGTAACGCTCGAGGATATCATGTCAGCTCTCACTAAAGTACAATCGACGGTGGGATCCATCTCCACAGATGTCTCCTACATGAGGGCAGACTTTCAAAAGATGACTGCCAGAGTCACGGAGGTTGAACATGTGATGAAATCCCTGTCAAAGGACACCGACGCACTACTTCAAAAGCTCAGCCATTTAGAAGCAGAAAATAAACTTATGGCGGAGAAGTCGGATGACCAGGAGGGGCGCTCTCGGCGCAACAACGTCAGAATTACGGGCATTCCAGAAAGCGAAGGGAGTCCAGCCATGGATTTATATGTTGAGGATCTCATAAAAAATAGACTTCATCTCAGAGGACTCTCGAGTTTCTTCTCTGTGGAAAGGGCACACAGAGTGCCAGGGGGTAGGCTCAAGCAAGGGGCTCCCCCTAGGCCCGTCTGAGCCCGTATTTTCAATTTCCGGGACAGGGATGCTATACTACAAACAGCGAGAGTTGCCCCACCACTGCACATCCAAAACTCGGTGGTGTCCTTCTTCCCGGATTACATGGCAGCAGTAACTAAGCGTCGCAGGAGCTTCTTTGAGATAAAGAAGGAACTTAGACGCAGGGAACTATCATACTCCATGCTGTTTCCAGCGAAGCTGCGTGTAGTGGCGGATGGAAAAACCTGTTTTTTTGAGACCCCGGAGGAGGTCCATGACTGGCTCGAGGGATGGCGACTAGTGGAGGGATCCAGACAGATGGAGAGGCGGCAGCAGCAACACAGAGAAGAAGACAACTCCACGGACCGCGAACGGGAACATGAGGAAGAACGTACGCAACGGATTGAGACCGAGAACTGAAGAACGGCAGAATTACACAATCGGGACACGCCCATACAGAGAGAGGTTTATACGGCTTAGCCACACATGAGGGGGGACTCTAAGACAAGGCTGAGATGCGAATAACATGATCCTCCCACTCGAAGGTAGATGGCCAAGGTCCGAAGCAACAGGATTGAACGATGGAATGCAACGCGCCCTTATTGCTTGCTTGTCTTTGAGGAGGGGATGGACTGCGAAACCCCACTGACTTCTCCCCCCAGCACGCAAGTACTGTGGTAAATTTTAAATTACCTGTACTTAATTTATGCGGTAAAGTTCAATAAGGATAACTCAGAATAAATAAGAGGCAGAATCCGTGATATTTGAGGTTTTAAAAGGGGTTTATTCCTTACAAAGGAATTGGTTCGAACCAGGCAATCGGATTCCGTCACCACGAAGGTTCGGGAAGGGATTGAGCATACTTTATTGACAGGTTATCATATATATAGTCAATGCATTACAGTAAAGGCAGATGCAGGAGGCGTAACAGCTGAGAGGAGAGATAAGAATACACATACGTAATGAAAAAGGCGTTACAATAGGCGTGCATAAGGGCGTGTACTAGAAACGTCATTATGAGGATGTCACAGGTGGGTGGATCCATAAGAGAATCCTGCAAGGTCAGCAGAAATACATGGCAGAGATGCGCGCACAGTAGCATGACGTGTGATTGACGTATAACTGGAGGGTGAAGGGGACTTGACATTTAGCCCTGCATGAGGAGACAGAAGTCTGGGATGTCAGAACAACCTAATCCCAAATCGTATCTAATATCTTGTGTTTAAGGAACTGTATTATCTGGAAAGAAAGGTCTCTCAGGCAGAGGCTATTCTACACTGACTGCTAGTGCGTGTATAAGCGTCTACGTGTCTACATGAGATGCGAGGGGGCATGGGCCTACCATGGTAACAGGGGCTATGAATTACTTGCACGGAGACAGTGAGGCCGGGCCCTTTGCTCTGCAGCTGGAAGGATGTTTACCTAAACTACTAGACAGGAATGTATTTTTCGAGGAGCGGAGCAGATAACTTGAGGGCTAAATACAGTCTTGGCAGGCAACAGGCCGAGCCATGCACCGTTAGCCGCGCAGGAAGTAAGACAAAGGTCATGGATACAGATGCAGGTCCAGGCTGGAGCATTCAGAGGCAGAAGGCAGGAAAAGGCTCGATGGCAGAATTCAGGGCCTAACTCGCCAGAGCTGAAAAACGTGAAAGGTGCACCATATAAAGACGGTGGCAAGGCATACTTAGGAACGGAATATTCGACCCATTCATGGTGGATCTGAAAGAGGACATGTTAACGTTGGACGCAATTGTATTTGCGTCTTCATAGTTGGAAGTGGAGGGAACATACATGTACTTGTAGCACGTACATGGAGCCGTTGGGGTCTAAGATAGGGGACACAATTGATCATAAAAATTCATATTTCCTCATTCCCTCCTTGTCCCCTACGGACCCTTCATGATATATCGATCCTCAGGAATCCATCAATCTGTTCATGTAACATCATTTGCTCTTCTTTCTTCTTACGGGATTTTGAATGAGAACTTGAACGTGGAATACATGATGTGGCACACAGGCCGCAAATCGCTGGCCCACATTGTAGACACAGGCAGCAACTGAATACTATGAGAAGGGCAATACCTAGGAAGGATAGGACTTTCCATCCCCAGGCTGACAACACACTCCAGAACCAACCGGACCAAGTCCAGGTGCCTGGATTCTGGTGTATCTGACTTGCAATCTTATGAAGACGAGTTATGGCTTTATATACTGATGGCGCGTTTTCTGGAATGAAAACACAGCAGCTCGATCCGATGACTCTACAAGCTCCGCCCCTATCGGCCAGGATGACGTCAAGGACAAGACGATTTTGGAGAACAACAATCCGCATCGCAGACTGCTCCTCCGTTAAGTTGCCTAGGGCAGAAGTAGTTTCATTCACTACTGCTTCAAGGGTTCTGGTTAATTTACGTATCAGTTTACTATTAGAGACAACACCTATGTAGGGAAAGAGACCTTTATTGAAGTCTGTGTATTGTTCCCATGCCGTTTCAGTGTAGTCGACAATCGGGAGATCTCTCTGGGGTCTATTGTGTACTAGATGGGTATTTCTATGATAATCAGGAGGGGCTAGGAAAACAGGTGGCAGAAGGAATGCAATGTAACAGGTACCATCCCAATCTAGAGGTAAACGTATATATGCGGTATGACCACAAATGAAGTAGGAATGACGGGAAGCTCTAAATGTAGACTTGCCTTGATCACTGAATTCGATCACAGTAGTACATTTACTATGACCCAGGTGTACTGAACCATTCTTTCTCGCACATAATTCACCTTTGACTGGTAATACTGACATAGCAGGCAAGACTGGTGCAGCTTCGGATTCAACATTCAGAATCATGAGGTTAAGTGTAAAGTTACCTAATCCATATACTTCATTTTCTAGATCAGTTCCTGTCCTTTTGGGAAGTCCCTCTTTGTTAGGGTAGCAGGCTTTAAGCAGAACTAAGTTCAGGTTTCCCCATACCCAGTTCTCCTGGTAAACTACGGTATTTGAATCTAAAGAATTAATCAAACTAAACCATGCACCACAGGAACCATTGTGTGTGAATGGATACGGAAAGAGGGGCAGAACTCCCTTGTATTTCTGGTAGGGAGGGAGTCGGCCACATATCCAACAATTTGTAGCGTTGTTGGTCTGATGGGAGTGATGTAACATACTAATGAATGTGTTGTTGGGCAGCGCAAGTCTGTAGGGCAACTCATGCGGAGGTAATTCGCTAAAAGAGTGTTCGGCAGTAACATTGAAGGCAGAATGTGCACGCTTGAAAATAGGGTAGTATATGTGCAACAGTATACTTGCAGCAATAATCAGAAGATTTAGAAAAAACATAATCAATAATGTCACTATACAGTGACTACGAAGTGATTTACAATATGCACGTTTCTTGAGCTGTTTCTGTCTATCTCTCTCTCTATTTCGGTCTAGGGGATACATGTCAGAGACTAATTTAACCGATTCACCTAGGAGAGGACTTAAACAATTAAATTGTCTGACTTGCTAGACCTTAGTTTCAGTTTATATTCCTGGGAAGCAGTTTTCTCGACCAGGGGGAGTTTTGAGTCAGTCTGTGGAGGAGGGCAGGGCTGAGAGTTCAAATCAGAAGGTAGTCCATGAAATTTCTTGATATGGCTCGAGTGCAGCCAACCCTTGCGACCCTCAATCTTCACTGCTGTCCTCGTGGTCAGAAGTACTAATTTCGGCGTTTGCCAGCGAGGCTCCAGCGGGCTCCTCCTGTCGAAATTTCTTATAAACACGTAATCTCCGGGAACCACTTCATGGGGCTTCACCTCGGTGTTGTCGGGAAAGGCTGCAGCTACCTGTGAACGGCAAGATTGTAGTGCAGACATCAAGGAAGCAAGGTAATCTGTCAGCATATTACAATCAACATCAGTGATTTTACGAGGTATAGGCGTCCCCCACATATTTGGTGGCCTACCGAAGACCACCTCGTACGGGGATAGCCCTGTTCGAGAATGTGCTATCATTCTCATGTAAAAGAGCGCAACTGGTAAAGCTACTATCCAGTCGACGCCTTTCTCTCTGCAGATTTTAGAAAGTCGAATTTTCAGAGTCTGATTATGACGCTCCACGAGACCTGCTGCCTCGGGATGCCGGACACAGTGGAATTTCCACTGATAGCCTAACAGGAGTGTAATGTGTTTCACTAGCTCGGATGAGAATGGCTGACCGTTATCTGAGTACACGATACGGGGCAAACCATACCGTGGGAAGAATTCACGAACCAGTTGCTTGGCAGTGGTCGGAGCAGTGTAATCTGGGACTGGATATGCTTCTGTCCAACGGGAAAGTGCGCATACAACTACGAGGACATATTTGAATCCTCGACAACGTTCCATCTGGATATAATCCATCTGGAGGACTTCAAAAGGGTGATCGGGAGGTTGAAATCCACCTTGCTCTACAGGAACGCCTTTACCTGGGTTGAACTGACAACAAATCATGCAAGTACGCACTTTCTGTTTGGCTGCTGCTCGTAAGTGTTTATTGAACCAAATGTTTTGAATACTGTCTAACATAGCTTTCTCTCCTAGATGCGCTGGACTATGTATTGTGTTAATGATAACTTGAACCATGGAGTCGGGGACAAACCATGTAGATTTTCCCTTCGTCATCCATCCCTGATCTGTTTGGATCCCTCCTAGTTCAGTCCATTTCTTGATTTCCTCTGGTGTAGCATGTGTCTGTATGTCAATTACATCAAGGGCGGGATCCCTAACTGTCATGCAGTGTGTCGATGTCGGAACTATTGTCTTTGTCAAGTCAGTTGCATGAGTCCGATTCTGCGCTGTTTGCTTAGCTGTTCGGTCTGCCAGGTCGTTACCCTGGGAAATAATATCGGTGACTTTTGTATGGGCCTTGCACTTCATGATAGATATCGCAGTAGGCAGATGTATTGCATCTAACAGAGCTTGAATGAGGGGACCGTGTTGAATGTTGGCACCGTGAGAAGTTAAATAACCTCTCTCTCGCCAGAGGACTCCGAAGTCGTGTACAACTCCGAATGCATAACGTGAATCTGTGTATATGTTAACTCTCTTATTTTTGGCTTGAATACAGGCTTGTGTCAGAGCGATGAGCTCTGCTGCTTGAGCTGACAAGGTGTCAATAAAATTCGTTTCAATAACTTCAGTGTCTGTCGTGACTGCGTAAGCGGCCACTAACTCTCCTGTACTTGTTCTCATGCATGAACCATCCACATAAAGTGTCAGGTCTGGATCTGGTAATGGAATGTCTGTCAAGTCTTGTCTGGGTTTCGTCGTAATAGTAATGACTTCAATACAATCATGTGCCAATGGGTCTGTTCCACTTAATGGCAAAAGTGTGGCAGGATTTAATGTACTACAGCGTCTGATTTCTATGTGTGGCTGAAACAATGTCAATTCATAACCTGTCAGTCGTGCTATAGTCAAGTGCTGGGTCTGAGTTCGGTTTAAAAGAACTTCCACGGAATGTGGAACTTGCACTGTCAATTGATGTCCTAATACTATGGAATCGCTTTGTCTGATCGCTAAAGCTGTCGCTGCGACTGATTTCAAGCACGTAGGCAGAGCCTGGGCTACTGGATCTAATGTGCTAGAAAAGTAAGCACACAGTTTGTGTGAACCTGCTTGTTCCTGAGTGAGTACTGACAAGGCAGTACCTTCGCGTTCTGTAACAAAAAGTGTAAAAGGCTTACTGTAACATGGTGTCGCTAAAACAGGTGCTTGACATAAGGCTTTCTTTAAGTCTTCAAAAGCTTGTGTATGTTCCTGAGTCCAAGGGAGGACAGTCGAAGTCGCTGCCTCCTGGGTTGTCAACTGAATGAGTGGCTTTACTAGAAATGCATATTGGGGAATCCATTGTCTACAGTACGAAGTGAGGCCTATGAAGGCCCGCACCTCCTTTTGTGTCTTGGGTGGTGGCATGTTTACAATTAACTGGATGCGGTCAGGTGTGAGCTGTCTCCCCCCTTTGGACAGCAAGTGCCCAAGGTACACAACTTGCTGAACACAGAATTGCAGCTTCGAAGGGGACACCTTGTGCCCCTTGTCGGCCAGAAAATGTAAAACCGTCAGTGATGCTTTTTCACATTCGGGCTCGCTTCGGGCGGTGATCAGCAGATCATCGACATACTGAAGCAGGGCAGTGTTAACAGGCATGTGAATACTGTCAAGTTGTCTTTTCAGTGCTTGGCTATAGATGCTGGGGCTTTCTGTGAATCCTTGAGGTGCGCGTGCAAATTTGAAGCTTCGTCCATTTAAACAGAATCCGAACAAATATTGGCTTTCCGGATCGATTGGGACGCTAAAGAAGGCGTTCTTGAGGTCAATTACAATAAAGAACGTTGCTTCTGAATCAATAGCTGTCAATAATGAAGAGATATCTGGAACCACGGGATACTGTGGTACAATGCATTTATTCAATTCGCGCAGATCAATAATTAATCGATAAACTGGGGGCGCATTTGGATCCGTACGTTTAAGAATTGGAATGATAGGAGAATTACATACATTGGAGTCGGTTTCCACAACCACTCCTTGTGCAATGAGCTCGTCAATGATTTGCAGCAAAGCCACTACAGCATCTGGAGGTAACTTGTATTGTCGAATTCGTGGTAATACCACTCCTGCTTTGAGTGTGACTCGATATGGTGTAATGTGCATACAACCTACATCAGTGGGGCCTTGTGCCCATAAATGTGCAGGGACATTCTGTAACCGGTGATCCATGTCTCTAAATACGTAGTGACCTTTAAAGTCACGCAAAAATAGTCGTACCCCTTCCGGGGAACAACATATTACAGCTCCTAGAGCTTTCAGTGTCTTTATACCTAACAAGTTTTCTGGGCATGATTTTGTAAGCAATAAATCTGTAGTCCGTGTCAATGGACCAACTGCAAGAGGAAGAGGTTGCGATACTTCGTTAACAATAGGTTTTCCTGAAAATCCAAGGGAAACATTCTGTGAGCCTGAGAGGGGTGCCCCTGGGACCTCGTCGTGACTTATAGTTGTTCTGCTTGCCCCTGTATCAATTAAAAACTTTCTGTCTTTCCCTAATACTTGACTATGTACATAAGGACCCTCTTAATCTACAGGAACCTCAATAAGAGGCAAGCCAACCTCCCTCTCTAGGCTGTTTCATGTGTATCGCTGATAATCGGGATAGTCATTTTGTGCATACTGGTACATCTGTTGTGTCGTGTTTTGTGTTGCGGCACTAGGCTGTGGCTGTGGTACTGCTACGGTCTGTTGTGAAGCTTGCATAGGCTGTACATTCTGAGGTACTTGTTGTTGGATCTGATCTTGTCTAGGTGGACGCGGTCTCTCCTTGGATTTACCCGTAGAGATATTGTGTTTCAGAACTGCACAATTGTTTATATAATGACCTGGCTGTTTACAATAGTTGCATGTCCCTTTAACAGGAGTTGCTGAATTACTGGTCAGCTGGAACTGACTGGGCAACGAGCATTTTCATTTTCGTGTCTTTCATACGTCTTTGTTCGTGTTCTTGTTCTTCTCTAATTCTATTCTGGTGGTACTGTAACATTTGTAACATTTGTGACGGGGTATTAGCTTGCCAAGTGCTCTCGACTTTCAATACTCTGTTCTTAACCTGGGGCAGGGAATTCTCGACTAATTTTGTTACAAAAAGGTGTGGATATGAATCGCTACTTGCTTTCAGACCGCTATTAATACCAAAACATTTTTCAAATCGGGAATAAAAATCACTAGTTTCTTCATCGGGTTTCTGTTTGCAGGCTGAGATTGCACCCCAGTCTTCCTTTTTCGTAGATAATAAGCGTGGCAATACTTGTACTAACAATCCTGGTAACGCTTTAGTTTTGTCCCCAAGCCCTAGGCCTGGAGTTCGGGTATTTTCTTCGTTTTCTAATGCTGTCCAATCAATCTTTTGCTCTCCCACCTCCCATTCTTTTTCTTTGAGTTTCTCGTAAATACCGGCAGGATAGGTATAATCACCCATGAGTAACATGTCTTTTATTTCACGGTGAAAACCTGCTGGATCTCTGTCATGGCTGGGCACTAATTTTTTCATTTCCAATAGTTCTATTTTAGTTATAGGCGTGTACACAAACACGCGCCTAAAAGTATTATCATCATTTCTAACTGGGTGCACTTCGCGTAAGGGATTCTGTCTGTCTATGTAATACATTTTTCTTTCCATGGAGGGAGCTGGATCAAGCTGTGGACACAGGAAGGCACTGTATCTGTGCCGATGTTCTAGAATTACTTCAATTAGATCGGTACCTAGACCTCTCCATTTCTTCATGAGTAGTTCTATCAGTATATCAGGTAGGGGACCAGGATCGGAGTGTTGACCTTTATACAATATAAGGAGGTGTTGTATCATGTACATACCAGCTAAACGCTGTTCGTCTGGTGAAAGATTCAAAAACGTGTGTGCTAGCGCGTCATCACTATATTTATCAGAACTGTCAGCCCATTGTACTGCTGACCTGGCTAATTCTTGTTCATCCATAGAATCGAGTACATGGTACCCCATTCGTTCTTGAAGTATTTTATCAGTAGCCTGAAATAAGTGTTCAGGGGTCTTTGGATTTGACATGGCTGCTTGAAAAATTCTCTTACTTTCTGGACGTATCGGACGCATTGAATTATTAAAAGATCTTCCCTTACCTACATAAGCTATCATTTCTCTAGCTGGTAATTGTAATTGTCCTGTTGTCGTTTCTGGTTGTTCCTCCTCCTCCGAGGATTCTGTCTTATCTGCATCTATTTCTCTTTCAGGCTGTTCTCTTTCACGTATTTGTTCTACTGTTTTTCGGATCCTTCGATACATATTTTTTATACTATTCTGTTTATCATGTTTTCCGTCTGCTATATTCTGACCCCATTTGTTAAGTGCTTTCATTTCTTCCGGGTCTACACTAGGCCTATCTCTGTTTCTTATCAGGCAGTTTATGAAGAAGCGTAACAACAGTTTTTGCGTGTCCACTTTCTGGTATGCCATGGCCTCGCCAATACTTTCAGGACCTTGCCCTGTTTGGACAAAGTGATATATTTTGTCTAGATGATCAATCATTCCTGGTAGTATCATTAAATAGTTCGCAACTCGTCGTAGACGTACTGATGATAGCATCATTCTGTCGTCTTTACCGGGTACTGGATCATATCTACAGTCTGTAAGAGGTTCTTTAAGTACGTCGTAATTCGCTGTTTGAGGTGTACGTTGGTGTGCTAAATCCCTATAAGTCAATCGATGTGCTGGTGGTGGCGTATGAAAACCTCCTGTCGCACCTCCTGAGGTGCCAGGTCCAAAAGGATTTGTTGGGTGTAAGGTAGGGAGAATAGGTGCAGGAAGGAGTGGAGGAACGGGCGGAAGGTTTGGAACGGAAGGAGGAGTATGTTGCTGCAGAGGTGGGGACAGATTATCTCGGGGTCGAGCGCCGTTAGCAGGTGGTGTGCGTGGCGGCGGAACATTAACATATTCGGGGGCTGCATCGTCTAAATAGGAAGAAAGGAAAATGTCCTTTGCGGTCTTGTGGTGCAATTTAGTCGGAAGCAATGGAGATGGCAGATCTTTTGGTACTTCCTGGGTGGCCTTAGGTAAACCCTCGGCCAGAAGAGGATACATACCATTCATAAGAGTGTTTCGTTGTCTGTCTACTTGTTCTGCTTTTACTCGGATACCTTCCTCAACTAATACGTTTTCTCGGGCTTTGTCTGAATCCTCCCTACTTTTCTCTTCTTTTCTGAGCGCTTTCTCTGTGCGTCTATGCGATTCTTTACGCCATAATTCAATGGCATCTTTCTGTGACTGTCTGGCTTTCTTTTACCATAATGCTTCTTCTACTCTCATGATGCAATCTGCATCCCATGTCCCAGCAGCGGGCCATCTCTGATTCTCTGCTAAATCCTTGGTGTAGTCCACCCATAAAGCGAGATATAATACGGCATCTAGGCCATGTTTATGGTACATAAAGTACCCTGGAGTGTCCCTAGGTGGAATGGGAACGGCTTCCTCGAGTATCCCTTTTCTAGTTTTTATCTGTCTTAATTTTGAGAATAACGGCATCTTAAACCTTGCTACTTGATTCTTACTCGGACTTGAACACAATTAATACAATAAACACAGTAATGAAGATCGAACAATCACTCATACCACGACATTTAAAACACATTAAAACATTTTAAAACGAACAACGATAATTAGAATAAAACTAGCTAACTGCGTAATACTGGATGTACTGCTAAACAGTACAGATACACCGCTAAAACAGTGCAGACCGGGTCTGTGTACCCAAACTCGTCTTGACCGGCACAAACCAATGCGCACGTCTAGATGCGTCCCCAGCAACGGTACTCACCGGGAAGCACGGAACGGAAGGCCTCGGAAACTCTGAACTGGACTGGACCAGACTGGACTGGACTCGACTCGTGACGTAGGTACTTCGGAACTTCGGAACCTGGTGGGCCTCTGTATACCTCGGATCTTGCTCTCTCAGCTAGGTTCTGGTCGGGATCCTCCGCACTCCTCACCGCCTCGTCTGGGTGTTGATCGCAGCCTCAGTCACCTCCGTTGGCCTGAGGGAGGTACAGGAAATCCTGCGGGTACGCGTAGTTGTCCGTCCGGCTGTGGCAGGGGACCGGGCCTGCAACGCACCTCCGGCGCGTGGGGTGGGGGAGGAGTCCCTGTTCGGGCGCCAATTATGTGGTAAATTTTAAATTACCTGTACTTAATTTATGCGGTAAAGTTCAATAAGGATAACTCAGAATAAATAAGAGGCAGAATCCGTGATATTTGAGGTTTTAAAAGGGGTTTATTCCTTACAAAGGAATTGGTTCGAACCAGGCAATCGGATTCCGTCACCACGAAGGTTCGGGAAGGGATTGAGCATACTTTATTGACAGGTTATCATATATATAGTCAATGCATTACAGTAAAGGCAGATGCAGGAGGCGTAACAGCTGAGAGGAGAGATAAGAATACACATACGTAATGAAAAAGGCGTTACAATAGGCGTGCATAAGGGCGTGTACTAGAAACGTCATTATGAGGATGTCACAGGTGGGTGGATCCATAAGAGAATCCTGCAAGGTCAGCAGAAATACATGGCAGAGATGCGCACACAGTAGCATGACGTGTGATTGACGTATAACTGGAGGGTGAAGGGGACTTGACATTTAGCCCTACATGAGGAGACAGAAGTCTGGGATGTCAGAACAACCTAATCCCAAATCGTATCTAATATCTTGTGTTTAAGGAACTGTATTATCTGGAAGGAAAGGTCTCTCAGGCAGAGGCTATTCTACACTGACTGCTAGTGCGTGTATAAGCGTCTACGTGTCTACATGAGATGCGAGGGGGCATGGGCCTACCATGGTAACAGGGGCTATGAATTACTTGCACGGAGACAGTGAGGCCGGGCCCTTTGCTCTGCAGCTGGAAGGATGTTTACCTAAACTACTAGACAGGAATGTATTTTTCGAGGAGCGGAGCAGATAACTTGAGGGCTAAATACAGTCTTGGCAGGCAACAGGCCGAGCCAGGCACCGTTAGCCGCGCAGGAAGTAAGACAAAGGTCATGGATACAGATGCAGGTCCAGGCTGGAGCATTCAGAGGCAGAAGGCAGGAAAAGGCTCGATGGCAGAATTCAGGGCCTAACTCGCCAGAGCTGAAAAACGTGAAAGGTGCACCATATAAAGACGGTGGCAAGGCATACTTAGGAACGGAATATTCGACCCATTCATGGTGGATCTGAAAGAGGACATGTTAACGTTGGACGCAATTGTATTTGCGTCTTCATAGCTGGAAGTGGAGGGAACATACATGTACTTGTAGCACGTACATGGAGCCGTTGGGGTCTAAGATAGGGGACACAATTGATCATAAAAATTCATATTTCCTCAGTACTGTTAATGGGCTTAAAGCACTCTGCTATGTTGGGGTGGCGTATAGTTGGGGGTCCGTCTGGCAGGGAAGCAGGGAGGGGGGTGGTGGGAAGGGGTTGTGTTTCACTTTTGTTTTCTTACGGTTTTTATTACTTTATGTGGGCTAATCAAACTGTGATGAACATGAGAGTACAAGTACATAGGACAAGGTCATTTCTAAAACGTATAGTGGGTATGCTAAGCGCACCGCAACAGAGACCCATGACCACTGTCTACATTCATGCACGCCGAAAACGACACCACGGCGATCATTCATTCACCATTAGATGTTTGGCTCGGGCAAGCTGGGAGGTAGGGAGGTGGGTGGGAGAGAAGGGATTGTTAGGTTGGCTTTTCATGTTATTGATTGAGTTTCCTACAAGGACGAACATGGCACGTTTTAAGACTGAGATTTCAAAAAAATTCTGGTTGCACTATGCAAATGATCCTGAGACAATGCAGGTTGCTCGTGACGGAAAGGGATGATGCAGGCGCGACAAGAGGCTAATTCACAATTGTCCCCGGTGTCCCCGATTAACCCTTTGACGCTGCTTACAAGGAACGTACATGGACTGGGGGATAAAATAAAGAGAGGTCTGGTTCTACAGTAGTTAAGGAGGTGCGCGCCGGTGGTGGCCCTGCTGTAGGAGATGCACTTGGTGGGTTCGGCCTGCAGGGCTATGGGTCGATGGGGGTTTCGAATGGTGGTGCATTCTGAGTTCTCTTCTGGTTCAAGGGGGTTTGGTATTTTAGTGCGTAAACAGTTTCCCCTAATCATAAAGCATAGTCAAACGAATGACCAGGGTCGATTAGCGGCAATTACATGCCAGTGGGAAGGGAAAATGTTCAATATCGTGTCAGTATACATCCCTCCGCCCCTTCATTCAATGGCCCTCCCAGCGCTTAGTGCATTTCTATTAGGTCTCCCAGCGGGTATGATACTGATTGGTGGGGACTTCAATGCTGTTATTGACGGAACCAGAGATAGATATCCCCCCAGGCAGAACACGACGGGCACCACACGTATGGAGGGATTTTTGGATGCCCTCGGGCTTACGGATGCATGGAGATACAGGCATCCAGGAGCACGGCAACACACTTGTCAGTCGGGGGTCCACAACAGACTCTCCCGCATCGATTATTTTCTCGCAGCCGCAGACAGTCTCACAAGTGTGGTGGACGTTGAGATCAGTCCCAGGGGTATTTCGGATCACTCACCATTAATGTTAACATACACAAACCATCATAAAGCACGGAAGCGTATCTATCCCGTGTATCCAGGGTATTTGCATGTCCCTAAGATCTCAAAAGGCATAGTTACAGCGACACGGCATTACTTCCAAGACAATGCTTCCTCAGTCCAGTCCCCTAGTATTCTTTGGGAAGCGTATAAAACAGTGATCCGTGGGCGGGCCATCTCCTCTATTGTAGGTCATAAGAGGGAGAAACAAGCTGAGCTAGACACTATAGAATCTGCACTGAGTAAGGCTACTGATCAACATGCGCAGAATCCATCACCAGAGACATCCCGATCCATGCGTGCTAAACAATGTGAATTTAGGGAATACCAGCCAGAGGCGACTACGGAACGGTTGCAAGCTACGCGGCACACGATATATGAGATAGGTGATAGGGCTAGTAAACTCTTGGCCTGGCTTGATAAAAAGGAGCAAGCGCAGAGAACGATAGCGCAGTTACGGGCGCCGGATGGCTCCTTGGTGACTGCGCCTGAAGAAATAGTGACTACATTAGCCGGGTATTTCGAGCAGGTATACACATCACAGACGACTATAGAGACGATCGAGGCGCAAACATAAATTAGAGATATTAAACTGCCTAAATTATCCCCGGAAGAGGCCCTCACCCTGGAAGCCGATCTAACGGTTGAAGAACTGCAAGTGGCTATCGGCTCCCTACAATCGGGGAAAGTGGTGGGACCTAATGGTTTACCCATTGAACTGTATAAAAAGACGGCCGCTATGACTGCCCCTTATCTTTTAAATATGTATCTTGAGAGCCTCGAGGCAGGGGAGCTCCCACAAGATCAACGAATTGTCCACCATTGTGCCGATCCCAAAACCCAGTAAACCCCCCAAAGAATGCACCTCCTACCGTCCGATATTGTTGATTAATGCTGAAGCCAAAATATTAGCCAAACTTTTAGCGACACGGTTGACCCCACATCTTACAACCCTAATTCACCCGTATCAATCTGGGTTTATGCCAAATAGGAATACGGCTCTCAACTTGCGGCAGCTACATGGAGTGTTGGCTCGCATGTCCTATATTCAGGAACTAGCGGTTATCCTTTCCCTTGATGCGCGGATGCCATTTGACATGGTGGAATGATCATATCTTTTTGCAGTCCTCAGACAACTAGGCTTTGGCCCGAAATTCTGTGCGTGGATGCGACTACTATACACTAAACCCTTAGCACATGTAGTGGTCAATGGACATATATCTAGAGACTTCCCGCTGACGTGTGGAACGCACCAAGGGTGTCCATTATCCCCGCTGCTCTTTGCACTTGTGTTGGAGCCACTGGTGGCATGGATCAGGTAGGAGCCTATGATTCGGGGACTCAAATGGACGCCAAACTGGGAAGACCGCATCTCCATATATGCGGATGATGTGCTGCTGTATTTGACATCCCCTGGGCGCTCCATCCTGGAGCTCTTAAATATTTGTGAGATTTTCGGTCGGGTATCTGGGTACACCATTAACTGGTCCAAGTCGGTTCTATTTTTACTGCGTGGTCCGGCACCCCCGCTTCCAAGGGACTGCCCGTTGCAGATCACTGAGGCTACCTTCAAATATCTAGGTATTCATGTTACACCCAAACCCGATGAATTCTTTCGGAGAAATCTTGGGCCCCACATGGACCGGTTTCGACGTGACGGTCTGGCGCAATCTGCCGTTGACAATGCTGGGGAAGGCTGCGCTTTTTAAAATGATGGCGATCCCACGCTTTTTGTATGGTTTGGAGAACACCCCGTTTCGTGTACCATTGAGCTATTTCAAAGCAATTGCATCGGAAGTCTCTGGTCTACTCTGGGGGAATAATCCAGCACGCATTGCGCAGGATAAGTTGGTCAGGAGCTTGTATGACGGGGGTATAGCCCTCCCAAATATGCAATTATACTACTGGGCGGCCCAGTTAAAAGTAATTAACAGCTGGATGCACACTCTCCATACAGACCCTGCGTTTCAGGTGGAAAGACAAGGCCTAGGAGAGGAAGGGGTCATGTCGGTACTGTATAACAGAAACAAATCCAGACTACTGATTGGGCCAACGGCACACACAGTCCACATATGGTACGAGGCACATGCCAGGCTGGGATGTCGGGGGGTCATCACACAAATGACACCGCTCTGGACTTCTCAACGGCTTGGGCGACTGAGGAATAGTAAAGGCTTTGACAAGTGGGATGCGATAGGCATATCAACAGTGGGTGATCTCTGGGGGAAGGGTGAAGTGGTCCCATTTAAACACCTGCAGGTCCAATATGAACTTGCCTCATCAGAGGTTTACAGATACGCACAGATCAAACATGCACTACAAACGGTTTTACCCGCAGTTACCATCTTGTCAGAAGCTACTCCCCTAGAAGATAGATTATTGACTGAATATATGCAAAAAAGGGCCTAAAGTTTTCAATAAAAAAAAATAAAAAAATAAAAATAAAAATAAATGGGTGCCAGAAAACTTGGGTTCTTTGCCATAGAACACTTTATGGAGGATACAAGAAAATGTAGAATCCTCTTGCTGATCAGGAGCCAGTGCAATATTTGAGGTGTTAGGATCCATGGTAGAATTTCCTATGGGTTGAATAGAATCCTAATCACTGAGTTTTGTAATTTGCCGTAGATGGAAAATACTTTTTTGGGACAGGTCAAAAAAGACTAAGTTACATTAGTCGAGTCTGGATTAATATATTTTGTATTTGTTAGGCCTGGAATCATAGGCGTGGTTACCCCCTAACTTTTTGCCTTCACCCGCCTGTTTTGATGATTTACTGCCTTTATGACTCTGCACACTTTACCAGTGTTAACCAGTGCTAAAGTGTTTGTGCTCGCTCCTTAAAACATTGTGCAACTGGGTTACAAGCAATTGGCCTATTTAATTTACTTGTAAGTCCCTAGTAAAGTGATACTACATGCACCCAGGGCCTGTAAATTAAATGCCATTAGTGGGCAAAAGAACAATGGATTAAACCCAGATCCTTGTGACTGAGGGTGTATGTTTGCATTATTCAGTATTCCGTCCATCAGTTGTTCCTTTTGCTAGTGGGCCTGCAGCACTGCTTCTTGTGCCACCCACCTAGTCTCAGGCCTGCCATTGCAGCCTGCGTGTGCAGTTTAAACTGCCATTGTGACCGGACAAAATCTTTCAAGGTGCAAACCCTCCTTTTTAATACAAATGTCATCCCTAGGGTAGACTCTGAAACAGCCCATAGGGCAGGGTGCAGTGTATTTACAAAGTAGGAAATGTACTTTTAAGTTTTAACTTTCCTAGTAAAGAAAAAATAATTAATTTATTTTTCACTACTGCAAGGCCTACCTCTCCAATAGGATAACATTGGAGCTAACTTATTACATTTAATAAGCTGTAACTTCAAATTAGGTGCAGGAAGACAGGTGGTATGTGTGTCTAAAGAATTTTAATTAAATGCTCTCTTTAATGGTGAAGTCGGATTTTTAATCACAATTCTGAAAATGCCACTTTTAGAAAGTTTAATTTTTTTGTCCTAACCATTTGAGGCCAACAACCTGATCCTGGGTCTCTTGACTAGGTTTAGCTGGCAGTTGGCCTTTGTGTATTGCTCCCAGACAGTGACATAAAGGCAAGATAGGTAATGATGGAAGCCAGAGCATGCAATTTACAAGGATAATCATTAGGCCTGCATGGAATTTTATTTATGTCGGAGTAATCAGGGTAATTTCAGTAATTATGCATTATGCATGTGATACAAAATTATGCAATTGCACCAGCTTAATAAATAAAACTTAATTTGGGGCAAAAATCCTACTGCAGAAGCATAGGAACAATGAATGAAAAGCGAGCAAGCAGTTGCTGGCTGTTCGTGTCCTGTGGCATTTAGTGCTATTTTCTTTGCGCAAAATGCATCCTATGCCCCATTTTAAACAGGAGGATGAATTTTGCATTAAGAAAAAAGTGCTAACTGCTGGATTATGCTTCTCACGTAATTATGTGTAATTACGGCAACATTTGCGGTCATCACGATTAATTACACTACAGAGAATTGCGCCAATTATGCCCACCCCTAATAATTATTGATGCGTAAAGTTTCAGTTTTTATAGGGGGAAGCTTTAGGACATTTTTAGACATCCAGGCTTGATTTGCCTCGAATGCTAAAGGGTGATCAGAAGGTGAAGCAGTAGAATGGTCCTGCAGATTGTAAGTGAGTAGGCTGTCATCACATAGAACTATGTTTTACGATAAAACTTCAATGTAAATTCAGATAAAGATTTAACAACAGGCGAGAGATTATTCATCACTATAGAATGCCACACAAGAGAGATTTAGGCAAGGAGCAAAATGAGAAAAATTGAACGATCTAGAAACTACAAGAGAAAAGGATGAAAGCTAGGTGACGGTTTGACAACACAGCATAAGAGGACAGGTGGTGGAATTGGATTGAAGATTTGATGGTGTTGAAGGCCGTGGAGAGATCCAGAAGTTTTAGGACCCATGTGTCCCCTCCTTGCACAATCATAAAAAAATCATTTAGTACTAATGTGATTACCATTTCTATCCTCATACGTGGTCCAAACCAGATTGCTTTGTTGGTAATTGATTTTTTATGCAAGTTCTGCAATTAGAGGAGAACAGCCTTCAAATGCAGGCTTTTATAACAATAGGTACACAATTACTGATTTAAATCTCTCTCAGGGTATGACTGTAGCAAGGGAAGAGTTTATCATTTCTGTGATCAATGGTCCTTAATTGTCCGCCATAGAAGGCCTATAACTAAATCCTTAGGTGATCCCAAACAACTGCCAGTTAGTTCACTGCTGTTCTTACTTGTCAAAAACGTTAACCTGGTAAACTGTGTCACTGACTTTGGTTTATTTGGTATAACTTCTATATTGAGGTATATATTATGGTCAAATTCAGACAAGATTTTCTTCATTTTACCTGAAAAGATATTGGATAGCATCTCATTCAATACTTGAGAAGGTATAATTTCTATGTTGGTTCATTTCGAGGAACATTTCCTTAGATATGTTTTTAGAGGAAATTACCCTCATGGTGTTAGAAGAAAAGTACCCTTCTTATGACGTGCGTCTCCAGTATTCACTGGGTAGTTGGAGTACACACTGCACCCTGCTTCAGTGTAAATTTGTTTTGCCCAGTGACCTGAGCTCTGACATACAGCTAGCACTATTTGTTGTCAGATCCAAAATGCGAAACCAAAAGCTCTCTGTGCAAATAACAAAGTCGTTGTAGATACAGCTGAGTGTTTGGTATGGGACTGTTACTAAAAACATGATATCTTCATTGTGTGGTCATGGGCAGAACAATCTGCTTAACTGGGTGATTTGTTAACTCATAATTAACTTTTCCATTGCTCAATTGGAGTAGAAGATCTTAGTGGAGCCTTTTTCCTCAAGATCCAAATTACTGCAGTCCTTCGTGCTGAGAATGACTTTAGCTTAGACAGACCTCGGATGATCTCAAACTATCTAATTGACACCGGGTTGCCTATTCTTCCTAATATATGACAAAACAGACATCCAACATTGTGGATATTTGATGACATTGTGGGAATGGTTACTGCATGTCTATATGTTTTGATTCTGATGTGAGTATAACTGAGCTCCTTGTGTGAGGGTTCTAGAAAAGAATATGGGCCGAATCACAGTGACTTTGCTGGGACTGGAATTCAGGAGTCAGTCAAGACTGTTAAAAAAAGTAAATCCCATTTACTTGCAGCAAACTCTTTGTGAAATGACCACTTGTTGTTTCAAATTACAGAGTTTATTACCATTGGTATAGAGTAAGCATATCAAAACAGAATTGTCTCATTCAAGGTGAACATCATTAATTTGTTGGTATATCAAAAATGTCTTATGCAAATGCTTCTTCATCTACTCCTCCAGGCACCACTTAGATTTTTTGTGACCTCCTTGCTTCTCTGTCTGTATGCCCTGTTTCTCTCATCCCACTAGCCTCTCATCTTCTTTGCCCTTCTTATTACTTATCCGTTTGTACGCTCATCTCATGGTTGTGACTGGCGGCCCCCGGGATCAGGGTGCTGATCTGGATGCTTTTGCTGCAAGCACCATAAGGATGGGGATCACCTTCGACAATAAACTGTCTTTTGGTCCGCATGTTAAAAAGCCAGTGGGTCATTGCTTCAGGATCTTGAGGTCATTAAAGAGGTTTCTGCCTCTACTCTCTTTCCCAACCAAGAAAACGGTCATAAAGGCTCTGGTTATGTCCAGGCTAGACTATGGCAATGCCCTGTGTTTGGACATACCGGAATATCTCCTAGACAAATTACAGTTGATCCAGAATGTGGCAGCTCTTCTTTTGCTAAATATTCCAAAAAGACAACACATTAGGGGCCATTTGTGGGGACTTCACAGGCTGCCCATTAGGAAGAGAATCGAATTTAAGGTTCAGACACTGGTACATGATGCTTTATATCAAACTGGCCCCGATTATCTCAGAGCCAGAATCAGTTTCTATAACCCTACTAGATTGCTCTTCCAGTAAAAAGCAAGCAGTAATACACAAGTACTTGCACCAAAGGTCCGGAGGCAGATCATTAGTTTTTTGGGCGCCTCGACTTGGAAACAGCTCCCGTTGGAGCTTCATTCAGTTGACAATCCAATGCTGTTTAGGAAGAAACTAAAAAATGTGGCTATTTGTGCATTGCTAAGTTTTTCACTTGTCCAACCTCTTTATGCTCTGGTCCGGGAAACTCCTGGGAGTAGCTGTTGTGCATTATAAGTCACCTATCATTATCATTATGACCTTGTTTTTTTCAAAGCGCAAACAGGCACTGAAGCGCTCGTAGGGACTACATGCCTCATCAGGCAGCCATATTGGAAGGGGCTCTTGCCTATAAATAGAACCTCCCCCGAAGCCACATACTCACTATTCTGGCAATGTCATTTGGAGCGGTTGCGGAGGGCTCTCAGTGTGCCACACTGTGCTGGGTGAGAGTCAACCAGCAGTTTGATCGCTCAAGGGAGAGCGAAGCAGCAGAAATCACCGCTCAGCTTCCCAGTCTACAGTTGAGCATGCTGCCTCCGAAGGGGTCCCGATAGGCCTTTCCGGTAAGATAGCAGTAGCTCTTCAATTGCTTCAGTTGTATATCACTAGGAGTCTGCTAATTTTTGGAACTGTGATTCTTGTCATGTTGTCGGGGGCAACAGTGCATGCAAGGCTTCTTTCATTTTGATGCAGCAGTGTGTTATTGTGTACAGTGCAACAGTGAAACCCTTGCTTATAGGTGAAGCTGATCCAGCAAAATTGACATTTGGAACCTTCTATAGAACTGCTGGAAAAGAGGATCTATTAGCCCATCAATAACCATAGGTACTGCTTACCTCTATTGCAGATCTTCCATAGTAAATAAAGAACACAGCACAAACAGCTCTCTAGAATGGTTATAGGTGTAACTTAACAGGACATCGGATGGTATTTCAGTGCTGGTATGTGTAGAATATATGATTGTCTTTGATCTAACTATAGCGTGTCCTTCCTTTTTCCAAGTGTACAGAGCATACAATCAGCCTTAGACACTATGCCAGTGCAAACAGTGAAACCCCTGCTTATAGGCAAAGCTGATCCAGCAAAATTTACATTCGGAACCTTCTATAGAACTGCTGGAAAAGAGGATCTATTAGCTCATCAATAACCATAGTTGCTGCTCACCTCTATTGCAGATCTTCCATAGTAAATAAAGAACACAGCACAAACAGCTCTCTAGAATGGTTGTAGGTGTAACTTAACAGGACATCGGATGGTATTTCAGTGCTGGTATGTTTAGAATATATGATTGTCTTTGATCTAACTATAGCGTGTCCTTCCCTTTTCCAAGTGTACAGAGCATGCAATCAGCCTTCGAAATTTATGCCAGTTAAAGACAGGTGGTTATTTTCTACTACAATATGTATATGACAGGGTATTCAGAAAAATTGAGCTAATTATGAGTCTTTGATATTTGTTCTTGCAAGTCTCCCTCCCTGCTGTTCCTTCCCCACACATCCTTTCCCTCACATGGCCACTCCAATAGTCTGTGCGATTACGACATTCAGACTTGGTGGTGCCTGGAGGGGGACCCTTATTGTTGGAGAGCAAGCTCTGAGGAATTCCACAGTCACCTTTGACAGCTCATTAGATAGATACTACAACCTTCTTGACCCCACCTTTCTGATGCTTGCCTCTTTTCTGGTAGATAGTGTGCTATATAGGTGCTTTAATATTATTTATGATAAATATTATTATTCGTTCTGGTAATGGTATTAGTAGGAGTAGTAGTAGTCATAACAGTAATAGTAGAAGTATAGTCTGCATTATTCTTATTCCTATTCTTACTCTTATTGTAATTCTTATTAATACTCTTATTCTTATTCCTATTATTGCTATTATTATTTCAAGTCTGTTTTTGTTCAAGGTGTACCTAATCTCTTGCTACCCTTCTCTACTCTTATCTCTTCTACTCTGCTTCATTACTCCTAGTAGAATTTGTACATGGAATGTGAATAGCCTTGGCGCAAAGATGGGGAGGGTGAGTTGTACCTCATATTTAAACAACTATAAGATCTTACTCTTGCAAGAAACCTGGCAGCAGCCACTCACTCCAATTGAGGGATTCAAGGAATACTGCAATGCAGCAACAAAAGTGGTGAAGCCAGGTAGGGTCAGAGGTGGCATGGGGATTTACATTTCGCCTGACATCTTGTGGGGTCAAGAGGAAATGTATGTTGGTCTCTCAAAGATTCAGTGTGTTAAAATTGCAATGGATCCACATATCACACTATTAATTGTAAATCTGCATGCCGAACTCCACCTGCAAGACTAAATTGGACAAGATTCCTACCTTTATTGGCCTACTAAATTCCTTGAATGCCACATATACACAAGCTTTCATATTACTGTCAGGCGATTTCAATATAAATTAATTGCAAGGCTTTTATGGTAAACCTCCAAATTATATCCCTGAAATACTTGGAAATCAAACAAGAGGGGATTTACAAGGCAAGGCCTGCATAGCAGCCCGAGTAAACCTGGGATCTATACCCTCAATGGGCGAAATCGATTGGAGAATCCAGCTGCCTTTACTAGAGTTACAGATAGGTCAAGATCCACTTTAGATCATTCCCTGACTGACCCTGATCTCTTTAACAGGCTAATTAATTTTGCTATAAAAGTAAAACCAGACAGTGATCACTTTGCTCAAACATTTAATCTGGAACTCACTCCTTCCCGGGCCAGGAAACACAATGCCTGTCAACATCTGCTCAGACATACAATTTGAGTTGCCTTATATTGAAAGATAGGACAATAGGGAATTTTAAGGAATTTGGGCCACATGAATGTAATAAGCATTTTGCGATTACCAAATAGTGGTTTTTTTCTAAATCGCTATTTGGTAATCACAAAATGGTATTTATTTAGGAAACACCAAAGA
This sequence comes from Triturus cristatus, assembly GCF_964204655.1. NCBI lineage: Eukaryota > Metazoa > Chordata > Amphibia > Caudata > Salamandridae > Triturus > Triturus cristatus. The sequence continues at coordinate 1,113,080,103 of NC_140581.1, read as the reverse complement.
TTTTGCGACTTCTTAATATTACCTAATAGCGATTCGGTAAATAGTGCATCGCTATTAGGTAGGATTTACTCCATTCGTTTTGCATCAGCTACTTTTCTATTACCTGACCGTTAATCGCAAATTAGCGAATGCAAAGCTAAGCATGCCTGAGGGCCTAAGGCCCTCCTGAAGCACCCCAAAAAAATAAAATGTGCACATGCAAATCACACACATGCCCTAGTGGCATGTGTTCGCTACATGGCCCTTTGAAAAATGCAATTTTGTAAATATTTCAAAGTTTGCACATGGTTACCATCAACTTTAAGTTGATGTTAATAGAGTTTCCTATATGCACAGTTCGCAATTAGGAAAGGCTTCTTACTTGTGCATTAGGGATTCACAAATTGTGATTCCCTATTTGCATTCGCAATTTAGATAATCCCTAAAAATTGTGATTACCTAAATTGTGAATCCCAAAGTCTTTCATACATTCAGAAAGGCCATTTTGCATTTGCAAACTAGTTCGATTCACAGTCTGATTTAATCTCTTCATGTTTGCACAGGCTGCCAGTCCCTTTGTCTTATTTAGATGACATGAAAATGAATACCTAGCCCCCAGGATGCCATCTGAGATAACATATGTGATGGCTCCTGGAAGTCTAAATATGTTCCTTCAGAAATATCCATAATCGAAAGTCGGGATGCTTTTGCACAAGTTACCCATTCAACTTTTTCTCTTCGTACAATCCTACAATTTTCCAAAATGATGTAAACCTTTCTTTTTAGGGATTTGAGATATTGTTGAATCACTTGTCTTGACCACCGATTTCTCCACAGTATAAACATTACTTTTTTATGTCACCTATGTAGAATCTGGTTTGTGATGAGTGGAATTTGAAAAAAGGTAAAGAGTTTTTCTTAAAGAAATGATTTTTTGTTTGGTTCAAATGGTGTGCTTTGCTTGTACTTTAATGTTCAGTATGAGTTTTATTCCTCCTTGCCTGCCGATAAATTATGCCGTGAGATTAATGGTGATTCTCAGATTTTTTATGGCTTGTTGTTGAGATGAGAGAGGTGGTTGGGAACATTAATATCCTTTCCTTTGAATAGTGCTAATCCGTGGAGACTCCTAAAAATGGGGCTTGATTGTTATCTACTTTAGAGCCACACATACTTAATTGAGTACTGTACTTGGTGGCACTGTTAATTTGGATATATTTTAGCATTTGCCCTATCAAGATATTCCAAGCAATTCTCATATTATTGCGACCATTGCAAATGAAATTCCAGATACATATCCATGGGTTGAACACTTACCTACATGCTTGTCATGTGTTTTATTCATTTATGAGATGAGTGCAAACTATGGGGCAGATTTATCAAGCAGTTGCATTTGCCTAGTGCCGCATAATGGGGCGCAAGTGCGACGCAAATACTAAGTGAGATTTAACAAGCCACGCAAGGTGGGATGAATCTAAGGTAACACAATGCGGAGCAGCGCAAATCACTGCGTTGCATTAAACTGCCCCGGGGAGGCATTCCATGGGTGGAGCGTGGTTGTTCCCATGCATCCACCCATTGATTTTGGCACAATCCCAAATTTAAACGCACTATGTAATGACCCCAAAGGGTTCAACAGAAACTAATCAATTAATCAGGAATAAACTTTTCATATACAACTCCACAACAATATCTTGTTCACATTCAAATATATTTCCAGTTCAATGTTTCATCAAATAAATGAAAATCAATACAAAATTGAAGAATCACTTCGAATCAAACAATTGTATCATCTGCAAGACATTACTGTTCAAATCAAACAATATCCGCAAGCATGTTTCTTTTAACTGCCCCAATGCATTTCAGGTTCCTGGAACCCTTCTTCAGGGGGACAAGCTTTGTGGAAACTAAGAAATGATACTTGGCCACCTGCTGGAACAGAGAAAAGTAATGCATATTGTTATTGTCACTGTACACGATATTAAAACTGTATATAAGTTTTACAATGCAAGATTACCATTGCATGCCGACATCCATGCCCACCCAAAGCATGGTGCCATCACCGAAACCCAAGCGTGAAATGGAAAAGTGACAGGGAAATATCAAAGTAATCTAGAATGTGTGTAGAAACAATCTGTAAAATCTTTAGAAAACGCGTCTACCACTCCCCGTGCCAGAACATGCTATGATGAGTGTTAGACTACATTGTGATTCAAACCAAAAAATGTGATGAATGCAACTAAAGATGTCTAAAACATGTTGAAACGTGTGTTTCACTCCCTCGTGATTAAAACCAAGACACTACAAAACCCTAAACCAGAACAACAAGACGACAAAGCATACCTTCTTATGGTACATCAATCGTTTTAAAAAATGTGACGAACTGCAGGTAGAAAGTGCTTCTGTCAATACTCATGCTACCAAACTGTCATTAGGGCCTGTCTGGCAACTTACCCGCCAAACCTCTGTGCTCAATGCCTACGCAATACCGTCATCAAGGAGTTCCACCGCGGGAACCAACCTTTCTTTTGAATATCCGGGCCACGCCCATTGTTGAAAAACTTGAACTCGTGCAGTGTCTTTCTTTCCATGCTAATAGGTTTACTGGGCCACTCCCATTCTTACGAGAGATAAGAAACTGAGCGTATCCATAGCCTGATGACAGGGACATCCCAACATGATGTCTTTCTTCGTACATAATTCTAATTTAAACTACTGAATGAATATTTAGGAATTGAGTCACAGCGAATCCCAATATATGATGAAGACATTCATTCAACCTATGTGCCTCCCTAACAATTTAGCAACCATTACCTGCTAAATTACTTATCTGACGTAACCTAGTGCATGATCTTATCTAATCACTGTAAAGACCAGGTAAACTCAAAATAACATTTTTTATGACAATCACTCCCTTCCACTTGCCAACTTACTAGGCAGTGACCATATGTACACTATATACCTTCCAAAAGGAGTTATGATATACATGCCAAATACCTTGGTATCTACGCCTAAAGCTCACGATGTGAGTGTAAAAATGCAAATCAGAATCAAATGAAGAAGAAAAAGAAGAATCCTAATGACCCCTTTCAGGCTGAGAGAAATATCAGACCTTAAAGTGAGTAACATGCAAATATGTGCTGAGTGTGGGTTGAAACGATGTTCACGTGCAATAGTATTACAATAGTATTACAAAGGTCACATGCAAAGTACATACAGCATATTCAAGAATTATACAGGACCCATGTCCTATAAAAAACAAATCATTTCACATTTATCATTGAGTCCTTTTGGAATCAAGGTATCTAAGTACTTCATCCAAAACGCTTCCCTGCGCGCCAGTTGTTTATGCGTGTCCTTGCCTGCCAGAGTGGTTATCTTCTCTAAAACTGTAAAGTGTAATTCTGGAATTGAGTGTAATGCATCTAGCCAATGAGCTGCTAAACATGAATTCTTATTTTTTGTTCTAATCCTACTTTTATTTTCGGTGATTCTTGTTTTAATTTTAAGTGAGGTGTGTGCAACATAAGTGAGTCTGCACGGACATTTGATTGCATAGATTACTGCTTCAGTATTGCAATCTGAAGAATGCTTCAATGCTATCTTCTTGCCTGTTTATGCGTGCAAAAATGTATTTCCAGGTATGACATTCCCACAATGACTGCAATTCCAACATTTTTTCATCCCAGCATGAATATGTTGTTCCCACTGAGTTATGGGTTTCAAAATTTCTCTGCTATTCTTAGATCTTGTGTGTCAATGGGCGTTCCTGGGGCGCCAGCATATGCCGACATTTTCAAGGCTTTCTTTGAGCACACATATATTTTAAGCAAACAAAATTGGACAAGGAATCTTCTCTTTTACATGAGATACATAGATTAGATTTTGGTCATCTGGAGGGGTGATCGTCAGGCATTGGAAAAAAACATCACGATACTGAATCAACAGAATTCTCATCTCATATTTACACATCAAATACATCAGAACACAATGGGGCCGATTCACAGAACTAACTTAAGACAAAATCCTAAACTTACTACCATTTTGGTATTCACAGAAGGCACTTACTCATTTTGGTATTCACAGAAGTCACTTACTCATTTCGGTATTCACAGAAGTTAGGAGTTCTAACTTTAGGACTCCTAAATGCCTAGTGTGAATACCGAAAGCCTTAAAATTAGGATTTTTCTCAGTTTAGTAGTAGTATAGTTAGGACTCCTAACTTTAGGACTCCTAAATGCCTTCTGTGAATACCGAAAGTCTTAAAATTAGGATTTTTCTCAATTTAGTAGTAGTAAAGTTAGGACTCCTAACTTTAGGACTCCTAAATGCCTTCTGTGACTACCGAAAGCCTTAAAATTAGGATTTTTCTCAGTTTAGTAGTAGTATAGTTAGGACTCCTAACTTTAGAACTCCTAAACTGAGAAAAATCCTAATTTTAAGACTTTCGGTATTCACAGAAGGCATTTAGGAGTCCTAAAGTTAGGACTCCTAACTTCTGTGAATACCGAAGTGAGTAAGTGTCTTCTGTGAATACCAAAATGAGTAAGTGCCTTCTGTGAATACGAAAATGGTAGTAAGTTTAGGATTTTGTCTTAAGTTAGTTCTGTGAATCGGGCCCAATGTACTTCTTGGATATTCAAATTATCAACACAGTGACGGGTTCGCAAACATCTGTTTATAAGAAACCGACTGATAGAAATAACGCATTGCGTTTTTTAAGTTTCCACCCTCCATTATTGAAGAAATATTTACCTATGTCCCAGTTCATCAGAATAAAAAGAATTTCATCCATTCAAAAACAGGTGGAGGACATGATTGAGGAGCAATACGCAAGATATATGAAGCGTGGCTATCCTCAAGAGGTACTGGAAACTGCGAAAAATTGAGTAACACTCAAATCCCTTGAAGATTTGCTAATGCCTACATCCCGGTCCAAAAGCAAAAGAGAAGTTTTTGTATTAAAATGTTCTTATCGGGCATCCAAAATAAAAAGTATTTCACGAAGATGGGAAGTTTTGGAGCAAGAGCATTATTTCAAAACAGTATTCATGTCCAAACCTATATTTGCACACACATGATCTAAGAACATCAGAGAAATTTTGAAACCCATAACTCAGCGAGAACAACAGATTTATGCTGGGATGAAAAAATGTTGGAATTGCAGTGGTTGTGGGAATGTCATACCTGGAAATACATTTTTGCACCCACAAATGGGCAAGAAGCTAGCATTGAAGCATTCTTCAGATTGCAATACTGAAGCAGCAATCTATGCAATCAAATGTCCGTGCGGACTCACTTATGTTGCACTCACCTCACCTAAAATTAAAACAAAAATCACCGAACATAAAAGTATGATTATAATAAAAAATAAGAATTCATGTTTAGCAGCTCATTGGCAAGATGCATTACACTCAATTCCACAATTATGCGTTACAGTTTTAGAGAAGATAACCACACTGGCAGGCAAGGACACACATAAATAACTGGCGCGCAGGAAAACGTTTTGTATCAAGTACTTAGATACCTTGATTCCAAAAGGGCTCAATGATAAATGTGAAATTATTTGTTTTTTATAGGACATGGGTCCTGTATAATTCTTGAATATGCTGGATGTACTTTGCATGTGACGTTTGTAATACTATTGTAATACTATTGCATGCAAACATCGTTGCAACCCACACTCAGCGCATATTTGCATGTTACTCAATTTAAGGTCCGATATTTCTGTCAGCAAGATTGGGGTCGTTAGGTTTCTTCTTTTTCTTCTTCATTTGATTCTAATTTGCATTTTTACACTCACATCGTGAGCTTTAGGCGTAGATTCCAAGGTATTTGGCGCGTGTATCATGACTCCTTTTGGAATGTACATAGTATACCTATGGTCACTGCCTAGTGAGTTGGTAAGTGGAAGGGAGTGATTGTCATAAAAATCTTTATTTTGAGTTTAGCTGGTCTTTACAGTGATTAGATAAGATCGTGCATTAGGTTACGTCAGATAAGTAGGTTAGCAGGTAATGGTTTCTTAAATTGTTAGGGAGGCACATAGGTTGAATGAATGTGTTCGTTATATATTGGGATTCGCCGTAACTCAATTACTAAATATTCATTCAGTCGTTTAAATTAGAATTATGTACGAAGAAAGACATCATGTTGGGATGTCTCTGTCATCAGGGCATGCATAATCTCAGTTTTTATCTCTCGTAAGAATGGGCATGGCCTGTAAACCTATTAGCATGGAATAAAAAACACCGCAAGAGCGCACTGTTTGTAACTCAGGTAATGCAATAATGTTTAAAGTTCTAGTTTTTCAACAATGGGCGTGGCCCGGATATTCAAAAGAAAGGTTGGTTCCCGCTGTGGAACTCCTTTATGACGGTATCGCATAGGTATTGAGCACAGAGGTTTGGCAGGTAAGTTGCCAGACAGGGAAAGAGGAGCATACAAGCCCGTGTCTCAGACTTTCAGATGTTAACAGGGATTTTTGCATTTATTCAGATAAATTCAACAGAGGATTCGTAATCTTCACCGAGGTGGCACAGTGAATCTGGTAGGCAATGACGACTTTAACATGAGCAGTTGAATGTATGAAATGTTCTGTGTGGATTAGCCTGTAATAGTTGTTTCTTATGCTGGTGCAGACGAATGCTCAAGTAATTATTCAAATCAGAGACAGAGTTGCACTACGGTTTTGTTTCTTAAGTACTTGTTATATACGTATTTCATATTAACATGGCCCTCATGACAGCTTGGTAGCATGAGTATTGACAGAAGTACTTTCTACCTGCAGTTTGTCACAGATTTTAAAACGATTGAGGTACCATAAGAAGGTATGCTTTGTCGTCTTAGTGTGCTGATGTAGGATCTTGTAGTGTCTTGGTTTTAATCACGAGGGGGTGAAACACACATTTCAACACGTTCTAGACATCTTTTATTGCATTCACCAAATGTTTTGGTTTGAATCACGATGTAGTCTAACACTCATCATGGCATGCTCTGGCACGGGGAGTGGTAGAAGTGTTTTCTAAAGATTTTACACTTTGTTTCTACACACATTCTAGATTACTTTGATATTTCCCTGTCACTTTTCCATTTCCCGCTCGGGTTTCGGTGATGGCACCATGCCTATGGTTGGCATGGATGTAAGCATTCAATGGTAAAAACTTATGTACAATTTTAATTTTGTGGACTGTGGTAAAAACAATATGCATTACTTTTCTGTGTTCCGGCAGGTGAGCAATTACCATTTCTTAGTTTTCACGAAGCTTGTCCCCCTAAAGAAGGGTTCCGGGAACCGGAAATGCATTGGGTCCATCAAAGGAAACACACTCACGGATATTGTTTGAATTGAACATTAATGTCTTGCAGATGATACAATTGTTTGATTCGAAGTGAACCTTCAATTATGTATTGATTTTCATTTATTTTATGAAACCTTGAACTGAAAACATATTTAATGTGAACAAGATATTGTTTTGGAGTTGTATATGACAATGTTTACTCCTGATTAATTGATTATTTTCCGTTGAACTCTTCGGGGTCATTACGTAGCGTGCTTCAAAAGTGTACGCAGGTTCCTTCGCACCAACCTTAGCGAGTATTTTCCCTAGGGATAGTGGCAGATCCCATGAATGAAGCAGCATACACTGATTCATTATAACAATAGAGTACCAACAGTAGAAATTCATTACTTAGGTGTGCAGGTTGAAGCAATTCAACAAAAGTGCAATCCCAAATTTACCATTACTGGTAGGCCTGGGAATGCATCAAACTGCTATTTCTCCCCAGGTGAGGCGTAACAAGGAGAAATATTTCTCCTAGTTTTTTTCTGCATTCTCTCTCACAGCATTGTTTTTGTGCCGGAGGTTGCCATTTCCTGCACAAAAACAATCCTGTCACTAACGCAGGCACCCTTGCATCATGGCACAAGTGTGCCTGTATTCGCAGTAGGCAGCAGTTTGTGCGCCAGTGCAAGGAAAGGACAGGAATGCGCTGTTCAGTGCTAAATGCGGAGCATTCTTGCCCTTTCCCTTTTACATAGTGCAGCTCAGCAAGATGACTTGTTGCACTGCGTGAAAGTTTGATAAATGTGGCCCTCTATATCTTGTGTGCAAGAGTCAATAAAGTATCAATTAAAACAAGAAGGAATTAACTTGACAATGTTACATACAAACTTAGACATGCACAATCAACTGCAGGCATTAGCTGAAGAGTGATTCTACGAATCATAGCACAGTTTAAATGTTATACTGATTTAGTATGTCTAAGACTCTCAGACTGCTGCTTTTACCTGCACGGCCATTGGATGAGGACTGATCTGTGTTCCAGGGGAGCAACCTTTGTGTAGATTGTGCTCTGCAGAGAAGCAAACGGGTCATGTTAGAATCCACTGTACCACAAAGGAAAAAAAGTGTCTTAATCCCTAATTGGCGATTGAGGTCTAATGAGATGAACTTCATGTTAAAGTAATCATATTTTAGTGCGGATTTTGAAGAAGACTTAGGGGTCTATTAGGATGGCGGACAATTGACGCGGTCGAAACCCAGAAAACCGCCGGTCACATTAGCATGGCGGTGATGACCGTGGCGGTGAGAAATTCCGCCCACCACTTTTCCACCAGTAGAAGGCTGCACGCTTGCCTGGAGGGCGGAGCTGGACCGTTGAATGGGGCCGGTGAAGGGCCAGGCTTCGCCGGTATGATTATGATGCCGGCAGTAGCCAGCCTTTCCACCACGGTGGAACCGCCATGGAAAGGCATGCGGAGAATGTCTCTGGGGGCCCATTGTGGGTCCCAAATGTGTTGGGGGGTTGGGTGCACTGGGGGTACCCCCCTACATGTCCCTGTACCAGGGGGCAGGCACTGTGCAGTGCCTGTCACGCAGTGCAGGGATATGCAGTACATGCTCCTTTTGACATTGTGAAAACAACAATTGATGGACAGAATGCAGAACAATGTCATACATTCACCCCAGTACAGAGATCTGGGCCTAAATCCATCGTTTTTTTGCTCACCATGCCGTTCCAGTTTGAACCCAGCCATATGCAAATCAGTCTTGACCCTGTGCCTCATGGGAACAGTCCAGCCCGAATTGCCAAGCCAGGTCCTCCCTGGACTGGAAACAAGCATCCTAGGACCGGTTTCTGGCATTTCAGCCGTCTTCAGCCAGGCTTGCTTGATTTCCAGTGGCATGGAGAGCAAGGGACCCACGTCTGGGCATACCCTTTCCACTCGGGGTGACAAATGCAAAAACAACAATTGATGGACAGAATGCAGAACAATGTCATACATTCACCCCAATACAGAGATCTGGGCCTAAATCCATCGTTTTTTTGCTCACCATGCCGTTCCAGTTTGAACCCAGCCATATGCAAATCAGTCTTGACCCTGTGCCTCATGGGAACAGTCCAGCCCGAATTGCCAAGCCAGGTCCTCCCTGGACTGGAAACAAGCATCCTAGGACCGGTTTCTGGCATTTCAGCCGTCTTCAGCCAGGCTTGCTTGATTTCCAGTGGCATGGAGAGCAAGGGACCCACGTCTGGGCATACCCTTTCCACTCGGGGTGACAAATGCAAAAACAACAATTGATGGACAGAATGCAGAACAATGTCATACATTCACCCCAGTACAGAGATCTGGGCCTAAATCCATCGTTTTTTTGCTCACCATGCCGTTCCAGTTTGAACCCAGCCATATGCAAATCAGTCTTGACCCTGTGCCTCATGGGAACAGTCCAGCCCGAATTGCCAAGCCAGGTCCTCCCTGGACTGGAAACAAGCATCCTAGGACCGGTTTCTGGCATTTCAGCCGTCTTCAGCCAGGCTTGCTTGATTTCCAGTGGCATGGAGAGCAAGGGACCCACATCTGGGCATACCCTTTCCACTCGGGGTGACAAATGCAAAAACAACAATTGATGGACAGAATGCAGAACAATGTCATACATTCACCCCAGTACAGAGATCTGGGCCTAAATCCATCGTTTTTTTGCTCACCATGCCGTTCCAGTTTGAACCCAGCCATATGCAAATCAGTCTTGACCCTGTGCCTCATGGGAACAGTCCAGCCCGAATTGCCAAGCCAGGTCCTCCCTGGACTGGAAACAAGCATCCTAGGACCGGTTTCTGGCATTTCAGCCGTCTTCAGCCAGGCTTGCTTGATTTCCAGTGGCATGGAGAGCAAGGGACCCACGTCTGGGCATACCCTTTCCACTCGGGGTGACAAATGCAAAAACAGTTCGGGCTGGACTGTTCCCATGAGGCACAGGGTCAGACTGATTTGCATATGGCCATGTCTGAACTGGGGTGGCAGAGTGGGCTAAAGAACGGTGATGGATCAAACCCAGATCTGTTGACTGGGTGTGAGTGTTTGATTGGTTCTGATGCTCCGTCCATCACCACCCCCTTTTGTACCGCTTTGTTCGCCATAAGTTGGCAGGGTATGCTCAGACGTGAGTCCCTTGCTCACTTTGCCACTGGATTCAAGCAAGCCTGGCTGAAGACGGCTGAAATGCCAGAAACCGGTCCTAGGAAGCTTGTTTCCGGTCCAGGGAAGGCATGGCTTGGCAGTTCGGGCTGGACTGTTCCCATGAGGCACAGGGTCAGACTGATTTGCATATGGCCATGTCTGAACTGGGGTGGCAGAGTGGGCTAAAGAACGGTGATGGATCAAACCCAGATCTGTTGACTGGGTGTGAGTGTTTGATTGGTTCTGATGCTCCGTCCATCACCACCCCCTTTTGTACCGCTTTGTTCGCCATAAGTTGGCAGGGTATGCTCAGACGTGAGTCCCTTGCTCACTTTGCCACTGGATTCAAGCAAGCCTGGCTGAAGACGGCTGAAATGCCAGAAACCGGTCCTAGGAAGCTTGTTTCCGGTCCAGGGAAGGCATGGCTTGGCAGTTCGGGCTGGACTGTTCCCATGAGGCACAGGGTCAGACTGATTTGCATATGGCCATGTCTGAACTGGGGTGGCAGAGTGGGCTAAAGAACGGTGATGGATCAAACCCAGATCTGTTGACTGGGTGTGAGTGTTTGATTGGTTCTGATGCTCCGTCCATCACCACCCCCTTTTGTACCGCTTTGTTCGCCATAAGTTGGCAGGGTATGCTCAGACGTGAGTCCCTTGCTCACTTTGCCACTGGATTCAAGCAAGCCTGGCTGAAGACGGCTGAAATGCCAGAAACCGGTCCTAGGAAGCTTGTTTCCGGTCCAGGGAAGGCATGGCTTGGCAGTTCGGGCTGGACTGTTCCCATGAGGCACAGGGTCAGACTGATTTGCATATGGCCATGTCTGAACTGGGTTGGCAGAGTGGGCTAAAGAACGGTGATGGATCAAACCCAGATCTGTTGACTGGGTGTGAGTGTTTGATTGGTTCTGATGCTCCGTCCATCACCACCCCCTTTTGTACCGCTTTGTTCGCCATAAGTTGGCAGGGTATGCTCAGACGTGAGTCCCTTGCTCACTTTGCCACTGGATTCAAGCAAGCCTGGCTGAAGACGGCTGAAATGCCAGAAACCGGTCCTAGGAAGCTTGTTTCCGGTCCAGGGAAGGCATGGCTTGGCAGTTCGGGCTGGACTGTTCCCATGAGGCACAGGGTCAGACTGATTTGCATATGGCCATGTCTGAACTGGGGTGGCAGAGTGGGCTAAAGAACGGTGATGGATCAAACCCAGATCTGTTGACTGGGTGTGAGTGATTGATTGGTTCTGATGCTCCGTCCATCACCACCCCCTTTTGTACCGCTTTGTTCGCCATAAGTTGGCAGGGTATGCTCAGACGTGAGTCCCTTGCTCACTTTGCCACTGGATTCAAGCAAGCCTGGCTGAAGACGGCTGAAATGCCAGAAACCGGTCCTAGGAAGCTTGTTTCCGGTCCAGGGAAGGCATGGCTTGGCAGTTCGGGCTGGACTGTTCCCATGAGGCACAGGGTCAGACTGATTTGCATATGGCCATGTCTGAACTGGGGTGGCAGAGTGGGCTAAAGAACGGTGATGGATCAAACCCAGATCTGTTGACTGGGTGTGAGTGTTTGATTGGTTCTGATGCTGCGTCCATCACCACCCCCTTTTGTACCGCTTTGTTCGCCATAAGTTGGCAGGGTATGCTCAGACGTGAGTCCCTTGCTCACTTTGCCACTGGATTCAAGCAAGCCTGGCTGAAGACGGCTGAAATGCCAGAAACCGGTCCTAGGAAGCTTGTTTCCGGTCCAGGGAAGGCATGGCTTGGCAGTTCGGGCTGGACTGTTCCCATGAGGCACAGGGTCAGACTGATTTGCATATGGCCATGTCTGAACTGGGGTGGCAGAGTGGGCTAAAGAACGGTGATGGATCAAACCCAGATCTGTTGACTGGGTGTGAGTGTTTGATTGGTTCTGATGCTCCGTCCATCACCACCCCCTTTTGTACCGCTTTGTTCGCCATAAGTTGGCAGGGTATGCTCAGACGTGAGTCCCTTGCTCACTTTGCCACTGGATTCAAGCAAGCCTGGCTGAAGACGGCTGAAATGCCAGAAACCGGTCCTAGGAAGCTTGTTTCCGGTCCAGAGAAGGCATGGCTTGGCAGTTCGGGCTGGACTGTTCCCATGAGGCACAGGGTCAGACTGATTTGCATATGGCCATGTCTGAACTGGGGTGGCAGAGTGGGCTAAAGAACGGTGATGGATCAAACCCAGATCTGTTGACTGGGTGTGAGTGTTTGATTGGTTCTGATGCTCCGTCCATCACCACCCCCTTTTGTACCGCTTTGTTCGCCATAAGTTGGCAGGGTATGCTCAGACGTGAGTCCCTTGCTCACTTTGCCACTGGATTCAAGCAAGCCTGGCTGAAGACGGCTGAAATGCCAGAAACCGGTCCTAGGAAGCTTGTTTCCGGTCCAGGGAAGGCATGGCTTGGCAGTTCGGGCTGGACTGTTCCCATGAGGCACAGGGTCAGACTGATTTGCATATGGCCATGTCTGAACTGGGGTGGCAGAGTGGGCTAAAGAACGGTGATGGATCAAACCCAGATCTGTTGACTGGGTGTGAGTGTTTGATTGGTTCTGATGCTCCGTCCATCACCACCCCCTTTTGTACCGCTTTGTTCGCCATAAGTTGGCAGGGTATGCTCAGACGTGAGTCCCTTGCTCACTTTGCCACTGGATTCAAGCAAGCCTGGCTGAAGACGGCTGAAATGCCAGAAACCGGTCCTAGGAAGCTTGTTTCCGGTCCAGGGAAGGCATGGCTTGGCAGTTCGGGCTGGACTGTTCCCATGAGGCACAGGGTCAGACTGATTTGCATATGGCCATGTCTGAACTGGGGTGGCAGAGTGGGCTAAAGAACGGTGATGGATCAAACCCAGATCTGTTGACTGGGTGTGAGTGTTTGATTGGTTCTGATGCTCCGTCCATCACCACCCCCTTTTGTACCGCTTTGTTCGCCATAAGTTGGCAGGGTATGCTCAGACGTGAGTCCCTTGCTCACTTTGCCACTGGATTCAAGCAAGCCTGGCTGAAGACGGCTGGAATGCCAGAAACCGGTCCTAGGAAGCTTGTTTCCGGTCCAGGGAAGGCATGGCTTGGCAGTTCGGGCTGGACTGTTCCCATGAGGCACAGGGTCAGACTGATTTGCATATGGCCATGTCTGAACTGGGGTGGCAGAGTGGGCTAAAGAACGGTGATGGATCAAACCCAGATCTGTTGACTGGGTGTGAGTGTTTGATTGGTTCTGATGCTCCGTCCATCACCACCCCCTTTTGTACCGCTTTGTTCGCCATAAGTTGGCAGGGTATGCTCAGACGTGAGTCCCTTGCTCACTTTGCCACTGGATTCAAGCAAGCCTGGCTGAAGACGGCTGAAATGCCAGAAACCGGTCCTAGGAAGCTTGTTTCCGGTCCAGGGAAGGCATGGCTTGGCAGTTCGGGCTGGACTGTTCCCATGAGGCACAGGGTCAGACTGATTTGCATATGTAAATGTTGTAAGCTTGTAAAGCGCACAGCTGCCCACCAACGGGGGCGTCCCGGCGCTGTGGACCGCTGGGGAACCCGTCCTGGCTATCCCTGTGAGATGGTCCCTTTCTGGGTATCTCCAAGGTGAAACCAGGCATCCCCGGCGTCTGTGGGGGGCCGTTGTAGAGATGAGGCAAGCTTAATGCCCAGAGTTGCCGAGTGTGTTCCTGGTTAGAGTAGGTACCGAGGCGAGAATTATCAAGTCCATTTTGACCCTGGTCCACGACCCTGCCGCGTCGGGAATTGAACCCTGGTCCATGGCCGATTCTCTGCTTACGGGTCTGCCGCCTCTACCTAGTGAGCCACACCTCTCCAATGGCCATGTCTGAACTGGGGTGGCAGAGTGGGCTAAAGAACGGTGATGGATCAAACCCAGATCTGTTGACTGGGTGTGAGTGTTTGATTGGTTCTGATGCTCCATCCATCACCACCCCCTTTTGTAACCCTTTTGACATTGTGGTGGTGCTGCTGGCAATGTCAAAGGCCGCGATCGTACCACCGCAGTCGGATTTCGACTGCGGAGCATACTAATTGGACCGGTGGTTATGCCTCGGTCCTAGCGGGCGGTCTTTTCCCGCTACCATGGCGGTCAGGGTGATTTTCCGACCGCCATCCTAATAGACCCCTTATTCTTTTAGGATAATGAGAATACATCTTAAAGGACTTTGTTTTGAGAATTCTGTTTACTGATTCGGGTGCTGTGGAAATGATTAATCATGTGTAATTGCTTTTTGATGAACCAAAAATTATTCTTAAAAGTTGAGTTCAAAACTGTTGGCTGTCACAACATGGTGAACTTAGAATTGGCAATGTCTAGAATACGTTTTCTTTACCATGCTCAGTATAAAAATGTTCACAGCCCAAAAACTGCTGGGTGATCCCCATTTAAAAAAAAAAAATCATTACATATTCTGTAATGTCAAGTTAGATCTCTATGATCATATCTCTTCTTCAACAACAGTTCTGCTCATGCATGATATTCTTGCAAACTGTTTCCTGTGACTTAAATTAGTGGTATTGTACACAATGAATTGCCAGAAATTAGCAACTTCCAACCGTGCAAGGGGTTTCATGCAAATTTCTGATATGGGGAAAGGAAGCGCTTTTCTGTTTCTAACTGATTGTTTGTACTCGGGAAGCAGGTGCTAACTTAGCGCGAGAAATGCTTTGCTGTGGATGCGTTGCTTCAGTCTTTGGAGATAGTTTTACATTCTCCTTTATGCACAAGCACAAACTCAATTCGTTCATTGCTTCCATGAGCAAGGCATGCTGCTCCAGTGAGAAGTTTCTGGTTGTTATTTCACACTTATCTGTAGAGTCTGTGTTTACTCACCAATACTTACCCTAGAAGTGTTTGCATTGCATTATTTAAGTCCAAAAGGGCCAGTAAAAACCTCCAAGAATTAAAGCCATAAAATCCAACATTAAGAATTATTCTTAGTTTTTTCTGTTTCCTGTGAGTCTCTTTTTTAGTCTCTCTGTAACCTCACAACTGAAATTGGAATTTTTTTAAATGCGACTAATTTCTCTGTATTCTCAAAAATGAAATATATAAGGCTACTAGCATTCAATTATTTTGTTATGGAAGTAATTTCCTCCCAACATTTTAAAGAATATTCCCACTTTCGAAAGATGAAATCACTTCCAGAGTTTTAAGCCCAGGATTTTATTACTCCCATTCTCAAAGTTACATGTAGCTTTTGATACAAGTGTTATTGTACACCGGTAGCAAATAAAACAAGATATAACGTTATATACAGCAATACCAAAAGCATGCATACACTGCAGCAATAATCTTGACCAGTCTGACATATATTTAACCCTTTCACTGCTAGGCCTTTCCCCCCCACCCCCATGCAAAGCCTTTTTTGGGCTATTTGGGGTAGTGCGCGTTTAGGCCCCTGTAACTTTTTGACCACATAAGGGATCCACGCCAAATTTGCGTCCTTTTCTTCCAACATCATGGGGATTCTAAAGGTACCCAGGGTTTGTGGATTCCCCTGGAGGCGTCCCAGAAATTAGCCAAAATACAGCAACATTTAGTGTTTTTTGTGAAAAATGGGAAAAACGGGCTGCAAATGAAAGCGTCTGGGTTTTTCTCTGCAAATGGTATCAAAAAAGGGTTTATGGGGCTGAAATCAACATTTTCCCAGCTTTTAGGGAATGACAGACTTTTCTCAGAAAACCAATATATTTTACACTGTTTTGGCATTTTTCTGGGACATAGCCTATTTTTGCTATTTTTTGTGCTTTCAACCTCCTTCCAGTTAATGGTAGAAATGGGTATGAAAGCAATAATGGATCTTGGAAAGCTTTACATTTTAGAAAAGTAGACAACATTCTGAATTCAGCAAGGGGTCACTTGTGCAGATCTATCAAGGTTTCTTTATAGAAACTAACAGTTAAATATAGGAAAAATGGAAAATTAGTTGAAAAAAACATCCTTTTGTATTAACGTTTTCACCTGTAACTTCTTCTAATTATGACAGCTCTTTGAAAGCAATATAGCGTTACATCCGCTGGACTGTCCTGGTTGTGGGGATATATAGGACTTGTGGATTCACCAAGAACCCGACGAACCCAGAATCAAAAACTGAGCAGAAATTTGCAAAGGTTTTTTATTATGTTCCGGGTATATAGCAATTATTGTGGGAAAATGTATACATGGAAAAATTGGTATGAAAGATACCTATGTATTTCTGAAATGGGAACAAATTATAGCGTTTAGAAACAGCACATATTTGCACATTTTCAAAATTGGGAATACTCATACTAGCATAAGAATTATCGGTCATTTTTCAAAATGACTTTTTTGAAACGGGGCCAAAACCCCAGGTGACATCCCTTGCAAAACGAGGTGGTTTTGAGATAGGCAATTTTAATGGCGCCTCACTACGTTTTGGGCCCTTGCCTGTCGCGGGTACTTGGGCCTCCCACACAAGTGAGGCACCATTTTTACCGGGAGACCTGGGGGAACGCTGGGTGGTGGGAAATTTGTGTGAGCCCGGTGATGCCACAACTTTCCCACACAAAATGTGTGAAAAAAGTGATTTTTTTTCCAGCTAAAATTGAGGTTTGCAGGGGATTTTGGGTAAGGAAACGTTGGCCGATCCACGCAAGACATACCTTCCTGGAAGCCCCCGGGTGTCTACTTTTCAGAAATGTGTGGGTTAGGTAGGTTTCTCTAGATGGCCGCCGAGCCCCTGACCAAAAACTCATGGGACTCCCCTTGGCCCACCCATACAAGTGAGGTACCATTTCTATTGGGATACTTGGAGAAATGCAGGAGGGTTGGAAATTTGTTGTTACTTTCTGCTGTGTGAAAATTTGGGCACAATAATGCAAGGAAAATGTCAGTCACAATTTGAGGTTTGCAGGACATTGTGGGTAAGATAACTTTTTGGGATCCACAAGAGACATCACCATGCACTCCAGTGGGTGTTTAGTTTACGACAAAAACTACAGTTGTTAGGTTATTCTTAAATGAAATGTACAGCTTGGCAGAGAGACCAAACAGACAAAGATTACTGCACAGCCATCTATTCCTCAAGCACACACACATACCGGTTGGATTTGGCACGAGGGCGAGTGATGGTTCAGTATATAAAATTGTATTAACAAGAGATTTCACGAAAATGAAATGCACTGTCAATAATTGAATGGACAAAAAAATGAACCAGTGACTCGCAGCTCGTGAGCTGTAAAGCCACTTCAAGGCACCAACCGCTTTACAGGCCATTCACACACCTTTCATACATGATACACACAAGACCATTTACACCACCAGGCACAAAACCAACACATTACAACATTCACAAAAAAGGACAAGGTACACCCAGCTTGACAAAAGCAGAAAAGACACATTTGTATGCACAACCACCAATTCCTCAAGCACACATACATACTGGTTGGATTTGGCACGAGGGTGAGTGATGGTTCAGTAAATACAGTTGTATTAACCGGAGATTTCACAAAAATGAAATGCACTGTTAATTGAAAGGACGAGAAACTGAACCATTGACTCACAGTTCGTGAGCTGCAAAGCCACAACAAGGCACAAACACCTTTACAGGCCATTCATACACCTTTCATACGTGGGACACATACAAAACCATTCACAATGCCTGCCGCGTGCCCAGCACATTACAACACTCACACCAGCAGACAGTGCCATTCAAAGACCCATCAATTTCACACGCCCACATTCCTGACACAGCAACCACACCAGCTCACGGATTGAGTTGAGTGGCATTTGGCTAGCAGTGTGTGTAGTGACCAGCAGCTAGTCACTACTCACATACCGCCAGCCATGCGCCAGTCCACGCACACCACCAGCCAAGCGCCAGTCCACGCATACCGCCCGCCAAGTGCCAGTCCACGCACACCACACTGTCAGCCATGCACCAGTCCACGCACACTGCCAGCCAAGCGCCAGGCCATGCACACCACACTGCCAGCCAAGCGGCAGTACAAACACACCACCAGCCAAGCGCCAGTACAAACACACTGACAGCCAAGCACCAGTCCAAACACACCGCCAGCCAAGTGCCAGTCCATGCACACCGCCAGCCAAGCGCCAGTCCATGCACACCGCCAGCCAAGCGCCAGTACAAACACACCGCCAGCCAAGCGCCAGTCCACGCACACCACCAGCCAAGCACCAGTCCATGCACACCGCCAGCCAAGCGCTAGTCCACGCACACCACACCATCAGCCATGTGCCAGTCCATGCACACGACACCGCCAGCCAAGCGCCAGTCCACGCACACCACACCGCCAGCCAAGCGCCAGTCCACGCACACCTCCATCACATTTAGGATTTTTTTTATATAAATAAGAAAACACAAACAAATTGCAAATAGATACAAATCTACTAACACAAAAACTGAAACTAAATACACTACACAAATGCCAACCTTGAAACTGAACAAAAAATATTAAACAATAGAGGCCAGGCAGGTCACTTTACCAATCATTGATGCTCCCAAAAATTATTTTGCGTGTGGTACATTCTAAAACAAGCAGGCACACACAGCCCAGGGTTAGAAGGACACTTGGGGCAGTACATACGAGTCTCCTTCCGCGTACCTCTTCTCCAACAGACTCTACATCTCCTACTGGGAAAGTCTTTTGAGGGTGTGGGAGGAATGTGATCAGGAAAGTGGCGATTTTTCAATCTAGCAACAT
The DNA here is from genome assembly GCF_964204655.1 of Triturus cristatus. Taxonomy (NCBI): domain Eukaryota; kingdom Metazoa; phylum Chordata; class Amphibia; order Caudata; family Salamandridae; genus Triturus; species Triturus cristatus. The sequence continues at coordinate 1,113,060,964 of NC_140581.1, read as the reverse complement.
CCTCAACCACTCCAACTCTAGGAACACTTGCCTGTTCCACTAAAACAAGGCTGCCTATTACAGACTCCTGAAACTTAGCAAAAGTCATCTTTGACTCAGGACAAGAATCCTGGAACAGAACAAAAGCATTAAAGGTTGCCAAGGGGAAAAGATGGATAGCCAACTTCTTGTACCAAATGTAAGCCTTACAAAGAGCATCGTAAGGTTCCAACCTCTGATCTACTCTGTCAACACCACCCATGTGCCTATTATAGTCTAAAATGCACACAGGTTTGCGCACTTCAGCAACCTGACCCCAAACAGTCACAGGTGAAGTGCTTTCATCATGGATGGTAGTCAGCATGTAGACATCTCTCCTGTCTGAAAACTTCACAGCTAGAAGCTCCTCGCAACGCAATGCACTGCACTGTCCCCGCACAAGCTTTTGACAAACAAGTTCTTTTGGGAAACTGTAGAACTCAGTGATGTCATTAGAATGGGAAGAGGGAATACCTAAATGCTTAGTTACGGATAATGGAGTTCAACTTGTTTCCACGGTGATGGCAAAGTTTCTTTCAAATCTTGGTATCAGGCATGAAAGGGTGGCAGTATTCAGGCCACAAGCCAACGGATTGGTTGAGCGGATTAATCGTATCATAATGGACAATATTCAATTATCATTAAGTAATGGATTGAGATGGAGAGAAGAGTTAGATAAAATGGTGTGGGCACACAGAGTAACTCCACACTCTGTCACAGGTGCTTCACCTTTTGTGGCTTTAAAAGGGAGAGAACCAGCAACTAAAGAATCCCCTGTATGGTTACAAAAGAAAAATCAGGTTTGGGTAGATCGAGAAAGAATTGCAGAAAGAGTTAGAGAGTCTCAAGAAAGAAATAAGGATGTTTACAACAAGAGAAAAGGAGTGAAGGATATAAAAATTGCAGTTGGTGACTGGGTGATCACTAAAAGAATGGCTTTGGTAAAAAAAGGAGAAAGTAAGTTTTTCAAACCTCAAAAGGTGGTGAAAGTAATGAATTATGTGGTAACTCTTGCTGATGGAAAAATATGGAGCATGGGGAACTTGTGTAAAATTGATGTTCCAAATTCTTTTGAATGATCACATTCTTGTATTTCTTGTGATTTGTGAATGTTTTGTTATTGCTATGAATTTTAACATGTATAGTTTGTTGTTTTTGGGACATTTTATTGTAAACTCTTTGTAAAGGGGGGAGATGTGTGGAGAATCCATTCAATGCTGTAGAACTCAGTGATGTCATTAGAATGACGTCACTGAGAGATTCTGTGAATGCTGCCAGTTGATAAAGCTGGAGGTTACTCTATGGATGTGTACTCATTATCTTGAAGAATAAAGGATCTTATTCACTAACCACCGCCTCTGTGGTTACTACAGAAACCTTTACGGTTAGAGCGATTGTGCCGCAAGCAACAGTGTCCACTTTGGCTAATTCCCTGAACAACCGCACACCAGTGTAGAAGTTATCTACATATAAATGGTGGCCTTTGTTAAAAAATCCTCTACCAAGTTCCCACACAATTTTCTCAGTCACTCCAAAAGTGGACGGACAACCAGGGGGGTTAATCCTGGATTCCTTACCAGTGTACACCCTGAAATTAGAGACATATCCAGTTCTACTGTCATACAGCATATACAGCTTAATCCCATAGCATGCCCTCTTACTAGGAATGTATTGCCTAAAAACCAAGCGGCCCTTGAACAACACCAAAGACTCATCCACTGCTATTTCTTTCCCTGGAGCATAGATCTCAGAAAATCGATCAACAAAGTGATCAAGGACAGGCCGAATCTTAAAAAGACGGTCACAATCAGGGTGATCTTGTGGCAACGCTAAACCATTATCGACAAAATGCATCATCCGAAGCAGAAGCAAATACCGATCATGACTCATGACTGCCGGAAATATAGCAGTTGCCATCAAGGGACTAGTAAACCAATATGAAGACATTGATGGCTTCCTGAGCAAGCCCATCAAAAAGTTAAACCCAAGAACTTCTTCATCTCATCCAGATTTGTGGAAGTCTACTGTGTAGCTGTAGAGTGGGGCTTAAAGCTGTCACTGTTGAACCCTCAAAAACTGTTCGGTATACAAATTAGTCTGCTCAACAATCTCTGCCAAAAATACATCATCCATAAACAACTGAAAAAAATGTATTGGCAAAAAGTTTTCAGTATTCACTCTACATACTGGAACACCAGTAAAGTCTGGCAATGCTGGCTGCACCATCCCTGGGGCAACCCAGACGTCAGCACTTTCAACGGGAAGCCTTGCAGCCCCAGGCTGCAGTCCAGATGCCTCTTGCCGCACTATACCAACGGGAAGCCTTGCAGCCCCAGATCCCTCTTGCCGCACTACACCAACGGGAAGCCTTGCAGCCCCAGGCTGCAGCCCAGATGCCTCTTGCCACACTACACCAACGGGAAACCTTGCAGTCCCAGGCTGTAGCCCAGATGCCTCTTGCTGCACTATCGGCACATCAATGTCCTCCTCTAACACTGGCACTTCATCCGCACTAAGAGTAGCTTCATCCGCACTGAGAGTAGCTTCATCATCCGATGATGCCATGTGGAGAGAAAACTCACTGCTTGAATCTTCCCCTCTCCCCTCTGCCTCAGAATCAGAGTCAGTCTCTAGACCATGGTCAGAGGAAGACTCAAAAAGCATACCAACAACCTGCTGAGCAGTAATCCTGCAGCTAGCCAATATCCTTACTAAGAAAGGAAACTGCACAAACAAGTCAACAACAACTAACACTGTGCCAAATAAGTAAGTAAAAAAAATGCGTGCCTTTATCACAAAGATCAATATACTCAAAAACTATACGATTCACTTGCAAGAGACCGCTACTCTCACCAGCACCTACTCTGCATCTGCAGAGAGACAGCAAAAACAATATCCCACTAGAAAGAAAAAAATCAAAACTAATTACTCACAAAAGAACAACATACACATCGAGCACAAATGCAAAAGGTTTTTGACACTCAAAAAACAGAAGCCAAACATACTGCAATTCTTACATCATTTGCAAAAAACACATTCATGCAGAGAAATGAAAAAGATTTACATTGTACAAAAAAAAGTCTCTTACCAAACACAAGCAACTACACAAACAGCAGAACCAAAAGTAACAAACACGCAACCTGGAACAGTCTAAAGAGCAAAAGCTTTCAACTAGAACATAACGGGAGAAAAAAAGCATTACAATTGAAATTCACAAAAAATAAAAGAATTAACATTATAACACACTGTCACTACCCAATTGGTCAATCCGCCAGATGGGCCTTCTAATAGGGCTGTGCAAAAATGGGGGTGAACTTGCCCAAGGGATCGGGTGAGCTTGTCTGAGGGCGGGGCAGAAAACAGCAGACCCTTGCCCAAGGGGCCGCTTCCATTTTAATTTCAAATACGTCCCTGGTGTCTAGTGGGGTATTCTGCCCCCCAGGGGCAGAAGCCAAATACACGGGCCGATCTGCCACAAAAAAACCAAGGCAAACATTCCCCAGGGTGGCAGAAAAGACTTTTAAAAAATGTGCCCCCTAAGGAAGCAACCCTTGCCCAAGGGATCGCTTCCTTTAGATGATAAAAGGACTCCCTGGTGTCTAGTGGGGCATTCTGACAGCAGAAAAGCCAAATACACGGGCTGATCTGCCCCCCAGGGGGACAGAGTACCATTTAAAACAATTAGGGGCCTGGACGCGACCCTTCCCCAAGGGGTCGCTTCCGTTTTTATAAATAAAAAATCCCTGTCTCTAGTGGGCTTTTCTGCCCCCCTGACATCATGGGGAAGCGTGGGGGGGGTCGGGGGTGGCAGTGGAAACTCTTCCGCTGCCATCCGCCTCTGTGGGGGCAAGATCAATGCCAAAGGGGGGAAGCGAAGCGCCAGCGCTTCCCCCATGGGTTGTGCTCATGACGGAGCGTTCCGTCATGAGCACAGCCCAACCAATGCTCATGACGGAACCACTCCGTCATGAGCATCGAAGGGGTTAAACAGATTCACATACACGTCTATAAACACATGGTTCGAAATTAGGTGCACACAAAGTGGTGTACAGAAGATAAAGTCCCTTGCCTCCATCCTTCTATCTCTTTTTTTCAATCCTCTATGTGTCTTCTTAATTTTGGGATTGCATGCGATAATGTTATATAATTATTTGACCATGGGCCATATGTATCAAAATTGGTCTTTGCGATTCTGAAAATGCGATTCTTAGCGAATCGCATTTTGAGAATCGCAAAACCCGATGTAAATAAAAGATCGCAAAATATTAGCGATTCCCAGAAATTTGCTGATTACAATGCAAATACCTATTTTGCGAATCCTTAATTGCAAAATCGCAAATAAGGAATCGCAATTTAGAGAATCGACAATTCAGGTGCAGCCGGATGACATCACAACCAGGAAGTGTGACTTCCCATGCTGCACCTGATTGCCAGAAACTGAGTGAGAGGCTGGGAGGAGAGGGAGAGAATTGTGCACTGCAAGTGAGGTAAGGACAAATTGATCACCAAGAGAAGCAGCAGGAGGAGAATGTAAGAAAAAGGAAGCAAAAATGCAGTGAAAGGGAGCAGGAGGTGCTCATCCAGGAAATGGTAGTAAGCCATGAGCTCCTGTTTGGGATGAAATCCCTACGTGTGCCAGAGGCACACGTAAAAGGACAATTTGGCATGAAATCCAAGAGAAGGTGAATGCCATCTGTGTGACCCACTGCACTATTGAGGACCTACGCAAAATGTAGGAAGACATGCGCCAAACACATTGCAGCTTGACTCATTTATGAAGGACATCCTAGCACTGTGACTCTAACATGTGCAAGCAATCGTGATTAAGTCAAGCTGTGTGACAGATATGTTCCTGCCCCATAGGAAATAAAAAACACAGTTGTGCACCAATCTGTAGCATTGTGTCCTCATTACTCACCTAGAAATAGTTATGTGTTATCTCATCTCGTGTTTGGCGCCCGGCAGCTGCACCAACACCACCTGCTGGTCTGAACCGTGGAACTGGGCCCTCCTCATCTGATGACTCGGAATCTGTGAGCTCCACTGGGGTGCCTTTCTGGGTTGCGATGTTGTGTAGCATGGCACATGTGACCACGATTTTGCAGCATGTCTCGGGGCTGTACTGTAGCGCTCCTCCACTCTTATGGAGGCAGCGGAAACGGCTCTTAAGGATTTCAAATGTTCTCTCAATCGAACAGCGTGTGGTTCTATGAGCGCTGTTATACCTACGCTCCCCTGCAGTGGTTGGATTCAGGTATGGAGTCAGGATGTAGTAACATACAGCATACACACTGTCACCTGCAGGGTGACAAGAATTAGTGTAGTATCTTCATGTAAGGTTATTACTGTATCTTGTAACTAGCTGCTCAGCCAGTGTGAGAGTTCCATGTGGAATGTTGACGTGACTGGAATGTTGGGTGTTGGTGTGGTGTGAGACAGTTAGGAGGATGGGCTGAGCAGCTAGCAGGCTGCTCCTGGTGGGGCTATACTATGGACTTAACATCCTAATAAATAACCTAAAGATATATACTGGCTACGTCTGCTGTGTCACATCAAGTCATGGAACCAGGTCACTTCAATTGGCGACGAGTTGGACGAAAGAAACCATGCGTGAACTTGAATAGACTGGTGTGTAACTGATCTACTGTGACTTGAAGATGTTGACTTAAAGAAAAGAAACTCCTCATGTGGCGGAACCTCCTGGCACCGTGAGCCCCACCAGTGACCACAACACCGGACGCCCAAACCTCCATGTGCCAGTTGGAGTGAGGAGTGGAGCTGCTAGATGTTTTCTAGCGAAGCACAGAGGTTTGCCTCAGTCCTGTGTCTACTACGAGGTGTTGGGTCCCTGAGCCGTCTTGTTGTTTTTTTTCATGACCTAGATGGGTGTCTTATGATTGCTGCTGGCCCTGTGACACTCGTGAAGGATATGTACTTGCTGGTCTGTGGAGGGCCAGTACATCAACCAACTTTCAAGGCTCCAATATTAAAGGACAATGTGCCTCTGCAAACTAGGTATAAGTGACTGCCTGTGATGTTTTGTTGCTTGGGGAAAGTGTCTCCATCGTGAGAAGTTCCCCAGAGGACCCACTAGTGAAATGGCTAATCATTTAGCTTCAACAAATGGGTGATGTTGATTTGGTAAAATATGCTCGGGGGCAAAAATCGGGCCCCGGTGTTAAACTATTGTGTTTTACAGTCATGACGTACACCATGTAAGGAGCACATCGGGTTGTTTAAGGGTGTGGATTGGGCCCTTGTGTTAACTGTGAGTGTTCGAGGATGCTGTGCACCTTTTTATGTGGTGATCGGGGCAAGGATCGGGCTCAATTCAGCTTTGGAAAAGCTTGACTGAGGGCAAAGAGCGAGGAGCTGTGCGCCTGAGCAAAAGGCTTGAGTTTGGAGACAGCGTTACCGGGTTTGCATGAATACTTCCAGAGGTGGTAAATTACACGTTATTTGTAGTCATCGGCATTGGCATTATACTTGTTACTGTTTGAATTTTGGCCATTTCCTTCAGTGTGTGGAGTCAACCGTCACAGTTTTTAAAAGTGGCACAAGTCATGAGGATGCTTTGAAAATGGATGCACGTGACATTTCCAGCTTGCGCGCACCCTTACCTGCTTCTTCGGTTTCCATGGATCGTTTGTGACGATCCACCATGCTTCCCGTGCTTAGCTGCCTCTGGACGTTGTATGCACTGACGTGCTGTTAGCCATTCGGCTTATCGTCATAAGGCGTGCCGCCATCTTTTGATTGACATCTGCAGTTTGTTCTCTCGTAGTATTGCAGTCACGTAATCACCGTACTGCTCTTTGCCAACCACGTTTTTTTTTGGATGCAATAAAGTTTGAACAAGCTACATCGGAGGTTATGAACAGATTGAACTTTTAAGTCGGTTATACGTTTGTCTTCTGTACTCGGTTGCATAACTATATACATGCCGTTTTTTAATGTGATGCTGCACAACAGTCCCTTGTAATTTGTAGCTACATGATCCCATACTGTGGTATTTACATTTCGCAACTGGCTCACAGTTTAATGCATCGGAGTATTTTTTTTCCTCTTTGATTTTATTTCAAGTTTGCAGTTTACATTCTCGAACAAATTCTTGTATTTCGGATCTGTTTTCCCTTATTTAAGGTATTGTGGTATTGTCAAATTTGTGTTTTTGGCACCAATTCATTTTATGGGGATGGGATTTGTCTCTGTTTTTTTAAAAGCATTAGTCAGAGCTATATTACATGTGAAATTTTTCATAGCTGTGAGTGCACGTGTTGAGAGTGTACCCTGTATCTCATTGTTTGGGTGAGAGGTCGCTCACCGGCGTTTGTTTCACAATAGCTATGTGTTAGAGCTTTTGAAGCGCTAATATAATTTTTCTCGCTTGTGTTGTTGTTCTGTTTTGTGCTGCATATTGGTCCACTAGTGTGTATGTTTTTGTCATGTTATGCTACACATTGGTCATTTTGGATGTTGTGCTCCACATTTAGTTATTTGGAATGGGTTTTAGTCTTATTTCCATGTCGCAAGTTACTGTTTAGTTACTTAGGTGTAACTTTTGAGTTTGGTGTCAGTCCCATTTACCCAGTTATGGGGGGTGAGAGTCCCACCTATTAAATTAGTAATGGGTGTTAGTCATATATACTTAGTGTTTAGGGGGTGTTAGTCCCACCTAGGTCATTGTTAATGGGTGTTAGTCCCATTTACTCAGCTGTTAAGGGGTGGTAGTCCCACCTACGTTATTGGTAATGGGTGTTAGTCTCATCTACCTTGTGTCCAGGGGGTGTTAGTCCCTCCTATGTTATTAGTAATGGGTATGAGTCCTTTTTACTAAATGTTAAGGGGGTGTGAGTCCCACCTTTGTCACGTTAGTGTTGGGTTTTAGTCCCTTCATTTAATTATTAGCAGTTGTGTGTGTGGGTATCTGTCTTTCGATGCCTCACTGTGCTGCATTTCTTTTATGCTTGATGCATTAGTCTGTGGGTTTTAGTCCCATTTCTGTATTCTGTATATTTGGGTGTTAGTCCCTTATACTCAGAGTTTAGGGGGTGTTAGTCCCACCTACATTTTAGTGATGGGTGACATCCACCCATTGTTTATTTGTTTGGGAGTGATTCTTCCTGTATGTTTCTACAATTTCTAGAGTATTTTTTGTCATTCTCTATCGTGATTCTCTGTGTTTTCTTTCATATGTATCTTATGTGGTGTCTTTCCAATCTCCGTTTGGTAGTTTAACGTTTTTTTTTTGTGTCTTATTAAAGAAGGAGGTTGGTGATAGTGTGTGAGTTTAATGTTTTCTTCAGTTTCTTATTATAAGAGGAGGATGGTGATAGTTCATTCTTATTGTTCATCCTTTTTCTTATCCTTTTTCTGCCGTTTTATAGTCTGGGTCTCTTTCGTGGTTTTGTTTATTCATCTTACCCTTGGGTCTTGGACTATTTATCTCTTGTTTATATTTTGTGTTTAGTTGCTTTGTACTTTTAGTGTTGTTTGTTTTATCATCAATTGTAAAGAAGGGAGATATTGTAGTATCTTAATGTAAGGTTATTACTGTATCTTGTAACTAGCTGCTCAGCCAGTGTGAGAGTTCCATGTGGAATGTTGACGTGACTGGAATGTTGGGTGTTGGTGTGGTGTGAGACAGTTAGGAGGATGGTCTGAGCAGCTAGCAGGCTGCTCCTGGTGGGGCTATACTATGGACTTAACATCTTAATAAATAACCTAAAGATATATACTGGCTACGTCTGCTGTGTCACATCAAGTCATGGAACCAGGTCACTTCAATTAGGTTAAGCACTGGCCAGCCACTTCAGACCTTTCTGAATGTGTGTTTGAAATCCATGTATTTACCTAGCATGTAGCCCTCACCAAACTTGCCATCTGTGAGTCGGCGGTTTATTCCACTGTGGCGAAAAATGAGTCGTGTGTGCTGCCCGGGTATTTAGCAACAATATCAGTGATGACATGTTTGGCATTGCACACTACCTGTATGTTCAGGGAATTATAGGACTTGCTATTCCTGAACACATACTCATTCGTGAGGGGGGAGAGTGCGACATGGGTCCCATCTATGCAGCCAATTACGTGGGGGAATTGGGCTATCTGGTAGAAATCATGCTTGGTCTGATCTAGTGCCTGTTGTGTGCTGGGGAATTGGATGTGGTGATGCAGCCTCTGTACCATTGCATCAAGGAAAGCATGGAGAAACCGCGACAGTGCACTCTGAGAGACCCCTCCTGCTGTGGCTATCACCCCCTGAAAACTCCCTGATGCCAGTAAGTGCAGTGAGCACAGAACCTGTATATGGGTGGGAATGGTTTGTGCCATGTGTGTGGGGTGTTCTAGTATGGGTTTTAGCTCCTCTATTAAGTGCAGGATGCTGTCTGCGTCCAGCCTGTAGTTCATATGGATCTCCTCCTCAGTCTGCTGGTACAGGGTGATGGGCACTCTGAAGATCCTTTCCTGGTGTCTCCTTCTCTGTGCAGCAGCTCTGATTCGCAGCCTCCTGGCTAGCACATAGAGCCCAGCAATTGTGAAACCCCTGTAGCATTGTGGGCCTGTTTATATTGGTTGCACCTGGTTATCACCTGCTCAGAGTTGGTGGTAATTGCGATGTGCAAAATTGCGATTTTCGCAAATTCGCAAGTTTCGATTTTTACCTGCATTTCGTTTTGCGAATTCGGTATTTTCGAGCAGGTTATTAGAGAATATCTCAAATAACGTGTCGCTGATTGTGAGTTCGCATGTTTATTCGCAGATTCCCCGCCTCGCAAAATTGGTAATCGCAAAATTTGCGATTACCGTTTTTGCGCACCGTGTCCCCTTCTTACATAGGAACACTCTGTTTTGCGATCACATACACAGTTTTTTTTGCGATTCGCAGTGTTTGCGATCACAAAACAGCTTCATACATATGGCCCAAAATGATGTAAAAACGCCTTGTTCCCTCTGACTTATGGGATACAATATAAAAAAAAATCAAAAAGAAGGTAAAGTCCACATCCTGATTCATTAAATCAAGGCTGGTGAATGTTTACATTTGTAAAGTGCATTTACAAATACGAAAAATCCATCAGTGAATGCAGCAGTAGTTGAAGCAATATGGCGTTCTTCTGCCCATGAATCTGCATGTTTGTGGGTATTCACATACCTTGTGCAAATAACTTCCCACCCTTAAAACACACACACATTTACACTTGTCAAAAGGAGAAGTAAGTGCCTTTTTTGGTGAGAAAAGGGAGGGAACATATGTAATGGGGATTCAGGGAAAATGGCATTCCATAGATAAACACATTTTGAATTAGAAGAATAAAAAAGTAAATCTTGCTATTTCTAGTTTATGCATCACTTGATCATACAGAAATGTTTAGATTGTGGCACTTCTACATGCTTAAATGCTGTCTGTTGAAATAAATATGGACAATAAATACTGCCATAGGTTTTAAGCAGTACTCCTGGAATTCTTTGTGAATCCCAAAGAAGCCTCAAAAATCCAAAACTTAGGTGTGATCATAAAGGTGTAGGTTTCTGGCTGATTCACCAAGGACTTTATGGATAGGCAAACTTGTGAGTTAAAAATGTGCCTCTCACGATGGCTATTGTGAAGTATGGGGGCATATTTACAAGGGAAGTGGTGAAGTGAGGCGTTTGCCTTCCCGGTTTAACGCCTCGTCTGTCACTTGAGAAACGCAGGGCTGCACCATATTTACAAGAATATGGTGCAGTCCTGCGTTCCCCCCTGCGATGGTGCTACACTTAGCAGCCTAGCGCCAACGCAGGCACTCTTGCACCATAGTGCAAGGGTGTCTGCGTGCAGGGAAAGATTGTTTATGTGCAGGAAGGGGGGGACCTTCCTGTATATAAACAATCATTGGCCTTATGCTGTTTTCATGTGTGCTGCACAACGCAGTATACATGAAAACAGCAAAAATAAGGAGAAATCAAACATTTCTCCTCATTGCGCCAGGTTAATTCTGGCATGCCTCCTATTTACGCCTCCCTTGTAAATAGGGGGCAGCGTCAGAATCAATGGGTGTTGCAGTGGAATGCTCACAGGAACGTTAAGCATAGCGTGAAAGGGGGTCTTACTTACAAGGTAACTTTAAGCCATGTTAAGTGGCTTAACGCTGCCTTGTAAATAAGGCAAAGCACCTATCGCCAAAGGAGCGTCCTAAAAATTGACGTTCCCGTGGCAATAGGGGCTTGACAATATACCCCATAGTGTCCAATAGACAGAAGGAACATCTTTCTTTTTGCATTACCCTTGAATGTAAGCAGGATGCGTTCTGTTTCACTCCATTTCAGGGTATCCATTTCTAGGACAAAGACAAACAGCCTTTAGACAAGACAAGAGATTTGTATTTTTGTCAGGAAGATTATGCAGTTTTTCAAGGTGGAAGGAAAGCATTGTAGTATTTCTGAAAATCCTCATTAGTGCTGCACAAATGATAAACATAAAATCTTGAGTCAAGTACAGTGTGTGCACATCCACAGCAAAACAGTTTTTTGATTTTAACACCTTTCCCCTTGTCTTTTTCCTCTTTATCGCTAGGTGTCACAGATAATAGGCTTCTCACTGTGTCCTAGATAAATAGTATTCTCAGAAGCGCGCACGCAGGGAGCCCATCCAATTGTGTGCTCACATCCCAGGCAGGGAGTTACCAATAATGACTTGGCATTAGACTGGAGACGTGTTCGAGCCTTCAAGGAAGCATTCCATAAAAGTAGCAGAGCTTTTTCAAATAATGTTTAAGCTGCCCCTTCGGTGCTTGGATCTGGTTTGTCAAATTGTCTACGAACCGTGCAGCACAGGATATCCGTTCCCTTTTCATTTAAATATTATGGGGCAGATTTACAAGCCCCTTGCGTCACTTTTCCCATTTTAAAAGTAACGCAAAAGTGGCGCAAGGGGCTTGTAAATCTGCCCCTATTAATTTTAAGATGCCTCAGAAAACTGTAAAGAAAGTAACAGGTGACTGTGAAGTGTGTGTATGCTTTACAAGAAAATCAGGGATGTGCAAACTTGTAATTAGGGGTCATTTTACCACTTCAACATAGGTGGTGTACAATGTGCTATGCCAGTCACTGGTGACGTTTTGTACTTCAACTAAATTAAAAAAAATACATAATTTCCTTCACATGACTCAATAATCAGAATTCCGAGCTCCCTGAAAGTCCAGATGAGAGCTCATTTGAACGTTTTAGCCCAGTCAGGGCTCCAGGAGGCCAGATACATTTTCTTGGATATTCCCCTCTGTGACTTGGTGTGAACAGATTACAATAATGGGTAATGCTCTGGTGGACCGAGGGTGAAGACCCCGGGGCCCAGGGTCAGGTAGCTGGCCTGCTGTGTCGCACAGTGCCTAGGACAGCGTCCCACAGGGCTGGAGATAACTCTCCTGCTTCTCTGAATGATCCTTCTGCTTGGCTGGGTGAAGAAGCTATGACTGCACCCTTTGACAGAGCTCCGGTTAGCCCTGGGGTGCAATCATCTGTCCTGGGCTCCATTCTCCAGGCTGCCGTGTTGCAAAGTGCCCATGACAAGGTCCCATAGGCCCGGGAGAGCTACCCTGCTTGGCTGGGTGAAGAACTTCTGACCGGGCCTAGGTAATAGCTCCAGATGGCCCAGGGCTGGAATACTCCGTCATTGGGCTCCGTTCTCCAGGACGCTGCATTGCAAAGTGCATGAGTCTGGGTCCCTTAGGCCCAGGAGGGCTCCACAGCTTGACTGGGTGAAGAAGATGGAACAGCACACTGGGTCAGAGCTCCAGTTGGCCCTAGGGTGGACGCCCCCATCTTGGGGTCCATTCTCCAGGCCTCCATGCCACAAAGCATCAGTGATGGGAACCCACAGGCCCCAGCTGGGATTGCTTGCTTGGCTGGGTGAAGAAGCTCTCACCAGGCCCTGTTGGCCCAGGGCTGAAATCTCCATCGCTGGGCAGTATCATTCAGGCCACCATGTTGCAAAGTGCCTTGGACGGGGTCCCGTAGGTTTAGGGGAGCTCTCCTGTTTGGCTAGGTGAAGTACCACTGACTGGACACTGGGTCAGAGCTCTTGCTGGCCTGGGGATGGAAAGCTTCACCCATGGGCTCCATTCTCTGGGCTGTCATGTTGCAAAGTACCCAGAAGGCCCGGAAAGGCCTCCACTGACTGCCTGGGTTCAGAGTCTCTGACCAGGCTACGAGTCAGAGCTGCAGCAGGCCCGAGTGTGGAAGCCCCTAACACTGGGATACATTCTCTGGCCTACTGGGCTCCATTGCTTGCCTGGGTGACAAATCTCTGACTGGGCCTACGGTCAGACAATCCCAAAGTGTCCTTCAAGTGATTGCACAGGCCATGGGAGGTCTCCCCTGCTTGTCTGGGTTAAAACGTTTTGACCAGGCCCCGGGTCAGAGCTTCAGCTGGTCGTGGGATGGAAACCTGGGCCCTGGACTCCATTCTGCAGCCAGTTGTGTCACTTGGAGCACTGGCCAGCATTCCAAAGGCCCAAACAGGGCTCCACTGCTTGCCTGGGTGATAAACCTCTGACCAGGCCCTGGGTCAAATCTCGGGTGGACTCTGGGGGAACAGACCCTGGCCAAGGGCTCCTTTCCCTAACCCACTGTGTCACTTATAGACCCAGACAGGGTCCTGCAGGCCCGGGGCAGGCCCCTCTCTTTAGGCGGGAGGAAAAGCTCTGACCGGGACCGGGTCAGAGGACCATGAGGCCTCCCCACAGCCCCATGCCTGAGGCCCAACTCGGGAACCCAGAATCTGACCCAGGGACCCCTCAGCCTTTCAAGGGCCAGCAGAATCTGATTCATTAGACATGGTGCACTCAGATGGCCACCCTTCAAACTCGTCTATCTGATTGCTCTTAGGCCGGCCGTCTGGTCACGCATGCCATAGGAATGAATAGTACACCCAGAGTGCAAGCCTACCCTGGAGATCCAGATGAGGGTCCATTTGACAGTTCGAGCCCAGACAGGACTCTAGGAGCTTGGATACATTTCCAGCCCTGTCTGATGAACTTTTCCTCTGAGTCTGCCTTCCCAGAGAGTAGGCATGGTTTCAAACCTAATATCCCAATGCAGGACGACCTGCTTGGGGCTGTCCAGCCAGCACCGTAGTCTGGTTTATTGGGCACGCTTGGCCTGTTTAGGGTTGGACTGCTTAGCCATCCTTGGCTGTTGTTTCAAGCAAAGTTCCACTCTGCCTGGGGCAATTCAACTTGAGGGTCTGCCTTTTACAGAGGCCTTCCCTGAGGGACTCTCCACCGAGCAGAGTGAAGACCAAGCGGCCTCATAGCTTTTGCCCTCAACCGATTGCATGTTCCACGACAGCAAACACAATACATGTGGATTTCTGCCCTATTAATTTTCAATCGTACTTTTTGTGCCCATCATGGTGACCATGGGTAATGGGTAATCGGGGTTCAGGTTCAGAGAGTGAGCCTGAGAAATGGCTTGCACATCCGAGGAAGGCAACAGGGATGCAAATAACCAACTTCCAACTTGGGGAGACAGTGATGAAAAATAACAATACAGGGCTCTTTCGAGGCTCTATAATTGAAATGAGTACAGTTTAAATCCTGTTTAATAATCCATAAGCAGACAAGTCTGGTGCCAGCAGCAGTCTTAATTCCAATTCAATTAGCCTTTATTAAAGTTGCTCCAGTTAAACAGCTTGTTGTTGGATCTTGGGTTAAGCTGGCAGTCCGCCGCTAGGCAAGCTTCCACTTGTCCCAGCCCTTGCTATCAGTAGCCCCTTGATGCTCTTGACTGAGGGTGGACTCCTTAACCTGGGAGGGCCTGACTGACATACCAAGGACCACGGCAGGTGACCCCGGCCCATCCGAGAGGGGCATGGTGTATCAGAAAGGCCTCTTGACAGACAGAAACCATCCTCACCCAGCATGACCGTGGTAAAAGCCAAATCGCAGCATCTCCCTGGGCTGAAACCCCCAAAGGCTCTGGAACCAAGGCCCTCCTGCACCTCATGTCCGCCCACCTGGGTTTTGGGCAACGTAGAAACAGTCTGTCTCGGGTGGCAGGGCAGCTTAAATAAGAAGGAGCCGGGCCACGAGGAAACCCATCTCCTCTTGGTGAAGACCAGTGCCCCTCGAAGCTCAGTGCACCTTGACCGAGTCATACCACTGGGCAAGGAAGCCCACACAGGGTGCCAGGGGTCTGCAGTGATGCTGGTTACCTACCTGACACATTGTGAAAGACGAATCAAGATTCAAATGTGTTTGCGACCAATCGAAACCATGTGGCTGAATGTACGTGATAACTGGCGGGTGCTGACTGAGGTGGGATATTGCTGCAGCTTGGGGACAGGCGCCCCACTAGCCTTTCTTGACCACTCTGTAGGAGAGATGGAGCATGAACGTCTATGATAGGACTCAAAGGATGGTCAACTATGCCAGGGCAGGGTGAAGACTGAGGAAACTGTGGTGGAGGTTCGTAATGGTCCTGACATGCAAATCAGTTATCTGACCTGGGCATAGTGGCAAAAATCTAAGGAAGCCATCTAGTAGTTGGTTCAGTCTGACGTTTCCCACAGGATAGCTGGCACTCAAAGTTTTGTCTGGTACAGCGAATGATTAGCGATTTTAGTGTTGTCAAATGATAATGCAATTGTACTAGGGTGAGCTTATGGAGACCAGAAACCTCACAAGGACCAGAAGGGCAAAAGCTCACTTGATCTTGATTTTCAGTATGAATACAGACCGTGTGGCCTCATGATCATTTTGACTTTTTTGGTTTCAAGCAGGATGTGTCAGAAAAGTTCCTGCAGGGATAACAGACATGTGGCAGCCAAGCATTCACAGTGATATTTTCTTCTTGATCCTTTGATGTGGTCTGTTCCTATCATTGTGAAGCAGAATTTGCCAAGCAATGGATTGTTCACCATCTAATAGGTACCATAATATGGGTTAATTCCATTGCAAAAAAGGCTAATTTCACCCGACTGAAGATGTGTTGCTGAAATAGCAATCGTGCTCTGAATGAGAGGAACCACAGATTCAGACATTTGGGGTATGTGTTTGATTTAAGAGCCAATGGGGCAAAGCTACCATCTGTGATAATATGGCTGAATGCCTTTAAGTCAGAATTCCCCCTAAAACCTAACAATATCACAGTGCCTTGGAGCCTCAGTTAGCCTGCTATAGCCAGCCTATGCACCAGTGCATAGAGCCGCTCACTTAGAGCCCAGAGCGAGACTGAAGGAGGCTACCTCCATTGCGGTTAGTGCACTGCATGTTTTTGGGGCAACCAGTGCTAAATCATTCTTAGAGGGCCTGATTCTGGATCGGGGTTTTGTAAGTAGTAGAGCAGCTACCTTGCTGTGATCTATTGCAATTCATCCTCTGAGATAAGCTTTTGTCTCCATTTGTGGGCTCCTGACCCCTAGTGTCTCTCTGCTGCCCAGCTGGTGGGAGGAATGGGGGTGCGGGCCCATGGGAGGCCATCTCGACCATGTGGCTTGTGACACAGGGGTCGCTCCCTCCTGCCCTGTGCTGCCAGGCATGCTGCCAGGTGTGCTGCCAGGGTCAGGGTTAGGGGGCCCAATCCCTCACAGGTCATTAGAACGTCCAGATGCTGGAGCGGGCGCCAGCAGAGTCACCTGGAGGCAAGAAGCCAGTGGGTGGCTCTCAGAAGAAGCCTTCTCAGCACTAGCCTCAGCATGAACGGTGCCTGGTCACTCTGGTGGCCAGGTCAACTAGGACCATCTGGTCACCAACTTGGCCGATCAGAGGACCGGTTGGTAGCTGGCTGACCAGATGCCTGGTCCATGGCTGGCTTACCAGATAACTGGAGGGCCAGCCAGCACAGCTAACTCTGACTTGTGCCACTCCCTGGGTTCTGTAAGCCCCCAATTTTTAGGGGCATAATAGCTGGGGGAAATAGCTTCTCAGGAAGGGCCCAGGGGTGGAAAGAGTGGCTTAGTTGGGGCGTTAACCCTACTTAGCTCCCCTGGCTCAGGAACCAGGAAGGTAGAAGCCACTTTTACCCGATGAACTGGGGTGACAGTCCTTACTCAGGGCATGGTGGCTGCAGACTGACGAGGACTCTCATGTCCCTCCAGGGTGTGGAGCGGACATGGGACCCCCTTGAATGCCTAGCCACCAGGGCACTGTGGCATCAGGCTGAGGAGTAGTCTGGGGCTCCTGCAAGCTGAAACTTTCCAGTAATTCCCAATAGGAGGCGGGTGAGGCCTAGGCTTTCACCTGGGAGACATGGTCCCCACAGGCCAGGACTCTAGGCACCGGCAGGGCAACATTCCTCCCTAGGGCAGGGTGGTATCAGACTGGGGTGGAGTCTGGGCTCCTGCAGGCAAACTGCTAAAGTAATTTCCAGTCAGAAGTGGGTGAAGCTATGGCTTTCACCAGGTTGGCTGGATCCCTGCATGCCACCTAGCAGGGCCACTTTCCCTACCCAGGGCAGGATGACTTTGGATCCGGGAGGAGTCTAGGGGTCCTGTAGGCTGAGCAGCTCTCTTAATCCCCCATGAAAGTCAGGCAAAGACATGGCTTTTGTCTGGGAAGTCTGGTCCCCACATGCCAGGGCTCCAGGCTATGGGCAGAACCTCCTTTCTGGACTCAGGGAAGTATGACATTGGACCATAGAGGAATCTGGGGTCTCTGCAGGCTGAACAGCTCCAGAAATTCAGTCCTCAAGGCCAATCCAGCCAATTGACAAGTATAGGTGTGCCAACTAAGTGAACAATTTCACCAGCCAAGCAGGCCTAATTTGAATTATGCCTAGGCCAAGTTTAAAGTATTAAGCTATTGTAGAACTGTTTGTTTCCCAAAATGGCTGATAACTGCTGAAAGAGGGACTAACCCAGAAGTGCATTTTTCTTCACCTATTGTCTCCACCCCACTGAGCGCCCAACTGAGTTATTGGGCTGGTAATGAGAAACAGCAAACTGGACCTAACATTTGTGGGGCTAATACAACAAGCAGTTCATTATTCCAGGCCAGTTTCGTGGTTTCAGCATAAGGAAAATGTTATTGAAATTCATTCGGTTGAAAGGGTGTGTTTCCCGACCCAGTGAAACTTGGAATTATGTGGGGTGTCATCCACTGGATATAACCAAGATTCTTGACTGACAGGACTCCATGGGGAGAGATAGAGGCAGATAGCCCTAACATCTCCAATAAGCATAACATGCCAAACACTTATCTAGACATAAGAATTGAGCATCAGTCTCTTGGAACCAGGGGACAAATAGGAATGAAAGGAAGACACACCAAATTTCAGTGGTGGATAGTTCTTGTAAGTATACATGTTCTACACATATGTAATTCTCAACAACAGGGCAGTCCTGAAAACCTGAACCAGGGGCACACAATACTAGAATCCTAACAAGGGTTCAAGTTGACACAATACGTGCATCAAATTATTAAACAGAAAATCAAAAAGCCTAATTAATGGAACAGCCTATTCCTTCAAATAGTTTGAAGAAGCCAAGCAAAAGGCTTAAAGATCTGTGCTAGTGGATCGCGTGTTGATCGCCTTTGTCATATGTTTTAATATTGCATTACTTTTTATTGTTAATAAAACTTTTTCTATGAATTGTATATATTCACAAAAGTTTTTTCTCTTTTTCTCTTTTCTTTTTGTCTTTTCTGTTTCTCCATTGGGATAATAATAGTTTTCATATAAGAATGTTCTTTTTAGGCTTTTTGATTTTCTGTTGATGCACATATTGTGTCAACTTGAACCCTTGTTAGGATTCTAGACACATGTAAGCAACACATGATATGTATAAATTAGTAAAAAAGTGTGCATATACCACACTCATTTAGCAGAGAAAATATGTACCTTCAGCAGGAATGACCTGGCTTGAGATCTAGTGAAGAGCTATGGGAGAAGGTTATAGCAAAAAACATGTAAAAATCATAATCTCCAAATAAGAGAAAAAATAAAAAAGGAACCAAGGTAAATGAGGTAAACAAAAAAGGTGCTCATGAAGGGTAGGCCTGTTGCAAGTATGATCAACCCACTTCACATACAGTTGCAGGCAAATGCATCATGTCTGAATGGTCCTCTTATGTCAATACTGATTGTGACAACCCAAAAGCCCAACAAACATTGTAACCACCATCTTAGATTTAGGCGGGCAGAGTGGATTTGAATGAGAGCGAGGACTATGGATGTGTGGAGCTAAACATACTATGTGCTTCTCACGAACTGATATAGCACAATATAGCAACTAAATGTCTGTCATAGGCAGGCCAAGAACTCATTGGTCAGGGCAAACAACATGGGGGGGATGCAGACACCACCTCTCAGTGCCTCTTTTTATGTGCAGGGAATCGATAAGTGGGAAACAGCCATTACAATATGGCCATTACAATTTTGTTGTCAACGCATGAATGGTAAAGGCATAGTAAATGTAGGTATTTGGTAAGTGTTAAGCGTATATATATATATATATATTCACTTAAAAAACCATAGGTTTCACACATGTTATAGTTAGCTGGACATTTCACTCGTAAAAAACCAATGAAATTCCCCCGTTAAAGTTAGTGCAGGCAACTATAACTCACGCGACCGCAATCCTCTGCTGATGACGTCAGATATTACATCACTGATGACATATGTGTCTTTATGAAAAATAAATATTTGTAATATATGTATAGCTAAAGATTAATGGAAGAAGACATGGGTAAATAAGTGTCTAAATACAGTGATGTAATATCTGACGTCATCAGCAGAGGATTGCGGTCGCGTGAGTTATAGTTGCCTGCACTAACTATAACGGGGGAATTTCATTGGTTTTTTACGAGTAAAATGTCCAGCTAACTATAACATGTGTGAAACCTATGGTTTTTTAAGTGAATTTGCAAGGTTTTTTAAATGCTAATTCGTAACTATAACGTGTGTGAAACCTATGGTTTTTTCAGTGAATATATAAACATATAAATATAATCTGCATATCTATATAAATATAAATTCATGCAAACATATACATATATGCATACATATGCATGGTATGTACATGAAAGTTTGAAAAACTCTAATACAAGCAAAGCTAAAAAGCCACCTAATTACAAAAAGAATTGCTTTAACTTAAACGAGGGCGAGACCTATTGCATTTTCAATGCTTGTTTACTTTGATTCCATCAAGAAGGCATTCAGATGTGTCCCACATTTTCCATAAATTCTGAATGGTAGCACTCTAGTTGCTCATTAGATCACTGTAGTAAAGCTACTGCTCACCAGGGAAGTCTGCTGCTGGTATTGAAAGTGCATGTTTCAGTCTGCATGTCAGAATTTTTTATGAAATAGAAGAGGATTTGATAAGTCACTCAAAATGAGCCCTAATTTTTCTTTTTTCCTCACTAATCATAATTTCTATGGCAAAATGAACCTCCTCATTGTGTTCCTTTTAAATTAAACTACTCACTCTCTACTACTCACTCGCTACTACTTTCTACTACTCACTCTCTACTACTCACTTTCTACTACTCTCTACTACTCTACTACTCTCTACTACTCACTCTCTACTACTCACTCTCTACTACTCTCTACCACTCACTCTCTACTACTCTACTACTCACTCTCTACTACTCTCTACTACTCTCTCTCTACTACTCTCTCTCTCTACTACTCCCTCTCTACTACTCTCTCTACTACTCACTCTCTACTACTCACTCTCTACTACTCTCTACTACTCTCTACTACTCACTCTCAACTACTCACTCTACTACTCTCTCTACTACTCACTCTACTACTCACTCTACTACTCTCTACCACTCACTCTCTACTACTCTCTCTCTCTACTACTCACTCTCTACTACTCACTCTACTACTCTCTACTACTCTCTACTACTCTCTCTGCTACTCACTTTCTACTACTCTCTACTACTCACTCTCTACTACTCACTCTCTACTACTCACTCTCTACTACTCTACTACTCTCTACTACTCTCTCTACTACTCACTCTCTACTACTCACCCTCTACTACTCTCTACTACTCTCTCTCTACTACACACTCTCTACTACTTGCTCTCTACTACTCACTCTACTACTCACTCTCTACTACTCCCTACTACTCCCTACTACTCACTTTTCTACTCACTCTCTACTTCTCCACTACTCTCTACTAATCACTCTCTACTACTCACTCTGTACTACTCTGCACTACTCTCTCTACTCCTCTCTACTACTCACTCTCTCTACCACTCTCTCTCTACTACTCACTCTCTACTACTCACTCTCTACTACTCTCTCTCTACTACTCTCTACTACTCTACTACTCACTCTCTACTACTCTCTACTACTCACTCTCTACTACTCTCTACTACTCACTCTCTACTACTCTCTACTACTCACTCTACTACTCACTCTCTACTACTCATTCTCTACTACTCTCTCTCTGCTACTCAGTCTCCACTACTCACTCTCTACTACTCTCTACTACTCACTCTCTAATACTCACTCTCTACTACTCACTCTCTACTACTCTCTACTACACCCTCTACTACTCACTCTCTACTACTCTCTACTACTCTCTACTTCTCACTCGCTACTACTGTCTACTACTACTCTCTGCTACTCACTCTCTGCTACTCTCTCTACTACTCTCTACTACTCTCTCTACTACTCTCTCTCTACACTATACTCTCTATTACTCATCCTCTACTCTCTACCTCTCTACCTTTCTCTACCTCTCTCTCTACTACTCTCTACCTCTCTACCTCTACCTCCCTACCTCTACCTCTCTACCTCTACCTCTCTACCTCTACCTCTCTACCTCTACGTCTCTACCTCTACATCTCTACCTCTCTACCTCTCTCTACCTCTCTCTACACGCACACATATGCACATATATGCATTTATATATGTATGTGTATATATATGTATATACATACATATATAAACATATATATAATCTGCATATCTATATAAATACAAATATAAATGCATGCATACATATACAGATATGCATGTTATTTACAAATTTTGAAAAACACTAATAAAAGCAAAGCTAAAAGCCACCTAATTACAAACAGAATTGCTTTAACTTAAACGAGGGCGAGACCTATTGCATTTTCAATGCTTGTTTACTTTGGTTCCATCAAGAAGGCATTCAGATGTGACACATTTGCCATAAATTCTGAATGGTAGCACTCTAGTTCCTCATTAGATCACTGTAGTAAAGCTACTGCTCACCAGGGAAGTCTGCTGCTGGTATTCAAAGTGCATGTTTCAGTCTGCATGTCAGAACTTTTTAATGAAATAGAAGAGGATTTGAGAAGTCAAAATGTGCCCTAAGTTTTCTTTCTGCAGCACTAGTCATAATTTCTATGGCAAAATGAACCCCCTCATTTTGTTCCTTTGCAAATTAAATGTTTTAAATGTTACCACTTTATTCCAATCAAGATGGCTGCAGGTGTGCCATACCTTTGTCATAAGTAAGACTGTTAGCGCTCTAGTTGTTCTTTAAAACACTCTGGGATTTCTGTCATTGGGCTATACTTGGGCTATATCTCGGTGATATTTGTGCTACATTTGGGTTCTTTTGTCTCTGGTGGCCATCTTGGGAGACTTGTTATGAAGTTTCCTAATTTCCTCATTTACTGCAGTCTCCTCAGTAGGCATACTGTCAGTTTTTTTACTTTGATTCAATGAAGAAGGCATTCAGATGTGTCACACATTTGCCATAAATTCAGAATGTTAGCACTCTAGTTGCTCATTAGATCACTGTAGTAAAGCTACTGCTCACCAGGGAAGTCTGCTGCTGGTATTGAAAGTGCATGTTTCAGTCTGCATGTCAGAATTCTTTAATGAAATAGAAGAGGATTTGAGAAGTCACTCAAAATGTGCCCTAATTTTTCTTTCTGCAGCACTAATCATACATTCTATGGCAAAATGAACCCTCTCATTTTGTTCCTTTTTAAATTAAATGTTTTAAATGTTTCCACTTTATTCCAATCAAGATGGCTTCAGGTGTGCCATACCTTTGTCATAAGTAAGACTGTTAGCGCTCTAGTTGTTCTTTGGAACACTCTGGGAAGCTGCAGTAGAACACAAAGGAATCAACTGACAGTCTCTGCCCTTGTTGGATGTACATGTTTTACTGAGAATGTCAGACTTCATTCTCACATGACTGAGAAAGATAATGTGAATTTACAGAAAATATGCTCTCAGTTTAGCTTATAGATCACCTTCCAAACCTCTGTGGGAAAAGCATGTGAAAATAGTTTTCTCTCAAACATGATTCATGATATCCCAGCAGAAGGCTTTTTCACATGGTAAAATCACCTTAGAACATACTACAATTCCTAAAATGAGTATAGTACCATCAACAAATGATTTATAATGTAACTAAAGTCTTAAAACCTTCTATTAACTGCAATGCTTTTTAATGAGGTGCTATCATGTATATTGGTCCCAAGATGGCTGCCAACACTTCTTGGATGAAGTACTGACAGCAAATCAGATCTCACAATGAGATGTGTGGTTAGGCTCCGCCCAGATATGTATATGATTTTACTTTTGATTTTCTCAGGAACTACTGAACGGATTTACACCATATATGCAAAAGCCACATGCCTGACCTGAGGACTACCTCTTTGCCAAATTTCAAGTAATTCTGTTCAGCCGTTCTGGCTGTAGCTGTGTCTAAAGGTCCTATGGAAAAATGCATGGGGAAAACGCGTTTTGGGACCCCCCTTTTTTCTCGGCCCCCGTTTGACGAATCACCCCGAGACTTTCAGGGTAGGAGCTGAACGGAGCGCCCCATTAGTTTTGAAAATTTCGCGAGGATTCGTCAACCGGCATCAAAGTTATTCAAAATAGAATTTTGAGATTTCCTATGGAAACTAGGTTGTAACTATAACTATCTACTGGCGACCGCCAGTAGATAATATATATATATATATTTATATATATATATATATTCACTGAAAAAACCATAGGTTTCAGGCACTTTATAGTTAGGAATTAGCATATAAAAAACCTTAGAAATTCACTGAAAAAACCATAGGTTTCAGGGGCGTTATAGTTAGCTGGACTTTTCACTCGTACAAAACCATTGAAATTCCCCCGTTAGAGTTAGTTCAGCTAACTATAACTCGCGCGCCCGCAATGCACTGCTGATGATGTCACATATTACATCACTCATGACATGGTCAGTGATATCACTCATGACATCACTGATGACATCTCAAATGACATCACTGATGATATCATCCTTGTGATATGCACACGTCACCTCAGGCCCCGTACCCTCCCTTCACCACTGTGTAAACGCGCCCTGTGGCCGTTCTAAGTTGAGAGATTAAGTCCCCTTGAATCCTAAGGGTCCCTAAGGTCAAACTAGCCCACTAGGTACCTCCAGTAAGCGCCACAGAGCTGCGTTGCATAGAGGTGTAAAAAGGGGCGTGGCCTCAGAACACCTGTCTGCAACGCAGCTCCCTGGCGCATACTGGAGATACCTGTTGGGCTAGTTGGCCCTCAGGGACCCTCAGTATTGAAGGGAAATTAATTCCCCAACTTACAACTGGCCAGGGGGCGCGTTTGCAGAGTGCTGCAAGGAGGGGGCGTGGCCTCCGGCGCGATGGCGGTCTTTCATTTTTTTTATTTTTTCATTTATTTTATTTTTTTTAGAAGGGGGGGCTGTTTGGCCCCCTTTTTCTAATTTACTGGCCCTGGGGACCCCATCCCCCAGGGCCTGCACCCTAATTTATTTTGTTGAAAAAAATAAATTTGACCCTCCCAAGGCCTTAATCGGCCCCGGGGACCCCAACCCCCGGGTCATGGCCTTTTTTTTTTATTCTTTAGGAGGGGACTGCGTTGCCCCCCTCCTCAGGCCACTTATGGCCCCGGGGACCCCATCCCCCGGGGCCGGCCTTTGTTTTTTATTATTTTAAAAAAATATATATTTATAGAAAAACCTAGGACATGCTGGACAAACCGTATGTACCTATCACCATGACGATTTGCGTGATATTCATTAAAAGGTGACTATGCATAGAATGAATCCACAAGGAATGTATTTACACCGCTAGTGAAGCTCTGACGTGTCTGACGCCCTACCGTGCCTAATCCCGGCGCCACCGCCGGTGGGTACTCTCCAAGTAGACACCCTTGTCGTTTATTTATACAAACATGGGTAGCTATTGACGGACACATTTAATATACACGCACACCAAGCCATTCAAAGGGGATTCGACAAAAATTCGACCAAACTATGCAAGAAACCCCCCTCACGGTTCATAAAACACACATCCACTGCCGGATGTGTAATACTTTTTATTTTACTCTCTGGAAAGGAGACGAACCTCACTTGAGAGTCACAGCGTGCTCCTGGCTGAGCCCAATGCTGTGTTACACCCACCAGTGCCCGCCGAGTGCCTCACACCTCTGTGTTGTATTCCACCAGCTAGTGCGTATGCTATGACACTCTCTAGCCCATGTGCACTATAACACCACCCCGTGAATATGTCATGCCACACTTGCCTTCGCACGGGTTATATTGCCCCATCTAACGTGCCTTCCTCGATGCCTATGTTATAATGCACAGCGCTATGCCATACATATTACAATCTGGCATCCATATCTTTGTCACAGTGCATATGCAATGTTACACTCCCCAGCACATATTTTATATTACAACTTTAGAGACTAGTTAGGTTACACAACACTGCCCTGTGTATATTACACTCCAAGGCGCATATCGCATAGCACGCGCTAGTGCCTGTGCTATCTCGCGCTCTCCAATGAATCTGTCATTGCGCACAATGTACTGCATATTATATTTCACGCCCGGTTCATCTTATATCACACTTTTTGGTGCATAGTTTATACCAGTTTTCATTTTTAATCGTGCTCTCAGGACTATGTTCTATATAACATTGCGTCCACCTACCCTTTTCACGGGCATTACATTTTGCGATGGGGGTGGAGGGTTAGGGGGTGTTTCTGCCAAGTGAGCCCGGAGTCATAGTCACAAACGTCCTCTTCTTTCTGAATAAAAGTGAGATTATGCTGCATACTTGTTCATATTTTAAGTAGTTCGCACAGACTCACATTTTAAAAACAATAAGTTCCTAATACCCACCTTCTCTGAACAGTTAGCTTGCTGCCCCATCCACCACCTCCCTATCCTCTGTTGTCTGAATCCATGTACTAGCCTCCTCCCTCCTGCCATGCATGGTCTGATGTGCTGCCACTGCCCTCCATTTAGCATGATGTACCAGTCCACTCCTCCTGCCCTCCATTGCCCAATTCTATAGCCCATCATTGACCTCCTGCTTAGCCTCTGTGCTTAGCTTGCTGCCCCTATTCTCCTTCCCCCTGCCCTCCGATGTCTTTGTGCATGCCCATGCTCCATCCTTTTTGCCCACCATGTTCCATGGACCTGCCACTCCTATCTACTCTGAGTGTTCTGTTGAGCTGCCACTCCCCTCCCACCTGCCTAGCATTGTCAGATGACTGTAACCTGTCCCTGCCACCTCCACCCTGCCTGTCCACATGCAATGCCCCTATCCCCTTCCTCCTGTCCTCCATGGTCCATTTTACTGCCACACCCTTCTGCCCTCCCTAGTCTTTTGTGCTGCAATTGCTCCTCCTGCCTGCCCCGCGCGGTCTGTTGTGAGGCCCCTTCCCCTGAACTCTCTTGTCTGTGCCCAGGTCCTCACCCTCCCTTCTATCCTCCATGGTCCTTTGTGCATGCCCCTGCACCCTCCTTCTTGCGCATCATAGCCATTGTGCTGCCACTAACCCTCCCGCTTGCCATGCATGGTCTTCTGTGCTGCCATGGCCCCTCCCACCTTCCCTGTGTGGTCAGCTAGCTGCCCCTGACCCCCTCCCACCTTCCCTCCATGGTCTGTGTGAATGCCATCATAGTCTCATTGTTGCTCTCCATGGTGTGTCTTGTTTCTAGTGCCCATCCTGCCTGACCTCCATGGTCATCTTACTGCTCCTGCCCTGCCCCCTTGCCCCCAGCCCTCTGTTTCCATGTGCAGACCCCTATTCCCTCCCTCCTGGCTTGGCTGTTCCATTGTAATGCCCCTGATCCGTCCCTCCGCCATTTATGGTCTGTTATGCTGCAGCTTTCTCTCCTGTCTGTTCATTATGGTCAGCTAGCTACCATTGCCTCTTTCCCCTCTGTTCTCTGTTGTCCATGTGCATGGTCCTGTCCCCTCCCTATTGCTTTCTATGGATTGTTGTGCTGCACTCCCGTCCCGCATGCGTTGTGTGGTGTATTGTGCTGCTGCAAACCCTGATGCCTGCCCTGTAGGGTCAGTTTGGTGCACCTCTCCATGTCCCTCCTGTCCTCTGTTATCCGAGTCCATGTCCCTACCCCAATTCCTCCTACCTACCATGATCCAATGTACCATACTTGGGAACATTTTGAACTTGGTAAGAGGGAGATTTTGTATAAAACTGGGGTATTGATTTTCCCCTTTGAGTTACATTGAAAAAGAGAAGATTGTAGATAAGAGACAGATCAAATAAAGCCCATTTGAGCTTAAAAACATTGGACGTTTCCTGGCTGAAACGGTTCTGTTGGCATGTATGGTTGTACTACCACTGCCTCTTCCTTCTGCCCACAATGGTCTATTATATTGCCACAGCCTCTCTTGCCAGTCCCGTATTGTTGGTTTGTTGCCCCTGCCCCCTTTTCCACTGACCTCCATAGTCTGTTGTGCTGCCACTGCCCTTCCTTCCTGCCCAGTGTGGTCAAATTGTTGCATCTGCACTCTCCTACCTGCCTGCAATTTTCAGAGTCCGTGCCCCTGGCCTCTGCCTCTCAACAGTATCCCAATGAACAACTAGATTGCTAACATTCTATATTTATTACAAAAGTGTGGAACGCCTGACGTCATCTTGATCTAATCAAAACTGTAATACATAGAGTATTTCCTTTAGAAATTACATATATGAGAGGGTCTTATTTGCATCAAAATTATGGTTAGTGCTCTAAAAAACCAAAATGAGGAAATATTTTCTGAGTTTTCAAATAGCGACAAAGAACTTTTAAATTATTTGTAATCTTTATGTTTTTTTATCCAGTTGACCACTTGATTAAATGTTGCACCTAGGGGAGAGGATGTGGTGTTACTTCCAGAGCTGCAGACTTTGCATCTGGGGAACCAGGTTGGAGTTTCTGCTTCAGCTCAACATTCTGTGATTCTGGCCAAATCACTTAATCTCCCCATGTCTACAACCAAAATGAATTTGATCTTGTGTGATGTAACCAATGCTCATGTAAAGCACTCCAATACCTGACAAGTCTGCACTATATAAAACTGCAAATACACAAAAAATAAGTGTTTTGCACACTTCTGTCATTGGGCTACATGTGGGCTACATCTGGGTGATATTTGTGCTGCATTTGGGCTCTTTTGTCTCTGGTGGCCATCTTGGGAGATTTATTTGTTATGAAGTTTCCGAATTTCCACATTTACTGCAGTCTCCTCAGTAGGAAATGCTTTCAGTTTTTTACTTTGATTCCATCAAGAAGGTATTCAGATATGTCACACATTTGCCATAAAGTCTGAATGTCAGCACTCTAGTTGCTCATTAGATCACTGAAGTAAAGCTACTGCTCACCACGGAAGTCTGCTGCTGGTATTAAAAGTGCATGTTTCAGTCTGCATATCAGAATTTTTTAATGAAATAGAAGAGGATTTGAGAAGTCACTCAAAATGTGCCCTAATTTTTCTTTCTTCAGCACTAATCATAATTTCTATGGCAAAATGAACCCCCTCATTGTGTTCCTTTTTAAATTAAATGTTTTAAGTGTTACCAGTTTATTCCAATCAAGATGGCTTCAGGTGTGCCATACTTTTGTCATAAGTAAGACAGTAAGCGCTCTAGTTGTTCTTAAGAACACTCGGGGACATTCTGTCATTGGGCTATACTTGGGCTACATCTGGGCTACATTTGGGCTCTTTTGTCTCTGGTGGCCATATTGAGAGATTTATTTGTTATGAAGTTTCCTAATTTCCTCATTTACTGCAGTCTCCTCAGTGGGAATACTTTCAGTTTTTTATTTTGGTTCCATCAAGAAGGCATTCAGATGTGTCACACATTTGCCATAAATTCTGAATGTTAGCACTCTAGTTGCTCATTAGATCACTGTAGTAAAACTACTGCTCACCAGGGAAGTCTGCTGCTGGTATTCAAATTGCATGTTTCAGTCTGCATGTCAGAATTTTTTTATGAACTAGAAGAGGATGTGAGAAGTCAAAATGTGCCCTAATTTTTCTTTCTGCAGAACTAATCATAATTTCTATGGCAAAATGAAACCCCTCATGTTGTTCCTTTTTAAATTAAATGTTTTAAGAGTTACCACTTTATTCCAACCAAGATGGCTTCAGGTGTGCCATACGTTTGTCATAAGTAGGACTGTTAGCGCTCTAGTTGTTCTTTAGAACACTCTGGGAAGCTGCAGTAGAACACAAAGGAATCAACTGACAGTCTCTGCCCTTGTTGGATGTACATGTTTTACTGAGAATGTCAAACTTCATTCTCACATGACTGGGAAAGATAATGTGAATTTACAGAAAATATGCTCTCAGTTTAGCTTATAGATCACCTTCCAAACCTCTGTGGGAAAAGCATGAGAAAATAGTTTTCTCTCAAGCATGATTCATGATATCACAGCAGAAGGCTTTTTCACATGGTAAAATCACCTTAGAACACAACACAATTCCTAAAATGAGTATGGTACCATCAACAAATGATTTATAATGTAACTAAAGTCTTAAAACCTTCTATTAACTGCACTGCTTTTTAATGAGGTGCTATCATGTATATTGGTCCCAAGATGGCTGCCAACACTTCTTGGATGATGTGCTGACAGCCAATCAGATCTCACAATGAGATGTGTGGTTAGGCTCCGCCCAGATATATATGTCATTTTACTTTTGATTTTCTCGGGAACTACTGAACGGATTTACACCATTTAAGCAAAAGGCACGAGTCTGAACTGAGGACTACCTCTTTGCGAAATTTCAAGTAATTCTGTTCAGCCGTTCGGGCTGTACCTTCAACTAAAGGTCCTATGGGAAAATGCATGGGGAAAACGCGTTTTGGGACCCTCCTTTTTTCTCAGCCCCCGCTTGACGAATCACCCCGAGACTTTCAGGGTAGGAGCTGAGCAGAGCGACCCATTCGTTTTGAAAATTTCACGAAGATAAGTCAACCGGCGCCAAAGTTATTCAAAATAGAATTTTCAGATTTCCTATGGGAACTCGGTCCTAACTATAACTATCTACTGGCGACCGCCAGTAGATAATATATATATATATATATATATATATATATATATATATATATATATATATATATATATATATATATATATATATATATATATATATCCAACACAATCCAGTGTTTTGTTCGTGAAAGAAAACTCACTGGTGCCGTGGCCTCTGTACAAAGACGCATTTTATTCAACGGAAGTCCCTACGCGTTTCGGAGTTTTAATCACTCCTTGTTCACGGGCAGGGATTCAAAGTGCAATTGATTCTTTTAAAGTTACAGCGTCCATTTCCTGTTAACTTTAATAAACATAGTAAACATACTATCAACCTCATTGTTGCAACATAAAGTTTTTGTTCAAAATTCTTTCGTTTATATAAGCAAAGCAGATATTATTTTTTAATTCAAGTATTTGTTTCAAACATTATACATATTTTATCAACATGTCTGATTCATTATAAAACATGATACGATTTATCAACAGTGTTGTATTTTTGAATAATTGTACCCCAGTGGGTATTAATCATTCTAATCTAGTATTGTTTCAACTTTCAAAACATACAATATTCAACTCATGTGAGCATATGCTCCTCATAGTACAATGTCTTCTTCTATACTTTTTCAACATAATACATCTGCTTGACTGTAATCTGCTTCAATCCTGCAACAAACCAAAATATTCATGTTAAGTAGATGAACTGCTGCGTGAAAAATAATAAATAAAACCATAAAAACCCTTAAAAACATTTAAGACGAATGCAGTTATGGACAATTTCTTTATCTTAGATGTACTGACATTTCCTAATCCTGGTTCAAACCTATCGTATCATAAGGAAGGTGAAATTGAAGAAATGGTTTGCAAACAGTAAAGTATCAAGTGTGGAGAGTGGTAGGGTTGATCCCACAATGCTGACAACACATGATATTGATACACTACATACGGTTCATGAACTTGGAAATGTAGAATCTTTTATCAATGATCCATATTTAAACTTAATCAATACTGACATTGACATTGGGACGAGTTGTGGGACTCACTTCAAACCAAAATCTGTCTTTATCCCCCATATCAATAATGATGCAATCAATTGCTTTGAAAAAGGGATGATAAATGAATTGAAGAAAATTGAAAAGAAAGATTTGAATAGTGTACAAAATATGAAAAAAACACACAGGGATGCTCTACAGAGTTTAGAAGATCGGAGAGACATTGTAATCAAAAAATCCGATAAGGGAGGAAATGTGGTCATCTGGCCTCTCCAGATGTATTTAGAGGAAGGTCAAACACAATTGGCAGATAAAGAAAAATATTGTCTCACATCTAAAAATGTTTATGAAAACGCAAATAAAGAGGTGAGTGATAAATTAATTGACTGGCGTGATCAAGGCATACTTGAATGGGATGAATACTTGTTTTTATTATGTAAAGATCTTAACATCCCAGTATTATACCTATTACCTAAAATACATGAAAATGCCATTATTCCGCCAGGGAGACCGATTGTGTCCTCAAGAAGAAGTTCCCTTGAGAACATGTCAAAATATATTGACCATTTTCTGCAGCCTCTTGTGCAAGGTTTACCATCTTACATCTTCTTGTTTAATAAACTGATGTACAGATAGACCCAGGGAACGGCGATGGGAAGCTGCTTCGCCCCCAGCTTTGCAGGTCTCTACCTCGGCTGGTGGGAGGAGCAGATTGTCAGAAACACCAGACAATACAATGACCACGTCGTCCTCTGGGCAAGATACATTGACGATATCTTTTGCATTTGGAAGGGCACTGAAACTCAGGCACGAGATTTTGTTTCTGATCTGAATAAAAATACATTTAATTTACAATTTACTAGTGAAACCAACAGTAGCTCCATTGAGATTTTGGATTTACGATTGGAAATTCACAATAATAAGATATGTAGTAAATTATTCAGAAAAACTACAGCTGGCAACAGTCTGTTGCATGCCCAGAGTTTTCATCTAAAAAATTTGATACACAGCATTCCATTTGGTGAGCTATTACGTGCCAAAAGAAATAGTAGTACAGAAGAGAACTATGTTCTTGAAGAAAAGATCGTGAGTCAGAGATTTTTAGAACGGGGCTATAGCAAAGCTACAATCAATTCAGCTATTGAAAAAGTAGCTAAAATTGAAAGAGAAGACATGTTTCTTAGAAAGGAAAGGGTACAAACCAATGCGCAGATACGGTTTATCACAACATATCACAATCAAGCATGGGATGTATGAAAAAGCCTCAATACATTTTGGGAAATATTAAGGACTGATGATGATCTTAAACAAAATATAGGTAACTATGCTTCAATTACCTTTAGGAAAGCCAAATCTCTGAAAGATGTACTAATGACAAGTATGATAAAAGAAGCCAAGAAACCTAATGCTTTACAAGGTTTCTTTACTTGTAATAAATGTAAAGCGTGTAAATTCAGCCAGAGTTGTAAATCTGTGAAATTATGTAATGAAAAGCCGGCATATAAAATCTTGAAGCATTTGACTTGTGATACAGAATATGCAATATATGCACTTAAATGTCCATGTAACCAATTTTATATTGGAAGTACCATCCATAAAGCAAAAAAGAGGATCTTAGAACATTTGAGAGCTGTAAATAAAAATGACAAACAATATCCGGTGGCCCGCCATTTTAGTTCTAAACACAATCAAAATGCAAACCTTCTCAAGTTCTGTGTGTTGGATTGTGTCCCCCAAAGGGAAAGGGGGGGCAATCGAACATTAGACTTGAGGAAGATGGAATCAAAAATGATTATTAAATATAACACCATGTGCCCGATAGGTTTGAACCAGGATGAGGAAATGTCAGTACATCTAAGATAAAGAAATTGTCCATAACTGCATTCGTCTAAAATGTTTTTAAGGGTTTTTAAGGTTTTATTTATTATTTTTCATGCAGCAGTTCATCTAGTTAACATGAATATTTTGGTTTGTTGCATGATTGAAGCAGATTACAGTCAAGGAGATGTATTATGATGAAAAAGTATAGAAGAAGGCATTGTACTGTGAGGATCATATGCTCACATGAGTTGAATATTGTATGTTTTGAAAGTTGAAACGATACTAGATTAGAATGATTATTACCCACTGGGGTACAATTATTCAAAAATACAACACTACCGATAAATCGTATCGTGTTTTATAATGAATCAGACATGTTGATAAAATATGTATAATGTTTGAAACAAATACTTGAATTGAAAAATAATATCTGCTTTGCTTATATAAACGAAAGAATTTTGAACAAAAACTTTATGTTGCAACAATGAGGTTGATAGTATGTTTACTATGTTTATTAAAGTTAACAGGAAATGGACGCTGTAACTTTAAAAGAATCAATTGCACTTTGAATCCCTGCCCGTGAACAAGGAGTGATTAAAACTCCGAAACGCGTAGGGACTTCCGTTGAATAAAATAAGTCTTTGTGCAGAGGCCACGGCACCAGTGAGTTTTCTTTCACGAACGGAACACTGGATTGTGTTGGATATGTGGGGAGTGGCGTCCCGGCCGTGTTGCCCGCCGTTCAAGAGGCTTGAGTAAATGCCTAGTGTTACGTTGGGGAAGCAAGTTTATTACAGTTTGCTTCATGGCCTCATTCCCATTTGAGATGTCATCAGTGATGTCATCAGTGATGTCACTGACCATGTCATTAATGATGTAATATGTGATGTCATCAGCAGTGCATTGCGGGGGCGCGAGTTATAGTTAGCTCAACTAACTACAACAGGGGAATTTCTATGGTTTTCTATGAGTGAAATGTCCAATTAACTATAACATCCCTGAAACCTATGGTTTTTTCAGTGAATTTCAAAGGTTTTTTAAATGCTAATTTCTAACTATAACATCCCAGAAACCTATGTTTTTTTCTGTGAATTTCTAAGGTTTTTTAAATGCTAATTTCTAACTATAACGTGCCTGAAACCTATGGTTTTTTCTGTGAATTTCAAAGGTTTTTTAAATGCTAATTTCTGACTATAACGTGCCTGAAACCTATGGTTTTTTCTGTGAATTTCAAAGGTTTTTTAAATGATAATTTCTAATTATAATGTTCATAAACCTGTCTTTTTGTTCTGTGTTTTTTAATTATCAACCCATTCTCAACTTGGTGAAAACTGCAAATCTCACCACTCTTCCATCGATACCTTACGCCAACAAAATCGCCACAAACGAGAGCCACAACTAATGGTAATGAAATGCAATTTAGGCGTTCCCGTGCAAAAAAAACACGAAAACACCACTGCCCCATATTTTCAACGACCAGCAAAATCTGCAATGCGATCCAAAAAGCAGGCAAAAAGCCGAGTTAGCAGTAACAAATTAACATCAACCTTTAACTGGTGTAAGGAGGTCGACTATCTACTCCGTGAATTGGACCCAACTCACAGCCACATCTAAAGACCAACACGTGATAGAGCTACTGATCATGCAGGTCCGACACGCAACAAGACCACAACACCCAGCACCACCACCACCAGAACCTCCTCCCCGCACCACCCCCCCTACTACCACCAAGGCAGCGCAAAACAGGACAACGGACCTTCCCAAAGCACCATGCCCCTCAGCCACACAATAGCTGAAGGTTGGGAGATGTGGCAACCAACTATATATGAAGGAGTCAAGTCACCCTTCAACAATAAAACACACAATGCCAAGTGTAACGCTGATGTGCTGCACAGACCTCACTATGCAAAGCAGAAACCTCTCCATGTGGAGATATACTGTTGATACTTGTAGTGTAGTGCACAGTGGACACAACCATGTTACCTCAGGCAGTAGTGAAGATCACGGTCATGTAGCTGTGTCCCCCCCCCGGAAGCGGAAGTGGAGTGGGCTGCTCCAACGTACGCCACTCCAGCGTAGCAGTATGAATAAATAGGCCATGCTCTAGGCGTGGTTCACTTGAGAGAAGATCAACGAGTCTGTCACAGCGGCAGCCCTCACCCTGGCACGTGGCTGCTGCCATAACCGCGGGCCTCCTCGACACAGGCCCCCTGTGAACCCCAGCAGCACAGCACCACAGACTTATGTCTGTATCGACTACTGCCTTCGATCTACACTGCAGACAGCAGCACTCACAATTCAGATGCAGTGGTGATTGTGGATGTCGCAGTCCAGTTCGCAAGACACTTTGCTTCCAGTGCGGCCCGCACAGACCACGCGTCATCGCACGGTGTGCACCCGCTGTGTGCTTCAGGTGCTACTAACTCACTGCACCATAAATTATCGCCACGTATCTATGCGCCCATCCTGACCTCTGCCTCCGCCCTTCTCTGGGGTTACACGGCTCACAATTCAAGATTAGTAGCGATGCAAATTGTCGAAGACAGTATAATGGGTTAAGAAGACCACATGCTCCCAATCTGCGCAGCTCAAGTCAACATCACCTGCCTGTGGGCCTTTGCTGACCTCTGCCTCCGGCCTACACTGTGGAAGACTGGCGACACGTGGTGCCAACTAACCCTGTTCAACACAAGCCGATCCCACATGTGCAACTGTGTCCTGAGTCCTCAATGGCAGCGACCACAGCACCACACTCCCTTCGATCACGGAGGGGTATTTCCACATGGAAGATCGGTGACACGTGATGCCACTGAACCTGTACTACGCAAGGTTTGTTTGGGTCACCAATGTATGCACGTGGCTGTGGACCCTAGCTCAACACTACCTCTGCCCTACACTGTGGGCGACTGGCGACAAATGGTACCACTAACCGCCTTCAACACAAGTCGATCCCACATGTGTAAGTGTGTCCTGAGTCCTGAATTGCAGTGACCACAGCACCAGACTCCCTTTGATCAGTGAGGGGTATTTCCATATGTAAGGCCAGGCCGGGGACACGTGGTGCCACTGAACCTGCACTACGCAGGCCAGTGGGGCCACCAACGTATGCACGTGGCTGTGGGCCCTTGCTCACCGCTACCTCTGGCCTACACTGTGGAAGACCAGCGACAAATGGTGCCACGAACCGTCTTCAACACAAGCCGATCCCACATGTGGAACTGTGTCCTAATTCCTGAATGGTAGTGACCCTAAGTATGTGAGACAACCACAGCACCAGACTCCCTTCGATCAGTGAGGCATATTTCCATATGCAACGGCGGAGACACGTGGTGCTAATAACTCTGTTCAACACAAGCCGAACAATCCCACATGTGGAACTGAGTCCTGAATGGCAGTGACCCAAAGTCCATGGCAGCGGCCACAGCAGCATACTCCCTCTGATTAGTTAGGCATATTTCCATATGCAACGGTGGCGACACGTGGTGCCAATAACTCTGTTCAACACAAGCCGAACAATCCCACATGTGGAACTGTGTCCTGAGTCCTGAATGACAGTGACCTCAAGTCCATGGCAGCGACCACAGCAGCATACTCCCTCTGATTAGTTAGGCATATTTTCATATGCAAAGTCGGCGACACGTGGTGCCAATAACTCTGTTCAACACAAGTCGATCCCACATGTGTAACTGTGTCCTGTATCCGTAATGGCAGTCACCCCAAGTCCGCGGCAGCGACCACAGCACCACACTCCCTTTGATCAGTGAGGCATTTTTCGATATGCAAGGCCGGCCACACATAGT
Organism: Triturus cristatus; assembly: GCF_964204655.1. Classification (NCBI taxonomy): domain Eukaryota; kingdom Metazoa; phylum Chordata; class Amphibia; order Caudata; family Salamandridae; genus Triturus; species Triturus cristatus. The sequence goes on along the minus strand of NC_140581.1, from coordinate 1,113,024,115 downwards.
CCCACTAACCCTCTTTAACACAAGCCGATCCCACATGTGTAACTGTGTCCCGAGTCCTGAATAGCAGTCACCCCAAGTCTGTGGCAGCGACCACAGCACCACACTCCCTTTGATAAATGAGGGGTATTTTCATATGAAACTACAGACTCCAGTAGGCAACTAACTATCACAGTCCTACACCCTACATATTATCCTTTTAGTATCCTCGCTTCAAGAATTTCTTTTTTTACATCAGTTATAGGTTTACTACAATGACCAAATTAATCTTCAAATGCAAACTAAAATGGCATAGCAGTCTACACTACAGGCAGTACCGCTCCCAATTCCAATTTTAAATGCTAATTTCTAACAAGATTGTACTCAGAAAATACAACGCTTCGTCAATGTATTCTATACTTATTTCATCTTTTCATCATACGCCTACACTGCACTCAGTAGGGCTCACAATGAAAATTATTTCTTCATTCATTAACTACAGAGTCCACTAGGCAAGTAACTATTACAGGCCTCAAATCTACATAATATCCTTTTAGTATCCTTTCTTCTTGAACATTTTTAATATCCGTTATAGCTTTAGTACAATGACCAAATTAATTTTCAAGTACAAATGAACACTCAGCAGTCTACACTGCAGGCAGCAGACCTCACAATTTGAATTTTGGACACGTGGTGCCAACTAACACTGTTCAACAGAAGCCGATCCCACATGTGTAACTGTGTCCTGAGTCCTGAATGGCAGTGATCCCAAGTCATTGGCAGCGACCACAGCACCAGACTCCCTTCGATCAGTTAGACATATTTCCATATGCAAGCCCGGCGACACGTAGCCCCACTAACCCTCTTTAACACAAGCCAATCCCACATGTGTAACTGTGTCCTGAGTCCTGAATGGCAGTGACCCCAAGTCAATGGCAGCCACCACAGCAGCAAACTCTCCTTGATCAGTTAGACATATTTCCATATGTAGTGACCCAAAACTTCATGGCAGCGACCACACCACCACACTGCCTTCGATTGGTGAGGAGTATTTTCATATTGAAGGCTGGCGACAAGTGGTGCCACTGAACCTACACTACGCAGGCCGGCGAGACCACAAACGTATGCACGTGGCTGTGAGCCCTTGCTCACCACTACCTCTGGCCTACACTACGATCAGCAGGCCTCACAATTCAGATAGAGTCCTGATTCCACATGACGCAGTCCAGTAGCCAAGACACATTGCTCCCAGTGCGGCCCGTCCACACCAAGCATCATCACAGACTCAATACTTCTGCTGCCACTAACCCTCTTTATCACAAGCCGATCCCACATGTGTAACTGTGTCCTGAGTCCTGAATGGCAGTGACCCCAAGTCCGTGGCACCGACCACAGCACCACACTCCCTTCAATCAGTGACGCATATTTCGATATGCAAGGCCGGCGACACGTAGTCCCACTAACTCTCTTTAACACAAGCCGATCCCACATGTGTAACTGTGTCCTGAGTCCTGAATGGCAGTGAACCCCTCTTCGTGGCAGCGACCACAGCACCAGACTCCCTTCAGTCTTATTTGTTGTTCTTTTCTTTAAATAATGTTTTTTATATGTAAATCTATACATGACTAAGATTCTTCTTTGTCCAACCGCACAAGGACACTTCCAGGCCCAAGAAGGTTGTTGGGGGTATGATGGTAATGTGGGAAGAGGATGCATTACCTGCTGATGTGGGGAGAGGCAGTGTCAAAGGGGTATCTATCACAGAAAGAACTCCGATATGTTTTCACAAATGCCTCGGACAAATGCCAGCTGACGGACTGAATCACAAAATCTTTTTTCAATGCTTATGTAGAGTGAGTTATAAACAGTTCGCACCCAGGCTCTCAGAGGGCCAGCTGAGGCCCGTCCACTCAACTCACAGACACAGTACCACGAGCCGTCCGCGTTATTGTAGCTATCCCTGCCCTGTTCCGTCGTATGCCACGGCGATTACGTCCCGACGTTGGCCTCACATAACTTCCTGTCGCAGGCGTACTCGCTGTTGGTATGCAGGTCAGTGGTCTAGTTCGCAACATCTCACGGCCACTCCCTCAGGGCAGGTTTGCACACACACAACACCCATCCGGCACATGCGTCACAGGCCATGTGACCAAACAAATATAATATATCGACAACGCCACATCCTTTATTGCCGGTGCTGACTAGATGGCAGACACTCCATGTGTCTCGACCATAAAGAGTCTCTGAAAAGTTGCGCAGAAGGTTAGTCGCACCCTGATCTGTATAGCCATCAGGGGCCTACCACCCCCTTGGCATGGACTTCAGATGCACAGGGTTAGTGCCACCCGAAGCTCATATGGCCTTCAGGGGCCTACCACCACGTGGCACGAACTTAACTTCCACAGGCTTAGCGGCCCCAAAAGCTGATGTGGTCTCTGTCATTGATGACTCAAGACTCAGCGACATGTGTGAGATCTGCCGGGCCATGGAGAAGATGATGTGGTCTCCTCCATTCAGGACTCAGCGACATCTGTGCGATCCACCAAGCACCTGATGTGGTCTCCGCCATTCATTACTCAGGACTCAAAAACATATCTGGGATGACTTCTGACAGGCACGTGGAGTGCCCACTGCTGCACAGTCCGGTGGCACCAGATAATTATTTGCTCATGGATGCGCAGAGGCGGCTGTGGCAGTCTGTCTCTCTCTCTCTCTTTCTCCCCCTCTCTCTCTCTCTCTCTCTCTCTCTCTTTCTCTCTCTCTCTCTGTCTCTCTTTCTCTTCCTTCTTTTCCTTCTATCTCTCTAACTCTCTCTCTTTCTTCTCCCTTTCTCACTCCCTTTCTTTCTTTCCCTCTCTTTTTCTCTCTGGCTTTTTTTCTCTTCTCTGTTTCTCTGTGCCTCTCTCCTTTGATATGCCCATTACACACGTCCTTATTTTGTGCTTTATTTTCCAGACTCTGTCGTCGACATCCATGGTCCCCACAGGAGTGTTCCGACTTCTTCTTTTCTATTATTTTTGTTACATTTTGTTTATTAGTTTATCATTTATATATATGTTAATAAAAAAATTAATTTTGAAAATAGCTTTTCGTTTATCGTTTACATATATATTTCTAAAAAAATAAAGTTGAAAAAAAAAAATGAATAACGTTTTTGGTTGTTCTCTTCACTGATATGTGACTGTTATTTGATGGAGTCCACCATGGTGTTACATTTTAGGGCACTTATCGTGGGAATACTGGTGATGTCTGCAGTTTACACAAACTTCTGAATAGTGTGTTAGATTTATCTCAACTTTACTTCCATTAAAGTGCTGATAATGAAATGCAGACTAGCCGTTCCCGTACAAAAAGACACGAGGTGCACCTTTGCGATTTATTCTAAATACTAAAATCCTGTATTGAATTGCACTGAGGTAGTAGCTGCACTTACAGTGTGCACACAAAATCAATTAAGAACTCTCATTGTATTTATATTGATTGGGAATAGTGTGTCAAGTGCTGGATCTTGATGAGATACACTGCTCGGTTCGTATATTGTTCTGCACACAAAAAAAATCACATCACAACTTTCACACCAACTGCAATGCAAAACGAATTCCGGCGATAAGCCACGTTAGCACCAGGTATTTTACACCTGCTTTCTGCTGGTGTTAAGCAGGACGACTACCTGCACCATGAAACAGAACACAGCCAAGAGCCACACCAGAACACCCACAGGTGCCATAGAATCAATGACCATGATGCAGGGATACCCATGACGGCCACAAGACTCATCGCAACAACTCCAGGACCGCCAACGCCCCCCAAACCCGCATCTGAGCAAGTGTGTCCCTTTGGTCATTGTCTTAGCATGATAGGCACGAGCCCTGCAACATCACAGTGTGCTGTCACCTCCGCATTGGCAGTGAGCCTGGACATGTAGCTACGCACGCATCCTCCTGCATGCACAACCGGCATGTGCTGGTCCAGAGTACATAGGTCAACGCATGGATGTGCCTATCCGGCAAGGGGAACGGGGTGTCTCGGACATGTCCGTGTACAGGAAGTGCGGTAAGTGTGTCTGTGTTCTGGTGTGGCCTGCCACAAAGGCCGCAGCACTTGATGTTGTAAAGTGCCATGCACCACCTCCAAACAGCACTGTGATGGTGTAGTTTGAATGTAGCAGGACATGCGCAAATAGGCATTACAATGGTGTGCCGTACAAGTGCACGAGATACAACAGCGTACCGTAGAAAAGTGTGGGGGCTCGTGGGAGGGAGAAGCAGCTGTTTGACAAGACAACACACAGTGAACCCGCCCATGTGCCACGTACTGGGCATCTCATCCATGATAACCACGGTCGCAGACATCCCACAACACCAACGACCGGCCTTTGTACACATCCTGTATGAATGCAGCGTGGTTTTCACTTCTATGCTCGTTCAGTGGTGTGATGTTGGCGGGTTGTGTGACTTGTGCTCCTTGACGGTGTGTTTCATTTTGCCCATTGTTTGTCTATACTTGTGCTGTACTTATTTGTGCATGTGTACCATTCTGCCCATCTCCCCCCTTTCCCCCACTCCCTGCTTCTTCCTCTTCCTGGTGCTGTTGTGTCTATAATGTTGTTGTTCCACACATAAACACATGTAAAGAACAAATTAGAATAGTTCCTTGATTCTTTTAGGTTTCAAAACTTCTCTCTATTGGTTTCTTTTTAATTTTCCATATAAACCGTTTTTTTAATATTCAACAACACATAGAAGTCAGAAGTGCAATGTATTCTATCAACACACTTTCTAGAACATTCTACAGCACGTGCAGGTTAAAAGTTCATCAATTTTTTTAAACTTAACGATATGTTTTTGCAACATTTTCTCGAACATTTAACGGCACGTGCAGGTTAAAAGTTCATGATTGTTTTTAAGTTCGAACAGAGCCTTCCAAATGCAAGTAGCAGCTGTGGTTCAGTTGAGCAAATTTTATCCTATGATATGTACTCCACGTTGAAACAGCTTTTTCTTAACCAATCACAAAGATGCTTTTCCACAAAATGAATGTGCACCCTACTTTTAAAAAGAATGCTTTTCAACTCCCAATCACGTATCGTTTTGTATGGCAAAAAAAAAGACTTCCCCATCTTTAAACATATCTCTTATTCTACCAAGGAACTGCGGGGCATATCAACAAGGGCTTTATCTCTGCTTTTTTGGCTTTAAAAGCCAAAAAAGGAGAGATAAAACTAGCGCCCTATCAACAACAGGGTGCTAACATGCAAATTTGCATGTTAGCACCCTTTTACTCTACGCTTCCCCTTGCATCTCTAATGAGATGCAAAGGGGGCGGTCCAGAGTAAAATAATAGGAGAAATATCGCTAAGCGACATTTCTCCTATTATCAAGAATGTCGCTAACCCTGTTAGAGACAAAAAAAGCAGCGCTAACCGCGGTTAACGCTGCTTTTTTACGTCTGGTATTTTTCTGACTTAGCCATGATATCCTATGGAAGGAGGATATCATGGCTAAGTTTGACTGTCCCTATCAACAAGGTAACGTGAGATTATCTCTGGGTTTCCAGCGATAATCTCACGTTAGCCTGTTAGCGTGAGGATTTTTATCGCTATTGAGATAAGCGTTGCTAATAGCACGCTATCTCAGCGATAAAAATTCATGCTAGCCGGCGATAATTATCCTAGCGCTAAGTGCGCTTAGAGATAATTATCGCCGGTTGTTGTTGATATGCCCCTGCATGAGCTACAGACATCTTTCCATACCTTCCAACCATACCTCCAAAATGCTAGTGTGGATTGTAGGACATAGCTATATTTTCAGGTGCAAGAGGTATGCAGAACACAGACGTATTGACTTAGACCTAGGTTTACAAAATGTGGACATTAAATGGTTTACACAGAGAAGATTGAAGTTGCACCAATTGCTACCTTTGGTTAAAACCTCTTTGCATATTCCACACCCTGACCTCATGATTGTGCACTGTGGTGGAAATGACCTAGGCACATTGACTGGGGTAGGTTTGGAAATGCTTATGAAGGACACCTTTGGACACCTCAGCTCAGCACCATGTGACTCTGGGCAATAGTTCACTTAATAGCTCACATAATTTCCACGCCAGCCTCGAGGGCCTTCAGACCCATAGGGGTGAGTAGTTTGCGCTTTACAAATACCGTATTGATTTGATACGTGCAAATTTACCTTCGCACTCCCTGTATAACACCCCCTAAGCACCATACACAAGTTACAATGTTCAAAACAAAATTTCCTCCGAGTAGGTATAACTACATGCTGACACTACTTGACAGATGTGGCACAGCGGCCAGAACACATGACTCCACAGCATATGACACACAATTTGGACTCACACTTTAATCCCCGACTCCAGCAGCACCTCAGCTTAGTACCATGAGACTCTAGACAATACGTCACATATTTTCCGTACCCCAGGACTTTCAAACCAGTAGGAGCCAGTAGTTCGTCCTAGTAGGTATAAACACATGCTGACACTACTTCCACAGGTGTGCTGCAGCGGCCAGGGCACATGACTTCACACCATAAGATGCAAAGTTTAGGCTCATGCTTTCATCCTCGACTCCCGCAGCAGCTCACCTTAGCAGCATCAGACTACGCAATACCTCACTTAATTTCCGTACCCAGCACTTTCAGACCGGTAGGTATGAGTAGTTTGCTTTGCACCCCCTCTATAGCACACCCTAAACACCCCACAGAGGTTACAGTGCTCCTACCCTCCTCTTTCGCAAATGTTTTGCCCTTTTTCCCCCTTACTCGCTTCAACGGAATCACAATATAGCGGCCAACACTTCCTCCTTCCATGAGACTCTAGACAATACCTCACATATTTTCCGTACCCAGGACTTTCACACCACTACGGGTCAGTAGTTCATCCTAGTAGGTATAAACACATGCTGACACTACTTCCACAACTGTACTGCTGCGGCCAGGGCACATGACTTCACACCATAAGACACACAGTTTAGGCTCACGTTTTCATCCCAGACTCCCGCAGCAGCTCACCTTAGCAGCATCAGACTACGCAATACCTCACTTAATTTCCGTACCCAGCACTTTCAGACCGTTAGGTATGAGTAGTTTGCTTCACACCCCCTCTATAGCACACCCTAAACACCCCATAGAGGTTACAGTGCTCCTACCCTCCTCTTTCCCACATTTTTCGCGCTTTTTCCCCCTTACTCGCTTCAAAGGAATCACAAAATGGCAGCCAACACTTCCTAGTTGCAAACGCTCGCAGCCAATCAGCAGCAAGCTCGTGCTCAAAACGCCTCAGCCAATCATTATTGAGGATTTGGTAGGGGCGCATCATCAATCTGAGGTTGTAAATGCTATGACTCTGGGCACTGATGTTATGGTGGTAATTGGCTCCGAGGCTTTGGATGCCATTCTGAAATGTGGGGCTGCTAATCACCTCTCTGAGTTTTAGCCTCTGGAAGTGGAGGACTTTAATAGGCTGGCCTGTGGTATTCCCTCTGGATCTCCCTTAGATCCGGTGCCACATAAAATTTGGAAAGAGTTTAAGACAGAGCTGTTTCCCATCCTCCGTCTGATTTGTAATCAGTCTCTTTCTCACAGAGTGGTTTCATCTCAGTGGAAACAAGCACTGGTGACACCCCTATTAAAAAACTTTCTCTTGATCCGAAGTGCCCCAATAATTATAGGCCCATCTCTCTTCTGCTTTTTCCGGTGAAAATTGTGGAACGAGTGGTGAGTAGCACTCTGTCCATGCATTTGGAACAACATAATTTGCTGGAGGAGGTTCAGTTTGGTTTTCGGCCAGCCCATGGTACCGAGACGGCCTTGGTGACCGTTATGGACGAGCTTCGGAGGCGGGCAGACAGGGGTCAGACTGATTTGTTGATTCTGCTTGACCTGTCTGCCGCCTTTAACACGGTTAACCATGGGATCTTGCTGAGAAGACTGAGAGAGGTGGGGGTGACGGGCTGTGCTCTGAGGTGGTTCCAGTCTTTTTTACTGGGCAGACAGCAAGCAGTGTCTCTCTCCCCTTATCAATCCACCTATACTAAGATCTTGCATGGCATTCCACAAGGCTCGGCCATTAGCCCCATTTAATTAAATATTTATATGAAACCTCTGATTGTGTTCCTCAAACATCATAATATTAACATCGTAAATTATGCTGATGATACGCAGCTGATCCTTTCCCTTGAGGGAGCGCAGTCGACTTCACTGGAAGTGTTTCATAGCTGCCTGCATGACATGGCACTTTGGCTGCAGGAAAACTCAATGCAATTTAATGCGGGTAAGACGGAGGTGCTCTATTGCTCCTCGGATAGGATTCCCCCCGTGATGCCCAGCAACTTCTGGCCCATCGACACCTCAACCGCTGTTCGACCAGTAAAGACAGTTCGTAATCTGGCGTCATGTTTGACAACAAACTGACTATGGAGGCTCAGGTGACGAAAACAGTGAGCTGCTGCTTAGCCTTTATTAGATCATTGCGGAAGATTTTCCCTTTGCTAACCCCTCCTGCGCGTACGTTAGTAGCACGTAGTACGATTCTCAGTCAACTAGACTATTGTAAAGAGGATTCAATCAACGGCAGCCAAGTTAGCGCTAGGATGGTCCAGAAGGTCCGCTTCCTCCTCGGCCTTGGCGGAGCTGCACTGGCTCCCATTGAGACAGAGAGTTCAGTTCAAGTCTCTTTGCTTGGTGTTTAAAGCCCTGCATGGGCTGGGGCCTGTTTTGTTGCAAAAAAAGTTTGAGTGGTATGTCCCCGTGAGAACTCTTCGTTCCTCAATGGCGAGTCTGGTGAAGGTACCTAGATTTAGGAAGGTCAGATCCTTTGGGGTTGCAGCTGCTAAACTCTGGAATTCTCTCCCATTGGAGCTCAGACAAGTTAGTGACCTTCTTCTTTTTAGAAGGCGATTAAAAACATGGCTGTTTCCTAAGATCTAGCATTGGGGCACATATCTCTGTTCCTCGCTATATTCTACTCTGAGTTGCTAGCGCCAGGATGCCTGCCAGGTGACAGCGCGCTCTATAAATGAAATAAATAAATAAATCAGATGGCATAATTCCCAAATATCGATATCTGTAAATTTCAATATTTCTCAAAAACTACTGAACGGATTTACATCAAATAAACAAAAGCATGCTTTCTAGACCAAGATCCTTCTCCCTGCCAAATTTGGGGTTATTCCGTTCACCCGTTCGACCTGTAGCCTTGTCTAAAGTTTCCTATGGAAATTAACATTGAATAAACACGTTTTGGGACCGCCCTTTTTTCCCAGCCCCCACTTGACGAATCACCCCCCAACTTTCAACATAGGAGCTGATCTCAACAAAGAATTAGTTTCGAAAATTTCACGAAGATTCAGCAATCGGCGCCAAAGTTATTGCGAATAGAATGTTGCCATTTTCCTATTGTAACTAGGCCCTAACTATAACTACCTACTGGTGACCGCCAGTAGGTAATATATAAAGATATATATATATATATATATATATATATATATCAGCAAAGAAATGCGCCAGAGCCCGGATCCGGATATACCAGCTTTATTTCAATCAGCGCAGGCAGCCGCAGATATGATTATGATGTACCTGACGCGTTTCAGCAAATAGCTTTTTTCAAAGGTTTAAGCATCGTGAAGTGCAGTGTCCCAGGTGTGACTGAAGTTCGTAAAGTCACATGACAGACAACCACCATACTACATGTCCCATAATTCATCTTGGGCCGCTATGGAATATCTGTACAATCCAAATGGAGTTTTCCCCACAAACGACCAAGGCATGTTGTCGCAGGTAAGTATGGCAGAGTAGAACTGGTGCACAAAAGGTCTGTGTTGCTGCCACTCAAATGTCAATAAGCGCTGTGTCCGGAGCCTGCCAAGCGGAGAATCATCCCCCTCGGCTCCCTTTCCCATCATGTGCTGAAAAAATCGCCCGGAAATCCTCAAAGCTTGCAGCAGGATGGGCGGGTCATGTCCCCCATCAATATTTTTCCAAAACGATGTTGTCGTCGGGGACCCCCAACCCTGCAGGGCGGCTCTGACTAAGATGGGAGACAGCGCTTCCCGCCAAGTCACATACCAGCAAAGAAATGCGCCAGAGCCCGGATCCGGATATACCAGCTTTATTTCAATCAGCGCAGGCAGCCGCAGATATGATGCACCTGACGTGTTTCAACAAATAGCTTTTTTCAAAGGTTTAAGCATCGTGAAGTGCAGTGTCCCAGGAGTGACTGAAGTTCGTAAAGTCACATGACAGACAACCACCATACTACATGTCCCATAATTCATCTTGGGCCGCTATGGAATATCTGTACAATCCAAATGGAGTTTCCCCACAAGCGACCCAGGCATGTTGTCGCAGGTAAGTATGGCAGAGTAGAACTGGTGCACAAAAGGTCTGTGTTGCTGCCACTCAAATGTCAATAAGCGCTGTGTCCGGAGCCTGCCAAGCGGAGAATCATCCCCCTCGGCTCCCTTTCCCATCATTTGCTGAAAAAATCGCCCGGAAATCCTCAAAGCTTGCAGCAGGACAGGCGGGTCATGTCCCCCATCAATATTTTTCCAAAACAATGCTGTCGTCGGGGACCCCCAACCCTGCAGGGCGGCTCTGACTAAGACGGGAGACAGCGCTTCCCGCCAAGTCACATACCAGCAAAGAAATGCGCCAGAGCCCGGATCCGGATATACCAGCTTTATTTCAATCAGCGCAGGCAGCCGCAGATATGATGCACCTGACGCGTTTCAGCAAATAGCTTTTTTCAAAGGTTTAAGCATCGTGAAGTGCAGTGTCCCAGGTGTGACTGAAGTTCGTAAAGTCACATGACAGACAACCACCATACTACATGTCCCATAATTCATCTTGGGCCGCTATGGAATATCTGTACAATCCAAATGGAGTTTCCCCACAAACGACCCAGGCATGTTGTCGCAGGTAAGTATGGCAGAGTAGAACTGGTGCACAAAAGGTCTGTGTTGCTGCCACTCAAATGTCAATAAGCGCTGTGTCCGGAGCCTGCCAAGCGGAGAATCATCCCCCTCGGCTCCCTTTCCCATCATGTGCTGCAAAAATCACCCGGAAATCCTCAAAGCTTGCATATATATATATATATATATATATATATATATATTACCTACTGGCGGTCGCCAGTAGGTAGTTATAGTTAGGACCCTGTTTCCATAGGAAATCCGCAACATTCTATTTGAATAACTAGGTTTCACACATGTTATAGTTAGCTTGAAATTTTACTGATAAAAAACCAATGAAATTCCCCCGTTATAGTTAGTGCAGGCAACTATAACTCACGCAACCGCAATCTTCTGCTGATGACATATGTGTCTTTATGAAAAAAAAATATTTGTAATATATGTATAGCTAAAAATTTATGGAAGAAGACATGGGCAAATAAGTGTCTAAATACAGTATTAGCATCAGCAGAGGATTGCGGTCGCGTGAGTTATAGTTGCCTGCACTAACTATAACGGGGGAATTTCATTGGTTTTTTATCAGTAAAATTTCCAGCTAACTATAACATGTGTGAAACCTATGGTTTTTTCATTGAATATATATATATATATATTACCTACTGGCGGTCGCCAGTAGGTAGTTATAGTTAGGACCCTGTTTCCATAGGAAATCCGCAACATTCTATTTTGAATAACTTTGGCGCCGGTCGACGAATCCTCGCGAATTTCTCAAAATAGGTGGGGCGCTACGCTCCGCTCCTACCCTGAAAGTCTCGGGGGGATTCGTCAAGCGGGGGCTGAGATAAAAGGGGGGTCCCAAAACGCGTTTTTCCCATGCATTTTTCCATAGGACCTTTAGACAGGGCTACAGCCCGAACGGCTGAACAGAATTACTAGAAATTTGGCAGAGAGGTAGTCCTCAGGTCAAGGAAGTGCCTTTTGTAGGTTTGGTGTAAATCTGTTCAGTAGATACTGAGAAAATAGCCTTTAAATCAATATATATATCTGAGCCAGCTTACGGTACGCTTACCGTAAGCTTACCGTACGCGTACGGTGGCGTGCGCGAGCGCGATTCTGATTGGCTGTTACATCTAAGTAAACATTCGAATCGGTCGAAACCAGGAAGCGGCGGCCGCCATTTTCTCTCTCGCACTCTGAGGGGGGGGCTGTAAACAAAGGCAAAAAACATATAAAGGGGCTGTTTAGACAGCGCCCATGCACATAGCCATGTTAGTTGAGTCCTCAAAGATCCCCCAAGGCCAAAAACGGTAAATTTTCATTTTTTGAAAATTTCGCCGATTACGCTTACCGTACGCGTACGGTGCGCTTACGCTAAAACTTTTAATTAAAAAAAAAAACACTCTCTGTGCATGGCATATTATTACAATACAACAAGGAATCTGTCAGTCTGAAAACAGGGGCACAGTCACTGAGAAAGTTAGAATAAGCGAAGAGTTTGAAAAGGGAGCCTCAGAGTGCTGTAGGATTCATTAGGATTTCCATCAAAAACCAGTGATTGGTGAATATCATCATCTGGATATCCACTCCTTCCCACCACTGTGATTCACTCCATCTTGGAGTTTCATTCGTGGTTAGTTAATAACCGGAGCACGTTTTCGAGGCCCATGGAAGGTGAAGCAGAGAAGGACAGCCAAGCCGCTAGTAAGGGCAAGATATGAGATATATACCAAAAATGATATATAAGTGGTGCAGTGCAGTAAGGTGAAATGTTAAAAAAGGATAAGGAGGAAAAAAGAAAGTTTATTGAGAAATATTCCTACCAATCCTTATCTAAAAATGGTGCAGAAACAGCTTCTAACAAATAGGCTGTTTGATAATAGGGTCGACATGTTTCAGCCTGCTTGCCTGGAGGGTCAAATGGCTTTCGTCAGGACCTGCATTTGATTATCGCTACTGCAGCAAAAGTGAGTGAGAAAATTATAAATTGTGAGACAATGTTAAAAAATACAACCTTGTTATGGTGTATAACTTCTTCGTATTGTCAGTGTGTATATGAACATCTGTGGAAATACGAAAAGAGAATCACAAAGCAACAAAGTGAGTGAAACCATCTGACAAATACTCGCTTAAAACGCTATGCCTTAGTCTCAAGTGCTTACCTGATCAGCACGAGAAGTGAGCCTCACCTCACCCGGTAATGACTCAGGTTAGAAGGAGGCCCCGCCCTACAAAATTGAATAAGATGTGGGGAAAATGAGTACGATGAACCATGAGGTACGATGGTTCAAATCTATAATTAAAGACATTCGTCTGAATGTCCATTGTATGCTCAGCTTTGAACGCTGAAGTGACTTCACTCAAGGAAACAAAACAACTCTTAGATGATAAACTCTGCAGACGCGACAATACTAAGACACCGGTGAAACACGCAGTGTTCAATTGCGCCGCAACTGTTACCAAGTTTAAGAGTTTCAAAGTGTTGAGCTGTAGAGCGCTTACCTCTCCGTCGGTACCTCGATGTGGAATCTGAGCCGTTTGGGAGGTAACCGGCAGCGCAGGTGAGATGTGTTAAAAAGCATGTCCTTTGGTTATGCGACGACCTGATTCGTCAACGCGGGGCCAATGGGTAGCTGTGTTTGTTTTGTTATGGTCTCTGATTGGGCCATGGAAAGCCCGAGGTCACGCGGGATTTAGAGAATGACTACAGGATGATGTCAGCGTGTCAGGAAGGTGTAGTTCCAAAGGGGTCATGGAGAGAAACGAGCTCACGCGGGACTAGAGAATGACTACTGAATGACGTCACCGTGTAAGGAAGTTGTAGTTCCGTATATTTGATAAAGCTTTATCAATCAGTGTGGCGCAAACATACTGTCATATGATAGATACATTAGATCTAGCAATGGTGCACATATAGATGAGGTGCATAGTAATCGCCATTTCATGGGATACCGCAGACAACTGTGATCGGGTTTAACCCATGAATATAGCAAAGCTGTGGATGTATCCTGTGTTTATTGGTAGATAGTCCTAATGTTTAAACACTATCTCTGGATGAACCTTAGTGGAGAGTTATAATGAACTCCACGGAATATCATCGTTCAATCCCGTTTGAAAAGTACCAATTTTGAACACCCAGCGTTGTTCCTTTGAAAACAAGAAGCGAGATGTGTCGCTTACATGTGATGGAATAAAGGGTTTCTCTAGGACTGTCCACCAAAAATCGTTGGCTTGGTGCTTCATTTCATGGAAGTGACGTGTCAGTCTCGTATTAGTCTTGTTACAGCGAAAGGTGCTTTTGTGTTCTAGCATTCGCTGTCTGACTTTCCGTGTGGTCATCCCTATATACCGGAGTTTACAGGGGCATTCAATCATATAGATTAGATTTTCACTGTTGCAGTTTGTGAAAGATCTCTGTTCCCATGGTTTATTCGTGCCTATGTCTAGTGTTGTGGAATGGCTAGTCTGCGGGCATATTGAGCACGTCCCACATGGGTGGTGTCCTTGTACTGCAGGTAGGTCCCATAAAGTACCAATGGGACGCGGTCTTGCTTCACTGGGTCGTGTATGAACCAATTTGTCTCTAAGGTTGCTTCCTCGTTTGAGAGAGAACAAAGGCAGAGGTATCTTATCTTTGCATGAGTTCAAAAGGCGCCAATGCTTCTTCACACTCTTTTGAATTCCATTGGTAAGAGTGCTGAAGGTGTGGACGAACGTGAGCCGCTCCAGTGGTGGTTTTACAATAGGTGGCTCTATCAATGCTTCTCTGTGATTATTGGAAGCGCGTTTGAACGCCTTCTTGATCAGAGATCTCGGATATTGTTTAACAATAAGTTGTTCAGTGAGATTCTTTGCATGCATCTGATATTTTTCAGATGTGGAACAGTTGCGTCTTACACGCAAAAACTGTCCGTAAGGAAGATTATCTCGCAATGATTTTGGATGTTGACTGTCATATCTCAAGAGAGAGTTACGGGACATTGGTTTCTTATACAGTTCACTTTCAAGGCCGGTTGTAGTACTGAAGATGGAGAGATCAAGAATGGCATATTATTGTCATCACTTACAAATTAAATTTAACAGATTACCTATCACAAAGAAGCGCATAATATGTCCTCCATTTGCGCACGGTGCGTAACGTGGGCACGCGGTGCGCATAGCGCACTGCGTGCCCACCTTGCGTGTACGGCACTAACTGCGTAAAGTGGGCGCGCGGTGCGCGAAGCGCACCGCGTGCTCACTGTGCGCGCACGGAACGAACTGCGTTAAGTGGGCGTGCACGCCACGAATGGCGTAAAGTAACTTAGCATTTAAAAAACCGTACAAATTCACTGAAAAAACCATAGGTTTCACACACGTTATAGTTAGGAATTAGCATTTAAAAAACCTTGCTAATTCAATGAAGAAACCATAGGTTTCACACATGTTATAGTTAGCTTGAAATTTTACTGATAAAAAACCAATGAAATTCCCCCGTTATAGTTAGTGCAGGCAACTATAACTCACGCGACCGCAATCTTCTGCTGATGACATATGTGTCTTTATGAAAAAAAAATATTTGTAATATATGTATAGCTAAAAATTTATGGAAGAAGACATGGGCAAATAAGTGTCTAAATACAGTATTAGCATCAGCAGAGGATTGCGGTCGCGTGAGTTATAGTTGCCTGCACTAACTATAACGGGGGAATTTCATTGGTTTTTTATCAGTAAAATTTCCAGCTAACTATAACATGTGTGAAACCTATGGTTTTTTCATTGAATATATATATATATATATTACCTACTGGCGGTCGCCAGTAGGTAGTTATAGTTAGGACCCCTTTTCCATAGGAAATCCGCAACATTCATTTTGAATAACTTTGGCGCCGGTCGATGAATCCTCGCGAATTTCTCAAAATAGGTGGGGCGCTACGCTCCGCTCCTACCCTGAAAGTCTCGGGGGGATTCGTCAAGCGGGGGCTGAGATAAAAGGGGGGTCCCAAAACGCGTTTTTCCCATGCATTTTTCCATAGGACCTTTAGACAGAGCTACAGCCCGAATGGCTGAACAGAATTACTAGAAATTTGGCAGAGAGGTAGTCCCTATGTCAAGGAAGTGCCTTTTGTAGGTTTGGTGTAAATCTGTTCAGTAGATTCTGAGAAAATAGCCTTTAAATCAATATATATATCTGAGCCCGCTTACGGTACGCTTACCGTACGCTTACCGTACGCGTACGGCGGCGTGCGCGAGCGCGATTCTGATTGGCTCTTAGATCTTAGTAAACATTCGAATCGGCCGAAACCAGGAAGCTGCGTCCGCCATTTTGTCTCTCGCACTGAGTGTTATTTATCAAACATGATGCCCAAAAACATGTTACGGGGCTGTTTTGACAACTCCCTCCCACATAGTCATGTTGAGGGAGTCCCCAAACACCCCCCAAGAGCAAAAACGGTTTTATTTTTTTTTCGGCAATTTCGCCGAGTACGCTTACCGTACGCTTACCGTAAGCGTACGGTAAAAAATAGAAATAAAAAAAACACTATCCACACTTACCCCACCCCCTGTGCTTTTGGTGGCCGTAGTCCACCAAATGTACAGGGCTTACTACATCTGTAAAAAAACTATATTTTGGCAACATGAAATTATAAAATCGAAATAAAAAAAACACTATCCACATTGACGCCACCCCCTGTGCTTTTGGTGGCCGAAGGCCACCAAATGTACAGGGCTTATTAAAGTTGATAAAAACCGTGCACGGAACGCACTGCGTTAAGTGGGCGCGCACGCCTCGAATGGCGTAAAGTAACTTAGCATTTAAAAAACCGTACAAATTCACTGAAAAAACCATAGGTTTCACACACGTTATAGTTAGGAATTAGCATTTAAAAAACCTTGCAAATTCACTGAAAAAAACATAGGTTTCACACATGTTATAGTTAGCGGAAATTTTACTGATAAAAAAACCAATGAAATTGCCCCGTTATAGTTAGTGCTGGCAACTATAACTCACGCGACCGCAATCTTCTGCTGATGACATATGTGTCTTTATAAAAAAAAATATTTGTAATATATGTATAGCTAAAAATGTATGGAAGAAGACATGGGCAAATAAGTGTCTAAATACAGTATTAGCATCAGCAGAGGATTGCGGTCGCGTGAGTTATAGTTGCCAGCACTAACTATAACGGGGCAATTTTATTGGTTTTTTATCAGTAAAATTTCCGCTAACTATAACATGTGTGAAACCTATGGTTTTTTCAGTGAATATATATATATATATACCACTTTGTCGACACCTGGGCACACGAGACTACGATACAGCAATACGTATTCTTAGATCTGATCCTAGGCCGTTTTACGCATGCTGTGTAGCAAAGTTTCTAGGACAAGCATGGTGTAAGGTGCTCGCAAGAAAGACATAGTTTGAATCGAAAGAAGATTAGTGGGGCCCCCAAAGCCCGATTATATAAGCTGTCGGACCCTCTTTGCACTAGCACTTTATTCGCTAAACATTTTTTGCCATTAGCTAAGGAAAATTGAATGTCTCTTTGAATTTTTTTTAAATCCCATTGTAATCAGGAAACATTACATGATGTTATACTAGTTTTAATGTTGATATGCACTAAATAACTCGAACCAAATCGTGTATATAATAATTGTCTTCCTGTTTTAAAGCCTTAATTTTTTAACTCTTTGAATATAACATTCGTATCATTGCTTCACGAGCTTAATTGATAATTTTTGTTGTAGTAACATCCACACAAAACTAATGACGTTGTAAACCTGTATTCTGCTCTTCTAAAGAACAGCAATGTGTTTTGTTTTTTTATTGTAACTGTAGCTTTTATGACATCTCTGTCGAAATAAAGCTTATATTGATATATATATATATATATTCACTGAAAAAACCATAGGTTTCAGGGGCGTTATAGTTAGCTGGACTTTTCACTCGTACAAAACCATTGAAATTCCCCCGTTATAGTTAGTTCAGCTAACTATAACTCGCGCGCCCGCAATGCACTGTTGATGACGTCACATATTACATCACTCATGACATGGTCAGTGACATCACTCATGACATCACTGATGACATCTCAAATGACATCACTGATGACATCATCCAGTGAATGTGTGTTTTCTGAAAATTACATATGTTTTATCTATGTATATCTCAAGGTCGATGGAAGAATAAATGGGTATATAAGTGTCTAAATGGATGATTTGTTTTTGAAAAATTGATTGTATAACTGACTGAGTAAGTGTATCTTAGTGAATACATGGCTTAGTGAGTAATGTTTAAATATGTAAATATCTGTATCAGTCTCTCACTTTGTATATAAGTGGCTGCATGGGTTGGTGAGTAGCTACATGAGTGTCTATATAGGTTATTAGTTGGTTTTTTGAGTATCAGTATGAGTGTCTGAGTTACTGTATGGTTCGGTGGGGGGTATTACATAGTGCATAGGAGCATGAATGAGTGACTCACTGTTTGTATGTGTTGAAGACAGCATGTGTGCAGGACTGTATGGGTGGATGAGTGTGTGCATGGGTGTGTTAGTGAGTGAATGACTGTCTCAATAGTGTCTTTATGAGTAACTACATATGTTTTAAATATGTGACTATTGGTGTATATAAGTGAGTATATGTGAGAGTGAGAGATTGAAAGAGTTCCTGTATGAATAAGTATGTGTTTCTATAAGTGATTGTTTAAAAGACTAAGTATGTGTACGTTTCTGTAGAAGTAAGTGTGGTGGTGTGTGTATAACTGTATAAGCAAGTAAATGGATGTTTGATTCTTTAATAGCATGAGTGACTGTGTGTGTGAGTAACTCTATGGATGAGTGGCATTGTGTAACAGGATGTATAGGTGTATGAGTACATATGATGAGTGAGTACATGTATGAGTGACTGTATAGGATTGTTGGTGAATGAGTGGATGTGTATGTGGATTTTAGAATTACTGAATAGGTTGTTGTAACTGATATTGGTATGTCCATTGTTTTGAAAATTTTAGTTTCTATTTTTGAATGTATCTATCAAAGGTTATATTAGGGGGAGAGGAGGTCTGCCACTCTATCACAAGGATGATATCATCAGTGATGTCATTTGAGATGTCATCAGTGATGTCATGAGTGATGTCACTGACCATGTCATGAGTGATGTAATATGTGACGTCATCAGCAGTGCATTGCGGGCGCGCGAGTTATAGTTAGCTGAACTAACTATAACGGGGGAATTTCAATGGTTTTGTACGAGTGAAAAGTCCAGCTAACTATAACGCCCCTGAAACCTATGGTTTTTTCTGTGAATTTCTCATGTTTTTTAAATACTAATTCCTAACTATAACGTGCCTGAAACCTATGTTTTTTTCAGTGAATTTCAAAGGTTTTTTAAATGCTAAATCCTAACTATAACGTGCCTGAAACCTATGGTTTTTTCAGTGAATATATATATATTCACTTAAAAAACCATAGGTTTCACACATGTTATAGTTAGCTGGACATTTCACTCGTAAAAAACCAATGAAATTCCCCCATTATAGTTAGTGCAGGCAACTATAACTCACGCGACCGCAATCCTCTGCTGATGACATCAGATATTACATCACTGTATTTAGACACTTATTTACCCATGTCTTCTTCCATTAATCTTTAGCTATACATATATTACAAATATTTATTTTTCATAAAGACACATATGTCATCAGTGATGTAATATCTGACGTCATCAGCAGAGGATTGCGGTCGCGTGAGTTATAGTTGCCTGCACTACCTATAAAGGAGGAATTTCATTGGTTTTTTACGAGTGAAATGTCCAGCTAACTATAACATGTGTGAAACCTATGGTTTTTTAAGTGAATTTGCAAGGTTTTTTAAATGCTAATTCGTAACTATAACGTGTGTTAAACCTATGGTTTTTTCAGTGAATTTGTACGGTTTTTTAAATGCTAAGTTATGTATTTTTTTATTTTTTTTTTCATGTTTTTCACTGTGCGCGCACCGTGCACCCGCGGTTCGCAGTGCGTGCCGTGCGCACGCGGTGCGCACACCTCGCGATTAAAAAAAAAATAATAATAATGTTTTTTTCTCCCTTGGGGGTCCTTCTGTGACCCCCTGACCAAGGCTAGGGGGTCAGGAACTGTCCACTCTGCACCCTTTTCACGTTCTCCACCTTTTTTTTCACCCCCTCAGACTGCGAGAGACAAAATGGCGGACGACACTTCCTGGTTTCGACCGATTCGAATGTTTACCGACATCTAACAACCAATCAGAATTGAGCTCGCGCACGGCAGGGTGCGCGCACGGTGCGCCCGTATAGATATTGATATGCTTTTAAATGCTATTTTCTCAGGAAATACTGAACAGATTTACACCAGACCTGCAAAAGGCACTTCCTTGACCTTATGGCTACCTCTCTGCCAAATTTCACGTAATTCTGTTCAGCCGTTCGGGCTGTAGCTGCGACTAAAGGTCCTATGGAAAAATGCATGGGGAAAATGCGTTTTTGGACCCCCCCTTTTTCTCGGCCCCCGCTTGACGAATCACCCCGAGACTTTCAGGGTAGGAGCTGCATGGAGCACCCCATTTGTTTTGAAAATTTTGCGAGGATTCGTCAACCGGCGCCAAAGTTATTCAAAATAGAATTTTGAGATTTCCTATGGAAACTAGGTTGTAACTATAACTATCTACTGGCGACCGCCAGTAGATAATATATATAAATATATACATATATGCAAAAGAAAGAAGAAGAGAACTCAGGTAGTTCTCAAGTTTAGGTGGAAAGCATCTCCAGTGTAAAGCTCTCTCAACATCAGCGACACTCTAAATTTGCTCACCTCAAATGTCTGCTTTTCTATCAAAGTCTTTAATCATAGTATTAGCACAGTGCCATTCACGTAGGGATAGAAAGGGACAACGTCTTTTGCCATTTCTACAGCAAAGTCTTCAAGCATAGTACTAGCAAAGTGCTATCCATGTTGAGCTGTAAAATGACCAAAGCCTTTTACCACTCCAGGCACAGTATTACTGCTTTGGATTGGTAAAATACAATCCAAGCCAACCTGAAATGAATAAAAGCAAACCCTGACACGTGTTTCACTCTCATTAGAGCTCTTCAAAGAGGTATAGCTTTGTCCAGACACAAGGGCTTTGGTCATCTTACAGCTTGGCATGGATAGCACTCTGCTAATCCTATGCTTAAACGCTTTGCTGTAGAAAACCCACGAGACACGCTAGTGAGACACAACTCAATGGTTTTCTACTCTGATTATGGGATCACAGCAAAACTGTGGTGTCGCAACTGCGGATTCACCAAATATTTATAAAATGTAATTCTTACTATACACAACACAATTTCAGAGTTAGTCAGTAGGGTAGACATTATAAGGAATGAATACAACAGTGTGACCATTGGTGTGTCAGTGTATGCATTAGTGAGTTGTAAAGTGTGTCACTGTGTGTATGCCTGAGTGAGTGAATGTCAGTTAACGCATCAATGTGTCCATTGGTGTGTCAGTGTACGTATTAGTGAGTTGTAGAGTGTGTCAGTGTGTGTATGCCTCAGTGAGTGAGTAAGTCAGTTAATGCATCAGTGTGTTCATGGGTCTGTCAGTGTATATATTGGGGTGTCTTAGGTTGTCCTAGGGTGTGTAGAAGTAAGTGTGAGATTGTGTTAGTGAATGAATTAGTAAATCCATGGGTGTGTGAGTGTATGCATCAGTTAGTCCTAGAGTGTGCCAGGTTGTGTATGAGTAACTGTTTGAATATGATAGGGAATGGATTGGTGTGTCCATGAGTGTGTCAGTGTATGTATCAGTTAGTCCCAGAGTGCATCAGTGTGTATATGAGTGAGTCCATGATTTTGTCAGAGAATGCATCAGTGAGTCCATGGGTGTGTTAGTGTATGTATTAGTGAGACCAAGGGTGTGTCAGAGTGTATATCACTGAGTGAGTGAGTCAGTGAGTATGTCAGTTAATGCATCAGTGTGTCCATGGGTGTGTCAGTGTGTGTATTAGTAAGTCCAAGAGCGTGTCAGTGTGTGCATAAGCGAGTGGGTGAGAATGTCAGTAAATGTGTTTCCAAGGGTATGTTAATGTATGCATCAGTGGGACCTAGGGTGTCTGTTACTCTATCTATTTATATGTTTGATAATAATTATATACAGTATACAGAATTAATTAGCAAAATATCTAAAAAAATGAAAATTGAATAAAGTGATCTGTTATGAAAGAGAAAAAACTGAAATATATGTTATTGTGACATATTTAAAAGTTTCAGTGTAAAGTTCAAATTTCAGAAAAAAGTACTTAATAAATAATCTAAATAATCAATGTTGAACAGTGGGGAAAAACAATTATGTGGATTGTAGAAAAAAACTAGAACTGCACAGTATTACACTACACATATGTTATAGCATGCATCGCTCTCCCTACAAACACTTAAAAAATTATTCTAGCTAAAGGTACTCAACTAATAAAAATGAATATATCCCCCCCACAAAAAAAACCATATGATACTAAAATAGTCCAATGCTCAAAATAGATGTAACACTTATTCAAATTTCGGACTCCATTTTGAAGACATCACCCCTGCTAGGCCGAATTATCTCTTACACACTGATCATCCATGAAAAACAAACACTGTATACCACTCTTTAAATGCTAATCTTCCTCAAAACTTTGGTTCAAGAAAGAAGATACATGAATTTGTAAATTTTAAAGTTAAGTTTTGGTTTGAAAGTGAGCTTGCTGTCATTGCATTCTGTCCCCGTCCCAGGATGCTTGTTTCCGGTCCAGGGAATACCTGACCTGGCAGTTCGGCCTGGACAGTTTCCATGAGGAACAGGGTCAAGACTAATTTGCAAATGGCTGGGTCTAAACTGGGGTGGCATAGTGAGAAAAAGAACAATGGATTAAACCCAGGTGAATGGTTGAAACGTTTCAGCACTCCGTCCATCATCTTTTTGTGTTTGCTATGTTCGCTCTAAGTGGTCAAGGGTATGCCCAGATGTGGGTCCCTTGCTCACTATGCCACTGGATTCAATCTAACCTGACTGATGAGGGGTGAAACCCTGAAACCGGTCTCAGAATGGTTGTTTCTGTCCCAGGGAGGACCTGGCCTGGCAGTTCGAGCTGGAATATCCCCATGAGGAACAGGGTCAAGACTGATTTACATATGGCTGGGTCGAAACTTGGGTGGCATAGTGAGCAAAAGAACAATAGATTAGAACCAGATTGAGTGGTTGAAATGTTTCAGTACTCCGTACATCATCTTGTTGTGTTTGCTATGTTCGCCCTAGGTGGCCAAGGGTAGGTCCAGACGTAGCCCTTGCTTGCTGTGTCATGGGATTCCAGCTGGCCTGGCTGATGACGAGTGAAACCCTAAAACTGGTCCCAGGATGCTTTGGGGTCCAGGGAGTACCTGACCTGGCAGTTCGGGCTGGACTATTCCCATGAGGAACAGGACCAAGACTGATTTGCATATGGCTGGATCCAAACTGGGGTGGCATAGTGAGCAAAAGAACAATAGATTAAACCCAGATATGTGACTCGGAAAGTGGTTGAAAAGTTTCAGCACCCCGTCCATCATCGTGTCGTGTTTGCTGTGTCTTTATGTTGATATCCTCAATGTTTGAGTTTGCCTCTCTTAAAAATTCAAGCAGGTCATCCATGCATATTCAGTACAACTAAGTTTAATAAGTCAAGTTGGCGCACCCAGGTTTCTCAGCATGCATTTGAGTTCTCCTTGACGATGATACCGATACTCGTTGGTGCCATGTTGGCACACCATCAAATAATTAAGTTGTATTCTAAGTTTTCATCCTTTTCTTTAACTTTATCAGCAAATTCGTTTGGAGAGAGATTTTGAAGATTAACACCTGTCTTCAGTATATGATTCACAACATAGGAAAGTCCAGACAAGTCACTATCAAACAGAAGATGGAATATGTATGGAATACACTGACGAAATCTTGGATCTTCTGAATGTACTTGTGAACCCGCCATGAAAAGGGTGGTAGGATGGCAACAAAGAGGGGCCTTACAGGGTCCCCTGCCAGATTTGGTCCTGGGGTGCAAATGGGGGCACATGTAGTGCCCCCCTAGATTTGCAACCCCCCCCTTCCTGCAGGGTGTGGGATATATGCTACACCAAGCAGGCAGGTGCAGTCGGCGCTTTGACTGCGGCAGTCTGCATGATATGCTCTTCTATGAGCCTAGCAAACCGCCGCTGTCAGACTGCCACAGGACCACCCGCCAGACCAGGATTTAACTTCTAATCTGGCACACAATCACACCACAGCTTTGGAGGTCCTACAGCAGACAGTGTGTTGCACCATATGCTGTAGGACTGCCAAAGTCATATTCAGACTTAATAAGTTTGTTACTGTGTATATAATTGTGTACTCAGTCTCACCTTATCTTGCAGTATCTGTACATGCCCTGATATATACTTTAGTTTCTTCTGGGTACCTCAGCTTACATTTTAATATTTAGCTAGTTATCTAACTGCATACATCAATGTCTCTCTGAGTGACTTAGTGCACATATCAGCTTTTCTGACTGTGTAAAAGTACGCATTATTGTATCCTTTGCTCTGTTACTGTATGCATAGCTATATCATTGTGTGTAAGAAACTATATCTTGTTGTCTTAGCAAAAGCATCAGTGTGAACCAGATCATCTCAATCTATATATCTGTGTGTCTGTCATTGCATAACTGTATACATAATAAAATACCTCAATACCTTGCTGTATACATTAGTATTTCACTCCTTGTGTCACTGCCTACATTGGTGTATACATGTGTTTTGTTTTTCTTCACACCGTTTTACTCATACTTCCTGATCAGTTGAGGTTACTTTGTTTTCATCTTCTACTCTCTTTTAATATTTCCTTTTAGTTTTTTCAAGCATCCTGCTCACTTTCATCCACCTTACTCACACTCACTCCTTCTCTATCAATTTTTTTTTATGCTACAGCTTAATTCACATACCTGTTAAATGTGATTGTTGGTGTGTATTTTTCTTTCTCAGTATCATGTTGTAAAAGGTTTCTCAAAAAAAGCACACAAAATCTGAGCACAAGAATGGAAGACCACTCTCATGCAAGGAAACCATGAATGAAACTCTTTTCAACTTTTCTTTCAAGGTTACAGAGGCTGAAAACAAATAGAAACACTGCTTTCATGTTCTTAACTAATCATATTGCTCTTCAGAATGGTTACATTTCTTATCCCTTTGTTTGACTCCTCTAAAGAAAACCCACTTCGGTAGAAGTTTTGACCGGGTCCCCGGATCAATAATGTCCTATTACTTACCGGTAATCTTCATTACTCCTGGTCCCGTAGTCCTCGTCCCATTCCTTACAAAGTGGAGATTACTATCTCCGCGACAGAAAAAAAAGAACAGGAGCATGCTGGGATACCTAACCCACTCCCTCCCGCTGGGAGTACATAAGCGGTACCAGCCCAGCATGCAGCCTGAAAATACCAAGCCAACAACCGGAAGGCCGGCCGCCAGGGAGGGAGGGAGGGAAGTAAGGAATGGGACGAGGACTACGGGACCAGGAGTAATGAAGATTACCGGTAAGTAATAGGACATTACCCCCAGGTCCCTCCGTCCTCGTCCCATTCCTTACAAAGTGGAGAATACCAAAGCAGAGAACCCGGCCTACCGGAACCCCACCAAAGCCAGGGTCACCAGACCGAGAAAAACAGACCCCAACAGAAGCAATAGGGAGCCCACAAGAAAAGCAGGCAGGAGAACACAACCAGCCATGCCTCCAACCAAGCCGAAAAGAATCCAGACCCCAAAAGAAGCAGGGGACTAGCAAGAAAGGACCGCAAACGAACACAAGACCCCCCAGGAAAGCCCGAAGGAGGCCCCGCACTCAGAAGCAAGACCCAAGGGTACCCCCAGAGGGGCAGAAAGAGAAACCACCACCCCTAACCACCAGGGAAAGGGAACCCCGGAGAAGCGTAAGCGCCCCAAAGGAGCAATCCAACCAGGAAGGACAAACAACCCGGGAGAAAAACCACCAAGGGAGAAGCCCACAGCCCCAGGCAGCACCAAGCAGCTGCAGCAAATGGGACAAAACAGCACAACCAGGCCCAACGCAGAGCACCCGAGAGCATGACGCACAAGGAGACACGCCACTGACCCAGGAAGGAACATAGTAGGGCAAGCCAGAGAGCGAACCCCCCAGAACAGAGAAGAAGGCGACCCACAGCCGGACCAATCCACAAACACCACACCAAGAGGCGAGGGGAATGAAGAGGAGAACGAAGAGGCACGTCAAACTCCGAAAAACACCGAGCGCGACCATTCACAGGACCAACCCCAACACATCAGGGGAAGACACCCGCAGAGCCGCAAAGACCGAAGAGGAAAGGACAGAAGGCCCAGGCCAAAAGGCAGGAAAACAAGCCGTCAACCCCAGCAGAGACACCGGAAGGCCGCAGCCAAGGCCGCCACGTCGGGAGAAAAAAAACCCGGTCACAGGAACCAGTCAAAAGGCCAGGACCGAGGCAACCAAAGGCAGGAGACACAGGGACACGAACCCAGGAACCCACCTAAGCAAGGCCAGGGAGAGCAACAAGCGCCACCCAAAGCAGACTCCACACACGGTCAGCGAACAGCCAGGAGAGAACAACCAAGGGCCGAACACAGAATCGGGGAAATAAACCCCAGAACCGGAAAGGAGAAACCCCCACCAACCACGAGCCGACCCATAGGTCAGGAGGACACCAAGGAACCTCCTAAGGCGTACCCCAAAAAGGGGCGAAACAGGAACGACCAACAAGGAGGCCAACAGCCCAACAACGCAGGCAGCCCAGAAGACCCAAGAAGCCAACCGGACAACGGACAAGCCAGCCAGCCCGGAGGCCCCAAATTGGAGCAGCAGAACCCGAAAGGAGAGTCAAAGGGTCAACCGACCCAAACCCAAAAACCCCAAACAAGAAGGGACCAGGGACCGGCACCAAAGCAAGCCAAGCCACCAAGAGAGGAGAAGCAGCCGGGGAACAGAGAGGGAGATCGGCAAGCCACAACTGGCAACCAACACAGAGGTCACAGCACACCAGCCAGGCGCAAAGGAGCAGCTCAGGAAAGAACACAGGACCAACCCGGCACCCAGACCAACAGGGCCAGAACCACCGGCCAGCAAGAGGCCAAAAAGAGGCCCAAAGCACCAGAGAACGAGCGGCCAGGGAAGAACCCAGGCAGGGACCCAGGCAGGGAACCCGCAAAGGAAGGCCCAAAAACAAGGACCGGAGGGAGGAAACACATCAGCACCCCGGAACACCCCCGGCAGCCCCAAACCAAAGGAGAGGAGCCCGGAGAAACCAAAGGCGCACAACCCCCGGGGGGAGCGGGCACACACCCAAAAAGGGAAGAACAAAGCACGCAGAGCCAGCAAGAGCAATGGCCAGAGACACCACAGGCCGAAAGCAGGCCGTACGGGAGCGAGAAACCCCCAAGCCCAAGGAAAAGGCCCACAAGGGGAAAACCAGAGCCCCAGGACCCAGGCAAAGCCAACCACCAGCACAAGGCCGAAAAGAGGAGCGGGGACGTAGCAACGTGGCCCACACACTACGGGAGGCTAGACCACAACCGGCAGTCCCACCAACAAAACCACTGGCCAAGCCCAAGATAAGGCACGGCGAGGAGGACATCGGGAGCGGCACCCAAAGCATGAAAGAAGGGCACAGGGCAACCCGAACCCATAAACAGGGAGAGGCCCAGAAGCACTGCACCCAAGAAACAAGGAACCACCCAGGCAGAAGCCAAGGAAGACCCACAACCCCCAGCCACCACAGGAGGCAAAGGAGCGGCAGCGAGAGGCAAACGACCGCAAGCCACAAAGAAGAGACACGAGGGGAAAGGAAACCACAACAGGAAACCAAACCCCATCAGTCAACCCAGCGCACCACAACACAGCACCAGGCAAGAGGGAAGAGGCAAGCAGCAACACCAGCCAGAAAGCCCACCAGGAAAGCCCCGGAGTCAACAGCCAACCAAGGCCAAGACCCACCGGAACAGAGAGAAGGCACAACAGCCCCTTCCCCCCCCCCCGAGAACCCAAGAAACAGGGAGTCCGGAAGCAACAAGGACCCAGATGCAGGATGCAAGAAGCAACCCAGCCAAACACAAGCAGAGGCCAAGCGCAAAGTGGAGGAGCCTCAGACGGGGGAACACCGGGGGCCACAGGCCCACCCCCCCGACCACAACCAGCACAAAGGACACCCACAGGGAACCTGCCGGGGAAGGAGCCCACCAACCCAGGCAGGAAGATACGCCGGAGGGCAGGAGAGAGCGGACGCAAGGGCACCGGCGTGCCCAGCCGCAACACCAAGACAGGAGCAGGCGCCAGCAGGGAGGGAAGGCCACAGGCCAGGAAACCCCACACGTTGAAGCTCAGAGCACCGGACAGGCACAGGGGGCAGAAAAAAAACAAGGCACCCCGAGCACGGGCCACACCAACACCCCTGGAAGGACGCAAGAAGCGCCCAGCAGCCCGAGCCGCAGGCAGGCACCCAGACAGGCACGCACCAGGGCCGGCCATAAAAGAACAGCAGGAACCAACAGGGCGGACAGGCAGCAGGCTGAAGAATCCGTGCGAACAGACAACCAAGCACCAACCAGGGGGAAACAGAAGCATGCAGGGCAGGAAGGCAGGAAGCCTACAGGACAGAGGAACGAACCAGGACGAACCTCACCAGAAAATGAAAATAGCCCAGGGGAGCAGAAGCGAGCACAGGGGAACGGGGGACAGCCACAGCACCCGCCCGCCCCGGCACACCCCCAGCAGTGGAAAACAGGGAGCCAAGGCCGCAGGCCAGCACAGCAGAAGAGCGCAGCACATGGAAGAAAGAAAAACGGCACCCACCAGGGGGACAGGCCAACCCCATAAAACAGAGACCGTCCCCCAACCCCTCCGCCCAGACGCCATTCAGCAACAAGCGCCGAGCAAGCGGAAACAAGGAGCTTTAAAGATGAGTGAGAAACTTTGCCACCTTATGCCACTCTGACAGAGTGTGCGGGACTCGAACCCTTGTCCTGTGAGACCCTTTACAACCGTAGGCACAAGACTCACCATTGAGCTAAAGCTCCTGGTGACAGGGAACCCAGAACCGGAGGAGGAAGCACCCCCCCCCCGCAGCATCGGGAAGCAAGGCAGGGACACAACGCAGAAAGCCACGCAACGCCCCCAACCCAGCAAGCAGGAACAGGGAGCGCCATAAGCCAGCACGGACAAAGCCCAACAGGAATCAACCAGCAAACGGTGAGACCAGAGGACGCCAGGCCCCAGAGTAAAAATCGCCAGGCAGCAAGCACGGCGAGAATACCCCCGAAGCAGCCAAGCAAGACCCCCAGCCAAGACCGCCGAAGCAGCCCACCGTGCACAGCCAGACCCAGCAGGCAAAGCACAGAGACAGAGGAACAAGCATGGAAGAAATCGGAACCGCTATGCGGTACTCACCAAAGGGGCAGGAAGAGCACACCAAAAGCGCCCTGCCCCCAAGACCCAGCCCAGGCGCCCTCCAAGACACCAGCGCCGGGCGAGGAAGAGAGCTGCAGCCACCGATCAGACATTGACCCCCATCAAGCATCGTCCCTGCACCAACCTCAGGAACAGCAGGGGCACTGGTAGGAAAGGAGGCGAGCAGCACACCAAGGGAGACCAGGAGCACCGCCCGGCGCAGCCCCTGGGCTCCCATCTCATCCACAGCTGCGCGTCTTCCAGCCAGGCCAAGCCGTAGGAGGACGCGCGCGGTAACCCGGAAGGAATCCGGACATCCGGCGCCCCAGCCGCAAAGGGCCGGGCGCCAATCAACGCGACTCCCAGCAAGCCAAGCAGGCCAGGAGACGCGGAAGAGGATGTCGAGGACAGCCCAGCAGCCCCACGAGACATCCAACGAAGAAATCACAGGTAAGATCAGCACGTCCTAATCTGTCGGAAGACAGAAAAAAAGAACAGGCTGCATGCTGGGCTGGTACCGCTTATGTACTCCCAGCGGGAGGGAGTGGGTTAGGTATCCCAGCATGCTCCTGTTCTTTTTTTTCTGTCGCGGAGATAGTAATCCTCACTTTGTAAGGAATGGGACGAGGACGGAGGGACCTGGGGGTAATGGCTCAGCGCGACCCCTGTGTAACCTCACGGTCAATCCGTGCAGCAAACCAAAATCTTTTTTAAAAACTATTCATAAACACTACCACTTACACACCACTTCCTACAAATCCCTAAATTGATTCCAAAACAATCTTTATTAACTATTTCTTTCATTAACAATCTCTCCTCACTTTGACATTCTAGGCTTTTTTGTTCCCTTCCAAACCTTATTCCTGTAGCTCTGTTTCCATGGTGAACAAAATTGTAACATTCTCTGCTACCAGTAGGTCACAAGTCCACAACAGTCTCTACATCAGTTTGCTAACTCCTTAACCCAAGAAAGCAGGTGTGGTTGACTGTATGCAATTAGAAACATATACCACATAACCAACCACACCTGTACTTACTTTAGATTCATACCACAACCTAGTTTTATACAGTGCCATAAATACAGCATCCAATCAAATGTGATTGTTTAAATATTACTCGCTAGGGTCTCTTTAAACTGATTTTATTTTGAAAACTGCCTCATTCAGTTGCAGCCTTCTCTAGCCTTCTCCTGTATGCTACTGCTCCATCCCTCAAAATGGTTAGAGTGAGGATTATAGGTCATAGCTTTGTGTCTGGGCTAGAGTGTATGTTAGAAAGAATGGGATTGAGAGGGACTTGGGTTTGCCCTATGTGGATATTAGTTGGTTTGGCCAGAGAGGGTTAAAGTGGCAGAAATTGCTTCCATTGGTTGAAAACAATATGGTGTACCAACATTCAGACCTCATAAGTGTGCACTGTGATGGCAATTACCTTGGCACCCTGACCGGGGTAGGACTGGATATCCTAATAAAAAATACCTTTGAGCAATTAATGCAACTTTTCCCTCACACTGCCATGGTGTTTTCTAACATATGCCAGAGGTAGAAATGTAAGAGGTTGTCTGAATTTTGTCCACAGATAGAGGAAGCTAGGAAGCATATTAATAAATCTATTTCAGCGATACTCAGAGACCATAACATAGGATCTATCGACAATAACAACCTGCACTTCAACATGCATAGAATATACTGGAGAAATATTGTTCACTTCACAGACAAAGGCAACAGAGTTTTTCTAAGCAACTTGAAACTATGCATCCACTCGTACATGTAGTCATCATATACACATACAGTGAAGACAATGGGTCTTCTAAGAGCCACCCTAGTTCCCAAACGGTATTTTTTTTTAACTATGAATCCTTTTTTTTCAAACGTAATCATCTCTGCATATCCATTGCGGATCTACAAACCAAAAGCACACATTCAATGCAAAAGAGCACATTTAATATATCTAGTAGAGGGTCCTGTATGGCTATCATAGTGGGTATAACAGGCTCTACATGGGAATCATTTTAGGTGGTAGGTGTCTCTTTGCATATGTTAGAGACTGTAACAGGGTTTGTATGGGTATATCAGTGGATGTGACACTCTCTATATCAGTATGTCAGAGGCTATGAAGATGTCTGAGTGTAAGTGTGCATGTGAGAGTATCTATATGGGCTTGTAAAATGGCATAACATCTCTGTAGGCTATCTGCATTGGTGTGACAGTGTTTGTATAGGTGTAAGAGTGTCTGTATAGATGTAAACATAGTTGTGAGAGTTTCTGTATGAGTTTCTGAATGGGTGTAACAGTGTACGCATGGGATTAAGAGTGGATGTGGGAAGGTCTGTATGGGTATGTGAGTGGGTATCAAAGTCTCTTCTGCATTGATGTAAGAGTGGGTATGAGAGTCTCTGTATGGGTTTGCGAATGGGTATAACAGTGTCTGTAGGATATTTGAATGGGTGTGACAATGTCTGTATGGGTATATGAGTGTTGGTAAAAGTGTATTTATAGGTGTAAGTGTGGGTGTGAAAGTCTCTATGGGTTTGTTAATGGATGTGAGAGTTCCTCACGTTGCTTTTCGTAAGGTCTTAAAAACTTGTGGGCAGATTTATGTTGCACTTGCGCCACTTTTGCACCGCCGTTGCGTCACTTTTGTGACGCAGCAGTGGCGCAAATCCTGCGCCATGGTGCGGGGTATTTACAACGTGACGCATCTGGGAGATGCGTCACGTTGTAAAGCCCTGCGCCACATGTAGGCGTTCCAGGGCAGGTGGGGGCGTTCCGGCGCAGGAACGCCTCCTAAAAGTGGCTGAGTGAAATCTACAAGATTTCACTCAGTCACTTTTAGGCCCATGCTGCGTCAAAACCCTGCGCCTGCTTGAAGCAGGCGTAAGGATTGACGCAGCATTGTACAGATAGGGCCCCCCAGAGCATTGCTGGAGCTGCGTCGCGCTTGCTACGCAACTCCAGCAATGCACCACTTTTATGGCACAGATGCGTCACGCATCTGTGCCGTTTTTGCCCCATGGTGCGCCGCATTATAAATGCGGCGCATCCATGGTGGCGCAGCTGTGGCGCATAATAACTGGCGCATCCCTGCTGATATGCAGGGATGCGCCAGTTGTCATAAATCTGCCCCTTGGTTTTTTACTCTTTAATGGAGTGCTCGGTCATATACCTTTTTCTGCCTCTCTTTCTACCTAAGACTAACTGCTACCAGCGCCTTGACTCCTATGGATAAATGTTTGCGCTTTATGTTTATTTCATTGAATTTCATTTCAGTCTCTGTATGTGTCTCTAGGATATCTGAATAGGTTAGAGAGGGTTTGTATGGGTTTGTGAATGAGTGTGACAGTGTACGGATGTAAGAGTGGGTGTAAGAGTGTCTGTATGGGAATGTGAGTGGGTGTAAAAGTGTCTCTATAAGTGTAAGTGTGAGTGTGAGAGTCTCTGTATGGGTTACTTAATGGGTGTGAGAGTCTCTGTATGGGTGTGAGAATGGGTGTAGCAGGATCTATAGGATATGTGAATGAGTGTCTAATGGGTATGTGAGTGGGTGTAAAAGTGTATATATAGGTGTGCGTGTGGGTGTGAGAGTGTCTGAATGGGATTGTGAATGGGTGTGAGATTCTTAATATGGGTTTGTGAATGGGTTTTACAATGTCTGTATGGGTGTAAGAGTGGGTGTGAGAGTGTCTGTATGGGTATGTGAGTGAGTGTGTGAATAAGAGTGAGTGCAAAAGATATATATATATATTTTAGAGCCATGCTAGAGACCCGGATCCCCTGTGGAGTTACACAGGGGACCACGCTCAGCCTCGCAGGAGATCTGCGGATCTCGCGATTGGCCCACATTTTTTTTTATCACATTTCTTTTTTGGGGGGGAATTTCTTTTTTATTTTATACAACTGAACAATCAGCACTAAGGAGATTTTTCACATTTCTGACCCCAGGGCACATGCTCATTCCTCTTATGTAACATGTGCAAGGGGTCAGGAAACCTCTCACCTGAACCCTTCATTCAATATGCAAACAAATTTTCAGCTCCGGGTACCGTTTCCCGACAAACAAAATGGTGGCTGCAACTTTTCTGTGAAGCTGCGGCCAGCCAATAAGGACTCTGCTTTGTCGTGTGACTCCGTGGAGGGTCCACATCTCTATATATACAAATTTGTTTTCAGTTAATATATCTGAAACTACTGAACGGATTTACACCAAATCACAAAAAGCATGATCTGTGGAATAAAATCTACCTTTCTGCCAAATTTAGTGTAATTCCATCTAGCAATATGGTATTTTGGTTTGCAAGGGTAATTTGAGGGTTTGGGGTCAGTATGGGTTTTGGGGTGGCAAGGGTAATTTTAGGGTTTACGGTGGGTATGGATTTTTTTTTAAGTGGTTAGGGTTAATTTAGGGTTTAGTGTAGGTAGGGGTTTTGCGGTGGCAAAGCAAAGTTTAGGGTTTAGGGTGGGTATGGGTTTTTGGGTGGTAAGGGTAATGTTAAAGTTTTGGGTGGGTATGGATTTTGGGGTGGCAAGGGTAATTTTAGCATTTAAGGTGGTATGGGTTTTTGGGTGGCAAGGGTTATTTTAGAGTTTAGGGTGGGAGTGGGTTTTGGGGTGGCATGAGTAGTTTTAGGGTTTAGGGTGAGTATGGATTTTGGGATGGCAAGGGATATTTTAGAGTTTAGGGTGGGGATGGATTTTGGGCTGGCAAGGGTAATTTTAGGGTTTAGGGTGGGTATGGGTTTTGGGATGGCAGGGCAATTTGTAAGGTTTAGGGTGGGTATGGGTTGAGTGGTTGTGGGGTTTTAAAAATATATATATGGACTGCGACTTCGTGGGAATACACTGTTTACTTAAGCAGTGTCTTCGGGCTCGAGTCGGGATTCCAGCGGTGGGGTGAGGGACCTGGGGAGCTGCTACGCCGTCTACAATAATAAGATCCAGGCAAGCATGAGGAGAAGGAAGCAGACACCACCCACTGGGGCTAGTACTTACGTTTTGGTGTCTGCTCCGCACGGACTCGGATTCCTGGGTTCGGGTTTCCCTGTGCAACCACACCAGCAGTGCCTCAGCCAATCGCAGAGGGGCATGTAGCTTAAAAAGGTGGGCTGGTGATCCACTTGCAAATGTTGGCGGCATCCGAGGAAGTTTTATTATGAAACGCATTGTGCCGATGGTTTTAATACAAGTGCAGCTTACCTGGAATCCTGTGTGTGCTCTTCTTCCTTTAGGAGACAAGGGAGTGTGGAGTTGATGTTTGGGGTGCAGCCACAAGCAGCTATGGAGTACCCACCCCTCAAGTGTCCGGCAGCTTTTGTGGCATCTTTTGGGAAACTGAAAACATTTTGGTAAATGCTGGAACGCCGCATACCCGGAATGTGCCCACCCATTAATCAATGAACTGCAACTTCGTGGGGACACACTGTTTACTTAAGCAGTGTCTTCGGGCCCGAGTCGGAATTCCAGCGATGGGGTGAGGGACCCGGGGAGCTGCTACACCGCCCACAATATTAAGATCCAGTCAAGCATGGGGAAATGGGAGTGAACACCGCCCACTGGGGCTAGTACTTATGTTTTGATGTCTGCTCCGCACGGACTCGGACTCCTGGGTTCGGGCTTTCCCTGTGCAACCACGCCAGCAGTGCCTCAGCCAATCGCAGAGGGGCATGTAGCTTGACAAGGTGGACTGGTGAACCACTTGCAAATCTTAGTGGCATCTGAGGAAGTTTGATTATGAAACGCGTCATGCCGATGGTTTTAATAAAGTGCAGCTTACCTGGCATCCCGTGTGTGCTCTACTTCCTTTAGGAAACAAGGGAGTGTGGAGTTGATGTTTGGGGTGCAGCCACAAGCACCTATGGAGTACCCACCCCTCAAGTGTCCAGCGGCTTTTGTGGCATCTTTTGGGAAACTGAAAACATTTTGGTAAATGCCGGAACGCCGCATACCCGGAATGTGCCCGGCAATTAATCAATGGACTGCGACTTCGTGGGAACACACTGTTTACGTAAGCAGTGTCTTCGGACCCGAGTCGGGATTCCAGCGGGGTGAGGGGCCCGGGGAGCTGCTAAGCTGCCCACAATAATAAGATCCAGGCAAGCATGGGGAGAAGAGAGCAGACACCGCCTACTGGGGCTAGTAATTACGTTTTGGTGTCTGCTCCGCACGGACTCTGACTCATGGGTTCGGGCTTTCCCTGTGCAACCACGCCAGCAGTGCCTCAGCCAATCGCAGAGGGGCATGTAGCTTGAAACGGTGGGCTGATGAACCACTTGCAAATCTTGGCGCCATCTGAGGAAGTTTGATTATGAAATGTGTCATGCTGATGGTTTTAATAAAGTGCAGCTTACCGGGAATCCTATGTGTGCTCTACTTCCTTTAGGAGACAAGGGAGTGTGGAGTTGATGTTTGGGGTGCAGCCACAAGCACCTATGGAGTACCCACATCTCAAGTGTCCGGCGGCTTTTGTGGCATCTTTTGGGAAACTGAAAACATTTCGGTACACACCAGAATGCCGCATACCCGGAATGTGCCCGGCCATTAATCAATGGACTGCGACTTCGTGGGAACACACTGTTTACTTAAGCAGTGTCTTCGGGCCCGAGTTGGGATTCCAGCGGTGGGGTGAGGGACCCGGGGCGCTGCTACACCACCCACAATAATAAGATCCAGGCAAGCATGTGGAGAAGGGAGCAGACACTGCCCACTGGGGCTAGTACTTACGTTTTGGTGTCTGCTCCGCATGGACTCTGACTCCTGGGTTCGGGCTTTCCCTGTGCAACCACGCCAATTGTTTTAATAAAGTGCAGCTTACCTGCAATCCCGTGTGTGCTCTACTTCCTTTAGGAGACAAGAGAGTGTGGATATATACACACACACACGCACATTCATATGCATTATGCATGTGTAAATACATAAGTATATATATAAAATTATATGTGCATTTACGTACATATATTTAAGTATAAATATGTGTGTGTGTATACAAAACAAGTGTTTGTACCTACCTGTACATCTTGTTTAGCAAGCATATGCCTTTAGCATTCATGGTTTTATCACACAAGTGTAAGTATTTTACCCTTTATATATACAAAGATTATATACTTACCTGTAAAATACTTACATTTACTGGTGAAACCTTTACCATGTATATGCCTTTACCATTCATGCTTTTGCAATGAAATTCATTGTAAAGGCATGCATGGAAAAGGCATATGAGTTGCAACAAATGCATGGTAAAGGTTATGCGTGGTAATGGCATTCGCGTTGTTACAACGGAATGCATGGTTCCGTCTCACATCCTCAGTAAGTACCATGCCTATCTTTAAGATTCCTATGGATCAGTATAGAACAACCACATACAACTGAAGATTTCATGTCTAGGAGTCATATACTTAAGTAGATTGCAGAGGAACCCCTTTAAGAGAACATCTATTGTCTTTTCGGGTAGTAAGGCCATGGATGGCATATGTTAAGAGTCAAGCGCCTCCCCCTTCCAGACATGAAACGTTTCAGGTTACAATGCATCAGAGTAAAAACTGTACATTCTGCCCTCTTTAACCTCTACAAAATCACATCAAATTTTAGCATGGAAAGTGGCCTGCGGCATGTATATTTGTCTCGATAATTTTCTATTTTGGGAGCCACTACTAAAATGACTTCTCTTACCAAATTTCTAATCCTGATAATGTCCTGGACATACAAGTATAGCTCGAAAAGTGTGGACCTAGCAGGTTCATACGTTAAATGGTATGTCTTATGTCCTCTAAGAAAATGTAAGTCTCTAGGGCCTCTTCCCACCAATCATAGGGCATCTTTATCCTCTAATACATTACAAATAATTGGCTTATATGTACCATTTTCCTAACAGCATCCTTTTACCAAATGGCAGACAGGGATTGTTGTTCTACTGTGACTCTTTTCGAATCAACAAGACTACTAGGTGTCTTCACCTCTTTCCTAGTGTTACCTAGCAGCTTACTGTCAAATCTCAAAACAGCTTAGTTTGTTCATTGCTTTCATGTGTTCAGTATCAGCTTTTAATGTTGGTGGGCTTACCAGTTGGGCAGTGTAGAAATATGCTTCCAGCCCCAACTATGATCTTATAGGTGTTTCTGAGTGCTGTTGAGGGTTATGGGAACCTATGCATGTTGCCCTTGACTCTACTACATTACATTCAAACAAATCTTTACCCCATCTTCTGATAGAAGTAATTTATGATAATATCTTTGAATGTGCCCTGAAATGATTTAAAAAAAATAGTGTGAACAGGGTCAATACATCCACCTGCCTGTAGTCCCTTCAAACATCTTACAGAGATCTGAAGACCCAGAATCTGGTGCTCGGTACTGGGCTTGATTGATTCATGTCTCTTTGTACACAAATTGCAAAAACATCCCTGAATTGACCAAAGTTTGCTCCTAGCTCGCAGAACTGAGCCTTATAAATACAAGCACCAAATGCTTAACTGGAATATAGGGTTAAACACAACAAACCTCCCTATTATAGAAACCTGAAATTCAAAGGAGGCGCAGCGCTAAGCCAGATCAAAACTCCAAGACTATGTGGTTGTAGAGAATACCCACCAGTTCTTCTCCATGTAAGCCTGAAGTGCCCCTCTTTGATAAGGTAGGTATCCTTCAGAAATGCTATCTAGATATTCTGTCTCTGACTAAAGGACAGTAGTAGATCTTCTGCTCCATCATAGCTCTAGTCTAATACATCAAGCTAAAAAGCTGTATAGTCGCACCTGATCTTAGATGGTGAACTATAACACTTCACTGCTAACAATGCCCCTCCCGATGACCTACAAGACATATTCTCCCTGCGACAATGGTTCTTCCAGAATTGTTTTCTTATTTATTTGCTCAATTTCTAGAGTACACGGTTAGCCTACTGGAAGTACTTTCCTGAGTTAACTCAAGTTTGAAGCAGAACAAGGATTTAAATGGGGGCTGTAAAAAGCCACTTCTTCAGAGGTTGAGGAAAGTTTGTGTGAATGCTTAGGAGTGAAGAGCACACCGCTATTTAACAGTGAGATGAGAAAAGGAGGGACCACCCTGGTGAGTTCTGTGGATGTTAGGAAGAAACAGAAGATTAGCAAGGAAAAGAGGAACACAGGACTCAAGTAGAAATATAAAAAACAAATCATTTCTTTAGAAATGTTGGTCTCCTTACATTGGCTACACTATGATATGTGGAAAGGGTCGTAAAAGTTGCACTTTTGGCCACAGATTGCCAATGAAGTTTAGCCAAGCCTCCAGATATTGCAGAATTGTGACACAAAACTAGAAGAAAGACCTCAATATTTTGTTCAATTTGAAGGCTTAAAATCAAGTTACTGGGAAGGCCCATACAGAGGGCATCATCACAATCTAGTCTTAAAATAATAATTGCCTCTTTTATAATAAAGCAGTGGGCTGAGGGAAGAAGAGAGAAACCTTCCCAAAACATCTTGATACATTAGAAGCAGGTAAAAGAGACTTTGTTGATTTGATAATGGCAGTAGATATATTGGTCAATGCAAAACCTCAGGTTCCAGACAGAGCTGACTGGAGTGAAGGAGTACCTAGATCTTCAGGCCACCATTTTGAGATTCAGAGGGAGGTAGAGCCATCAACAATCTTAACCTGTGTCTTGTCTGAAATAATCTTAAAGTCATTGCACTCAGATGGACTGACTTGAATATGACAACTCCCTGTAAATAAGCGTCTCTCATTTATCAAGAGCAGCTTTCTTCCTCCCAGAACATGACAACATTTCAACACCTCAGCCCAGTAGGAAACGTGAAACACATCCTTCAGTATTAGCTGTAAGTTGCCATCCCTAAACTAGACCTTGGTGAAGCAGAGCTGGCTCAACATCAGGTCAAAGATCATTGGTCCCTGCAACTGACTTCAAGGTGGGGTATGATGTGGTTTATTCAATGTTGGTTGCTGTTCGAATCCCTGATCCACACTACTCTGTGGGGTTCAGAGTCTATCTCATTAGTATTGTGAATTGCAGTGCTGTTGCTGACTACTAACTTCATTGTCTCTACAACTGTGATGTTTTATTGCAAGTCCTCAGATTGTACTTAGAAAATTGTCCCTGTGTCTCTCCATATGTCTAGTCCCTCGCTTCTGATCTTCCATTGTGGACAGGATTTATATGAGCATTCAATTTTCCGCAGACTTTGGACCAACCTCAGGATTTTTCAGATTTGTAAAAAAGAATTTGCCTTCTGCAGTTATATTCTGTTTTCCTAACGGAACCTCATGCATTTCAACCTCATTATGCAGAGTTTCCTTTTGATGCCATCATATGTCTGATTTAGAGTGGCCACCTGTCTTCAATTTCCACAGACTATCCTTAGTTTCGTGCAAATGTCCATTGTCTATAAATGGTCATTTGTTTTTAAATTTAAAGCTGCTAAATTGAACTGAGAGCAGCTTGCTAATTGCCAATCAGAGCAGGAATGAGTGGGGTTCAGCCAGCACCAGTGAAATATGCTGAAGACATTCAGAAGCGCCCACATGTTTGCTGCTTTTTGTTCCAAGCAGCTACATATATAGAGCCTGACACCTGGATGTCAATGCAATGTAGGGAAACAAATGAACTCAGACTATTATCAACTTCAGAACTGTTTAAAAGACACTATAATTTGGAGGCAGGTTTTTGATTTTTTTCGACACCTGTATCTTAGATATATGCATGCACTGTAAAAATGTCTGATTTTCCTGCCTTTTTTAAGTAAGTATACTAATAA
The DNA here is from genome assembly GCF_964204655.1 of Triturus cristatus. NCBI lineage: Eukaryota > Metazoa > Chordata > Amphibia > Caudata > Salamandridae > Triturus > Triturus cristatus. The sequence continues at coordinate 1,112,984,018 of NC_140581.1, read as the reverse complement.
TGATTTTAAAAAGCTCTTGCTAATTTATCTAATACTTAATTTCTTTTATACTACTACTCATCCCAATGTAGAGTGTCTTAACACTTTGCATCATGCGCACACTATAAAGAGACACTTAATTATACAAATGTGTAAATTGTGAATAGCAGATGTTACCTAAAGCAATACGTTACAAGGTATAAGAATAGCATATAATTCATAATTATAGGCATTATATGTCCTGAGTACTTGGTCAGGAGAACTAAGACTTTGTTACTACCTAAGGGGACCCTTTTTAGGAAACTTAGAATAACAAAAGACTGGGAAAAAACAATAAGAACCTGATTTAGATCTTGGTAGACCTGGTCCTGCTGCCGCTTTTTTGATGGTCTTCCTGCCCGCATACTAGGCGGTCTGCCCGCTCTATTTAGATGCTGGAGGTTCGACAGACAAAAGACCGTTGGAGTGCCACCGACTCCTCCAGGTATGTTCGCCTGCGTCAACGGCGCAATAGGCAAAAGCAGCTGTCAGAGGGAGGACTGCCAGTGTGTCCTACTGGCCAATCACAATGTGCCTTCACCTAATGATGTGATTGTGGCAGTAAAACCTCAAACGCCTGAGTTGCCGATTGGAAGGGATATAAGGCAGAAACTTACTTTTTCTCACTTAAACATTTCCTTTTCTGCCTTGGACCTGATCTTCCAAGTTCTACTGCTGCTGTTGCTACTGCTGCTGCTGCTTGATAGTGATCAAAAATCAACACCATCGAAGTCAAACATGTACAAATTATTGTAACTGCTGATATTTATGGTCAATTGAGCAAAAGTTAATAAAAAAGATTTATAAAAAATTTAAAAAAATCAACACCATCAGGGACGGAATTGATAGTGCGCTCCACTTTTACCTTTTACCTTTTGACTTGTCTGATAACATTTGCACAGGACTCGAGCATTTTCAAATCTCTCTTACAAGCAATAGCATACCAATGTGCAATGCATATGTCTGTAATATTGAAGTTTAGGAATTTTAAAGAAACACACCTATATTATTACATTTATGGGGTATATTCACAAGGACTTATCGCCGAGTTAGCGGCATTTTATCGCAGCCAAAGTGGCAATAAAATTATCACCCTATTCACAAGCTGGTGCTAAAAGCCAATACCACCAGTTTCCCTGCGTTAGCAGCTGCAAAAAATATCGCCACAGATGACCCCCGCAACTATTGCTAATGAGATGCAGAGTAGGCGTTCTCGTGCCAAAACCCGTGACAACACAACTCCACAACATTCACAACAACCAGACAGAACTGCGATAAGAACACAAAACAGGCGATAATGCGTGTTAGCAGCAGGAAAATAACACCTGCTCCGACCTGGTGCAAAGTCGGACCGCAGCCTGCACCACAAAAGGGAGCACAGCCCACAGCCACACCTGAAGAACAACAGATGCACCCGGGCGACTGAACATGTAGCCCGGAGGGCCGAAAGGGCAACAACACCCTCTGCCACCACCCCCAGGACCCCTCCTCCCTGGGACCCTCCCCGGCCAAAGACATGCCACATCAGCTACACCTAAACATGTCCAAAATAATCAGTTTGATGTCCCACAATCACAACTGGTGACATGCATGTGTCGTCACATAAATGAGCATCACACAATCACTTTCGAAGCAACAAATGAAACTTTATTAAAAGGAACACTGAAATAAAATGAAGACACATGGCGGCTCCCCTCGGGACAATCCGTAGGTCATAGCCTGCAAGACAAAAATCATGATGAGAAGGTGTGTCCTGCGCACATCAAAGGACAGAGAGCGAACGAGAGAAAGAGGAAGAGAGGGAGAGAGATAAGAAGCGAGGGGGAGAGAGGGGAAGAGAGAGAGAGGGAGAGAGAGACAGAGAGAAGAAGAGAGGGGGAGAGAGAGAGAAGAAGAGAGGGGGAGAGAGAGAGAGCGAGAGAGAGAGAAGAAGAGAGAGAGAGAAGAGAGGGGGAGAGAGAGAAAGATAAGAAGAGGGGGGAGAGAGAGAGAGAGAGAGAGAGAGAGAGAAGAAGAGAGGGGAGAGAGAGAGAAGAAGAGAGGGGGAGAGTGAGAGAGAGCGCCGCCCCTGCACACCCAGGCCACACTGCTCTCCTGCTGCCACTGGTGTGTCTCCAACCACTTGCCGGTACGTATAGAAGTACACCAGGTCACACATCTGAGACAGAGCCGTAATCTGAAACAGAGTCCAGAAACATGATTGGCACAGTACACACACTTGCACAAGACAACATCGCCTGCCCGCCCATGCACACCCAGGCAGAGGCACCCCAGCCCCTCCTGCCGCCCATCAGAGCTTGCCCGCCAATGCACACCCAGGCCTCACTGCTCACCTTCCACCACCGGAGTGTAGACAGGAGGTCCCACCACGTGCCGCTGCAAGCCACAAGCCCGGGGCCCACAGACATGGCACCCTCCACACCATTCATCCATGTTCAGCAGGCCACCAGGTCTCACGTTTGGTGCTGGGTCTTGATTACTCCATGGCATAGGACATACCAGTGCATCCAGTATCATCGCAGGCTGCACACCTGCTCAGTCCAATGGGTGCCACTAACTCTGGGATCCCGGAAGCGACGCCACGTGGAGTTAGGCCCGTGCTGCCTGCTGGCTCTGGCCTACACTGCGGTCCAGCAGGACACACAGAACTTGAGCTGTCCGGACCGCCGGGACGGGGCATCATTGCAGGCTGCACACCCGCTCAGCAGCTTAAGGTGCTACTGACTCAGTGCACCCAAAGTCACTGTGCCGTGGTGGGGTGCCTGTGCCGGCCGCAATGCTCCGTGTGCCACTAACCCTGTGCAACCCCAGTCAGTGCCACGTGGTGGTAGGCCCATGATGGATGCAAGGCCTCGGGTGCCACTAACCCTGTGCGCAACAACTCATGGGCCCTTTATGATTGGAAACCGTGGAGCGTCCGTCATCCAGTCACCACTGGCAGAGAGGAATGTGACGTCGTCGGCCCCTTATGTTGGCGGAGTCACATGGCCTGTGACGCCTCTGCTGGATGGGTGTGGTGTGTTTGCAAACCTGCCCTTAGGGAGTGGCTGTGACATGCTGACAACTAGAACAGTGACCTGCACACCACCAGCGAGTACAGCTGTGACGGGTTGCAATGAGGGCCCCCCTCGGAGTGTTGGCGGAGTGGTCTGGCATGCCGTACGCCGGACCAGCGCAGGGCTTGCAACAATGACTCGCGGGCTCTGGGCGTGGTTCAGTTCATGTCCGGACTTGGAAGTGACTGATGCGTGTGTCCCTGTTGTAGTGTTCACGGGATCCGGTAAACAATATGCAATGTAGCACCCTCTGACTGGCATCCCAAAGGATGAGCCTCATTAACACAAGGGAAACCACTGTCCCTACATTCATCCACACATTCATACATGAATGATGACAGACATGACACAGCAGTGCGTCACTGGATGTTTATTGCACATCCAGTGCAGTTCTGCAGCTGGAGCGGTACAGGGCAATGCCGAGCACACTACACAATATGGGTCCATGGAGAGCCAGCCAGAGTCCATCTGGGGATGACAAGTCCTGCGGAAGAGGAAGGGTACAGTCCGCAGTCTGGTCGCCGTGTCATTGGTCATCAAACAGGATATGGGAGTCCATGTCGCTGTCCAAGGTGAGCGCATCGGTGTGTATCGGGGGTCAGTGGAAGGTCATGAGGCCATGTGCGGCACCAAGCAGAAATAGGCCAGGTGGCGGAGATGAATGCTAGTGCCTCCTGATCACAAACCCATCAACGACCTCGTCCCCGGATGTGTGCTCTGCCCCACCTATGGGTATTGCAGTACTGGCTGCGGCTCTGTGTGCTACTGACACATCAGGGGCCGGAGGAGGATTGTTGGCTGCACTGTGTGGCAGTGACACATCAGGTGCCAGACTGGATATGCCTGCCACACTGTGAGGCACTGAAACACCAGGGGGCGGAGATGTGGGGGGTGTGGGGGCAGCAGCATTCAGCAGCTCCACGCCTTGTGGCAGCAATGCCATGATGATGGTCTGCAGGGCATGGTAGATCCCAGCTACATTTCGCTGATGTGCAGCGGTGACTGCCATCCTTTCCGCATCCATCTGCACCATGTCCTCCATGAGCCTCCGCATGTGTGCCAGCTCACGGCTGCTATCGCTGTTGCCCCTCTGAGCGGACAGGTGTTCTTCTCTCTGCGTCAGGACGCCAGTGATGTCAGTCAGGGTTCATTGGAGGCAATGGAGCGGGCCTAGACAGCCATGGATGGCATCCAGTTTGGTGGACATGAGTTCGAACCCCACCCACACCTGCTCAGCCGTTTCCATCTGGGCCTCCAGCACATGGCGTTGGAAGGCCGTGTGTTGTTCCTGGGGGTCTAGGGAAACTGCCAGGGCCGTGGGTGCCTCCTGCTGGGTGGTGGGTGGGGTCTCCTCGATGCAGCTGGTCAGCCCTGATCCTGGAGGTGAGTCGCGGATGATGTTAATGATGTCTAGGAGGGCTTGGGTGTCGATGCTGGGGTTGTCCTCCTCATCATCAGTGAAGAGTGGCTGGGACTGCTCTGCAGGGGGTGTTGACGGTGGCCCTGCAATGTGAAAGGGAGATGGTGTATTGCAATGTGTCCACATGTATGTAGCTGCATGGTACATGTTGACATTCAGACAGTATGGCATTGTACATTGTGACAGTCTGTGGATCTGGGCGATGACCCAGAGTCATTGAGGATGTGCACTGTGCTCTGCTTTATTGTGCATGTGTGCCATCGTGGCCATCTCCACCCGTCCCCCCAGTATATGCTGGTCACTCACCCTGTTGCGGTTGTGTTGTGTCCTGTCGAGCAGTGTCCGGTCTCCCAACTCCGGTTACAGTATCCACACTGATGACTGTCGACACCAGCTCCTCCATGTCATCCAGCACGAGCTGTGGCACTGGGCCCCCACCACCAGTCTGCATTGCTGCCTTCTGGTTAGCTGCGAGTTTCTCCTTGGTCTTCCACTTGATGTCATTCCATCGCCTCTTGACCTCGTCCATTGTCCTCTTGTGCTCTCCGACGGCATTCACTTTGTCCACGATGTCCCGCCATATTCCAGTTTTGGTGCCCAATGACACGTTGGAGATGACGAACAGTTGTTGATGGTGTTCCATCACCTCTGTGACTATGATCCTGTTCGCCTGCAGACTGAACTTCATCTTCCTCTTCTTCTTGTCCTTGCCCTTCCCTGTCCCCGAGGTCCCAGGCTGGTCGTCTGGGGTGCTTGTGGGGTTGCGCTCGTCCTCTGCGACTGCTCCAGTTGCCTCCATGGTGCTTGGGTGTTGGTCAGTTTGTGTTTGGGTGTTTTTTTCTACTTTACTGGTGATTTTTCCCACCTGCCAGGTGTGTGTTGCAGGCCTGGCGCTGCTTATCGCTGACTTCCTCATTGCACTTTGGCCCATTGCGGGTTTTTTGGTGTTGTGGTTTGCGTTTTTATCTCCATCGAGGTGGTTGTATTGTGGACAATGTCCGCGGTTTTGGCAGACTATCGCATGGTACCACCTTGTTGTGAATTCCACGTTGACAAAGGGTTATTTTCCCGCGATGGGCTGCGATGTTGAGAGTTCCGTTAAGATACTCTTGCGGTAGTTACCACACATTCTTGTGAATATACCCCTATATGTATAACTTTGGTGCAAGTTGCCTTTAAAAAAATTAACACTTGCACAAAAAAGGATATCAAATCAAAAATCAAAAAGTCACCATAGAGGTGTGCTTAAATAAAGTTAGAAAACATAAAAAAGGTATGCAATACCCATTATTCGGATAAGTGCAATGTCAAATGATTTAGAAATTGTACTAGACAAGGTGTAACCTTTATCTTATAAATTACCAGTAAAATCAATGTCAGTCTCAAATTTGAAAAGTATTCAACATATACATTCATGTAACATTTCCCCTTGTCTAGTGCAAGTCCTGTCCTGTACCCAATTTCAATAGTCATAATATTTTATAGGGTGTAATTCATATGTGCTCATACTGCTCAGTAATCAAGGTGAAACAAACACACCTGTGGTAACACAGCCAAAAATAATTTCAAGTATCAATTAGTTACTGCAAGAGGCCATTACTATGATGAATGTCTGCACCTCCATTTAAATGATCATCTCATAATATGTTAACCAATGTATGCACTGAACAAAGTAGACATTAAAAAATATGTTGTATTATCTGCCATCCTGGTCAAGAACAATAAGTACTACACATTTTAGTCAGAAACATTGCATGGAATGAAAAAATTGCAAAGGAAATTTAATGCCAGGAGTAATTTGGTGAAATCAAAATTATGGATTTATTCCAAACAATGAGATAAGACTCTCAATATTCTTTCAAAGCCAAAAGGCAGTCCATAAAGTGCCAACAAAGTCCTGTGCACCGGCACAAAATATGCCTTCTAATACACTACCAAGGAGAAACTCATAAGGAAGGAGCATCTAGTAAGCAGATCAGGCACTTCAAAGATCTTGCTTGGGAATGGGGGTTTCAAAGGGTGCACTTGGGTTTGGGAGGGGGGTTTGGCTTTTGGAGGGGTGCTCTTGGGTTTGGGAGGGCGTTTGCATTTGGGAGAGTGTAGGAAAGTTGGTTTCTGTTTCAGCCACCCCCCCCACTTTTTGCCAGATTTCTGATAAACTTTGACTTGATGTGCCCTGGGTCCCGCCCGATCGGGTTCCCAGGGCCTGTGATCTTTCCCAAAACTGTACATTGTACCCCCAATTGGCACCTCTCTGGCCACATGTAAGTCCCTTGTAAAAGGTACCCTGGGTATCAAGGGCATTGTGACCAGGGAAGGGCCTCTAAGGGCTGCAGCACATATTGTCCCACCCTTTGAGGCCCTGTATCTTAACACACACACTGCCATTGCAGGCTGCGTGTTTTGGTGCAGAGAAAAGTGAATAGTAGACATGGCAATGTAACCCACTGCCTATGGCATAGGTAAGACACCCCGCTAGACAGGTGCACCATACCACTGGTGAGGGTACAGTTGCATGAGCACTGTACTCCTACAGTGTCAAAGTCCATTCTTAACATTGTAAATGAAGTAAAGCCATAAAGAGTATATGGTGTGGGAGTTTGTCTTTACGAACTCCACAGCACCATAATGGCTTTACTGAATTCTGGGAAGTTTGGCAGCAAACGTCTCAGAATAATAAACCCACACTGATGCCAGTGTGAAAATATTATGCCATGCACTGGGAGAGCCTCTTGGAGATTCCCCCTGAAAAATGACCAGCCTCTGGTGCGTTCCCTGGCTGGTAAACACCAGTCTGCCACCACAAGACATGTTTCTGGACACCTAGGGTGGGAGTATTCCCTACCTGGGCCCAGAAACAAAGCCTTTCCTGAGAGGAGTTGGTCACACCTCCCCCAGGTCAGGAAGAGCCATCTGTGGCAGGGGAGTTTCAAAGGCCTTGCCACCTTTGTAACGCAGCCTCTCTTGCTTTCTGGAGCTGGACCCCTTCCTTTCTCACTCCCTTTTCGGTGGGAGGATAGGCGGGAAAACAGCCCAGAAGGTGTGCCCACCTCTGCCAACCCCACCCCTCAGGTGGGGGAGGCAAGGTGAAGCCCACTCTTCAGTGCCTGCCATCTTGTAGATGGCAGGCACTTCCCAATCAGTGTTAAGGATTGTGCCCACTCCCCCATGTGCACACCAAGGGTCTAGGCACCCTAAGGTCAGAAGCCCATTGGCTACTGACCTCAAGACCCCTAAAACGCCCCCTAAATACAGCATTTAGGGGGCAGCCCTGAACCCCGGAGGCAGATTCCCACAACCTCCGAAGAAGAAGGACGAAAGAAGACGCCCAGCAGAGGAGGCTGCAGAGAAGGACTGACTTGGCCCCAGCCCTACCGGTCTGTCTGCAGTTTCCAGAGATCTTGTGCCAAAAGTCACGTTTGTCCTGCAGCCATGGACCTCCAGAACCCCTGGTAGGACTGACTGCCTTCAACAAAGACTGGATCTCCTGTGAACAGCAGCGCTGTTCAAAAGAAGCTCCAAAGCAAGACTCCGAGCCTGGTGAAGACAATGAAACCCGATGCCTGGAACCACCACTACACCCGTCGCCTACGGCCCAAGTCTGAGTGGCCCACTGGTCCCAGCAAGGTCCCCCAGCACTCCAGAGTGTGAGTCCACCGTGGGTTGCCCTCTCCAGGTCTCCCTGACGTCGCCTGCAGCCTCTGCACGGAGACCACCCCCAACCATGAGTGACCCGGTAAGGTGAAATCTGACCTCAAAACGCACCCCTGCATCCGGCTGTCCTGTGCCCTGGTGGAGAGGACCTGAGGTGCAACTATGTCCCCGAGCCCTCCAACTTACCTGCCCAGCTGTTGGTTCTCCCGGAAGACTTCCTGGACTGAGCCTGCAGCCAAATCAAACCCCCTTTGACCTGAGCTTAACCCTAGGAGCTTTGCTTCCACATTCAAGTGGCATGCCCGTGAGCAGCCACCAACCGAAGGATTATTTTTTCTACTCAGTGTGATATGCCTACATATCACACTGGGACATTTCCTGATAAAGGGAAAGTAAAACAGTTTTTCCCAAAACACTTTCTTTTAGAATTTCATACACTTTTCAACTCCACACTTAGAGCTTTTCCCACAGAAAAATAGTCAATGCAGTCCTATGGGAGAAAATAAGGTTATCATTTATAGGTGAGTAATCGGTCTTGGGAGTTGAGGTTCTGGGGTTAGAACCAGGGTCCCCCCAGGGCAAAGGATGCACTCTTGATACACCACCAGCGGCACTAGGGCCGCCGGGTGCAGAGTGCTAAGGCCCAATGTTATCCAATGGGGAATAGGGGGCCTCCGGTTGGTGGCTTCTGAAGAGTAGGCCACTGAGTTCTGGGAGCAAAGCTCCTGGGCTTAAGCTCAGGACAAATGGGGGTTTAGGCCATCACAAAAGATGCACCCTCAGCGGCACTGGGGCAGCCGGGTGCTGAGTGCTGTTTTGGAGTCGGGTGCCCTGTAGCTTTCAATGAGGAGTCTCCGGTTTGCAAACACACTGCAGGCTCAGGGACGAAGGTCTTCTGGGTGCGTCCATCACTTTGAGTAAGTTGGTATGTTGGGGGCTGGTTAGACACCGTCGGTTGGGCCACCCAAGGCCATCGGGTGCATGGGTGCCTTTTAGGGTTGGATCTTCTTTCCAGCTCCTGGTCTTGGTGGGGGGACCTTCCAGTTTCAGGCTGCAGGCGTTGGATAGAGGCTTGAGGCAGGTAAGGGATCACCGGATTTCGGGTCAGGATCGCCGGGGAGACGTCCTCTTGGTGCTGGGTCAATCGAACTCGGGCCGTGGGTGTTGGTTGCAGAGTGGTGCAGACCCGCGGATCCTTGCGAAGCTGGAGTCTGTTGTTGAACAAATCCGGTGTTCACGGGAGACAGAGTCTTTGGGATTGAAGGCAGGCAGGTCCTACAGGTTTCTCTGGGTTACTGGCTGCAGGACACACTAGGATTTCGCTGCAGCAGGTTCAAGGTGGAGACAGGCCGGTAGGGTTGGGGCCAAGTCAGTGGGCGTCCTCCTCTTGTTAGCTTCGGCATGGCTGTTCGGTCCTTCTTCTTCTTTTCTTCTTTTGGTTTCTTGTCTGAGGAAGCAAGGTTTAGGGGTATTACAGGTAGGTAAAAGGTGGGACCAATGGGTCCTTTCCCTGGGGTGGGTACACCCCCTATTATGCCACCCTCCAGTGGGAGGGGAGCATAAGCCGTTCCCTGGTTGGCTGGGTCCCCCCATCTGCAAGATGGCAGGGACTGAGAGTTGGCTGCACCTCGCCTCCCCCACCAGAGGGGTGGAGTTGGCAGAGGTGGGCACACCTCTCTTCATCGCTTGTTTTTCCAACCGGTTCTCCTGCCCAAAGTGGGGGTCAGAACCAGTGGGGACCAGTTGCTGAAAGCAGCAAGTGGCCTGGGGAAGCTCACAAAGGCAAGCCTTTGAAGCTTCCCCTTCATGGACCCTGCCCATCTTGGGGGAGGAAGTTTGGCACCTCGTCCCAGGATGTGCATTGTTTCAGACCCCCGAGAGCAGCAGGGTCTTGACCCAGAGGTCCAGAAACATGTCTGGTGGTGGCAAATGAAAGCAGCCACTCAGCCTGGACACTAGTGGTAGATCGTTTTTCAGGGGGCATATCTAAGATGCCCTCTGTGTGCATTTTTCATTAAATCCCATTAAATCCCACACTGGCATCAGTGTGGGTTTAATGTGCTGAGAAGTTTGATACCAAACTTCTCAGTTTTCTGTGTAGCCATTATGGTGCTGTGGAGTTCGTACTGAGAAACTCCTAGCACCATATACTCTTAATGGCAGCACTGCACTTACAATGTCTAAGAATGGACTTAGACACTGTAGGGGTACTGGGCTCATGCACCTGTACCCTCACCACTGGTATAGGGCACCCAGCTAGAGGGGTGACTGCTCTATGCCAGGGCAGTGGGTTGTAGGCATGGCAGACAGGGATGTTTGCCATGTCGACTCTTCACTTTGTCCTGCACCAAGACACACAGCCTGCAAAGGCAGTGTGTCAGTGTAAAGGAACAGGACCTCTAAGGGTAGCACAATAAGTGCTGCAGCCCTTAGAGGCCTTCCCTGGTCACAGTGCCTTGGGTACCTGTGGTACCATTTACCAGGGGCTGACCTGTGGCTAAAGATGCCAATTGGGTTTTGTTTTCAATGCAGTTTTAGGGAAAGCACATAGGCCCTGGGTACCTGATTGGTATCTAACAACAATGTCTCAACGTGGAATTCATTGGAAGGACAAGTAATTCAAAGGTGAGATGTATCTTAAAGTATCAGAGGAGTGAATCCATACAGAGAGGACAACGGGAGACCAAGTTTGTAGCAAAGAATTGTATTTTCAACACATGATGAACATATTGCGTCATATGTACATATCATATAGGTTAAAAGCACTGCGTGACACTTAGTGAAAGTGTAACCGATAGAATACTGTGCACAAGTGCTCGTGGAGTTTGTGACGGCACAAGTGACACATAAAGTGGTATATACAGCGGTGAAACGGCGCAACAGGGAGAACAATGGTACTTTAAAAATGCCAAAGTTAGGGCATTTACACAATAAATGTATGAGATTTCAAAGAACAATAGAGCAAATGCCCATGTTTATAAATGCGCCAACAGTAACGCTGTGGAAGTCGACGGCGTTTCGGCCCGTAACACTCTAGGCCATCATCAGGACTGGTTACACATATTTTGAACAGTGCTAGGGTAAAGGAGAAACAAATCTTAAAAGCTGGACCAAAGAGGGAGAAAAGGGGGGACAGTCGTGCAAAGGGGTGGTGACCACGGCGCCGAATTGCAGCCGTAGGAGCGAGTCTACTGAGTGGCCATAGGTGCCGGTGCTCAGGAAGGCCAAGGAGCAGTGATCGGTCGAGTTGGGAAGGCGAAAGCAGGTATCACAGCGGCACAAGAGTGGATGCAGAGTGGGCCGTGCCTGAATTGGGAGGAAGTCCAGGCATAGAGTAACTGGAGACCGGGGCCAGAGAATGATGAGCGGCGTGATCGATTTATTCAGGTGCCAGACTCCGGAGTAAAAAGATGGCCGGATTCGAGTGCGGGACCGCGCATCAAGAGGGTTAAAGGGATTGGGAAGTGAAGGAGTACCTCGGTGGGGGAATGGTGGGAAGGCCGAGAGAAACCGAGAGGTGACAGCGGGTAACACATAGGGAAAGGAGAGGGACAGAAAACTTTACTCGCACGGAAAGGGCGAGCCGAGCTAAACGGCACGGCCAGACCCCGTGTGGAGTCAGACAGGTCCGGGGAAGTCCAAACTAGACGGGGAAAGAAAGCAAGGGGTGAGGAGAAGGGCAAAGGGGACCGATGGAAGGGAGACACACAGGGAAAGAAGAGGGATGGAAAACTTACTCGTACGGGAAGGGGCGAGCCGAGCTAAACAGCAATGCTGGACCCCGTGTGGGGTCAGACAGGTCTAGGGTAGTCCAAACTAGACGGGGAGAAAGGACAAGGAGTGAGGAGAAGGACAAGGGGGAATCATGGACGGGAGAGGGAATAAGGGTAACACTTACTTCGGGATGGAGGCGAAGCTCAATCAATGAAGAGGCTGAAAAGGAAATGCGAGATTAGAAACGGGCCAGATGGACGGGTCCAGGGGAAGGGAGTCGCGAGGAGAGCATACTCACATTTAGGCGAGGCGAGTAAATCACCGAGAGGGGGTCCGTGGAGGGGGCGTGCCGGTACGAGTCGGGCAGAGAATGAAGGTAGAAGAACACTGGCGTGAGCTATAAGGACAGTGCTTCCGGGTCACGGGATGCGTCAACCAATCCCCGGGAGGGAGCGAACAGCAGGATGCGTGCAGGTGGGAGCTGGGAGATGATAGGCTGGGAGGTGCTGGAAGGGGAGTGATGCAGAAAGGGAAGGGGAATGAGTCATGGTAACCGATGGTGAAACAACCCGCAATTGGCGCGTGTATCGCTCGAGTAGAAAGAGGAGGAGTAGAAAAAGGTGACAAATGAAGGGAAGACAATTAAAACAATATGGTCATATCCATAGACCCAAGGAGAGCCAATTTAGGACGAACAACAGCTTATGGAAGCAATACAATAATTACAATACAATCGTTTCAATAGAGCAATGGGGAAACGAAAGGCAACATTTCAGATAATACACCATGGGTAGACATATTTGGGGGGGGGGGAGGCGGGCAAAAAGGGGGAGGGGAGGGAAGGGGAAAGGAGGGGGATGATAATGCATAAATATTTGGCACAAAGAGACAAAAGGTAAAATCAGCAAATTATAGTTAAATACGACAAATGTACTTTAGGGTAAAAAACGGAGACAAAAAGTAAAGTCAACAAATTATACTTAAATACGACAAGTGTACTTTGGGGGTACCTGATTGGCAGGAGTCCATGGCACACTCAGGCAAAGCACATCAGCAGTTCAGAAAAAAGTTGGGGCAACCATGCAGAAAGAGGGCACTCTCTCACACCACCTCCGTGGCCAATGTCTCCTATGCCTGCTCCTGATGATGCTGAAATGACATATAAAATAGTTTTACTGAAGCTGTGTAAACGGAACTGATCTTGAACTTTTATCACAAAACAGTTTCCAAGTTTTCATATTTCACCTGCTTCAAGGCTCTCAAACTTTGGTCCTACATTAGCATAAGCTCCTGCATTTACGTAACATTTTCAGAAACCATTTGGTCACAGTTTATCGTTCCCCATGATAGCTCCAATATCATGTATGACCTTGTCTCTTATCCATTTATATGTCTCTCCAGGAACTGTTTAACACCTCTGAATGGTTGGGCTTTGTCATTTAGAATAGTGAACTTATATCACCAAAAAGGATATCAACTAAAACTACCTTTGTGCAGTGTGTTCACAAGGCCCAAAAATCTGTATTTTTTTATTCTCAAAAAGTAAAATATGAATCAATGTGTGTCAACAAATACTGCAATGTTGTACCAATATTTTTGTAAACTGAAAGCCTATTTCCTTTGTTTAGGCATTTCATAATGGTAACACTTAATTCAAATAACTAAAGTATATGTCAAATGTGAAAATAATAAATATATTTTGTAGTGAAGCAGCTTATCAATGTATCAAGCACTATGTAGATACCTATGCTGTGACGACATTAAGGAAAATATATTTGGTGGACTTCTACAGTATATGTAAATACATGGGCCTTGGAACATTTCTTAACCATTTCAGTAAAGAGCAAAAACATTTTCACACTTGACTCCTAAATATCTCTAGTTATTTGAAGTTTGTTTTACCATTGTGAAATTGTTTCTCAAATATGCTGGTTTTCACTTTAGGCAGAAATTGGTACAACATGACAGTATTAATTACATACACTGATTCATATAAAATATTTACTTCAAAGATTCAAATGGAAATCACAATCTGCAACATATTAAACCTTGATGCAGTTCTACATTTGCCATTTCTACATGTGCCTAATGAGTCATGAGTTGGGTCTGATTTGGAGGTTTCCTGATGGGATTCACCTACATATATGTAATGGAACATCCCATCTGCCAAAATCGCATTCAGTATCCCATTTTTCTCCATCATTTATTGATCATCTGGACATAACAAAGGACACTGAGAATTGGGTTTGGGTATGTGTTACTGTATCACCAATGTGTACACATTCCTGTCTGCGTTTCAACTAAAATTCTATACCCATCACAATTATTTGTCCAAAGACCGACTGCCTTACACATGCATTTGTTAAAGAATAAGATGTCATACACATCTGCCAGTATTAAAATGTATTAAACAGTATTTATGATAAAAAACATAATAGGGATATGTCTTGAATCCAAAATGTAGCCATTCATTCTGATGTGACAAGTCATTTTGGCTCACATGCTCACTCTTTTTTATGTAGAATCTCAACTTACCAAAGTGAAGTTTATTATATCCACTGTATCATAAGTGCTGATTATGCTATGTCACATGTAATAGGGCTACCATTACATCATCCACAATAGTGAAGGAGCACCACACATGAAACAATACAGACCATTGGCCTGTTTGGTACAACTGTCCCTCATGACATCAAACAACCTGCTGTATATGTGTACTTTAGGCAGTCATGTGTCTGCTCAGAACAGTCCTTTGCTAGTAAACAGGAATCAGGTGGGATCCTTTCCAACAAATTAATAGACAACTCACATCATCATACACATTGTGCAAAACGTACACCTTTTGTGGGTTGGACATGGGTCACCCTTAATGTTCATGGTGAAAATCCTGGCTGTATTAAAAAATTAGTCATGTAACATGTGAATCTCAAAGAAGAACTTACCCCTTTCATAGTACTGTTGGGCTCTCAACTGCCCATCAAGCTGGGGAAAGACCATCTCAAGAATACAGGTCATTAGGGGGGTCAGGGTGCGGCGCATGCACTTCCCACATTGGGAGGTTGTCTTAGCTGGACTTTAGCTGACTTTCTGGTCCAGCATCGTAGTACCTCCCACCTCTTCCTGCATTGAATACTGCACCACTTGTAGACCCCCAGGGTCTGCACCTTCTTGGCAATGGCCTTCCAGATATCCTGCTTCTGATGGGCATTCACCTGTATGGATACAGGAAATGAAAGAAAAACATTTTTGTGGCTTTTTGTTTGTCTGTGTGGAAATCTATGACATCTGAAACTCTATTTGTATCAGTAGTTTAAAACCATAACAAAGAGATAAAAACTTTAAAAACAGTAAATTAATTCATATGAGTGTATGAGGACAATTTATCCTGACATGTGATTTCCGCAAATATGTTCTCTATTTTATTTGGGGTAATGGAGTATGTCATTGCGAGTACCTCTCACAACACATAATAATTTTATGCTAGCAATATAATGTGCTAGTGCATGCTATATTCACTAATTTCAGGAGAAGGATTGGAGTGCGTTAGGGCTTTCTAAATTCATGAGTTCTTAAAATTGATGTTAATATAGTCTTTAAAAAGTGCCTCTGGTAGCCCAGGGAGGACCTGCCATTGGGTTAACAGAGGGTATACAGCAAATTTACACATGGACATTTCTCAAGCTCTTGAGTCTTTTTCTAAAGTAGCAGGCACAATAAACGGGGTTATTTAACTCCTGTTTTCTTTGTATAGTAGTCCGTTATAAGTTTCTGAACTTTGTGCCGGCGTTGCAGGGGTCCAGGACAAGAGTGTATCTCCAGCAACGAGCGAGGGTGGAAACATCAGATTGTGAGTAACATACAGTCGATGCCTCTGTGCAGGTACGGACCCCCTGTCTCAGAAATATATGCCTGAGTAGAACTTTCCTTTCTTTGATCATGGCAGGACAGCAACATAGAAGGTGCAGCCATGATTCGTGTTTATGGTTTCATAACCTACAGGCACCTCCATTGTCCTGGTTAGCCCATGCCGATTTGAAGTCTAGTATTGGTAGTCCAAGCAAACGCATGTACATAATCTCTCTGCGTTCTGCGATTGATAACAACTGATAGGTTAGGCTGAGCTTTAGCAACCAAATACGAAGAGTTTAGAAGGTGCAAGATCTCCGTATATTTAAAAAAGGCTTGGTCTTAATGAAATGAGGCCAGTCGTATTTGTCTATTAATGGTCTTTTTCCATATTGCGTAGAGACCCCAATGCGAGTGCTGCATGGTTTATTGCAGTGGTTGCTATCGATCTCTGTAAAAGTTTATTCCACGGGCATCCAGATTTTTCGAAAATGACTCTGAGACAGGCCTTAAGAGAGTTCTCTGGTGCTTTTAATGTACGAATGTAAAATTTCAGGAAGTCCATCTCAGTGCTTAAGGATTGTTTCACCAGCCCGAGTTCCTGTCTGAGTCTCAAGCTGCGGAAGTATTTCGGCAGTTGGAATATTTTCTTTTATCCAATGCACTGATCATGTTCCAGGCATTCAGTGCATGGTCCAGGTAAGGCTTGGTGACCGTATTGTAATGCTGAAAGAAGGGAGGCTTGAATGTCTTTGATTATTTCTTTGGCAGACGGGATGTTTAGTTTGTTGGCAAGTCTAGCTAGGCCATACATGATTGATGTTGATTTCTTTTTTAATGCACGTTTATGAGCGGATGGTTGGGCAGATTCGGTGAACCACACCCCCAGATAGTTGTATTTGAAAGCCAAAGTGATGGTCTTCGGTCCCATGGTACATGAAAGCGTGTTTTTGTTCTTATAGAGGCCAAATCCTAATATTTCAGTCTATGTGTGGAAGCTGGTTAGTGCTCGCTTGAGCCCCACTTTTGTGTGGTCCATGATAACAATGTCGTCCGCGTTTTGGAGGATGTGAAGTGGCATAATCGAGGGAGAGCAAGGCTACTGTTTGCTAAAGCCTTCCCCAGATCTGCTGTATATAAATTGAAAAGTAGGGGCACTTGCACACAGCCTTGTTTCAAGCCCCCAAAAGTGGGAATTTTGGAGGTGAGTGTAGTTGGGCCAGTTCTTACACGAACCGACATTGCAGAGTACAAAGAGATTATGGCCCTTAAGAGGGTCAGTGGAATACCCCAATGTGCTAGCTTCCTCCACAAATTTCGTCTGTCAAATTTCTTGAATGTTGCAGTAAAGTTAATAAAACAACAGAAGAGTTTGAGTTGTTTGTGTTACACGGCTTGCTGAAGGACTGCAGCTTGTACGATAATATTGTCATTGGTAGCTGGTCCTCTGTGAAAACTTGCAGATTTTTTAATAGGATTCGAGCATAAGCTTTTGCCTCTAAATCTAGCAAAGCTCTTAGGCAATAATTACATAGATTAGATGGATCACCTTTTATGAATATTGGGCATAGTGTAGAGCCTCTCCAAGCTTCTGGAATTTGACCCAAGCTATAGGCTGAGTTGAAAAGCGGGGTCAGAAGAGATCCCCAATCCTCTGGTGCACATTTGAAGATACTGGCTGGGAGACCGTTGGGGCCTGGCACTCCGTCGCCTTTCATATCCTTAATAAGTTTTACGATTTCAGATGGTGAGGTTAATTCCTGATGATCTCCTTGTAGCTGCTGAGTGGGCCCTTCTTTGTCAGTTTTGTGGTGATCGGAAAAAAGGAGGGTTACATGCCTCTCCCATCCGGTTTCAGAAACTGCGTTTTCCCTTGTTGAGTAAGGAGTTTTTAGTTTATTCACGTAACTCCAGAAACGGGCGAGGGATCTATCCTTGAGCATCCTGTATATCTTTAGCCATTCCTTTGCATGTAGAGCTGTCTTAGTCTCCCATATGATTTTTTGGTATGCTTTCTATGAGTCTTTGACTGCCTTTAAGTTTTTACTCATGTGGTTAGTCTTGCATAGGCGGATACTTCTCCTAGGTTCTTCCATGATAAATTGGTACCCTGGTTGTGAAACTGTATATACGGGGGTTGGGTCGTGATGGATTTAAGGAGTGCAGACGGCACCAGGTCCATAAGATGGTATCTAGCAGTTCTATAATCATTGTATCCCATTGAATTAAAATAGCCCCAGCCCCCAAGTTAAGTTGTTGTAGCTGTTAATTCTGCTGTTGTGCCATTTGGCCACTTGCACAGAGTGAAAGGGTGCCCATTTGATTCTCCTGACTAGGATCTTTGTTTCTGCTCCAGTTGAAGTACCTGCCCTGTATTATTTGTCTGCTGTTGGATGCCCTAGGTCCAACGTTAGGGCTAGGGGATTATGATCACTTTATTCTCGGTTTATTATTTTGAAGTTGAGAAGGTGGTCTGCCAGGGGAAGGGACATGAAGATACAGTCAATTGTTGATATACCTTTGGATGTGGGACAAGAGATAATCGCATGGCATGTCGTAACTTGGTCCGTCGACTTTAGGTTGAATGATGCAGGTAGATTGTTAACCTGTTCCTGTTCCTTGTTCATTTGTACCTTCTTGGGGTCTTTCCTCAGGGACTTGGTGTTGAAGTCCCCTGAAATCACTACTTCATGGGAAGGATGGGGCACAAGATTTTCTTCTAAGCTTGTGCAAAGAGAAACAATTGTGCCTGCTTTCAGGGTTTTTTGAGGGTTGAAATAACCTTTATTTAGGAGCAGAGGGGGCAGGCCTTCAACCAAGCCTTAGCCCTTTTATTGATACTGCTTGCAGCACCAGGTGATTTTGGATGAGTGGAGTTACTTCAATTTTAGTTGATTGCTTTAAGAAGATTGAAAGGCCACCTGATGGCCTGCCGAATAGGCTTGTGCGTATGGCAGGCATAAAGAACTCATAGAAACCATATAATACTGTGAGGTTTGATGCCCAGACTTCCTGCAGACATATAATGTCACTGTTTTGGAGGTATTCTCAGCCAGATTTCGACGCCAGGGTAGATTTAAGGCCTGCCATGTTCCATGAGGTGATTAGGAGCTCATTCTTCTTTGAATGTTTTTGAACCTGGAGGTTAATTGATCAAAGGGGTTGATCTTGAATGATGCTAGGTAAAGGATTGTCGAGTTCCACCCTGAAAGCTGGACAGTTGGTTCCAACCCTCGGGATTCTGGGCTCTTAACTGTCATCTAATATTTCTTTGGTTATTGGCGTAGGATGCTACCAAGTGGTTTGATGCTTTTGACATACTTGGTAGCCAGTCATAAGCTGTGCTCCATGCGCCCTTATGTACGCTTCTATATTGAGCAGCTGAGTCCTCCAGGAGTAATACATGTGAATATTTTGGCAGAAGTAATTTTTGAAGCTCAATACCCCATCCCGCAAAGGTATGAGCGTCTCTCAAAATGACATATCTAATGGCAGTAGATCCACATTCGGTAATTGTGGTCTCTGATGTCTTTTTTCCAGGAGTTTAGGTGAATCTTACAGAAATTAGATCAGTCGATGTTACGGTTTTCTGTAGTGGGATGTATTGAAATAGTCGTAGCAGATTACCTCTGTTTAGTGTGTCCAGGGAGGCCATAGAGATGAAAAGAGGGATAAACGCCAGGCCCGAGTCGTCATTGCACTCTACCGTGGGTATTGCTCCTGTGGTGGTAATTTCGGCTAACTCCCGCTGTTGCGGCATGGTAAATGCGTAGCTGGTTCTTCTTAAAGAATTGTATGGCTGGATGGTTTTGAGAGGGCTGATCGGTTCGAGTTGACTTGAGTTGTCATTTGCATTACAACAAACAAATGATGGACGGAATGTTGACAATGCAGACATTCTCCCCCAGTCAAGAGATCTGGGTTAAATCCATCGTTCTTTTGCCCACTACACCACCCCAGTTTAGACATGGCCATATGCAAATCAGTCTTGACCCTGTGCCTCATGGGAACAGTCCAGCCCGAACTGCCAAGCCATGTCTTCCCTGGACCGGAATCAAGCATCCTAGGACCGGTTTCTGGCTATCAGCCGTCATCAGCCAGGATAGCTTGACTCCAGTGGTGTAGTGAGCACGGGTCCCACGTCTGGGAAAACCCATCCCACTTAGGGTGAAAAGCATTACAACAAACAAATGATGGACGGAATGTTGACAATGCAGACATTCTCCCCCAGTCAAGAGATCTGGGTTAAATCCATCGTTCTTTTGCCCACTACACCACCCCAGTTTAGACATGGCCATATGCAAATCAGTCTTGACCCTGTGCCTCATGGGAACAGTCCAGCCCGAACTGCCAAGCCATGTCTTCCCTGGACCGGAATCAAGCATCCTAGGACCGGTTTCTGGCTATCAGCCGTCATCAGCCAGGATAGCTTGACTCCAGTGGTGTAGTGAGCACGGGTCCCACGTCTGGGAATACCCATCCCACTTAGGGCGAAAAGCATTACAACAAACAAATGATGGACGGAATGTTGACAATGCAGACATTCTCCCCCAGTCAAGAGATCTGGGTTAAATCCATCGTTCTTTTGCCCACTACACCACCCCAGTTTAGACATGGCCATATGCAAATCAGTCTTGACCCTGTGCCTCATGGGAACAGTCCAGCTCGAACTGCCAAGCCATGTCTTCCCTGGACTGGAATCAAGCATCCTAGGACCGGTTTCTGGCTATCAGCCGTCATCAGCCAGGATAGCTTGACTCCAGTGGTGTAGTGAGCACGGGTCCCACGTCTGGGAATACCCATCCCACTTAGGGCGAAAAGCATTACGACAAACAAATGATGGACGGAATGTTGACAATGCAGACATTCTCCCCCAGTCAAGAGATCTGGGTTAAATCCATCGTTCTTTTGCCCACTACACCACCCCAGTTTAGACATGGCCATATGCAAATCAGTCTTGACCCTGTGCCTCATGGGAACAGTCCAGCCCGAACTGCCAAGCCATGTCTTCCCTGGACCGGAATCAAGCATCCTAGGACCGGTTTCTGGCTATCAGCCGTCATCAGCCAGGATAGCTTGACTCCAGTGGTGTAGTGAGCACGGGTCCCACGTCTGGGAATACCCATCCCACTTAGGGCGAAAAGCATTACAACAAACAAATGATGGACGGAATGTTGACAATGCAGACATTCTCCCCCAGTCAAGAGATCTGGGTTAAATCCATCGTTATTTTGCCCACTACACCACCCCAGTTTAGACATGGCCATATGCAAATCAGTCTTGACCCTGTGCCTCATGGGAACAGTCCAGCCTGAACTGCCAAGCCATGTCTTCCCTGGACCGGAATCAAGCATCCTAGGACCTGTTTCTGGCTATCAGCCGTCATCAGCCAGGATAGCTTGACTCCAGTGGTGTAGTGAGCACGGGTCCCACGTCTGGGAATACCCATCCCACTTAGGGTGAAAAGCATTACAACAAACAAATGATGGACGGAATGTTGACAATGCAGACATTCTCCCCCAGTCAAGAGATCTGGGTTAAATCCATCGTTCTTTTGCCCACTACACCACCCCAGTTTAGACATGGCCATATGCAAATCAGTCTTGACCCTGTGCCTCATGGGAACAGTCCAGCCCGAACTGCCAAGCCATGTCTTCCCTGGACCGGAATCAAGCATCCTAGGACCGGTTTCTGGCTATCAGCCGTCATCAGCCAGGATAGCTTGACTCCAGTGGTGTAGTGAGCACGGGTCCCACGTCTGGGAATACCCATCCCACTTAGGGCGAAAAGCATTACAACAAACAAATGATGGACGGAATGTTGACAATGCAGACATTCTCCCCCAGTCAAGAGATCTGGGTTAAATCCATCGTTCTTTTGCCCACTACACCACCCCAGTTTAGACATGGCCATATGCAAATCAGTCTTGACCCTGTGCCTCATGGGAACAGTCCAGCTCGAACTGCCAAGCCATGTCTTCCCTGGACTGGAATCAAGCATCCTAGGACCGGTTTCTGGCTATCAGCCGTCATCAGCCAGGATAGCTTGACTCCAGTGGTGTAGTGAGCACGGGTCCCACGTCTGGGAATACCCATCCCACTTAGGGCGAAAAGCATTACAACAAACAAATGATGGACGGAATGTTGACAATGCAGACATTCTCCCCCAGTCAAGAGATCTGGGTTAAATCCATCGTTCTTTTGCCCACTACACCACCCCAGTTTAGACATGGCCATATGCAAATCAGTCTTGACCCTGTGCCTCATGGGAACAGTCCAGCCCGAACTGCCAAGCCATGTCTTCCCTGGACCGGAATCAAGCATCCTAGGACCGGTTTCTGGCTATCAGCCGTCATCAGCCAGGATAGCTTGACTCCAGTGGTGTAGTGAGCACGGGTCCCACGTCTGGGAATACCCATCCCACTTAGGGCGAAAAGCATTACAACAAACAAATGATGGACGGAATGTTGACAATGCAGACATTCTCCCCCAGTCAAGAGATCTGGGTTAAATCCATCGTTCTTTTGCCCACTACACCACCCCAGTCTGCATTCTGTCCATCAATTGTTGTTTTTGCATTTGTCACCCCGAGTGGGAAGGGTATGCTCAGACGTGAGTCCCTTGCTCTCCATGCCACTGGAATCAAGCTATCCTGGCTGACGAGGGCTGAAAGCCCGAAACCGGTCCTAGGATGCTTGTTTCCAGTCCAGGGAGGACCTGGCTTGGCAGTTCGGGCTGGACTGTTCCCATGGGGCACAGGGTCAAGACTGATTTGCATATGGCTGGGTTCAAACTGGAATGGCATGGTGAGCAAAAAAACGATGGATTTAGGCCCAGATCTCTGTACTGGGGTGAATGTATGACATTGTTCTGCATACTGTCCATCAATTGTTGTTTTTGCATTTGTCACCCCGAGTGGGAAGGGTATGCTCAGACGTGAGTCCCTTGCTCTCCATGCCACTGGAATCAAGCTATCCTGGCTGACGAGGGCTGAAAGCCCGAAACCGGTCCTAGGATGCTTGTTTCCAGTCCAGGGAGGACCTGGCTTGGCAGTTCGGGCTGGACTGTTCCCATGGGGCACAGGGTCAAGACTGATTTGCATATGGCTGGGTTCAAACTGGAATGGCGAGCAAAAAAACGATGGATTTAGGCCCAGATCTCTGTACTGGGGTGAATGTATGACATTGTTCTGCATTCTGTCCATCAATTGTTGTTTTTGCATTTGTCACCCCGAGTGGGAAGGGTATGCTCAGACGTGAGTCCCTTGCTCTCCATGCCACTGGAATCAAGCTATCCTGGCTGACGAGGGCTGAAAGCCCGAAACCGGTCCTAGGATGCTTGTTTCCAGTCCAGGGAGGACCTGGCTTGGCAGTTCGGGCTGGACTGTTCCCATGGGGCACAGGGTCAAGACTGATTTGCATATGGCTGGGTTCAAACTGGAATGGCATGGTGAGCAAAAAAACGATGGATTTAGGCCCAGATCTCTGTACTGGGGTGAATGTATGACATTGTTCTGCATTCTGTCCATCAATTGTTGTTTTTGCATTTGTCACCCCGAGTGGGAAGGGTATGCTCAGACATGAGTCCCTTGCTCTCCATGCCACTGGAATCAAGCTATCCTGGCTGACGAGGGCTGAAAGCCCGAAACCGGTCCTAGGATGCTTGTTTCCAGTCCAGGGAGGACCTGGCTTGGCAGTTCGGGCTGGACTGTTCCCATGGGGCACAGGGTCAAGACTGATTTGCATATGGCTGGGTTCAAACTGGAATGGCATGGTGAGCAAAAAAACGATGGATTTAGGCCCAGATCTCTGTACTGGGGTGAATGTATGACATTGTTCTGCATTCTGTCCATCAATTGTTGTTTTTGCATTTGTCACCCCGAGTGGGAAGGGTATGCTCAGACGTGAGTCCCTTGCTCTCCATGCCACTGGAATCAAGCTATCCTGGCTGACGAGGGCTGAAAGCCCGAAACCGGTCCTAGGATGCTTGTTTCCAGTCCAGGGAGGACCTGGCTTGGCAGTTCGGGCTGGACTGTTCCCATGGGGCACAGGGTCAAGACTGATTTGCATATGGCTGGGTTCAAACTGGAATGGCATGGTGAGCAAAAAAACGGTGGATTTAGGCCCAGATCTCTGTACTGGGGTGAATGTATGACATTGTTCTGCATTCTGTCCATCAATTGTTGTTTTTGCATTTGAGTTGTCATTTGGGCTATCATGTTGTTAAGATCTTCTAAGCTTCCCTCCAATTTCATTGTCCCGGATCAGTGGGTCTGAATTGGTTTGTTCCTTGTTGCCCCATACTCTAGAGCCAGTTAGATTGTTACTTGTGGAGTCACTGGTGTCCTCTTTAAGGGCGTCAAGACCCAAGTTGCTGTGGGCCTGAGCTCTAAAATCCCTGAGAACGTCACTGGATTCCAAGGAGGTTCACAGGTGAGGGACTACTTGATTCTGAGCCCTTGACCCAGATCTGGTGGACATAGAAGTATCCCCTGTGTAACATTCTGCCGTTTGGTGTACCATCCATTCTGTGTTGGAAGTAGGAATAAATACTGGGGTAGATAGTGCTCTCCAGTCCAATATGGTGCTTCCCTGGTGACCCTTGTTACTAAGGGCAGCCTCCAGGCTGATTATGGGTCTTGCCTCGTCCCATGGAATAGTCCGGGATGTGGCTCTTGCATACGAAGTGTTAGCCAGCTCAGAAAATACTTTTACGGTTTCTTGGCCTTTGGTAACTAACAAGATGGTTGATTTTGTTTCCTTTGGGTTACTTGTCTCAGGGACCTGTTATGTGGTTTTCTGAGGTGGTTCCTCCATGTTGTGTTGCGTTTTCTGTGAATCCACTGCTTGGTTTGGTGTCTCGGTTGAAACCCGGGAAGAGCTTACCAGCATTGCCTTGTTGGAGTTTGCTTGATGTGGTATGTGGCCCAGTTATCAGCAGTTTTTATGAGGTGCTGTTTTTTGGAGAGTTTTTTTAGTTTCTTTTTTACACTTCGCGAAAGACTGGGCACAGTCTCAGGTACACTTGAGAGCAAAAGTTCGGGGCCTTGTCGAGTTTCACTTTCGACCATCAGAGGATGGATGGCTGTCTTCTGATGTCTAGTGGAGGCGCCTGTTTCTGAGATTGTTAAGAGATGGGCTCTTGAGTTGTTTGCTTGGAGTAGCGCTAACTGTACTGGCAACAACGTGTTAAGGTTTATGGTTGTTTGTTGGGCTAACTGTTAGTTCACTGTTGTTAGTTCCCAAGAGGGTTTTCCAGGTGTTTGTACTGAGTTTTTAGCACTATGCAGGAGTGCTCAGAGAATTCCCGGCAATGTGCTTAGTTTATCAATTAGTTGGGTCCGACCCTAGGTCCTTTAAGTTTGAGGCATCGATTTGGAGCTCCATTTTTTGTGATTGCCAGAGGAGGGCTTTGGCTATTGTATCTTAAAAGTGAAAGAGGCCAAGGTTGATGTTCTGGGCTTGTGGGGCTGGCTGACATATGGTCGCTTCTGTGGGTTTAGTGTGGGGAGTTGGGACTGTACACCATCCTAAGTACCGGTGTTTGTGACAGTGATGCTTCCATTTGGGCCTCTACTTGTGCTTCTATTGTGGCTAGAAGCTGGTCGTAGAAAAGAAGCATACTCATAATCAGGTGTGCGGTCTGTCCTGGATTTCATGGGTGGTGAGTGTAAGGTAGATGGCTCGGCACTAGTTGGTGTCACAGCTTGTTCATACGTTTCTATGTTTAGGTAGCTAGTTGAAGGCAAATGAGAGTGTGAACTGAAATTCACATGAATTTGAGAAGTTATTGTGTGTTTGTTTAAGGGGGTATGCACATCCTTGGACTCAAGATCTTGGCGTAACGCAGGGTGGAAATTTGATCGGCTGAGTTTTTTCTCTATTGTTCTTGCGTCCTCTGGGTCTAACCAGTGTAAAGACAAGTTGACTGTTTTGTTCATTAGAGCTTTTTAGGCATCTGGAGAAGGGGAGGGGAGGGCTTTTGTGGAAATTTTAGAAAGTATAGTTGAATCCGGTCACAGATGGAGGGGAAGTGTTTTCATCTCTGGGGCTCTTCAAGGCAGTGTTGGCCCCTTGGCATTTCCTGTGGTCGCTCTTAATTTGTGTTTGTGGGGGCTCAATATGTTCTAACCACTTGCATGTAAGACCCCCTTGGTCCTCACAGTTAGGCACAGGGCTCATATCAGTCACAGCACTGAGAACCTGCTGGACAGTTTCTTGGGGCAAAGTGGGACTGTCATCTGGAGGGTCAGCCTGCTTTTTTTAGGCCGGATTTCTCTTTTTTACCATGGTGTATTATGGGAGGCTGAGGTCCGGTGAGTGAGCACCCACTGTCGGCACTATTGCTCTGTGGGGCTGCGGGGTGCTCTTTAGTGATCAGATCGAATATTTGAGAACAGATCCAGGTTGGTGTTTGGATGGTTAATTGCCAACAAACTCTTTTCTCAATTTTTCCCTTTCTTCCCTCTCCTTTAAGGTGGTCTACTTCGCCCAGGAGGGGTTCACCAGGAGACTCGAAGTAAAAGAAGAAGAAGGACACCGTAATTATATATTTTTCTGTCTGAACTGGTCAGGATAGTTACCTTCACCACACCCAGGAAATTATGCAGGCTCAGCTTTATTGTGAAATGAGGTTAATCAAAAAGGAAAACATTTGAATAATTGGAAAGAGGAACCCTCAGAAAGTATTCCTTTAACTGTTCCCTGCTTCTCTTTGTGGCATTCTATTCCTTAGAACAACTTTTGGGCATATTGTAACCCATTCAAATTATTGTTGCCATTTTATATAGGTAGAAACCTCAAAGAAAGTTTCCGTCCCTTTTCTCAAAATCAATCCGACCCTCCCTGTTCAGGGTTCCCCCTGTTCCATTTACTGTGTCTGTCTCAACTCTCCTGAGTTGCAGCGGCTTCACAGCGCCCTCCGTTGGTATTCATCAGTCCGTTCCTCAGGCGCCACCTCAGGTCCCGCGTCTTCAGTTCTGGGCTTGCCTGGGTAGTTTCCTCTGAAATCCTCCAGCCACTTGTGTACGGCCTCCATGTTATTGGCATCTTCAGGGTTCCTCACACTGCTCCTAGGATCTGCTCTTCCTCTCTGTGCCGTGAATTGCGCCTTCTGATGCCGTTCGTGTAGCTGAAGAAACAGCTGCTGTTCCCACGTCAGACTTCCCCGGCTGGCCATGAATAATAGAATTTCATGTTGAACAGCTTTAACAACTCTGGTGAAATAACTCATTGAGTTAATTGAGTCTTGTATTGATGAAACACAATTTTACTACATCTATCAGAAGCATGACTTATACCTTACCATACAACATGTGTATTTTCAAATGCTGACCAAAACAAGTATATTAATACACACTTTTGTAGTGACCTGTTGACTACCCTCATCCCTTGTCATGTCCTGCCCTCACTAATCCATGCCAGTGACATCTTCAAGCCCAGGGGACCCCTACATTTTATGTGATGTGAGCTACTTCAGATCAGTGCAAAACACTGTGAACTACTGAAGACTAAACAACTCGCACATTGTTACCAGACACCCTTACGGCCAGCTTAATTTACTTGATGCCTCAATTCCATTATAGTATGAAAGCCAGATACTATGGTTTGAACTACATACTATGACTAAGGGCACTATGACAGGGCTGCCATGTGTATCAGTGAGAGCCTTCTCTTTGGGGATGTATAAACATGTGTACGTATGGTTTGGATATAATTGTAAGGGTGACAGAGTCGGAGTGGTATGTCCTTGTAGCACAGGACATGGATGACAGAAACATACAATTGCATGTCCATTTGAATTGGGGAAATGTAAAAGTGCAGAGAAACATTCTACCAAAGACTTCATAACATTTTTCTGCACTTTAAAATTCGCGCATGTAAAAAAGGGCTGTAATCTTGCATAAATACTTATGGCAACAGTGAATAGCGGCCACTGGCAGTAAGGAGCCTGCAGTTTGAACATGAAACACTTTGAAATGGGAGGAAAATAAAATGAAGTGTAAGCTCAAGAAGTTAGGTAACTCTTCATTTCAATTGTCAATATAAAAGCATGCAGGGGCACATTTGACAGTCTGACAGTGTATACATTAAGGTCATTAATATGTACACTGAGAGACTGTCACGGTTCATAATACCCCACTGACAGAACTCACATCCATTGTTTTTAGCCCTGCCAAGGGGAGCCCCCTTTATTAAAACGAATAACTGTACTTCTTAGGCACTTTTAAAAACGCTTCACTATACACACTACCCTACCTCTACATTCCCTCACTCATCATAATGACAAAAAAGGAAGGCTTCCGAAAAAGAGCCCTCTTGTGAGGCCCATGAGGCCTTACAGTGCTGACCCCATGAGGAGCAAAGCCCTGTGATGAAGCATGACACCCATTTGGATGTGTAGGGCTCTATCTTCCGATTCGGAAGATTCGCCTGAGCACAGGCTGTTCCAACCGCCCTCCCTTCACTCTTTCATATAGGAACAGTGTTAGACCTGGCACCTTGGCGTGAGTTTCCCTTCCACTTTTTGATGGTGTGCCTCGATTGTTTTGCTGGTGTTGTCCGCTCAGGGCACTGCGCCACGGCTAATCCGTGCCGCAGTGCAAGTGCTCCCTAGGTAAAGTGTACCTGTAATTGATGTCCATGATTGGTTTATTGGATTCACTGTCAGTCCCCAGTAAAGTGCACCAGGGGTGCCAGGGCTCGTGAATGCCAATGCCGCTGGTGGGCTTGCAGCGCTGGTTGCGCCACCCACAGAAGCGGCCTTGTAAAATGTGTCTAGGGTCTGCCACCGCAGACCCTGTGCGCGGTCCGGGACCGTCGCGCTGACTGCGCAAGTGCCCCCACTTGCCAGTCCCTAAACCTTCCCTTACCTACATATTAGCCACCCCTCTGGTAGGCCCAAGGGCAGGGTGCATTGTAGGCATAAGGTAAGACATGCCCTGGTGTGTGTGGCATGTCTTAGTAGTGAATTACAGCCCTTTCCGTTCTTCACTATTGAAGGCTACCTGCTCTCCATAGGCCAGAATGGGCTGCTGGGATCACGCCAACGCTGTGACCCCAGTGGACTCAGAGAGCATGGTAGAGTGTCAAGTTTGGTATGCCTGAACTCAGAATAATAAAATACTTCTTGTAGTCAAGTTTATTTTAATATCCTGGGTTTGTAAATACTACTTTTAGAAAGTTAGTATTTACTGACCTGACCATCTCAGTCCGCCTCTGCTGTGTGTGTGTATGTTCTGCCTAGCAACAGTAGAAGCAGGGTGGGGGGATCCCCAGAGACAGGTTGGCTGCCAGGTGGTGGGTAGAGAGAGTACACCTGGATGGGTGGGAGGAGTACACCTTGACTCTTGAATAGACCTGTGCTCTGCCACCACAAAGCCGGCGCCACCCCCTGTGGTGCGGCTGATGTCTCTGCCCTGCTGCTGAAAGGAAAGAGCAGAGTCACCATAACAAAGTGCTCCAGAACTGGACTGAGCCAGGCCTAGGCCCCCTGGCGCTAAAGAACAAAAGAATCATGGTATAAAAGTAGGAGCCTGGCTCCTAAGAAATCAGAATCCTGTTTACCACAAAGAACCTCTGCCCGATTAGGAGAAGAAGACGCTGGAGGAGCTGGCCTGCTGCTTGCCTTGCTGAGAAAGGAGAGGAAGAGACTTACTGAAAAGACTTTGCTACTTTGTGCTTGAACATTCTCCAAGGGCTTGATCTGAGCTTGCCCCCTGAACTGAACCCCAGGACCAGTGGGTTCTCTGTGCTTCTTGCTCGTCCTCCAATTCGAGCCGTGTGTGCATCCCGCCGGAAAAGATACTGCGCCCCTCATCGCCCCTCCTAGGGCCGTGACACTCAGGAGCTCGCCTGCCGCAATCCCGTGAGAGCCCCGCTCCGTCCGGAGCCGCTCTCTGTCCCCGGGCCAGGCCGCCTGCACCCCTGTCACCGCCTGCCATTGGAGTGCGCTGAACGCGCTATCACCCCTCCTGCCGGAAGCCGTCCGACGACTGTGATCTACGCCGGGTCATCCAGCTGCACTGACCGTGCCCTGTGACCCCGCTTCGCTATCCCCGGACATCTCAGGCCGCGCCGCCCCCGCTGTGGAGACCCTCCTGCACCGCCGTGCTAAAGGGTCGCTGGCCGCGCCTGCCTACGTGCCCACACCTGCTGATTGAGGACCCAAGAACACTTCCCAAGCTGAGAGTCGCCCCGACCTGTGCCGACTCTCCACATCACGAAAGAAGTTCCAGTATCGGGCTCGGGGCCCGCAACGCCTTATCTCCCCGTTCGCAGAAACCGATCTCTGTGAGTACTGGAACTACAAGTAAAGAGACTACGACCTATCCATTTGAAGCTACGAACAACGAACATTTGCCCGCTGTACAACCTGGTGGCATAGCGAAAACGTTATTGGTCTTGTGATAAGTCTGCTGAGATATATATACCTTATTTTTACATAAAGAATCGTATTTTTATATATATCCAAGTCTGGTGTCCGTTTCTGGGGGGATTGATGTATTTACTGTGTGTACGATTGTAAGTGCTTAACCAACAACGCCTGAGGAATCGCCTTGGCTGCTCACGCCACACACCTAGAGGGTGAGCAAGGGTCATTCGCGAGGGGTTATCCTGCGCCCTGACGTGGAGGAGAGGGTTCCTGCTTGACACAAGGGCAACCTTGCGCCAACCAGAGATCCCCGACTCTCTTGCTGCATACATATGACAGATATACCTCAGTGCTTCAGTTGTTTGTCCCTGGGACTCAGCCCCAGCCTGGCCCATGATTCTGACTGAGCACAGCTCATTGTCAGGCCCTGCTATCTGCAGCCTGATAATCGTGATGTCAAATGAGCATAGCCTTCCCTTAACCTTTATGTGAAAAAAGGACCTTCTGTCTATCTAATGACTGACCTCAAGGCTGTGTACTACTACGAAGCAGTCTGTGAGCTACTGGTAGCTCCCAATCAACAGTTTCAAGCACCTGATCTAGGCTGAGTGCTTAGCGTAACAATACACATAGCTAGCATCATTTTCAACTGGTTTGTACAGAAGACATATATATGTACAGTTATAAAGACTATGCAATGTGTTTTCTAATTTACATGATGTGATTTCTACATTTCACATGCAATTCAAATATATACATAAATATATCAGTACATACACACCAAATCAAATCTAGGGCTTTAAACACACAATACATACTAATGTTGTTTTTTAACATTGTGAAGTGCTTAAAATTCTTCAACATCATTATATATGATACTTCACATCAATCACATTTGTGATACATCATCCCAAATGCAAAAATCGCTATTTAAGTAATCGCACATTTTGCGATTACTTAAATTGCAATTGTAATGCAACAAAAAAAAATGGTGATTTCGATTTTTAGAAACGCAAGTTACCATCAACTTAAATTTTATGGTAATTTGCGAAAACTTGGAAAAATGCACAAAAGTGCATTTTTCAAAGTTCTATGTTGCACACATAGATGCCCTTGGGGCATGTCTGTGTGCAACATGTTTTTTAATTGCACTTTCAGGGGTGCATCAGGGTGTTCTTTTGGCAGCGTTGCACACTTGAAATTGCATGCGCAATTTGCGAGTGCCTATTTGGTACTCGCAAATTGTAAATGCAATTCCGATTGATGCCTATGGGCCTTTAGGCCCATAGAAATGAATGGGAAGCCATTCCTTATTTGCGATTCGCAATTTGCGAGTCTCAAATAAGGGATGTGTAGAAATCGCACATTTTTTGCGATTCCTACATGCATAGCATTCTACGATTCACAAATAGCGAATGGATAAAATTCGCTATTTGGGAATCGTAAAATGCAGGCTTGATGCATGTGCCCCCTAGTAAACGTTTTAAAGCTCTCCTCTTTAAAACTGGTAAATATATTTATTATCAGGAAGCTTTTAATTATGTGCTTCGGAAAATAGTGATATTTGTGTATCTGTCATAACATTTATTACAATGGCCTTAGGAAGAAGAAAAAAATTGGTATACCTTGAGGCGCTAACATATGAGACTCACGATTAAATGTATTACCTTCTAGCCTGATTGTATAATATGAATTCTATTGATTATATTGAATAAAACCGGATGGGACTTAAAACCATCTGATTAGTAACAACTCTTGGACCTCTATATAGGCCTTGGCCAGATCTTAAGAGATGGTTTCCATGCTATCAAACCATATATGTCATTGAGAATCTTCTTGGGGAAGGTGCATCTGCATATGAACATGGACTGTTTAATCCATCTCTTGACTGTATTGTTTTTATTGTGTACTTTTATGGTTTTAGGCTTATAAACCAAATATAGGTTTTGAATTGAATTGAGCTACCACGCGAGGATCCTGAAATGCCAAATGAAGATGATAGTGGTGAGGATGAAGGAGTTGACCTACGTCAGGATGTAATTGAGAACTTCTTTACATGAGTGTAAGTATCTCTTTACGTAATATCACATTTACTGCTAAACCAACTATTGATGTAATGAGGAAATCAGTATGTGCTGGACATTTTTTAGGAAGGGCAAGTTCAGGGAAATCCAGACCATAGGTCTTTGTTTAGCAAAGGTTTGACACATTGACTTTTATGTTCATTTCCATTGCTTATCACTTATTATGTTTTTGAAAATGTGTCCTCAAAGAGAGAACTTTGTAATGTGTCTATTTTATTGTTTTGTTACTCATTTTTTTGTTTTAGGCTGTTTTATTTTTCTTCACCATGTCATCTTCATTGGGACATTTCAAAGTTGTGACATTTGCAGTTAAATGGTGCTGTTTCAAAGTACAAGGGACCATGGGTTGTTACTGTGTAAGACACACACAGACATTGTGTATGTGTATATATATATATATGCAACTGCTACCTGTCCATCATTGATAAACTGCAACTTTGCCGGAGGTAACTGCCTACTTAGACGGCTCCTACAGGTGGTTTGTCAGGATTACAGCGGAGAGGTGAGGGTTCGGGGAAGCTGTTCACCGCCCACTTTGAGATCAAGAGCGAACATAGGGAAGGAGCAGACACCGCCCACTGGGGTTAGTACGTACGTCAGGTGTCTGCTCTGCCCGGACTTTCACTGTGTAGTTCGAGCAATCCTGTGTCAGCACTCCCGTGATGCCTCAGCCAATCACAGAGGGACATTGGGACTTTAAATGGTGGGCGGGAGTACTAACTGTGAATGCGGCATCTGAGGAAGTTTGGATTACGAAATGCGTCATGCCGTCACATTAAAGAGCAGCTTTGACCCGTGAACCCGTGTGTGCTTCTCTTTCTGCAGAGAAGCAGAGCAGTGTGGTTTGGAAAGATATATATATATATATATATATATATATATATATATATATATATATATATATATATATATATATATATATATATATATATATATATATATATATATATATATATATATATATATATATGTGTATATATATATATATATATATATTCACTGAAAAAACCATGGGTTTCACACACGTTATAGTTAGGAATTAGCATTTAAAAAACCTTAGAAATTCAATGAAAAAACCAAAGGTTTCACACATGTTATAGTTAGCTGGACATTTCACTCGTAAAAAACCATTGAAATTCCCCCGTTATAGTTAGTTCAGCTAACTATAACTCGCGCGCCCGCAATGCACTACTGATGACGTCACATATTACATCACTCATGACATGGTCACTGACATCACTCATGACATCACTGATGACATCTCAAATGACATCACTGATGACATCACTGATGACATCATCCTTGTGATAGAGTGGCAGACCTCCTCTCCCCCTAATATAACCATTGAAACACACATTCAAAAATAGAAACTAAAATGTTCAAAATAATGAACATATCAATATCAGTTACAACAACCTATTCAGTAATTCTAAGAACCACATACACATACAGTAATTCACCAACAGTCCTCTACAGTCACTCATACATGTACTCACTCATCATATGAACTCATACACCTGTACATCCCGTTACACAATGCCACTCATCCATAGAGTAACTCACACACATAGTCACTCATGCTAATAAAGAATCAATCATCCATTTACTTGCATATACAGTTATACACACACCACCACACTTACTTCTACAGAAACTTACATATACTTACTCTTTTAAAAATCACTTATAGAAACACATACTTATTCATACAGGAACTCTTCCAATCTCTCACTCTCACATATACTCACTTATATACACCAATAGTCATATATACTAGTTTAAAACATATGTAGTTACTCATAAAGACACTATTGAGACAGTCATTCACTCACTAACACACCCATGCACACACTCATCCACCCATACAGTCCTGCACAAATGCTGTATTCAACACATACAAACAGTGAGTCACTCATTCATGCACCTATGCACTAAGTAATACCCCCCACCGAACCATACAGAAACTCAGACACTCATAGTGATAAAAAACCAACAAATAACCTATATAGACACTCATGTAGCTACTCACCAACCCATGCAGCCACTTATACACAAAGTAAGAAACTGATACAGATATTTAAATATTTAAAGATTACTCAGTAAGCCATGTATTCACTATGATACACTTAAACAGTCAGTTACACAAAAAAAATTCCAAAAAAAAGTATCCATTTAGACACTTATATACCCATTTATTCTTCCTTTGACCTTGAGATATACATAAATATAAAAAATATATAATTTTCATAAAAACACACAATCACTGGATGATGTCATCAGTGATGTCATCAGTGATGTCATTTGAGATGTCATCAGTGATGTCATGAGTGATGTCAGTGACCATGTCATGAGTGATGTAATATGTGACGTCATCAGTAGTGCATTGCGGGCGCGCGAGTTATAGTTAGCTGAACTAACTATAACGGGGGAATTTCAATGGTTTTTTACGAGTGAAATGTCCAGCTAACTATAACATGTGTGAAACCTTTGGTTTTTTCATTGAATTTCTAAGGTTTTTTAAATGCTAATTCCTAACTATAACGTGTGTGAAACCCATGGTTTTTTCAGTGAATTTCAAAGGTTTTTTAAATGCTAATTTCTAACTATGCCTACAGAGATAGGACATGTGAAGAAAGAAGAAAAAATGCACAGAAAGAAACAAAAGAAGTGCAGAAAGAAGCAACAGAAGTCCTCAAATACGAAGATAAGTGCAGGAAGAAGGATAACGTGCAGAAAGAACAAAAAGAAGAGCAGAAAGAAGCCTTGTTGCAAAATCATCCTGTACCCTCAACTTTTTCAGACGGATACTGGTGGTAACTGAGTCTGACTAACCAGTCCTAGAGCCAGTGCTATGTTAAAAGACACTTAGAATACAGTGAAAACACCTACATACACTAGGGAACATTATGCGTTGGGGTCCCCCTGTGATTAGCATGACCTCCTCTGTAAGCCCCTAGTGTATAATAGGGCATGGGGATTAAATCTACCTCTTAAAACAGGCCACAGGGCGTTTTTGCACACATTAACTCAGGCCCCGTCCCCTCCCTTCACCACTGTGTAAACACGCCCTGTGTCCATTTTTAGTTGGGAGATTAAGTTCATTTGAATCCTGAGGGTCCCTAGGGTCCAACTAGCCCACTAGGTACCTCCAGTAAGTGCCACAGAGCTGCGTTGCAGAGAGGTGTAAAAAGTGGCACGGCCTGGACCACCTCTCTGCAATGCAGCTCAGTGGCGCTTACTGGAAGCACTTGGTGGGCTAGTTAGCCCCCAGGGGCCCTCAGTATTGAAGGGAAATTATATCCCCAATTTAAAACATGCCATAGTGCGTGTTTGCACACGTCACCTCAGGCCCCGTCCCCTCCCTTCACCACTGTGTAAACGCGCCCTGTGGCTGTTCTAAGTTGAGAGTCCCCCTGAATCCTAAGGGTCCCTAGGGTCAAACTAGACCACTAGGTACCTCCAGTAAGCGCCACAGAGCTGCGTTGCAGAGAGGTGTAAAAAGGGGCTTGGCCTCAGAACACCTGGCTGCAGCGCAGCTCCCTGGCGCATACTGGAGATGCCTGTTGGGGGCGCGTTTGCAGAGTGCTGCACGGAGGGGGCATGGCCTCCGGCACGATGCCAGTCTTTTATTTATTTTAGTTTTTTAAGAAGGGGGGCTGTTTGGTTCCCCTTCTTATTCTAATTTATTGGCCCTGATGACCCCATCCCCCAGGGCCAGTCTCCTAATTATATTTTTTTGACCCCAATCCCCAGGGCCGGCCACTGTTTTTTATTATTTTTAAAAAATATATATTTATAGACACACCTAGGACATGCTGGACAAACCGTACGTACCTATCACCATGATGATTTGCGTGATATTCATTAAAAGGCGACTATGCATGCAATGAATCCACGTGGAATGTATTTACACCACTAGTGAAGCTCTGACATGTCTGATGCCCTACCGTGCCTAATCCTGGTAGACACCCGTGTCGTTTATTTATACAAACATGGGTAGCTATTGACGGGCACATTTAATACACATGCACACCAAGCCATTCAAAGGGGATTCGACAAAAATTCGACCAAAACTATGCAAGAAACCCCCCTCACGGTTAATAAAACACACATCCACTGCCGGATGTGTAATACTTTTTATTTTACTCTCTGGAAAGGGGACGAACATCACTTGAGAGTCACAGCGTGCTCCTGACAGAGCCCAATGCTGTGTTACACCCACCATTGCCTGCCGAGTGCCACACACCTCTGTGTTGTATTCCACTAGCTAGTGCATATGCTATGACACTCTCTAGCCCATGTGCACTGTAACACCACCCCGTGAATATGTCATGCCACACTTGTCTTCGCACGGGTTATATTGCCCCATCTAACGTGCCTTTCTCGATGCCTATGTTATAACGCACAGTGCTATGCCATACATATTACAATCTGGGATCCATATATTTGTCACAGTGCATATGCAACGTTACACTCCCCAGCACATATTTTATATTACAACTTTAGAGACTAGTTAGGTTACACAACACTGCCCTGTGCATATTACACTCCAAGGCGCATATCGCATAGCACGCGCTAGTGCCTGTGCTATCTCGCGCTCTCCAATGAATCTGTCATTGCGCACAATGTATTGCAAATTATATTTCACGCCCGGTTCATCTTATATCACACTTTTTGGTGCATAGTTTATACCATACACTATATCTAGTTTTCATTTTCAATCGTGCTCTCAGGACTATGTTCTATATAACACTGTGTTCACCTACCCTTTTCACGGGCATTACATTTTGCGATAGGGGGTGGAGGGTCAGGGGGTGTTTCTGCCAAGTGAGCCCGGAGTCACAGTCACAAACGTCCTCTTCTTCCTGAATAAAAGTGAGATTATGCTGCATACTTGTTCATATTTTAAGTAGTTCGCACAGACACAATGTTTTAAAAACAATAAAGTTCCTAATACCCGCCTTCTCTGAACAGTTAGCTTGCTGCCCCATCCCCTTCCTCCCTATCCTCTGTTGTGTGAATCCATGGACTAGCCTCCTCCCTCCTGCCATGCATGGTCTGATGTGCTGCCACTGCCCTCAATTTAGTATGATGTACCAGTCCAGTCCTCCTGCCCTCCATTGCCCAATTCTATGCCCCATCATTGACCTCCTGCTTAA